>NC_089874.1:122892500-123492500 GCF_040182565.1 Anser cygnoides | reverse complement strand
GGCAAAGGCAGTTGTTATATGCAGACTGGATAACTGAGTAAAGTCCATCTGACAGTAGTAAACCACAGGGGCTTTGCTGTAGGCAGGGCAGCATCACATAATCTTACACAGCAGAACAGCTAAATGGAATGACTGTTCAGTCTCGATATTCTCAAGCAGTTTGCCATTCTTTTCAACAAGAACAAATGAGGTAAAATAATGGAAGATATAAATCCAGTAACAAAGTGAAAGATCTTGAAGACTTTCACATGAAAGTCTCACTTACCTGGGAACTTTTCATGTAAAAATAGGTATTTATTAATATTCTATGGCAGGGAGTTTGGGGTATTTGCAATCTTAACAAACAGAACATATTTTTTGTTTTCATACAGTGAGGAGAAATCTAAAGAAATTCTCCAGTGACTTCACTGGGCTTGGTTGGAAATACAGAATTGACTTTACTGAGTATTTCTCTGGAATAGAACTAAATATGACCTTTAAAATTAAATTGATGTCAAAAAGCCAATTTCAGATAGCCTGTAAGTCTTTCCTTGAAAAGTCTAATACTTTTCTGGTTGCTTTGGAAATGACATTTGTATGTAAATTCAAACTGTCTCCTGAGCATAAGGAGCAAAGATCAATTTGTATTATCTGGATATCCACATCTCCATATCCTAAACATCTCTACAGTTTGTATCTGCAGTGCTTGTTACAAGCAGTGTAAGAGAGGGACCTTGGCAGAGTTTGTGGGTCAAATGAGCGTTTTACCACATTGCAGCAATGCCATTAAGATCTTGACTTCCTAAGCACTGAGTTTACATAAAAAATTATAACAGTGCCACTTTATCACTTAGCAGCATCTGTAAACTTAATGTTCCACGATGCCATAAATGATCACATCTGTTACCAAAAATAACATTCACACAACCAGTCATGCAAAGGAAGCATTTCCACACTGAGCTTCTGACAATCCAATCATGGTTTTGAATATTTCCCAGCCTTGGAACTGAGTTTTGCTGCACACCCCTCCTTCTGTTTACCATTATTAGCCTGTGCCATGCCAGAAGTCATTTCATGTGGTCCTTCTGGGCAATCCCTTAAGTTAGACTATTGCAGGCTAGCAGGGTTCTCAGAGATGATCAATATTTCCTGGCCCATCACAGACAACTGAACACCCAGGCTACTGCTGCCGAACTTGAAGAAACATGCACTGTATCCACAACTTCCCCAAGGTCCAAGGTTGATAACAGAGGCACTTCTCAACAGCACAGCAAACATGCACTTGCAGCTCAACAGCATGTTGTTTTTTGTTTTGGTTTGTTTTCTCCAGGGACAAGTTTCAACCTAAGGTGGCTCGGGCTCCCAGATCTAACCCTCAGTATTAAGAAGCCAGGAGGCTTGAAAACAGGCTCAGGATAGGAACCTTGGATTTTGTCCTCCTTTCCTAGCTTTCACAGATGGACACGCTCCATTTGCTTACCCAACAGGGCTTCTTAATCCAGGAAACATTCAGTCATTCTGGCTTTACCTTCAACATGTAGAAACTTGGCCCAATTTGTTTTTTCTAGTCTTTTTTTTTTTTTTTTTTAATTTCTCCAAGTGGGCTTTACAGCATCTCATTCCTAGAGATGCATATAAGTAATACATGAATAATTTATATATATATATATATATCATTGAATCACAGATAGCTTTGCAATAAGTATTCTTTTTTTTTTTTTTTTTCCAATATAGATTCCAGGGATATGTTGTTAATGAGAAAGAAAATCACTTCTCTGCTTCCAATTTGTCTCACTTTTTGCTGAATTCATGTATTAGGATGAAGTAAGAGAAACAACTTTCTCAGTTGCTAGCAGTCTGTGGAACAACAAAAAAGCCTTATGAAAACATTAGCCTAAGCAAATAATATTTATGACACAAGATGAAAAGGTGTTTTAATTTCCTATACCCAGGGATAACATTGCCAATCTTCATTTTTGGACAGAAAGAAAGAACATGTGACTGTTCAGAAGGATTGAAGGGAAAAAGGACTCTTCCAAAGTCAATATGTATTTCAGTTCTAGCCATATCAAATAATAGCTAACGATTTATTGTCAGTTTGATTTATGACATGAGCAAGGTGCTGCCAAACTCCCAGTTCCTAGAACGGCAGTTTCCGTTCTGCTTCTCCACTGTTCAAAGGGAGGTGTAGCTCAGAAGTGATATGGTGCCTAAAGGGACTTGGTGTAAAAGAAACCAGGAGACAGCAGAGACCGATCTGCTAAGGGAGAAAAATGCAGCTTGGCAGGAAATGCTCAGAAAATGTGAAGTAGGGAAAGACTGAATCAGAGAGAAAGCCAAAGCTCTATTTATGAAATCAAGCCTAAATTATGGTATAATGATGTGCCTTCCACAACGAAGGAACAGCACACACAAGGAAACTGGCTTTAAATAACCTTGATGCTCCGTTAGTGACTTCCTCTCCTGAGTCACCTCATCTTGAGATACCAGGTAACCTGAGATATTAAACATACACTTGTGTATTGTAGTTTATAGCTATCGATATACTCCTTTTAAGATTTATCATTGTTTGATCTGTGTTTAAAGTCTATGTTAACAAGTGGAAGTAAAACAGAAGAATAAGGCCACGTGGATCAAGGAAAACTTCACAGAGCACAACACAATGTCCTGGAGAGGAGATGGCTTGTTTCACTTTAATTTTAGAAAATCAAAGACGTAGTGGTGACTGAAAAGATGAAGCATGAAAAGATGAAGATGAACAGTGAAACAGAAAGTAGGAAATTGAGTCTAAGGCAGCATTTTGGACAATACTTAGCTTGAAGCACATGCTTAAATTTCACAAAAGTAACTGACGTGAAAAGATATTTAAATAAATGTTTATATGGTGTTCTGAACCTGAGTAGATCCAAGCTGATAAACAAGATCCGTATTATCAGGATTTATCAGAAAATACTGGGGGTTGAATTAAAAGTAATTTTAGTTCACTTTCATATTGTGATCAGGAACGGATTGCCGGCAAGTCTAGTTTCTAACTGCACAAGCCCCTTCTCATGGTTGTGTTGCATGCAGTTAGTGAAGTAGTGAGGACACTTGCCAGGTGTGAAGGCACATTCCTGCAAGAATGAAGAGAGGTGGCAGAAGTCGCTCAGCAGAAGTGACAAACCCGCAGTGAATCTGTAGCAATGGTAGCAGATCAAGAAACCAAAGTCAGGAATGAAATCAGATAAAGCACCCCATGGAAAACTAATAGCCCAATGTAGACTTACTCATGGTTCAGTCAAAGCTGAACAAACAGCACTTCCCCAGTAGATAATGTAAACTGGCTATGACCTCAGAGGGAACACAGCGCTATCATGCGCCTTCCCTTGAACTTTACAAATGAGTTTCCAGTTTCCTGACTGTACATACCATTTACAACCCCAACAATGTTGTCCCTCTTACCCTACTTATTTTTCTGTTAATGTGGAAGTTGTCTGTCTCCTGTTTCACTTTTTTGTTCACTCATACCCTTCTTGCAACATAATTTGGCAATGATTTATTGTGCGTTCCTTTTCCAAACAGGTGTCTGTTTTCTGGCTCTCCATGCAAACTCAGTTCCAGAGAGCAGATGGTAATAGTTAGCTGCCTTCTGCACCTGCATGGATGAGAGCAGATCTGAAGAACCTCTCCTGCATGTTGAGTAGCTCAGAGCAATATTTAGATGACCTTGTGGTTAACACATAAGTAGCCAACTGCATCCAGCCTGGCACTGACACTGTGGTGATCACTTATGGAGCAGAATTCAAGGTAGAAAATGTTTTGGGGAAACTAAGATAAGGCAGGATGATCCATGGCATCACCTTCTAAAAAGGTATCTCAGGAACAGTACCAGCATAAATGGACAATACCTGCCCAGGTCTCCTCTGCCAAGTTTCAGGAATTCTTACAGCAATCACATGAATAAACTCATTTGGTGTATTTGCTGTCAGAATTCAGCTAAGGGTTTGGGGACTTCTTAATTAAACACATTAAAGCAGTTAGAGCTAGTTTTCTAAACATGCATCAGGTTCCATTGGTTATTGGATTAACCTAATCTGTAACACCTGAGAGAAGGAAGGTGGGGGAGGGAGGGATTTGAAGCCTGAGTTTTTTGAAGGTGATAAACAGCCCGAGGACCAGTGATCGAGAAAGAGAGGGATTGAGAGAAAAAAAGAGAGAAAAGAGAGATGAGGACTAAAAAGGGAATTAAGGAACTTCTTGCAAAACAGGAAAATCCAAGCAGCATAAAGTCACTGAAAGAAAGGAGAAATCAGTGAAGAGTAAGAAAAATTTGGAAATCACCATTAAAAAAACAGTAGTTCAGGGAAAGATGTATATTTGAGAAAGGTTTAATTATTCACTACCTGTTTCTAGTCATGCTCTGAGATTCAGACTTGAGGCTCTGACTCTCAAACAGATCAATAGCAGCTCTGGGCAGGTCAGGCATTCACCTCCAGGGCAGAAGAGTCAAGCTTGCAGGTTTGGGTAAGTCCTATATCTAAAACAAATCAACACAGAAAAACTTGAACCTTCAAGGCAGACACCTTTTCTCTATTGAAGGTCTTTTCTTCTTTATCCTTTCCTTTCAGCCTCAGCTCACAGGCCATTGCTTGCTCCAGTGTGCTGAACATAAGGTCTATGACCCCTTTCAGGTGGTTAACTTCTTGGGGGTATTTCTGCTCCTGGGCATTTTTCACCACATTGTACAACTTACTGGGGGGCAGAATCACCTTTGAGTACCTGACTGGGTTCTAAGGGTCAATGACTAGAAGGTCCAGGTACTTTTCCTGGAAGAACACTAAGACTACAGCATCATTAGCACGTCAGTGTCTCTGCGCAACATGAAGGACAGCTCTTGTCTGGGACATACTTTTTAGGTAAAAAGAGGAACCTAACAGAGAACTTAGTGAGTGGATGAAAATAAATGATTATTCAGTTTTTTAAAATACTGCAAAATACTAATAGTGATGCACTGGTAAAAGTATACTCAGCTCCATTAATGAAGGGTCAAACTTTATATCTCAAAGAGCAGTTCCATAAAAGCAGACTTTTTCTCCTGTCTCTTACACTTTAGAAATTCACTGTGAAAATAATCACTCTTCAGACATTTGAGACTCATATTATTCAGTGGGAGAATATAAATCACTTTAAGAGTTCTGTTAGCAGAAAGGAATTATATCTCTTTAGAGGTATTACTGATTTCAATATTAATAACACTGTTCTTCAAATCTGTTTTCTAATCAGTTCTTGAATCTGTGATCAAAATTTTCAGTGAAGTATATTTTCAGACCTCATAGTTTTCTAATTCCAGGGAGAGAAGACTCTAATAACCTTTCTTCAAATCCCTGTTAATAATCACCACTTGTACAGAAAAAAATAAGTGCCTTGTAAAGACTGATAATCTTTAAGAATTTTTACTCTATTAAAGGCAAATAATATTGAAGACTTTCTTACTTTGATATTACTTTATATTGTAGAAAAAAAAATAAAAAGTCCAATTCAATACCATTTGGATAGAAACAAGTAAGTTTGCTCAGAAAACTTGAGTTTTCTTATATACTGCCAAAATATATGCAACTTTCCCTTTTTGTTTTATGTAAAACTAGGTTAGCTTTAACTTTCATTTCACTCCATTGACATGCCTTATTGGACTAGGATTATTAGACTCCAAGACTAAGACTCCCTCTCTCTCGTACTCTTTTGATGCCAGTAAGCATGGCTCAAGAGTAGATGCTGAGAAAAAGTGGTTTGATCTTCAAGGAATTTATGACAAAATGTTATTGGGAAGGGCTGGATACTAATGCAGTGATGGCACTATAAGAATCTGTACAGACTAGAAATACAATTAACAAATGTGTTAAGTCCCAGACTCTTGGGGAAGGGACCAAGGGTAAGAAGATCTATTCTTTTTAACTATCAAGAAATTACTTGAAATACGTTTTTCCTCTAGCTCTTAAATGCAAAGAGAAATTTCCGGATTAGTGTTGAATGGAGGTATTGAAGATACACGAGAAAGGCTATTTCCCTCACACTTATAGTCGTTTCCAAAGCTTCTGGAATTTTCTCTTTGCATTTAGGAGCCTCTCCCATTAATTTATCTAATCTTATGAATCCTTGAATAAATTGACATCCAGTGGAGAGTGGCTTTTTGTCATGAACTGTGGCAAATACTAAATAACAGCATCACACAGTAAAACACTTGTTATATATCTGAGATAGCTTCTGTTATTTCTGTCTCTGTTGATATGCTTTCTCTGTGTGTGTATGCTACAAATACTGGTCAATGTTAATTTCTGACTTTGCAGCATTTATTTCAGTTTAGGTTCTCAGGTAATATAAAGTGGTATGCAATTGCCCCTCTTGTGCAGGGATATTCATGTAGAAGGAGAAGAGATTATCAGTCTTCAGTAAAAGAAGTGCAGGGTAGAAGGGAATAAAGAGTCCTTACGTTTCAGTCAGGAGCTCTTTAGAGGAGCTTCCTCTCCCTCAGCTTTATTCAGTCTTTCTTCTCTTCCACGTCATATTTGTGAAGAGCCAAGGAATTCAGCATTCACAGGAAGGATAAATAAAGCAGAAAAAGCTACTTATTTCTTCTTTCAAACTGGAGATGTGGGGCTGGACCGCAAGTCAGAGGCTTGCATGGCAGAGTTACCTTCAGGCCAATACCTCGAGGAGCCAAGGGACATGTTAGGGTTGGTGGCACATGCCCCTACCCTCTACTCCCCACAGCCTTTTCCTGGTCACTGGGCCCTTCCCTAGGTAGGATCTTACCATCCCACAATTGCTTGTTCTCCTTCAGCCAACAGGCTCTTGAGCTCCAGCCACCCCAGCTGCCTACCCTGTCTACCACTGCATATCAGCAACGAGGAGGGAAGCCATTCCTCTTAAAAATGAGGCCCTAGGTGTCAGGGAGAACACCTATAGCACCACACAGTGTTTAGATATGACACAGACCAAAAGGTGTTTCCCCCATGATGATTTGGGGCCAGACCTTGTTTTTGCCCAAACCAGTATCAAAATAAGAATAATTCAGCTCATATCAGCAAAGCTGTTCCAGACTGACATTGGTAGAATCAGAAGCAAAATCCAGGGCCATAATGTTTACTCTTCTGGCTGAAATGATTAATTATTCAGAAACAAGTCTATCACAGGCAAAGCATTTCCTTCAATTAATTCAAATTAACATTTTGTTTATAGCACAGAGTAAGCCTTTTCCTTTTTGTAGTTCAAAGTGAACCCTGGGGGCTCTAAATATGCCTCCTGGTGATTTAATTAAAAGATAAATATGCATTTAAAAGGAGAGAAAAAGCACAGAAAGGAGGAAAAGCTAAAATTAAATAAGCTGTGGCTATGAGGAAAAGAATCCACTATATGAAAAATGAAGAGGAAAACAGAAGAGACTAAGAAAAGCATATGAATTAAGACAGGAAAAAAATACGGAAAAAAAAAGTAGATTTTGAATGCAAAGAGACACAAAAGAGTAAGTAGTGCATGGTGAATGTGTTGTTTTGAACACAAGAGTTACGTGACCAAGTAAAGGCCCAATCCACAAGGGCTTGCAGTTGGCTTGGTACTGCAGAGGAATGGAGCTGTAGCTCCCCAAACAGTTTTCACTCTCCATGCTTTAGAAGAACCTTAGCATACATGAAGTTTTGTATTTTGGGATAATGGACTAGCAAAAGTAAGGTCCATTAGCAGAAGTAGGGTCCCAACTGAAGAACATTTGGAAGACAGTGCTAGGCCCTGGGTGGATCAGGTAATTATGGTTGTACAAAAGCTATGTTACTTGGTGTTTACTACACCTTCATAGCAGTATAAGTATAGTAGTGTGTATGGCAAAAGACGGAAAATACAAAGGGGAAATGTCTGAGTGAAAGTTGCAGCGTGTGGCCTGATCCCAAAGTCTGTCCCTCAGGCAATCCACATTGTAAAGGTCAGTCTATGATCATGGAAGGGCTTCATAACCCACTTGCTGAGCTCTGTGTGCCTGTAAACTAGTAGGGATCATGAGTGGCACCTGCCTTGTGCCAAGATGCAGTGCCAAGGCCACCGTTGTGCTGCCTTTGGGGCTTGCCCACACTGCAGCACCTGCTTCCTGGGCAAGCAGAGGGACCTTGGCAGAGTCCCTCTGCTTCTGCCTCTGCTCCCTGGAGACCCCTGGGTGCTCCATTACAAAGCATATTCCTGTTGCCATATCTCCATCACCACGGTGATGATGATGCTGAGCCAGGAACAATGTGTGCCTCAGCTCACTGCACTCTGCACCAGTGGGCCAGGAGAAGTGGAGCAGGACAAGACCCTGGTGAGTGCCATGTGAACCTGGCTGTGACTCAGTACTTCACAGGGTCCAGCTGGCCTCTGGTTTCTTTCTGACTTGTAATTATAATTGCCTGAAATTTCCAGTAGTCTACAGGAAATTGTGTTTTTGTTGATGATGCAGGTACAAAGTAGGTGTTCTAGCTCATGTTCTTTTAACTGCTCTGTGTAAAGATTTTGAAGAAAAACAGTTCAGATTCATTTAAAACCACTTCTGGAGTCCTATTATTTCATATTGACCACTGAGTGTTCACAAACCCCATTCAACTTCACAGCTTCCACATGATACAACTCCCTCATGTTCTCTCTTTTGTTATCTTTCCGGTATCCGAATACTAAAGAATCTTCTCAGTTTCTCACTGGAAGATATATACAAATCCAAAAAGGACAATGTTCACACTAATGGTTTTAACAATTTCTATAACTCATAGTGTGAGTTCAAAGGAGGCTATGACAGAAATGCATTTTCTTCCTGCGTAGTATTTTATTCTGGTTGAACTAAAGAGTAAACTGCAATTTAAAAGTGCAAATGAAAGAGAATGGATATGTTATTAACATTAAATTGCAGTGGTCAACCTAGCACTAAAGTCATTGCCATTTGATTAACTTCTTTTATATATATACTAATTTTTAAGGATGGTGGTTTCCCATACATCTTCACATCTGTTGATGACATTCATTAAATCCAGTACATGATGTTGAGCGTTGCTGTGCACATTCTGGTTTGAGATCAGCTGTCTTAAATACACGGTCAATCTGTGGTCATGGAAGGGCTTCATAACACACTTGCTGAGCTCTGTGTGCCTGTACACTAGCAGGGATCATGAGTGGCACCAGACTTGTGCCAGGATGCGGTGCTAAGGCCACGGTTGTTCTGCCTTTGGGGCTTGCCCACATTGCAGCAGTGCATGTGATTAAACCAAAGAGGTCCTATGCTTTTAGAAAGCTGAGATCTTTCTGGTTCTCTCAACTACTCACTGATTACGCAGTCTGAAACAGATTTTAGATAAGCTCATTAAGACGATTTTCTGATAATTTCCCACAGTAATAAATGTTTTTATAGAAATGTGATAAAATGTATCAACAGGAAAAGTCCACTGCTGTGGTTTAGCTTCAGTAGGCAGCTGAGTACCACACAGCTGCTCGCTTACACTCCCCAGGTGGGATGGGGGAGAGAATCAAAAAGGTAAAACTGTGAGAACTCATGGGTTGAGATAAGGACAGTTTATGAGGTAAAGCAAAAGCTGCATGTATAAGCAAAGGAAAACAAGGAATACATTTGCTACTTCCCATTGGCAGGCAGATGTTCAGCCACTTCCAGGAGAGCAGAGCTCAACATGCATAATGGTTTCTTGAGAAGACAAACATCATCACTCCCAGTGTCCCGTGTCCCGTCACCCCCCCCCCCCCTTCCTCCTTCTTATCCTAGCTTTTATTGCTGAGCATGATGCCACATGGTATGTTATATTGAGAAGCTCAACATGAGCTGGCTGAGTGCGCTTGCAGCCCAGAAAGCCAACCATATTCTGGGTTGCATCAAAAGAAGCATGGCCAGCAGGTCAAGGGAGGTGATTGTCTCCCTGTACTCTGCACTTGTGAGGCCCCACTTGGAGTGCTGCATCCAGGTCTGGGGCCCCCAGCAAAAGAAGGATGTGGACCTACTAGAGCAAGTCCAGAGGAGGGTCACGAGGGTGATCAGAGGGCTGGAGCACCTCTCCTATGAAGACAGGCTGAGAGAGATGGGGTTGTTCAGCCTGGAGAAGAAAAGGTTCTGGGGAGACCTTACAGTGGCCTTCCAGTACCTAAAGGGGGCCCACAGGAAAGCTGGGGAGGGACTCTTTGTCAGGGAGTGTAGTGACGGGACAAGTGGCTTTAAACTAAAAGAGGGTATATTTAGATTAGATATAAGGAAGAAATTCTTCGCTCAGAGGGTGATGAGGCACTGACACAAGTGGCCCAGAGAAGCTGTGGATGTCCCATCCCTGGAGGCGTTCAAGGCCAGGCTGGATGGGGCTTTGGGCAACCTGGTCTGGTGGGAGGTGTCCCTGCCCATGGTAGGGGGGTTAGAACTAGGGGATCTTTAAGGTCCCTTCCAACCCAAGCTCTTCTATAATTCCCTCCCTTTGGCCAGCCTGGGCCAGGCGTCCTGGCTGTGTTCCCCCCCAGCTCCTGGTGCACCCCCAGCCTCCTCCCTGGCAGGGCAGCACGAGGAGCTTGAAAGCCCTTGTCTCTGTGTAAGCACTGCTCTGCAACAGGTGAAGCATCGGTGTGTTATGAACACTACTTTCATCAAAAATACAAACCACAGCATCATACAAGCCTCTACAAAGAAAATATACTCCATCCCAGCCAAAACCGTGACATCCACTTAGGTAAACATTCCCTTCTCTTAAACATCTGTCCACAAAGGCATTTATATCTTCCATTAACATCAGAGGAAGTTAAACACATGTGGAGACATATAACTATATGGCCTGAAGAGCTGTAACATTCACGTGCAGTTACACATACACGTACACAAGAATATACACCCTTCACACATCCATCCAGGAAATGGAAATTTAGCAGAACAAGGATATTAGAAATGATAACTGATCTTGTCAGGAACTCCAGACAACATTTAAGTCTCCACCTCCTGGAAGAGAGGATTAGGAAATATCATTATAACTTGGGTGGGGAGAAACTGGTGGATTGAAATAAAGATTCTGGGCTGGTGAAACAGCTCAGCATTTCTGAGTTCCTGTCTCACTGGTTATGGTGTGGTTCCTCTCATGGGTATCCTAGCTAAAGCTCAGAAAGGCAACAGTAAGTCTTAAAGTCCTAGGGTTGTTGCCAAGAAAAGTGAAGTGTTCTTCAATACAAAACTAGAGAATGTGACTTTTTGTCCAGTCTTCTTGGCTTGGCTTGAGTCTCACTGCTGCTCCTCACAGCTGTGGCTGCAGCAGCCAAAGATATGTATGGATGTTGCTGAGAAAGTCAAAGGCCAGGGTTCATTCTGAAAGGGTTGGTTTGGGCATGAGGGACTAATACAAATACAATTTTCAAATTTATCTATGAGCCCAAAGCTGTTTTCAGCAGATTTTTTTTTCCACTGAAAATATCCATGTTGCTCAAGAAAGCTGCAGTTCTAGTGACTTGAGCTAACATTTGCCTGTATGAGTCCAAATCTTCATCTGAGACTCATCCCTTGAGATTCTCTTGAAACAAATGCTTCTTTTTCCTAAAGACCAAACTATGTCACATCAAAGACTTTTTTTTTTTTTTTTCCTGAGACTTTGACCTATAGGTAGAGTAGGGTTTTACATACCTGAAACTGAGCTCTGGTAAGTACTATCAGAATATTTTAGCTTTCCACCAAAAGGTTGGATGCACAACTACATAGCACCTTAGAACGGCTCAGAGGCTTTTGCTGACTGGTAATATAAAGATCAGAACCAGTTTGCCTACAATCATATTCAAAGGAGAAGATACACGTCGAATCCAGAGAGCTGGAGAAATTCTTTAGGCTATGTAAGTGGACACCACGGAGCCTGAAGCAACTTTTGATATTTTTCACCTCTACATAAACTTCCTGTTTTCAAAATTCATAGATGCTACAGCCTCATGGAAATATCTATTTGCAAATCCATATTTAAATATCTACCCAGCCAAGGGTACTGGTAAGACCCGAAAAGAAATGGAAAATCATCTGAGTTTTATTTCCTTGTCAGTCTGTTTCAGGCATGAAGAAGTAGATTTGTGTTTTACACCATTATTGTGTAGATCTTTGTCAGAAAAATTGTATTTATAAAGGTTCTGAAGAATCAGGGTCTCACTAAATACAACTCTTGCCTTTCTTTCACCTTTCCATGACTGAAAAAAAAAAAAAAAAAGCTATAGGAATAGAGATAAGCAAAAGTATATGGAATCTTTGTAACATGTCAATGATTTAAATCACCTGTGGTTGCTTTTGATAATAAAAAAGAATGCTGCTAAAAATTGCATACACATGATGTGTGGGCATACTGTTAAGTTTTGTTCTTGTCTGTGATGTCAATGTAAAGTATTCAAAGTGCCTGACTCCCTTCAAAATGATTCATTCTATTTAACTAAACCTGAAAGAAATTGTGTGGCTGTACATGCATAATAGGTATTCGTGCATCCAACAAAGTCATACATATATATTACCTAAAAAGCAAACATGCATCAGCCAAACAAGGCCAACAATGATTAATCATATTCTAATTCACATCCATCTTTCACGTTAATATGGTGGCAACATTGCTATTATCTGAAATTGAGCAGAAGCCCACAGCACTGCCTGCTGTGAGTATTGATGAGCCATGGCTTGATAATTTTTTTAACAGTTGATAAAGCCCAGTGCTACCTGAATTTTAATAACAGACAACCTTTCTCAAATCCTCCTAAGAAGCATTCTCATAGGGGCAGGCAACAGTGGTTCATGAGACTGTGCCAACCCAGATGGCACAAAATCTTCTGCCACTTAACTGGTGGCTCTGTTACAGCTACTCAAACCTAAGAAATTTGGTCTCACTGTGCTGGGATGCAAACATTGTCCTGCTCTTTTACCCACTTTGTGACCTCTCTGGTAGCTTTTTGCAGAACTGCAGTTTCCCAGCCCAGGATCATCAGATTCCCAGCACCCGGGCTGACCTCCTGGACTTCTCAGTAGTTAAACTAATCCCTTGCCGGAGCTCAGCCTGTAATGCAGCCTCCAATTCCAGTCATCCCTGCAGAGAGGTATGGTAGTGAAAGCAAACAAGCTGAGAAGCTCTACAAGGATTTAGAAATGCCTCATGGAAAGACAAAGACTAGTTTCGGCAGATACTGCCGAGTAGGTCTCCTTTTGGACTCCCGTAGCTCTTGAGCAACATGTTTTGTGCTGACCACATATCATGCCGCAAGCATCTCCTTCCCCTCTGAGCTCCCCTGCGAATTCCCTTGCAAATTTCCAAATTAACTTCTTTATTTCCTGTCTCTGCAAGCAAGGTCAGAGGCCAGGTAAACAACTTGTTGATCACCAGCCGCAGGCTGGGGACCATGGCTTTGTACACAGGCAGTCTGCATACCTAAATAAAAAATAACAGGATCCTATGTATGTTCCTTGGCTGCATTAGCATGCAGCAGGTTTTCAGAGGGGAGAATTGCCCTGAGGCAAGTCAGATTACTTCTGCAACTCAAAGTATTGTGGGAAAGTATTACTGCACCCTTCCCATGGCTTTTTTTTTTTTTTTTTCTGACGCCATGCTAAGACACAGAATATGGGATGAGTCTGGCCTGATGCAATTGAGACCATTAGTGCCTCTCCTTTCTCCTGGGCAGAGATTCTGTTCTCTGAATTCACACATTTTTAGGCCAAATTCCCCCAGTTTCAGCCAACAGCCTACCACCATCGGAAATGAAAATATGGAACTGCAATGATCCTACAGAGCATGCAGTCCCATAATCAAATGGCAGATTAGAACAGTCATTCATGGCACATCAATTTCTTAATATCAACCAGAACTCATGAGGAACTTTCCAAATTATCATAACTCCCCTCTTTTTCCAAGGGAGTTTGAGTTACACCCCACTGTAAAGCTTAGCTTGTAATACTTCAAACTATTTTATCTCCCCCGCTTTATAGGAACAAATTGAGTATGACACATTTCCCAGCAATATAAGCTAACTCCAGCCAGCAAAATGAAGTATGTCTTTAGTAAAAATAGTAATTTTCCTTTGCTCTTCATTAACTATCTGAATACTAACCAGCCCTCCAAAGAATCCAGTGGTTTGTGCAAAATGGGGTAGTGATTGCGATTTGAACTCTTTCTACACAGCTGGAGAACATCATCTTCTCTTTTCCGCATTAAAAAAAAAAAAAAAGGAAAGAAAGAAAGAAAAGAAATGCCATCTCTGTTCTCCTGCTGTTTATTTCATCCATCATTCACATTTGTGATAACACTAACTGACTTCTTCAGCAGGGTTCAAACAACAGGGTGATCAGCTAATTTCATTATTTAAAATGAAATTATAAACTCCACTTTATTCACATGACAGGATGAGGCTGTTACAAGAAGGCTTAGTATTTATTTGACCTTCTAGCATCTATAATGCCATGATGGCACAGGACCAGCATGGATAAATGTATGTGACCCCATTTCCTGGCACAGCGTTAAAACTGTCAGGGGATGGAAGAAAGTGTTGCCAGAATGGACTCCTTTCCAGTATAGAGAGCTAGTCAGCAATTTTTACTTTATTCTTTTTTAGAAGTGTCTCTGAATAGAAAATGTACTTCTGAAAATTACTGGGGGGAGCATGGGGGAAGGAGGTAATAATATTATTTCTACAACATTTTGATCTACCACTAGTAATAAAAAAACATTATCTCCTAAGATTTTATTTGTGGTCAACATTCTGGTTTAGGTCAGTTCAAAATTAACCTGTATCTGCATGAGCTATTGGGATACATAGCAGGGCCTCCTTTTTTGTTCTGATCATTGATTTTTAGGATCTTTTCTTCCAGAATTTGTCACTCCATTAGCATTTTTAAAGAGTATGTCAAAATAATTTTTGCACATGAAAAAGGTATATATTTCTGACCACTTCTGGGTCTGAATTTTATTTGAGTCCCAGCCAATTAATATTTTGATTTTGTTAGACAGATATTTTTTCAGCCATGTTTTACCGATGCCCCTCTGTATCCTGGTAGGCAAATAAAGCTTTAGAAACAAAATCATGGAGTGAGATAAAGAAACATATCCAGCATCACTTCCTCATCCCCTTAATGACATTCTTGTGCCTGAGCAAATATTTTCTCACAGCCAAATCCTTTAACCCACGAGAATTCCAATTTCTTTCTGTCTCTTGAAAAGCTAATAATGTGGCTAATTCAAAATCATTTTCACTAACCACATTAACACTTCAATTTGGCTTTGGAATAACTTGAGACAGTTATTTGTGAGCTTCCAAAAATTACTTTTTATTACTGTAAAACAATATTTGCATGGCATGAGGCAATTGCCTTGAATTGAACTTGATACAATTATCATATATAGTCATTAGAAAACACAACTGCAAATAAGAATGTCAATATGAAGAAAGACAATAGGCTGTATATTTGTCAGCCACTGTGTCATTTAAATTTTCTTTCTTTTCTGAGAGATTGCAGTGCCACAAAAGGATGCAAGGTCTGCCCGCTGTGGTGACATTAGAGCAACATGGGTGTTCAGGTTCCAAACTTCTCATCACAGCTTTCCTAGAGTTCTTTATGATAATGGGAAAATTCAGGACCTCTGGAGGTCATCTAGTCCAAATTCCTCCTCAGCTACCATCTGTTATGAAAAAAAAACAGGACGGGTCACACAGAACTTTATCAAATTTAGTGGTACATTGATTAAATTCAGTGTATATAAACTTAAAGAAGAAAGCAATTAACCTAATTAAAAGATCCAATTCTCACAAACAAACAAAACAACAACAAAACCAACAAATCATACTGAAACTCAAAAACTATCATATTTTTGTACCATAAACAGAAGTATAATAAAAGTATATTTTTGTGATGCCAGTTGCTGTTACCTTAATGGTAGCAATGGCAGGTCCTTCACAGTCTGCAGCCCGAGGTAAAATTTTAACTGTTTTTTTCTAGGCTATTCATGATTGATCATAGATAGTATGCAGCCAAGTTGTGCATTTCTTGGGAAAACAGCCTGGGTTGATGCTCAGGAGAAAAAGGAGAAAATTTAATCAGAAGTGATGGCACTTTGAAAGCTTCCATCAGCATGAAGTCAGTGTATGGTAGTCCTGATCCATGACAATTAGAGACGGACCAGACTTGAAACCTAGAACCTCCAGAACCTCCACCATTTTGCTCACTTTGTAGAGTATGGGATTCTCAGATAGGAATTTGTGCTGGTTTGGGGCTAAGAGGGATGCTTGGAGGTGTTTCTTTTCCTGTTTTGGCCAGGACTGCCCAGGACTGCCCATTCTTGTATGGTCAAAAACAACGGAAATGTATAATTTCTGGCATGGTGATCTGAGAACTTAGCAGGCTCAGTTATGGGATATCAGCAACTTAATTAAAAACCTGAACTTCCAGTTGTAACTCTCATTTGTCCCTAAGCCTTAAAGCCAAATGCCAGTCCAATTCTTATCTAGATAAAAACTGTAGCCTTGTAGCTCTCTTCTAAACCTTTCTGCTCAGAACTGAAATTAGAACTGTGGCTTTCTAAATCTGCAGCAATGCCGCTGGTTAAAATGTGTGTTATCTGCTTGCCATTCAACCCTTCAGGGTAAGCAGATCCTACAGTATTCACCCTGGGGTTTTCAAGCACAGTCCTCTTGTGTCTGCCCTTAATGCAATCCACAGCTTTGCGCTGCTCCAGCAGGGATGCAGCATGTGCCAGCTAATGGCTTCCTCGTCCTCCATTTCACCACAAGTGCTAAATATGTAAGTCGCCTTACTGAGAGTGTTTATGTTCTGTACTGTAAAAGGGCATAAAAATAAGCCTTGCTTCAGCCTGAAGCATTTCTTTCAGGCACAATGAGCCTCTAAAAGTCAGGCTTTCAAAGCCTGGTGGAGGACTCTCTGTGGTTATTTCAATTATCTCTCAGTGGTTTCAGATGCACAGTTTTGTTCTGACTGTCCAAATACCAGGCTTCAAAGTGCTACTCTGTGTGCAGATGCTTGCCTTGGGGAAACATCATGCATCACCCTGACTGTATTTTGCTGGTGAGTCTGACCAGTCTGACCAGTGAGAGCCACTTTCATCACCACTCAGCCAACAGATAAAATCCCATGCTGTCTACTTTGCCCTGTCCCTGGGGCAGGGGCTCCTGAACACGAGTTTGGGTCCCTTCCAGCCGCAACCATTCTGTGATTCTGTGTGATTCTGTGACTTCAGAACAGGAGCAGTGGTCAGGGCACCCATGGGACATCTATGGCAAGGTGTTGACACCATCAGCGATCCAGCAAGAAAAAAAAAGTAAATCCAAGGCTTTTTAAAACACAGCCAGAAGTGAGATGAAAGGTTCACCACCACTGCCCAATGCTTTGCCTGTCTGGACCTTCCTGGTTTTGGCATTTTTTGGTAGAATAAAGTACTTCCACCGTAAAACAATTTTCCAACCTGAGTGATCTCCAATAATCTCAGCAAATGCTCTTGGCAGTGGTGGTGACATTAACACAGAGTGGCTCTCAGGCCGCCCATCCGTGTACTTTCTTGAGCACTTCAGCACTCCTCTGGTGCGAGGTGGGGAGAGGTGGGAAGAACAAGTGCCATACTTTTCCCCTTGGCACATCCAAATAATAGAGGGAAAGATTTTTCTGTTAGCTCTCACTTCACTTCCCTGACAGGCTGCAGCTGTGGTAATGAGTTGATTTCAAAGTGAAAGAGGTGCCTAAGAGCTTTTGGAAATCTCAGAGAGGGCTTATCAGCACACCCTTAGATAGGCGGCCCAAGGTCACTGGACCACCAGCTGGCTGACTTCCTGTGGAGGTCACCTCTGAACCACACGCATCCAACACCATTTCTCGTGAGGTTCACGAACAAGTGAAATCCGCTGACAGGGTGAAACCATGGTGATCCTGGAGAAAGCTCTGTCCTACAGCAAGAGCCAGCTTCTCTCGTTTTGTGTTAGAAAACACATACTATTCTAGCTGCAGAAAAATGGTTAGAAACCAGTGTGGTTGTAGAAATGAGTAATAAATTGTGTACATTTGTCAAAAAGTGGAGCTCACTGTTTCCTTGGAAACTGAACACTTTGTGGTTTTATGGTATTGTACTCAGCAGAGGCTGGCTGAGATCTGTGTATGTATGTACGCAGCCACAAAGGCCAGGCTCTCTTGGCTGAAGGTTTCAGCATCTATTAGACATTTGGTAAAATACAGCTAAAAAGAGTTCTCTGACAGGGCAATTCAGAGAGCATAATGGTGGGAAATCTTTTTTTCAACAAAAATAAGTGCAGCAAAAGGAAGAGAAAATGGTTTGAAATCTTGTCCACTTAGTCACCTATGAACTTTATCTTTTATTTTATTGCAGAAAGGAACTCTGCTGAGAATCCAGTTTTGGTAATTTTGTGATCCTACGCTAAGTGGACGTAATACCAGACAAGCCTGCTCCTTCCATCTCTGGACAAAAACGAAGACTTAGTAGTTACAGCACAATGATTCTGCACATAAGCAACAACAACAACGAAAGTTATTCTCATTAAAGTAATATTTAAGGCATGAGAAAATGATAAAATCCTCAACACTGGGGCAGAACACCAAAGGCTCACAGAAATTACTTTTTGCCACCCTTCAGTTCCTAAAGGCCTTTGGACTCCTACCATTTTGCTTATAAATCTTCACCTCCACTTATCAAACAGGACGGATCTAGCCTATGGAGTAAGCAATTGCTCAGAACTCGTTCTGCCTCTAAAGCTGTAACACCTAAAAAGCTGTCATCAACGCTTGTCACCAAATATTCACTACACTCAGAGCTAGAAATACATTCAGCTTTAACAAGGGCCAGCAGCAGTTTGGGAACATTTCTCTTGGCACAAAAGCACTTTTCCCCAGCAGCTGCACAACCCGTGGTGTCAAATAGTTTTTCCAGGCCCCATGTTAAAGCCTGAAAAATACAATTCTGTTTTCCATTAGTTTTGGTGCATTGCTCCACCGTGCAGTGTTTCAGCCCTGCCTGCAGGAAGGTTGTGAGCAAGAGATTTCAGTAAAATTAAGACTTAAAGCCTGAGGGGTGAAGCATATAGCTAAAGGATGTGACAAGGGAATTATATACTCAATAAAGAGAAAGCCAAAACAAAATTAATTTCATTTCTGTTCTCCTTTTCACTGAGATCTGGATGTCCCAATCTTTAGCACATTATTTCTGGCCAAGCGGGTTGTCACTGCTCCCTTAGGGGCAGAACAGATGCCTGTTCACTATAATCACAACAGGCAAGGTGTAAAGTCTTTCTCTTTTTGGGGAGTGGGGTGGGGGAGAATAATGAGAATTCTCCCAGACCCAATTCAAACATAACTGGCACCTTTTTTACACTACATGTAGGAGAGAAAGGGACTCCAGCTTCCAGCTGCAAAAGTGAAGAACAGATGTTTCAGCTGCACCATGGACACAGGTGTGAAGACCTAAAACTAGAAAACATTAAAGTTTAATGGGAACATTTGTCCAAGAAAATTGGGGTGGGTTGGTAGACAACAGATTTCTGACGCCCCAGAAAAGTTTTGCAGGCAGCAGGCTGTATGTATATCAGGGATTTAAAATCAGTTGCTACCTTTTTGCAGCCAACTTGCCACCGTTTTGAGGAAGGTATATCATTGCTAAGTTGTGGGGTGAAAAGCTAACTGAGGAGGACGACACGATTTATGGGAGGCCAGGCCAGAGCCTGCACTCTGGGAGTAAGGCCCAGGTCCGACTCCTTAGCCACGCAGGCCAATACTTCACACAACGGACACGTTCCCTTCCTAAGGCCAGATGCCACCTGCGTGGCCTGTCAGAAGCTACATGAGAGGGACCTGGCGACAGCTCTAACAGCCAAGAGTAAGAAAAGCCACAAAGCTCCTCACACCCTCTCTCCTTCCACCAAAAAACAGCCAGACCACAGCCATGAGGAACTGTGACGTTATCGAAGGAAACATCAGTGCCCATCAGCTGGGTTTCATTTCTGAGGCTGTGTATGCCGGAAAAGCAGAGTTGTTTGCAGGTCCTTGTAATGAGAGGGAATGGGATGGTTGCTCTCCCATGCCCTAGAGGTGAGCTCCTCACATTGGAGGAGAGTGATGGCACCAACAGCACACACCCAAAAAAATACATATTTCTTTTCTAGATCTTCTCTCACCAGAAAGCATTGCCACAGCAAGAGAGGCTATTTTTTTATTATTATTATTATTATTTTGTACATTTTTAATTGCAGTTTTAAGGTGATTTGTAAGAGAACCTCAGCATTGTGCGTGATAAGAGAATGTGTCAGTATTTCAGGGTTCTACATTTACATCTGTAAAACATGACTTTTTTATTTCTACCACAACAAAAACAAAACACTGCTTTTTACCTGATGTCTTTTAATTAAAGAATTTTCTCCTTTTTCCCCATTCCCCAATTTCTGGGAAACAATCATGAGTCATGTCACAATACGACTGAAATGCTAGCAACCAGATTCATATGGAGGCTCCTTAGTAGCCCTCATGAATACCATGAGATACTGCACCACCGCAGACCGCAGTGGGGAAAGAAACATCTGTGGGCATTTGACAATGCCCCAACTGGAAAAGACATGGAAAAAAAAATCCTACAAAGAACATTCTAACTGGAGAAAACAAAGAAATTTATCAACATCTGAAAAAAAAAATAAAAAGAAAAATAAAAAGATGCATTTGCATTTTTTTTTTCTCCAGGAAAGCATTCAAAAGACTCAGTGGGCCTAGAAACAAAATATACTTCTCATCTAAATGCAGTATTAAATTTCATGATAAAAAGCTTCACAGTTTTCCTTTTTGTTTCTAACTCAGTATAGCATTAAATTGGTTAACAGTCCCTGACAGCAATCCTTGCATCGCAGGTGGCATAGAAATGTCAATTTTAATTTAACGTTGGATGTGCAATACAAATTCAAAGTTCGTATATGGAAGGAAATTTGAGAAATCTTTTTTCAAGGAAAGAATCAGAAAACTTGTATGTGAAAGTGTAGTGTCAAGGTGTGTGATATTGCCCAGAAAATAACTCTCTATTACATGTTTATTATGTATGTATAAATATTGTATGTTTATACATGTGCACACAGAGATGTTTATTTCCAACATTAATGTCTTCAGAGATATTTATACTTCCAAGGCTGATATAATCCTCTTTATGCTGTTCTCGTCAAGCTTTACAACTTCTTTCAGAAGTTGTCGGTGCCAGCTGAACTATGTCACTGAACCAGTTTCAGAGAAAAATTCAGATGTTCAGGGAGGAGTGGAGAACCGAGATTCAAAGTTATCTACGTTGCCAAGATGACAGATATTTCTTTTTCTTAAATAGTCTGAACATTACCGCCACAGGAGAAAACAGAAGGGGACTTGATAATATATGCTAACATCTTAGACTTTGCCCAATGCCAAGTTTGGCTGCGGACAGTCGTCAAAATTGTGCGGTGGATTGAGTCAGGTTTCCAAAGCGTAGACAGTCTTTCTTCTAAAGCAATGCAGATCTGAAGTCTGTAGTAGGTGTTTTTAGGTCAACTCCGAGTTTCGCTGCCAAGCTCTATAGAAAATCTGTCCCGATAGCTGATCCCAGGAATCTAAACCTGGGTGATCGTCAGCAACTTCAGGTGTTATTGCTACTGTGAAATGAATAACAAAGTTCTCATTAATTAAGTCTTTGATGCACAGAGCAGGATTTTTTCCCATCTGTTTAACTTGATTATTCATGTGCATAAGACATTTTGTCAACCAATGCAGTAAACAACAACAGTAATGAAGAATGATGCCTGTTGTGTGAGATGATGCGGCTTGAGGCTCGCCTGCCACCACATGCTTACCTGAGCTCTGGGCTGCCAGGAGCATCTGTTTCAATTGTACATTTTCTTTTCCTGGCATTCAATTTTATTTTATCAGCATTTGTAGAACACCAAATGGGTTTTCTTCTTCCTCTTTGTGCTGCTTCTTCTTACCCTCTGTCTCAACCCCTCCTGGCTCCGGGTGCTGCCATGAGAGCTGACAGCAGTTGCCATACAATGGGGATTTTTGTCCTGACTCTGCAGCCTCCCCAGACCTCGCAGGTGCAGCAGACAGGCTGCACAGCATGAGGCTGAGCAGGTGCTGTAGGCAGCACATCCCAGCCCCGGGTGGAAAGCTCTCAGCCACATATCTTCCTTCTTTTGCTCAACAAACAGGTAACATCTCCAGCTCTGTGGTTAACAGCATGTGGCATGCGTATCACTACCTACGTGAAGGCTTTTGTCAGTCTCCTCGGTGGATTTTGTTCCTCTCTCCTTCCAGCACTAAAGCCAAGATGTGACAGTCTGGAGTATATTTCTTTTCAGTAACGAGTTTACAAAAGCTCTTTTTTTTCTTTCCTGACAGTGATTCAGCCTCAGGAAAATAAAATAACACATGTAGACCTGGAAAATTAATTTTCAAAAGTCCCTAAAACCATGATATGCAGTAGATTTTTGGCTCTGTTGTTGTTGTCCTTTGGGTGTTTCTGTGCCACTCTCTTTACAGGCCGAAAGACATGGTTTGCAAGTAAGATACATTTCTGTAAACTCAGCATGGTTGGGTGGAAAGTCCCATATATGAGTCTTGGGGTCACTCCAGAAGGTGCCTTTGTGAATACGGAGAGCTTCATGGCACACCAGTAGCATGTAGGAACGAATGCCTTTGATGCCTTGCTCTACAATTTGGAGAGTCAGTCTGGCTGGCAGAATTATTGAGTCTTTGTGTAAGGCCTCCTGTTTTAGCTTTTCTGTTCGCTTGTCTCTGCATGGCTACAAAAAGTTGGATGGACCGGGAAGGTGGAAAAATACATATCAGAAACCCTCCTGCAATTGAAGCAAAGGCAGCATCTGATAATAAAGATTGCAGCTTAATGAGTTGCATCTAACATGCACCCACATCTACGAGTCCCCCAGCTTAGGGCACAAGTATTGAACCAGTGACTCAAAACTGTGCAAACAGCCTGTATCTGCAAACAAGGTCTATAATCTCATTGTGTGAAGTGATTACCACATTACTCAGATGACCATATGTATTCCTGGCCCAGTCTGGACAATCTACATCCATAAAGAGCAACCTGACAGGCTTCATTTTGTCCTCACATCAAGTTACACAGATTTTGTCAGTGCGTGTCCTGATCCACACCAGTGACAGCAGAATAAATCTCTGGACTTGCTACTTTTTTCCCCAGTGCTTTTGAAAGATTTCTATCAAGAGCTCATCGAGCGAGCTGGCAGTGAGCACCCTTCTGCTTTGTGAATCACTAAAAGCCTGCATCCCAGCGCTGCATCTCGAGGGAGACTGTGCACAAACTTACCTTGTTTTGTAACCTATCGAAAAGCAAGATGAGTACATAGAGGTCACAGGAAGAGATAGCCAGCTTCTACTCTTGGATTCACTTTACTTACAAGAGCAGAAAGACCTAGAAGAACTACTTGTAAAAAGCCAAAACAGGATGTCTCTTTTCCAGCTGGTGCATTTCAAAATTGAGACACTTCTCCGGTGAATGAATGAACCCCACAGCATCCTGAACTGTTTAAAATATGTTATTGTGTGCCTGGGGAGAAATGTTCACTCCCTGCTGGTGCAAGTTGGTCTAACTCTAGCAGAGCAGCAAACATGAGAAAGGCAAAACCTTTTTCTCTCTGAAATCTCAGCTTAATTACCAAACAGAAAGCTACTCAGAGGCAAAGCTAGGACTGCAACAAAAACTCTTTCTGCCGGTAACAAAATGAAAACCACAGAGCTGGCAGGAACAATTTCTTTAGAGATTCCAACCTGCTTGCAGATCAAGAATATCAAATGGTAAAACTGATGTGTTACTGAGGGCTCCTGCCATCATTTCTATAATATGGTGCCTAAGATGGCTGTTAACAAAAGCAGTGGTAGAAAGATTCAGGTAGATGCATGGAAGAGATTTTATAAATTGGAAAGCCAAAAATGCAACCAGCATGGCACTGCATTTATAATTTATGCTCCAAGTGCTTTATTTTAATAATGCTTTATGTTTTACAAAGCACAAAATTTACTTTAGCACTTCACCGCGCAAGGAGATATGTTTGCAGTAGCACAGGGCCGCCTGCATAATAACCTTTCCAAAAGGCATGCTTGAACCCTGCCTTAAAATGGACACGAGGCAATGTTTCGATAAACTCTTAAAACAAAAAACAAACAAAAAAAGAACTCTCAGGCAGCTTCCTCCTGAGTCTGGTCTCTCTGAGATGAACAGGCGGTAGTGATGATGGGAAACCAGCTGCTGAGAGCAGAAGCTTGGGGAAGGGAAGGGAAGGGAAGGGAAGGGAAGGGAAGGGGGAAGGGAAGGGAAGGGAAGGGAAGGGAAGGGAAGGGAAGGGAAGGGAAGGGAAGGGAAGGGAAGGGAAGGGAAGGGAAGGGAAGGGAAGGGAAGGGAAGGGAAGGGAAGGGAAGGGAAGGGAAGGGAAGGGAAGGGAAGGGAAGGGAAGGGAAGGGAAGGGAAGGGAAGGGAAGGGAAGGGAAGGGAAGGGAAGGGAAGGGAAGGGAAGGGAAGGGAAGGGAAGGGAAGGGAAGGGAAGGGAAGGGAAGGGAAGGGAAGGGAAGGGAAGGGAAGGGAAGGGAAGGGAAGGGAAGGGAAGGGAAGGGAAGGGAAGGGAGCAGCAGGGTGGCAAAGAGTAGCCCCCGGGCTCCCGACCCCCATGGCACAAACCCCTGTGGCCTGCCCAGCACCCACACCCCTGTGCTGCACCCCTATTTTTGTCCATGTTTTCTGCTTAGGTCTCCAATAAAAGCTGGAATCGGTGAGCTTCTAGAGTGTCAATCTGTATTTATCTTATGCCTACACCACTGCTGAGGTCATTTTACAGCTGTAAAAGCATCTGACTACAGGCACAAGCGAGGAGGGAAGGAGAAAGTGGGTAGGTGAAGGCATGGCCAGCTTCCCTCCCCCTGTATCACGGGGCAGGCAAGGTGTCCCAAGATGTCTGTGCTGGGGTGTCCCCAGTGTGTCACACTGGCCACAGCTCTCCTGCCCACCACACTGGGAGCTGCAGTTACCCACAGGCAGCACTTTCTGCCCCCACCTTGCTGCTTTGTCATTTGTGGTCTCAGTAAAGCAGTTTTCTTTCTGTGCTCCTCAATCCAAAAGAGTCCATCCTCCCTCTTCTCAAGCAATATTTAAGCTACTCCCATTGACTTTAATGTTATTCAAGTGCATACTTAAATGCCTTGATGAATAAGCTTCTGAGTGGGTGCTGAGCACGTTTACCTGTGTGCCTGCAGAGGTAGCATACACCACAGAAAACAGCTCTGGAACCTCTCTTTGTGAACTGCCCTTTCAACCATCTCCTTCTCTTCTAAATAAAATAAAATAGGATTAAGCACAATGCAATAAAAAAGTTTCTTCACCTGCAGGGACAGCAAACTTTGCCTGAGACTTGTAGATCAGGCCAGGCTTGACCATTAGTGACCAAAAAAGAAGTGGAAGACTTCTTTGCCCGGAGAAGCTGTGGATGCCCCATCCCTGGAGGTGTTCAAGGCCAGGTTGGATGGGGCTTTGGGCAACCTGGTCTGGTGGGAGTTGTCCCTGCCCATGGCAGGGGGGTTGGAACTGGATGATCTTTAAGGTCCCTTCCAACCCAAACCACTCCATGGTTCTATGACTCTATGATTTCCAAACCCACAGACACAAACAGTTACTTCTAACGTAAAGCTCATTTCAATTATTTTTGTCAAAGTTCTCAGAAAATTTGGATAAAGAAATGAGACTGAGCAATGGAAATATGATATACAAGGATTTCTTCAGATGTGGAGGGTTCAATGACAGGCTTCAGTGAGGCTCACCAGCAGCTTTGGGGCTTGGAGGGTTTATTCCCTTTCTATTGCACTTATATACAGAATAAATATATAACCTATACAATCAGAGCACTCCCTGCTCCATATGCACTGCTGAATGCACAATCATTTTTCTTGTATATGAAAGGAGACTTATCTTTTTAAGTATATCTATCGGTCAAGCAAAATATCCTTCCTTTCCTCTGCAATTATTGTCTCATTTATATCTCCTGGCTATCTCAGCTACAAGAACACTGATACTATGTAAATAACATCAAATAAGTTACTAGTCTACCTAAAGGCACTGGATCCACAAAAAGCTTACGCTTTAGCAGATCTTTATGCCTCTGGCTAATTAATCATTTGAATTCAACAGCAGTTCTCAGAGCGCATGACGACAAGCTTCAGCGTAAGTCTTTATTAGGGCAGGACCTGGGATGACAAGGCACATTATATAAATGTACTAAATAACGTTTTAGATGACTAAGAAAGAAGTTTCAAATTACCTTTTTTTTTTTTTTTTTTTTAATCCCCTTAGCATATACCGAGGCCTTTACAATAGAAAGAAGACTATATTTTACTGGTGAAGAAAAGAAAGGTGTTGACCTTCGGTGTCTATGAGACTCTGCAGAAAAGACTGTGACCTCCAGCTTTTGAGGAGAACTTTATCACAAACACAGGGCAAAATAAACTGAACTCTGGCATGAGCAAACCAGAGATTAAATACTGGAAAAGACAAAAATCCTGTGTTGGCAGTACAAAGGGAATAAACTGGAAAATAATCAAAATGATCAAAATTCAGCCTGGACAAATACAAAGAAGAACCTGTAAGAAACAATTTTTCCAAGCTCCTTTTTTTTGATAGAGGAATTCAGGAGTCACATAACAACCAAATTTTTTAGGTGAGGACAACCTTACTTAAAGAGAAATAAGAAAAATATTAGCATTCATACTGTTTGCAGCTTGACTGCTAAGTAAGAAGTACATGAAGTTGTGAACTTTGTCTGCAAATCCAAGCTGCTTTGTGCTATCATGATAACTAGGTAATATTTTCCAAATTGCTTGAGCTGTATGAGTGATTCCCAAGCAAGCCTGTGTTGAAGAGAATCACCTGGAATCATTTTTCTTCCATAGACCTTAAATGTGTGCCAAACACTCACACCAATTAACTTGCTGATGCTTATTTAATTTCTCATTCCTCCTTCATGAACACGTCTCCTGGCCCAAACTGCACGCATGCTCTTGGCGAGACCAGACTTACAAAACTGCAGACAAAAATATGTCCTCATCAAAGTTGTCACGGACTAAAATAAAGTTGTATGCCATCAGCATAAAGTGATGAGGACTAACAACTGAAAGGGGACAGCTCAGAGTAGGAACAGTATTTAAAAAGGGGGGAGAAAACTAAAGTAATCAAATAGATGCTCATGGAAAACAAGATTGAATCAGTAAGGCAAAAGACATCTCCGCAGTCACAGGCCGCAGGGCTTTTATTTAGATGAGAGTGGAAATCACCCAAGGCACCCCCTGATGGCCTTAGGGCAAGATGCTTTCAGTGCGTTTCACAACGCAACACAATTACATCAATGAAGTAAGCCAAACAGACGTAAAGGCTTCTGATTTATGTCCCCTTCTAAAGGGAATTTAAACGTCTAAAGATCTTTCTCTTCCTCAGACACATACCCCTCATTCTCTCCTTCACGATGGCTGATTTCTTTCTCAGCACAGGATAGGTAGGTAAACAGTGTTTTTTGGCTATGGTTTAAAGGATTACAGTATTCTCATTATTGTAACTACTCAAATGTAATCTTAGATATACTTCGGTCTGATGTAATTAACAAACACTGTTCAAACAGCACATGCTAATATAATAATATAATCCATGACAACAATAGGAAAGCAAATTTCCACTAGTAACAGTGGGAACTGAACACTCTAGATGGGTTTGCTATGGCAAACTCAAAGCTTCAGCTCAGGGAACATAAACAGAAGTAAAATGGAGATATACTCGTGTTATTCTTAGCTGATGAAGTAAACCTTCCTTTGTAACATGATGAAAAGGTTGGCATCACATTTGAGTTATGGGCTCTGTGGCAAACACAAGTAATTTTCCCTGGAAATACACTACTTGCCTTCTGCAATGTTCCCTATAAGAACAAGAACAGGTGATTTGCTCATCACTAGGAAGGACCCCTCCAGGTGCAGACCGCTGCTCCCCATCTCCAGCTGCAGAATGTGACTTCGCTGCATGCTGCTGCACAAGCCAGTGGCTTGGCCCTTTGCAGCCGGAGAGCAGATTATCAGAAACTGAGCATTTGCTGAGGATTTACTGAAAGCGTAGCAATGACGAATAAACATTACTTGATAGCTGTTGCAATCCTTGGCACGCCTTTGTTCAAAGATGGAGTTGGTCATAAAAATGTGTTAGCCCAGTTGGCTTGGTGGGTGGGAGTGGGAGTGAATCATAGAATCACAGAATGGCTCGGGTTGGAAGGGACCTTAAAGATCGTCTAGTTCCAACCCCCCTGCCGTAGCCAGGGATGCCACCCACTAGATTAGGTTGGCCAAGGCCCCATCCAGCCTGGCCTTGAACACCTCCAGAGATGGGGCATCCGCAACTTCTCTGGGCAACTTGTTCCAGTGCCTCACCATCCTTACAGTGAAAAATTTCCTCCTAATGTCTAATCAAAATCTATCCTCTTTTAGTTTAAGACCATTCCCCCTTCTCTTATCATTATCTACCCAATAAAAATGGAGGACAGAACTGAACAAAAGGAAAATACAGTAGAATATCTTCTTTCTTTTTTAATTTCCACAAGGCAGAAGAACAACATCAAAAAAACAACACAACCCAAGATAAACTTTTTTAGGTCAACCTTCAAGATTTTTCTCAGGCAAAAGAAAAAATCAATTTTTCAATTGTGTTAGTCTCTTGTTACCCTTTCTTTTAAACACAGATCAATTTTAAGTGAAAATGGTGTTCCCCTGAAATGAAAACGAGAAACTTTTTCTCTGGAAACTGTCAAGCCAAAATAGGCTGTTATTTTTTTCATTATTAAAATGTCTAAATGAATGCTTCCGTTTTTCAGTATCTCCTACTATTTTTTTTTTCAATGAAAAATATTAATCCATACTCAAGCCGTTGATGCCCCCAATATATATGTTACTTTTCTCCAAGATAAAATTGCTGGAGCCTGAAAGCTGGATCAGCCCATGGCCAGCTGCTGGGGCCACCGCCAGCTCTCCAGGCAGGTGGGGACTTCTCAAGACAAGACATCTGCACACAATCAGCTGCTGCAACCCTCGGGCTCGGTGGGGAAAAGGCAATGAGAAGAGGAAACAGTGTGGCTGCTTTTCAATGATTTCTTTCTCTTTGTAAATCTATCAGCAAGTTGAAGGAACATAAAAGTCCTGACCTTAACTCTGACTCCAGGGTTGCTAAAACAGCTTTGCTTTGGCTAATAAACTGCCTCTAGGGTCAAAATGAGAAGGCGATCAGGCCCATCTATTTTTTGTCCCT
Organism: Anser cygnoides; assembly: GCF_040182565.1. Lineage (NCBI taxonomy): Eukaryota > Metazoa > Chordata > Aves > Anseriformes > Anatidae > Anser > Anser cygnoides. The sequence goes on along the minus strand of NC_089874.1, from coordinate 123,463,185 downwards.
CTTGCATCCATGCTTAACCCTTCACTTGAGCTTCTACAACACCCACAGTAACATCTCAGTGCAGGACCAATAGTAATCCTTCTCCTTGCATGCTGAGAAGCACGTAGCAGCTTCAGCAGCAAAAATCCCCTGAACTGGATCAAGACAACAAAATTTCCACCCACGTCCCATCTCCAGGATGAGGAGGTCCTCAGTCTGCCCTGTGGAGATGAGAAAGGAAAAAACACTCTTCCCTGCATCCTGTGCTATTAGCTAAAATGCCCTGCATAAAGCCTTTTTGGTGCTGCTTCTGTGTGCAGGCCTTCTGTTGAAATTGCCCCAACCTGATTGCAGATGAAGTCTTAAGTATACCTGGGGTGGTCCTCACTGAAAACTGGAGGTAGTTATCAATGGCCAGCAATTCTTAACACACAAGCATTTTACCCCGCTACTCCCAAAAGCAAACACCCACTCTGTTTACCGGAGACAATATGTGGATAATATTTGGAAACACTCAGGAAAGAGTGGGATAAGGCATGCTAGACCAGAGCTCTACTTCTTCTGCGGGGAGCCTGAAGGACTGCACTTGTCTGATCATTGTCAACTCACGTAGGTGCTAATCTCCTGATGTTCAGGTCACACTCTATTTGCTGCCCAAACTGAATGTCTCAAGCCCCTTCAGTAAAAATGGCTCCATTTTTCAGCAGTAAGGGATGGAGATGAAAATCTAGCTCTGGATCTCCATGTTGTCTCATGGATCATGCATAACTCTTCTGAATCCATGCAACTCTATTTCTTCACTTAAAAAAACATGAAAATTCAAATTATGGACTTGCACTTTAACTGCATAGTGCAGCTTCCCCTAATTCTGACATTCAGTTAATATTGATAAATCAGTTGAGTTTTTGCAAGTTACTAAAAGCACGTGCTTTCATCAGAATACAGTCAAATATTCAGTTAGGAACCCTTTTTTGGGGGGTGGGAGTGCGGGGTGAGGAGTGGCAATTGAATGTCAACGTTAAGTGAATGTCAGAATTAAAGGGCAAGAACTATGCAGATCTTTGAACACTGTGATCACTGTGATTTTGCATTTTCCTTAATTTACAAATATACTTTCACTTCCAATGCATTCCCAATATTGATAACTGATACTGCCGCAGCATGTGGGGCTTCGGTAAGCTGCTCTCCAGAGACAACATTCAGCCCCCATTTCTGAGATGCTCTAGTGAAGGAGCTAACCTTTGAGCAGCAACCTGCAAAAAAACCCTGGAACATATTTGCCTCTTTCACAAATTCATCCTGATTATCCTAGGCTTACAGGCCTATATAATCCTTGGATTTTCCTTACAGCACTTTCTGATGTTGCACAAACCAAGCCATAGCCCTACTGCAGCATGCCATACTGGGAATCCATTACAACACAGCTACTAAATACCTGCTAGAAGGAGTAGCAGATGTACCCAGTGGCTTGGGAAAAATAGGTATTGTGTTTAATTATGTGACATAGTTAAAAAGGAAGCAGCAACAAAAACATGTATGCAACTAATAAACGGCAGGAAATTTTAATTAGATTTAGGTACTTAATATTAAGCATTTCTTTCACTAAGAAAAGACAATGTGATGGATTCAAATCCCTGCTAAAGCTGAACAGACTATCTAGGTCCTATGCTTCATAACACGTAGGTTCAGAGTTCAGATCACTGGGGCTGGAGTATCTGAAATCAGACTCAGATATCTCCAGAGTGTAGTAATTGACTCTGAAGAGACAGCAATTACCAGAAGCCCCTGCTAAATACAAGATGCGGGATGGACTTGTTTTGCCATTGCAGGCTTCAGGTAATATTAAATATACCTACGTTGCATGATAATAATGGGATCCCCAAAATATGACTTATGCTTTATGCGCAGCCCTCAAACTCTTCCTGTGCAGCTGGCAAAATTATGCTGCAAAAGAAAACAAGTGTGTGTTTACATCATTACTTGAAGAACCACAGTCCAACATCTCAAATGCAAAGTGCAAAGCTCTGCTTGCACAGGCAGATTTACCTTTGACACTGCATATTACCAAGTACTTTAACTTGCAACCTTACCACTCTTTTAATGGAAGCTTTAAGGGTATCTTATTAAACATGAAAAAGTATTGCCATCTGGGGACAGATAGCTCAACAAATGATAATGAAAGTAAGTAAATAAGGAGAGATGTTAGTAAGCATAATACTCTTCAGCACATTGCCCTTCTGCTGTTTGGGCTTTAGGGGGTCATTACATATGTTGTGATTGCAGCCATGTACTTAATTGTAAGATTTTACTAGTAATTGACAACAGGATTATCTTCCACAATAAAAAAGTTCATCTGATGCATGGTTAAGATTTATGGAGACTATAAAGCTTAAAACAGAACAGAAGTCATCTTGAACGGATGGAAAATTCCCAGGATAACAGAACAAGACATGGTTACACTGGAATTTTAACTAGCTCTCAATGTATTTTTAAAACATACACAAAAGTGAATACTATATATTCAATGGCAATAATTTGTTTCTGGAGATATTTAACAATAACTAATTGGACAGGAGCATTGCAGTGTATAGAAAATTAATTATCTTTAAGCATTGATTTGCATCCAAATTATGCTAATGTTCTTTATAGGTTCGGTAATTCTCTATTGTAACTCTATTTCAATTTGAGTGATTTCAGAGGATCTGCACTTATTTAGATGGGTGAAAAATACAATGAATGGTGCTTTTTTTTTTTTTTTTTTTTTTTTATGCACATTGACATTCAGCCATGGATGAACAGCTGTCTACTAGCTCACAACACTGTTTAATGTGGATTCAGATAATACTTATCTGATTGAATCCTGGAGGGAAATGAGATAGTCCTGAATCATGAACTGAGAGGTTTGGGCATGCATCAAACTGCCTGGGTCCAATTAATGGCACTATTATTGATTCACGTATCAGAGTTCATAAGGAAATTATTTACCTTTTGATTTTTTTTTCCCATTAAATCTGTCCAAGAATGGATGTTTCTTGTGTACAGACCTGTTGCTGTGACACTTTGACTCCTAATTATTAACAGTCGCATCACCAAACACTTCACAGCAGCAGTGAAATCTCCCCCATGCAGTTTCTTTGCTTATTACGGTCCCGATCTTCATCCCAAATGTGGCAGAAATCTCACAAAAGGGCAGGTACAAATAAATAAATAAATAAATAACAGTGACTCAGAAGCTTGTGATTAATCTTCAAACATTTTATCTAGGACAGAGCAGCTAACTCAAGTCAATTATTAATTACTAACATCTGTTTCTGCAGTAGGTGGACCTGCTGGAGCTCTCCAAAGCTTGGATCCAGAAGGCGATTTTCCCATGTTCATGGGTGTTTGGCTGTGGTGTTTTGGTTGGGTTTTTGCCATCTCACATTTCTCTTACAGATCGCTGCTGCATTTAAAAATAAAAAGCTCCATCTGCTGTACAGGAAACTGAACTGTAGCTAACACCAGTGTATTGCTCCTAGCCTTGCTCAGGGAGGAGACTGCCATTCAAAAACTACTGTCAAAAACCTATAAAGATCCAGACAAGCTGCTTACTTCTCTCTGAATCCCTACCACTAAAATGTAAATACAACAGAAAAACAAACAAACAAACAAACCAAACCAAACCAAAACAACAACAAACAAACCAAAAGAGTTGGTCTTGGGTCCTGCTGTGGGCTCCGTGTAGGTGGAGTTGTTTCCACACACTGGGACCCCTTATCCCCCTGGGGGTGGGTGGCCAGGCAGGTCCATGGAGTGACTCCCACTGACTTCAGGAAGCTCTGGATCAGAGCTTTCCCAACGACCCTGGTTTTCTTGATGAGCACTGGCCTCAGCATAGAATACAGATCCCACCCTGTGATAGTATGCATACTTCGGTGACTCACTTGCAGCAACTGCTCATTAATTTGTCTAAATATTTCCTGTTTTATGCACTCCCAGCCTCTCCGACTCCTCTCGCTTGCATAAATCTACCTGAACCCATTCCTGCTGAGGTGGGCATACCTCTGCGGTGAGCTGGGGATGCTGGTAGTGAAGAGTGAGGTGACTATCACCAGGCCATGAGCAGGACAGCTTCTGTAACTTCTGCCACTACCTTGGTAGTATCTGGCACAGTGGTATCTGGCACAGTGACCAGAAGAAAAAGAAAAAGAAAAGGAAAAGGAAAAGGAAAAGGAAAAGGAAAAGGAAAAGGAGAAGGAGAAGGAGAAGGAGAAGGAGAAGGAGAAGGAGAAGGAGAAGGAGAAGGAGAAGGAGAAGGAGAAGGAGAAGGAGAAGGAGAAGGAAAAGGAAAAGGAAAAGGAAAAGGAAAAGGAAAAGGAAAAGGAAAAGGAAAAGGAAAAGGAAAAGGAAAAGGAAAAGGAAAAGGAAAAGGAAAAGGAGAAGGAGAAGGAGAAGGAGAAGGAGAAGGAAAAAAGAGGAAACAAGAAAAAAAAGTTATTATTTTAATGCAGAACTACAGAAAGACTGCACAGGAATAACTCCAGATGAAACTAAAGAAACCAGTAACTCTAGCAGAGATGAACCAGGAAAAAGACCTTACACAAATATCTGATGAAGAGGGAATCTGAAGCTCACAGCTTATTATTTTGCTGTGGGGATTTGGGAAACCTACCTAATGTGTCTGACATTTGGAACATGCAAAACACAAAGGATTTCAGATAAAACAGCAAAATACAATCAGTGAACTTTATCCATTTGCCAAAATGTCAAAGTTGCTTTTTAATGAATTCCTCAACACTGCGGCACTTGTCTGGACCTTCCAGTGGCTTAATATTTATGCCTGATGTTTTTTCTTCTGGTGCGTATCAGGGAAGAGATGAAGAAAACTTTACTTGTGTCAGTGGGCTCACAGGGTTTTGAATGTTTTGATGCCAAGTCAAAAAGCATTAATTGTCACTGCATGAGTTATATCATTGAGTTCAGAGAGTCTGTTCTCATATCTAATATGTCTGAATTCTCTGATTTAATGTCAGAGCACGCACCCCCCCCTTGCAGCCCTTAATCTTGTCTATCTTGTGACAGGGGTCACAATGCAACACTCTCAGAGCCATCCTGGTAACCCAGAGGGATGCTGTGCACTCACTACTTTGAAAAGTATAGCTAAATACCCACCTACAAGACTGTGAGACTCACATAGCACTTTTTGATTTTCTGGGGCACTAGCTTGCTCAAATGCCATTCAACCTGTATTACTTTTTGTTGGTCACCATTCCAGGACTCATTTTCAGGAGACAGCATTTGAGGATTCAGAGTTTTCAAAGATTTATTAAACAACCTGAAAAATAACAATAAAAACCTAAAAACCCAACCAAAACCATGTTAACTAATAAAAACCTTTAGAAGTACATGCCAGAAAAAACACTGCCCTGCTATAAGAATAGAAATTCCAAACTGTTTTTAGACACAGGACCCATGCTGGTCAATCAGACTAGTTTTGATAATTTGGAGAATAAAATTTTTTTGTGATCCTTTAAGATCTTAGACGAATGAGCTATACTCTCATGTCTGCTCTCATGTCAGGATGTCAGATAAAGTGCTAAAGTTGAAATAAAACAAATACCAGATTTCCTTTTTTGTCTGGCCTTAAGAAAAGTATACCAAGAGCCCCAAATAAATCCTCATTATTTTACTTTCCTTAAAATAAGATTAGTGAGAAAATAGTCCACAAAACATTCCTCTTCCATCATAGATCAGTTGGCAGGCCCTGATAAAGAGACTGGAGACATTCCTTTTATCTGATGGAAAATCTTTCTTCACAGACTGAGCTATGGCAGCTTTATTTATTAGTATTTTCTTTCTTTTTCTATTGAAAAAATGCCAGTGGGTGAAGGAAGCAGACTATCTTTGGTAAGACGTTCTTAGCCTAGACTTTGGGAAGCTGTAGCTTGCTGCTTCTCACAGGCTGGGAAAGCCATTGAAATTCATACTTCCATTGAAATCAATTCCCTGAAGGAGCTGGGACATCATCTCTCTGTGCTACAGTCACTACCTGGAAAATGAGTGTCAAGTATTTTGTCACTTCAAAAGGGACATGAAAGAATGACAGTAATTGATTTCCCTAGGTAAAATACAGATATGTATTAACAAATGATAGAAGTACTTATACGTAGAGAGATTGCTTCTTTTAAGCCAAACAAGAGCATCACTTGTATTAAGTAGAACTTTTGCCACCTTGTACTGAAAAATATTTTATCTCACACAAAGTAAAAAACAACCTGGTAGAAGCCAGTGCTTGGAGGGTTAACTTCCCTAGGACAAAAGGATGCTAGTGTCTTTGTGATCTACACGCATTGGGAGTCCACGATCATCTTTTTATTTGCTGCTTGTACAGTCATCAGTGTAATTGCTGTTCAGATCCGTGACAGGCACTCACAGTACCATGAGCAGTGCTAACAATGAACAGGCTTACAAACAATTTGGACAACCAGGTACCTTCTGCAGATTCAGAGAGATCGTATCTGTAGGAATATGTACATAATACATTCCAAAGTTTACATTTCTTTTCAAAATGCCAGGCTAGGGAATGTCAGGTCCCGATGCCTTAAAGGCATGAGTCAAAATAAACAAACATGGAGCAGAGGACAGCAGCACATTTGTCAAGTGAAGTGCAACATCACAATGTGTGTCTGGGAAACCACTTCTATCAGTTGTGGCAGTTTCCTGAACATTAGTGGTGTGATTTTATTAGAAATACAACCATTTATTGAAGAAAATGTTAAATATTTTGGGAAAAATTATGAACTGAACAAGTATTGTTTAGAAATTAATGTCCTCTAAAAACCAAGCATCACAGAGAGATTTATCCATTGCCTAGGAAGGATGATTCGCAAATCAGGGCATCAGAAATTATCTTGTTCTGTAGTACAGTGTCATTTCTGACTATTGTGTTGAGAAACTGTAGGTGAAGAGTTTTCTTTGAACAGGCAAATCAGTGCTTACTCTAAGTTATAGCCTACCTTAACGGTAGATGTTAGGAACATCTTCCTTTGTTTTCTGCAATGTGGGATATTGTTTATCTCTATTGGTAGCTCTCACTACCAGCAGCTTCCCACCAGTGGTAAGACGGTGGCAGAGTCTTCAGTTGTTCCTTGTGCCATCTTCATACTTTTGTCAATACCTTTTCATCAAAACAAGGCTGAGGTATCATAAAACTAAGGACACACTATGAGTTGCCAGTGCGCACATACCTCCAGCAATAACTGTGCCATTGCTTTTACGGCTGTACAGATCTCTGCTCATATGAGCTTCATGATTAGAACTGTCAGACTAACATCCTAGTTCTGTGATACTTTTTCAATGTACCTGTTCCAGAATATCATATGGCAGATAGAGTCATCTATTAAATGTCTGAAAGATAAGAGAAAGAAATGCAATGTTATGGTGGCCATCAATATCAAATGGTAGGTTACGCGTATTTGTACCAAATAGAGTTGTCTATGGGAACATTTTAAATTTATTCCAGGATTGTTGTAGTTGGCCTTGGAAATGCGACTTTCTTTGGAATCCCATAGTTAGCATATCAGGATATCACTCGGCTTTTCAGGCCCAGAAGGGGTTGCAGCTGTCCATTAGAAGTCAGATGACTTTCTGCAGGAGGATGTAATAGAACACTGAATGGTCAGCGATGTGACTAGGCTGCAACTGTTCTGATGGATCACACTTCTTATGTGATTCGTGCTAAAAGTTAAAGACCAAGAGAAAGAGAACACAGATTTTGCTGACACACTGTTTCAATCTTCATTGCTGAAAATAACTCTGTGTTTTCAGTTAAAGTTAATTAAGAAATGTGAATATTCAACACCATTGAGGTAACTGTGTAGCCTACTTAAGTATTTTGGGCTCTGCTCCTGCAAAGACTTGAACTACTCATTAGTTTTCTTCTAATAGTTTCAGTACCACATTTCATACTAATTATTTGCACGACTGGAAAAGTAAGCCTGGATACCATCTATTGGTAAGGTGACCCTGAAAACCAAGAGCTAAACAGGGACAGGGACCAAGATCAAATTTTGTTCACATGATTTATGTCTTCCTGATACAATTCACATTAAAATGTGAAACTACAGCTAATAAATGTAAATTCATTTGGAAATTTATGCCCTACCAAACCTGATTCCAGAGTGAGGCTAAGTCAGCATCTTCTTAATGTCCTTTCCATCATACCTCAAATCCACAGATATCCTTTTTTTTTTTTTTTTCTTGTTAAAAAAAAAAAAAAAAGCACAGGTCACATCTTTGGCTGACTTGAGTAATATGATGTAGAGTTACAACCACCAATTCTCTGACCCAGAACAGGATATACACATTTTGTGAGAAGAAAAAAATATATGAAATAAAAGCAGGCTAAATACAGAAGGAAGGAAGGAAGGAAGGAAGGAAGGAAGGAAGGAAGGAAGGAAGGAAGGAAGGAAGGAAGAAAAAGACAAAAAGCCCACAAACTTTTACTGATTCATTCATGTCATCTACATTAAAAGCTTGTAAACGATAAATGAAATGGGGCATCTGGCTGGAAGCTAAACAGTGTTTTTAATAGATCTCAGAAACAACATGTCTTTTACAAAGCAAGACTTTGTAAGCTCTTATCTTACACTGAATAATTGGCCTCAGTAGTGACAAAGTGCTTCCAAATGAATTATCATCTAGTAGGAGACAGTGGAAATCTAATCATGGGAAAATTGTTCATGGAAAACAGTTGCATCATGCAACATTTGATGTATTAAAACAAACAAAAAAAACAAACAAAAAAACACACACACACAAAGATTCCTTGGTATTACCTCCTTTAATATAGATGTTGTAAACAATAAAAGACCAAAATGTTACTCATACTAGACAGTTTTGATTACTTGTAGTTTTCATCTGATTAAAATGTATTAATATCTGCATACAGGTATTCAACTTTTATCTACAGTTAGAATTAATATTCCAGTTCGCATTGTTTGCATTTCAGTCTGGTTTTGTACTTCAAATTTGTTTTTCAATTTATGCTAGACAGTAAATAATATGCCTAGAATAAAAGAAAAAATAAAACTAATCATTATTTTAATTTTGTTTTGCATGAAATTTCTGTCTTTATTTTTTTTTTCTATTATGGAATCTATTTCTTCTCCCATCTTAATCATAGCTAGTAATGGCAGGCCATTTTCTATGCAGGCAACAAGCAGAGGTTTCATTGTTTTGTAATACACAGTAGCTACCATAGCTCTTATTAGCTAAGACAGGGCCAAGCATTTTTGCAGCTCTGGTCATTTCATTTATTTGCCTAATTGGCAAAAGAGCTTTTTGGAAAGGCATGTACTTCTCAGACTGAGTGGAAAAGGAATTATTGATGAGATGTCAAGAGTATTGATGGGATGCATGAAGGCAGTTGAAAAGGAAATGCATTCTAATTAAATATCTGGTTTAGGATTTGAAAATGTATCTTGTCCTAGATAGGCCATTGATCTATTCTGGGAAGATTGTTCCTACAGAGGAGCATGCTGTGTGCTGCAGGAGATGCTCTTGGGACAGAAAAGAAACCACTTATCCATTAAGAATTTCAAATTGGCAGGCTATAAGGAATCCTCATTCCCCTCCTGTCTTCTTTGCTGCCCATCTCCCCCAGATAAAATCTTCCCATATTAAAGAACAAGCTTGATAAGTCAAAAACCCCTCAACATGGCCAAAAGAACATAGAAAAATATCTCAGATATATTTCACCCTTAATTGGAAAGGGATGAGGTTACCCATGCTGCATGACCTTCTCCCCTTCTTCTCTACAGAAGGCACCCCATTGCACTTCGAGAAATCTTGAGGGTCTTGGCCCAGGCTGCCGGGCTCTGGGCTCAGCAGCTGCTTTTAGACAGACTGGAGGGGAGCATGTCAGATAGGAAGGAAAGCAGAGAAAATTTCCCTGGGAAAATTGCCTCATTTCTGCTGAACTGATCCCCAAAGTGACATGATTCTACAGGATGTTTTGATTTCTTCCATACTGGCTTTTCCTTACAGAAAAACAAAGAAATTTTCCCTCTGAAAACTTCCGTGTGACTGAATTCCAGATCTTATGCAGCAGCATGTTTCTTGTCAAATCCTAAGAGCTAAAGGGAACAGATCTAAACAGCCGGGTGATCAATAGTTTATGTTTGGCTGACGTTAAGTGGGTTCTGCAGATCTCTTGACAGTTTTGCTCAAAGCTTACAGTGAATTACAGTAAATATCCTGACATTAGACAATGTTGTTCCAGTGTGGGAACTCAAAGCAAACCCTCTGCTCTTAGGAAGCTCCTCCTTTAACCACAAGCACTAGGGGAAGTGCCACATCACCAATTTCTCTGTAGGAAGGCGAGCACTCACCTGCAAGCACAGGTTACTTATGATTTATCTGGATCCAAGTGGATGAAAAAGGTTTATCCAGGATCTGCCACATTCACTAAATAATTCAACAAATTAGTTTTTATTCAGGCTACATGTCTTCAGGGTACATGTACTTTGGGTTCGAGCACACCACTGTTTATTTTGTTTTATTTTTTTAAGTTCCTGCCATTCAAATGACCTTGACATTTTATTTTATTTTTAACATAGGTGATTCCCCCCCCCCCAGTAATATAGAGAAGGTCTGAAATGTTTGAATACTCACCTGCTCCATTAAGATTGCTTTAAGGAAATAAGCTGTTATTTGATTTCCTAGTGGGATTAGTTCTAGTCAAATACATTTTTAATGCACTTCTGGTATCTAATGAATTATGTAGCACACCCCGTTTTCTTCTGTCAAATGAGGTTTGGAGGAAATCAGGTCAAGTCTGATGGCAAAAAATGACATAGGATTCTGAAATAACCCCTAGTCCAAGTGAAAGAAACATTTTGGTGGAAACCAATGTCTTGGTGAAACAAAGGAAAACCTTCCAAGTGAGCCAGACCTCCCTAACTTGTGTGGCCACTAACAACAAAAAAGTGTTTCCAATAAAGCAGAAGCCAAGTGCAATGTTTACAGGCATCAAAGGAAGCTCATGAAAAGCAGGTTTAAAACAATCAAAAGAAGGTCCTACCTTTCTCAGGGTGTAATGGGCCTGTGACACTCCTAGATAAGGGATGCTGAGGAGGCAAGAAGCTTATGTGTGGTCAGGTCAAGCCTGGACACAAACTTCGAAGATATCCCTTGTCAATTACCAAATAGAGAAATCATAGGACACTCAGGAAATTCCCTGTGCTCAAAATTCTCAGATCCTGGAAGAGTATTAGAAAAAAACACTTGTCCTGCTCCTCTTTTTCACTGGTCACTCATTTATCATCACTGTGGGAAGCAAAAAGCACGGATCTCTGGTCAAAATCGTTATGGTTATTCTTGTGTTTTCATCATTCTTAAATGGTTAAAATCTAGAATAAGATAAAAATTGCCCAAACAACTTTTTTGATTTGGTCATACATCCAAAACTACAAACAACTTTTCTTTTATCAGGAAGGGTTAACTAACATTCCTGTGGAAAAGCACCGTTAACTCTGGTAGGCATATGGTGTTCAACGTGAGATGCAGGGATGACTTCTAACATTTCCCTCTGCATGGTTTTGCTTCTGTGATGCTGACAGACTGCTTCACTCCTGGATGAGTGACACAATTCCAGTTAGAAATAAGACTAAATATGTGTAGTCAGGAGAGCCATTTCACTTATTTAAACTTTTCTGAGGCTTATCAGTTCTTTTTTTTTTTTTTTTTTTTTTTTTTCTTTTATGGTACTATAACATTTTGGCTATTGCAATTAAAAACTGAGCAGGTACATAATTTCTAATTAAACTTTGACCACCACCACATTTTTTTCCATTTTATAAGTTGCTCGTTTATAATTTTCCTGACAAGAATCAAATTAATAGTTTTGAATTGCCTTGAGCTAATACCATTCTCAGAGTCCTGTATACCTATGTGCTCTATTTTGATTGGGATAACTAGTATTTCCAGATCAGACCTGGAAGACTATTTGTCATGTGGGTTTTACACTTAATTAAATATGAGATACATTGCTTTTTGAGTAAAGCAGTCTGAGCTCAAATCTTCCCTAGGGGATTCTGGAGAATAAAATTATTCTTCTACCTCCTGTTTCTAATATATTGATGAATTTTTTTTCAAATTTTCAGTCCCTGAGATAACCAAAGACATCAAACACATCCTAAAGGAAGATAAAAGGACAAGTTTTTTCAAACACGGGACTTTTTTTTTTTTTTTTCCTACTAATGGGACTGCTTTTCAATTTTTATTGACTTTTTCCTGAAGAGTTGTCGTTAGTCACTGACTAATGAGAAAAGCTTAGTTAATCAAAACCTTCCTTGGCACACTGTCTGATACTTATTAATGTAAATGTACTATCTCCTAATGTTGTTTTGCTCTTCTTTCAGTGCAGTCATGCTCATCCATCCCAATACCCTCTGTGTGACTCAGAACTGGAACATGAACTTGGCTTATACACCTTTCAGAAAGTGGCCCCATCAGCAGTTTAGACTGCATGGAAACAGGTTTCTCTTAATTTCTCCTTTGGGAACTCTTCCACTTGGATACATTTAATTAAATAGCTATTGTCCCCAGAGACAAAAATGGGGAGAGGGTGACAACTACTGGGAGGATGTGGGAAACTCATGTTCCAGTCCCTACTCTGATGGGTATATAGTTATATATTCAAAACATAGCTGCTTTTTTACAGGGAAAAGAGAACATTCTGGGGCACCCCTAGGTACAAGAATTAATTTTTTCAACTGTTTCTCTCTCACTGGAAATTTTTTCCCTGATGAAAGAGCTGGAAGATACAGATGCAGCATTAATAGTGTGCTTTCCTGGGCTTTTTGTGCAGGACAAAACATATTCTGAGCTTGCTTATCTTAAGGCAAAACTTGCACACAAGATGTGGGGGCAGAGCTTGTGGGCTAAGCCACAAGCTATTAAGACTAGAATAGTTTATTACATGTACAGAATCTGTGGGAAAACCATTCAAGGACATATGACTTTATCACCCCATACGAATAGGAAACCACCACCACCACCACTAAGAAAAGGTCACTCACTGCCAGCACATGATACACATGGAAATTGGACAGAGAACTTCATGTGTGACAAGCGAGATGGGGTTCACTCACAAACAGTACAAGGAAAGCCACGGATGTCTTTATCAGATCTGACCTTAGTCTCTCAGAAGAGGGAACGAGAATCACAAGACATCTGGACAACAGATGTGAAATGCAATCCACCTTTGTCTACCACATTTGTACTGTTATAAACAGAGCAAAGCTCGGGGACATAAATCATCATTTTAAATGACTACAGAAAGTGAAGGATAACCAGGACTCAGGCAATCTACCTCCAGATGGGCAAGGCAGACATACAAGATCAAAGTAATTGGACAAACAACAGGAGGAATCTGCAAATTAACACAGAAGAAAGAAAATTTTTTACTGTAGGAAACAGTAGATTGGGACTAGTACGACCTATTTTAGTACCTTTAGACAAACCTTGGAAATGTGCTAATTATCCACATTGTTTGTGCTTATGTGTGCTTCTTTCTTGGCTTCTTGCTGACATAAGCGTTCTTTGGGGATGCTCAAAAATCCATGCAATGACAGGTGAGAGGAAGACCTACTGCCTACCACATTAGGGTGGCTGGGACAGACCCAGCAAGGCAGCATGTTTGTAGCAATTTAGCAAGAAAAATTGAACGCAGAGTAAAAGTTAGGACCTGAAATAGCTGGGCATTTCTAGCCTCACTGAGATGGAAATCCTGGCCTTATTTTATTTTTTATTTATTTTTAATAGGCATACAAGCCATGGAAAGAGACCAATATCCCATCTTTCTCCGCTATCTAACCACAGGTAGAGGGGTCTGCTTCAAAGAGATAACAATGGAAACAGGAGATAACTGATGGATAACAGAAACCACATCAGTGAACTCCAACTGACTTCAATTTTCCATGGAGCACCTTTTTACACTGTGAACAGCATATGGAAAGACTGATTTGGAACACTTTTTTTTGAATTTATCAGATTGGCTTGGCCTCCCAAGAGAGGACTCTCTCAAAAGAGAACTTCAGAACAGGTTTAAACATTTTAGTCCGACATTTTGATATTTTTTTTTCCCATTTTTTTTTCATTCTAAAATCTTTAGTTTAATTTTTGTTTGTTTGTTTAGAACTGGATAGACATCAAGATAATTTAAGGAAACTTAAAAACCCTTATTATCTCCGTCCTCTTGAAATGACCTGAAAAGTCTTTTCTCAGGCAGAAACTGAATTTTGGTTTGGCTTTGGTGAGAAAACTGAAGAAGATTTGGTTTCAGTTAAATTGATGTTTTGTTTATTTATTTTTAAAATTTAGCTACAGAACTGAAAACTCAGTTGCCCACAGTGCTGCAAATTAAGCTGACTGTGCTTTAGCACCCCACAAAGCAGCAGGAGCAGAACATCAGTTTTGATCACTTCACATGAGTAACAGAGGAAATCAGGTTTGAGGATGGCTTAGAAGGGGAGCAATGCAGTCACCACCTGGATTTTGGCAGAGGAAAGCATGAAAGAGTCCGGGGGTCTGAGGGGTGGAGGACGGGATCATCAGAAAAGGGAGAGAGATTGGGTGAAGGGCTTGCATCAGGCTAACATACCGTGGTCTTGCCAAGGCAAAGCCCATGGTCAGTGGCTTGATGATAACTTTCCTCTTAATTTGACAGAAAAATAGAGCCAAAGGTAAATCAGCAAAGGTTGGCCAGTTCCATTTCAATAAACATCCAGAAGATGGGAAACTTTACCCAGCCTAATTGAGCTAGTCAGGCAGAACCAGGAGTTACTGTTAAACACCCTCTTTTATGAGCTTCCCAGGGCTTTCCTCAGGTCTTGGAGCAGTCTCTCAGACCTGCCAGCTGGTGGGCATGTACTCATGGAGCTGATTAACCAGCCAGCAATGCCTGCTGGCAAGGGCACTGCAGGCACCCCCTGCACCCTCAGTGCAAGGCAGAGGACAGGGCGATAGCGTGGGGACAGGGGATCTGCCACTCCCTTCTCAGGCCCACAGTCCCTGCAGTTTCCCCACCCTGCAGCATCCTCCCTGGCCTCAGCACTGTCACACTGAGTAAGAAGTCTTCCTGCGCAGGAAAACACCTCACACCATTTCAGAAATTATGGGAGTGCTTTCCTCCTCTGCCTACCTTTCCAGGTGTCCCCTGCAGCTGACAAGCTGAGGATATGTACTTGCTGAGGAAAGAGGCCCTCCACCTGCCCTGGTGCTGCCACCTAAGCCAGAGGTGCTGCAGCCGTACAGTGCTCATTTCACACAGGTAGCTCCAGGGAAGGAGCATGCCTGACAGGAGCCACAGCTCGAATGGGAAACTAAACCATAAATTGGGATCCACAACAACATAGTCAGAAAGCATTGATAAAAACCTAGAGACAGGAATGGGCATGCTTTTGTTCTTTGGGAAATACAATTTAAAAGGAATTGCTTATAGCACAGAAGAGAGAACTGTTACTGGCATTGCATACGGCATTGCTTTGGCACCTTGTAAGCATGTGTAATAACCTTGGAGACCTGTAAGTGTACAGAGATCCACAGTGTCCCTTTGCCATGCAGAAGGCTTGATCGGCAGCCTCTGGGTAGATATGATGTAGCTATTCTCAAAACCTGAGCAGCATAAACGCTTGCTGCCCTTTGCTAATAACCCAGGTTTACAAGCAAAACGTGGTCCTTAGGACAGAGCCACGGAGCTGGCAGGACTGCATTGCCTCCAGGATGTAAGCCACTATTTCTGCAAAACACAAGGCTGAGCTGTCTGGTTTTATGTTTGCACTGAGATGTCCTGGACTATTTTGCTCTCTAGTGGGCAGTACAGGGAAAAAAATATGAAGGCACCAGACTAGATCTCTTCTGTATAGGGCCTAGATGCTTTTGCCTTTCTTTTTTTTTTTTTTTTTTTTAATTTATTTTCTTTTCTCTAAATTATCTCAGGTGAAATATGACCTTTTTAAGAACTGCCCATATCTTAGTGTCTAACGTAACTTGGAACAAATCCTTGCTGAGTATTTAGGATTCACGCAACACAAGCCAGTGGTAGGATTGCCAACTGACAGAAGTAAAATAGTGAGACTTTGCTTCTTCATTTAGATAGTATGTGAAACAGCTAAAAATTGTGATTCTTGTGACCTTACCAGGGTTTCTGATTACCCTTGTACCAACAGAGTTTTAATAAGTGCAAAATTAAAGCTGAAAAATGTGGAGTGTGTTTCTCACCTGACATATATTTTCTTCAAAATACAGGTGTGTGCTTCTGATCTGGGACCATCTTTATGCATCATAGAAATATTTCACTTAGAGCAGTGTTCAAAGGTTTGAAAGAAGGACAGCAGAGTCTGCTGCACACCTGAGAGAGAACTAGGAGTTGCATTAACTTACATGAAATTCAAGACACTTTCTACTTCACTTTGTCCCTCCTAAAAATCTTCAGCTCACACCTCAGCTCTTGAATTCTTACTGTCCTTTGCCTGTTAATTTTCTTTTCCTTTCTGGTTTTGGAAATTCTCTCTGGTATTTATTGTAACATTATTGTTCCCCTTTCATACAAAGCCTCAAAAAGAAGCCTCAAAAATGAAAAGTCATCACAAGTTGTTTTTATGCTGGTTTTAAAGGAAGCAAACATACATATTCCCAGACTCGGGGCAGAAATGTTGTAAGGGATCTGAAGGAATGCTAAATCTACATTTGCAGGCAAATTAAAAGGTTTATTCCTTAGCTGTCTACTTCCCTACTGTTTCTGGCAAAGGTAAAGAAAGAAGGAAAGAAGTGTGAAAGAAAAGAAGGACAGAAGTAAGAAAAGAAAGGAAAGATGAAAAAAGGAAAGAGAGAGAGGGATGGCAACAGATGCTGTAAGCCCTCCGTGGACAGAGCTATGACACCATTTCAAGGACTGCAATAACTCTTCCTTATGCAATAAGTATTTGCATATGTGTCTCAAGATGGGACATAACGGATGGCTGAAACTGAGATGGGAAACATGCTCATATTTGATCTTAGCATATACCACTAGCTTTTTAACAAGGATCCCCAGGCACCACTGAGCCTTTCTTTTTCAACTCCTCCTTCCTATCAATCCTTTGACGTATGTTATGCCTCAAAGCAAAGTCTCAACACTTTATTCTGCAAGAGAAAGGCAACAGCCCTGTCAGGAGTCAGACACAAATCTGGACCTTATTGTCAATCACTCAACAGCTGAGCATAGGGTGAATGGGAAGTTACAGGAGATCAGGATTCTGGGGCCTGTCTCCATTCAGTGTATCTGTTCCCTAACTGCCTGTGCCTGCTATTGCTTATAGCTGCCCTTCTGGGGAATACAGGACCTTGAAACGACTTTGAAATTATTTTGACTTGCTCCTTGAAAGCAATAAGTTCACAGATACTACTTAAGATGATGAATATACTTTTGGTAACTCTTACAATAATTTGATGTTGATTGATGTAGGAAAAGATACGGTTTAAGTATGGCCACAGCTTTTGCAGCTTCATGATCCCATGTGCTCACTGACAGAGATAAAGCAGCTGAGTCCAGTTGTACGATGTCAGTGAAAGTGAAGCTTCATCCTTTGTACACAACTACTTTGTAGGGTGGGGGCTGAATATCCAAGTGAATTCAGATTTTTTTGAAGTTATGCACACACACACACAAAGAAAAAAAAAAACAAAACAACAAAAACAAAACAAAACCAAACCAAAACAAAAAAACAGCCACAGCTATTTCTACCTTCTCTGAAGACTTTCTGGTGCTAGTTGCCATCTTAAGAGTTTCATAAACCAAAATGCATTTGTAGCTGTCCTGGCTTCAGCTACAATAGCAATATATGGCTCCATCACAAATAACTCATGTAGTAGGAGAGGACAGACTTTGCCTGCTGCTGCGTTCACCACTGCCGTGAGCAGGGCAGCTGACCTGGCTGCAGGCAGTGGATTTTTCTTCTGTGCTCTTGCTCTTCAGAAGGAACAAACCACAGGTCAGAAAACAGAGAAAGCCAAATTAACGACTGAGCAATCTGTTGTCCAGAAGAAGACACACACGAGCTCTGCCACCATCATACCTTCTCTAAGTACTCTCAGAGCCTCCAACTGAAAAGGAGTAAACAGAGATCTTGTGAAATATGTTTTTATGATTCTTCAGGAATGGTGACGATGGTGTAGAAACTAATAAATAGATTTTAGTAAAGGAAGGCTAAATCAATCTGCCTATAACCTTAAAATGCATTTTAAATTGCTCTCAGGATTGAAAGACTAGGACCATTTATGGGATAAAAGACTATCATTTGGGTAATGAAGCTCAGGGAAGTGTATTTTCCTCACTCCTGTCTCACAACACTCCTGCCCAGCCCTGCGGCCACACCACTACCCAAACCTGGACGTGGACACCAAGACACCTCTTCTGTAAGTTCCACACCTGACAGGTAAAAGAGTGTCACTCCCTATTGTGACACTTGGCCTCATACTGCCTGGCTGGGGTCTGGTTTCCAGACAGTGGAGGCCTGAGCCTGCCCACAGCTCGCTCTGCCCCGCGGGAGCTGCATTGACCTGATGCCAGGGGAAGGCTTCCTCCACCTCCCGGGAGACCCAGCAGCATTGCAGGGTGATGCTGGCATCCCTGCCACACACGGAAGAAGAGGACAGAGCTCCCTGTGCTAACAGCATCACACAGACCTTTGGCACGTCCAATTTGGCTGCAAGTTTTGCCCACGGGGTCTCCATGACAACCCCTTGGTCTTATTGGTGATCTTGAGTTAAGGTGAAGAAAGGGCACAGAACCACGGTTAAGGTTAGAAGGGACCTCTGGAGGCTATGTGGTCCAACACCACTGCTCAGGAAGGTAAACCTAGAGCAGGTTGCCCAGGATCATGTCCAGGCAGCTTTTCACAGGAGAAACACCCAGAAAAGAACTAGGAAACATCCTTGCTTAGCTTTAATACCGTTCTCACTGTTTTTCCTGGCTTTTTGTTCTTTGCCTTCTAGGGCATTTTCAATTTCTGATCCCTGAAAGCCCTTTTTTTCCTCTTTCTCCTTTTATTTGTCTACTTTGCTTTCACCCTCCTTTTCACAGGTCTGTTTTCTCTTTTTTCTTTTTTCATTTTCCTGAGAAGACCCTGCCAACCTTCCAGTTCAATAATATTATTAGATGGGGATAGGCAGGATAAACCTGAATCCATTACTATTTTACTCTCAGCTAACTCATTTTACCTTCTTTCCTCTAACAAGCTCTTCAATTGTTCAAGGCAGAACAAGGAGTCTGCCACATTTTCTGGAGTGAAAGGAGGCAAAGCTGAAGGCACCTAAAACGAAAATGCAGAAGATAACAGGTGGAAAGAGATAACCTGGAGTAGGAAGATACCGTTTACCAAATTTCGACCTTAGTTCTCAAAAGAAGATCACTTGGATTGGTTTGCATTTAGCCACATTTTGCACAGTCTTCCACCCCAAAATAGACTTCACGGAGCTGTGATGAAGTATGATTTCAGATGAACTTTACTGAAGGTGACAGCTGCTAACAGCACAGCTCAGCTGAGCAAATTCCGAGGGTATCATTACACAGAGTACAATGGCAAACTGCAAACAGCCTCCCTTCTAACTTTTGCAGGACTGCACACAGGTGACCTTGCTTTCACTTTCACAGGATTTTAGTCTGCAGCAAGAGTGAAGTCTTTTCTTAAAAGACACAAATGCTTATGACCTTCTCTGAGGAGGACCAACTGCTCATCCCTTGTGTAAGTAATGATTTATTTTACTTCACAGTTCTGCTCTGTTTCTGTTCTAGTGGCAGAGGCACTCAGTTTCTCCTTCTTTACTTTCCTTCCCATGCTCATTTTCTGTCTCCCTTTCTACAGCATATCTCTCTGGAATGCAAGAGGTCCAGTCTGAACATCAGGGAACACTACTGTGCAGTTGACAAAGCAATGGAGCAGGCTGCCCAGGGAGGCTGTGGAGTCTCCCTCCTTCGGAGCTGATTCAAAAGATGGTGTGGTCACCCCCAATGGACATCTTGCACTTTTTTGAAGGGGCCTCACTTCACAGTGCAGTATTCCCGTGGGTGCATGACACACCATTCATCAGTGGGGGCTCCTCAGCCTGGAGTGGGCAGCTCCCCTCTAGGCTCGCAGGCACTGCCGCAGCCACCCATTCTAGCCCTGGCACAATGAGATGCAGAAGGAGCTGGGGGGCAGCTTTTCAGACTGGGGCACCGCAGGCCTGTGTGAGATATAGCTCAGAGAAATGATGGGAAAGAAGAGCAAGCGAAGAAGTAACTTCTTTCTGCCAGGGTTTCTTCTGCCCTTACGAGAAATATTTCAGCAGATAGCCCTCCGGCAACCTTCTGGGCTGTGAGTCTTATTTAACCTTCTGGGCTGTGAGGCTTTTCTTTTGAAACTTGTCTTCCCCTGTATTATTCTTGCAGGAATTTTGTTTGATTAACCTATGCACTTTCCATTTTTCCTTATTATGTATCATCTGGTGTTGGGAAAACCAAACACACAAGATACTAATGCTAGGAAGAGGCATAGAAGCTACTTGAACTCTGCTTCTTCTGTACCCAGTGTCCACAGTGCAGAGACATATTTCTCAGCATAGGAATTTCTGTCTGAGAAAACAAAAACTACTGCTTATGGAGAAGCAAGCACCTGCCTTCTTGATATCCCCACAGTAGACACTGGAACAGACACATTTTACCATTCTGGAGAGGAGAAGACCCCATATATTTCAGCCTCAGCTTTACACCAGAAACTACCCTTATACAAAAGACATGTTGTTACACTGTTTGTGGATCTGACATCTCTCCCGTGTTTCTGCTTCCACCACTGCATCTCCCCCTGCTTCTGGGGACAGGCCGAGCAGAGGGGATGGTGCCTCCAGAAATATGTCTGCCTGTCAATCCATACCTGTTTCCCCCTCACAGATGCTTTGCTCTTCCAAACAAACTAGAAAGCAAAAGTGCGTGCAGAGAGATGACTTCTTGGAAGTAAAAAACTGCTAAAACAAAACCTACCTGAAGCCCTACACCGGTTTTCTTCTTGACCATTTCTCTCAGTAGGAAAACATGTTTGTCTTGTCTTGAATGCTCATAAGCTCTGTTTGCACAAGGTGTCCAGGCAGTAACACACTAAGAATACAACCAGAAGCCCCAGCCTGTCACAGTCCTCAGTCCATCTTCATACCTGTGGGGTTGTCAAGTACTGGTGACTCCTCAGCAGAAGGTCTGAAAAAGTTGCCATCTCCTCCCCAATATTTGTCTGCAGTTCTCAACAAAAAAAAAACACTCCATTAGCACGTCCACCTGCACACATAAAACCATTGCTTTCAAGCTATGTGGCTGAAAATATATCCAACGTCCTTTCCTATTCATGAGCCTTGCTACAACTACAGAAAGTTGTAGCAGTGTGGCTGCTCTTCCAGGAAGCACCTCCACAAGTATTTGTTCAAGGGAGATTTGCTCAGCAAGGTACCTCTGAAAAGGAAAGGTCTGATGGACCCTCAAGGCTATAGCCACTTGGTAAATTCAGCTTACCTTGTCAGGGAACTCCATCAGTGCTTCTTGTAGGAGCAGATTGTCCTCAGCTGGGCTCAGTAGATTTGGTGCAACACAGATGGTGAGGTTGCTGGAGCTCATTGTGCTGGCTGAGGAGTTTTGGCTGGTGTTGTGAAGCAATGAATGCAATTGCTTGAGGAGGATGAGACTGGCTCTCAGCAACTTGTCAGCCACCCCGAGGGAACAGGAACATAACATTCATAAATTAGATATTGGCAAGATACATCACCAAGGCTTTCCTAAGGTACATGGAAGCCAGCAGCAGTGTTGCATATTTTTCAAGGTGCTTAGAAGCCAGCGTTCAATGCTTCAGTGCCTCAAGAAGGCGGTGTTGTTTCCCACCTCCTGATTTCACCCCAGCCCACTCAAGGGAAGCCTTCAAGCCTGGTCCACAGCAGAGGGACTGCCTTCACAAAGATGCTGTCCTGTCTCTCCCCTTTTGATATGAATTGTTTCTGTGGAGTAATCTCAAATGCTCTAGGAAGTGCCCTAACTAAAGGCATTCCTGCAACCACGACCCACACCCCCCAATTCAAACCTGCCAGAGGAGGTCTTTTGGAGTCCGCTTTGCTTAAATATTGTCTAATGTGATCCTGTTCCAAATGTTCTAACCTCATCCTCTTTCACTGAAGGTCCATTTTCTTTGCTCCAGACTTTCTCCCAGGTCTCCATGGCCTGGATTTCTGAAGGCCAGTCTTGCTAGGACCATCATTGCCCAGGGAGATTGGCCTGAAGTGCTGGCAGAGCATAATGAAGGCCAAGAGAGTTTGAAGATGGAGCAAACTAAATTCATAATTGTGATCATATGATGGGGTCTTGTGGCAATGGGGAGTTGGGCACTGAAACTGTTTTAGGTACCCTGTCCTGTGTACAATCCTGTCTTCCAGTGTCAAACAATTATAAGTGTTCACTTTTAAGTCAGCAATTCAGTGAGGAAGATGCGGTCTGGCTTTCAAATCAGCAGGAAGGCCATTTTGCTGGTCAGCAAGGAGGTCCCTAAGCCACTGTGTTTCAGTCATGAGCGTGTGTGGCTTTCCCGGGATTCTTCATGACCGTACCTTTGCCATCCACAGTCACTCCCAACATTTTGTTATCTCTTCCTGTGACACTATGATGAGGATCAAAGTGTATATTTACTCTAGCCATAGCAACTGTCAAAAAAAGGAAGGCTATGTCTTGTTTTGGAACTGGTAGAGAGAGGATGAACCTTGGCAATAGAGTCCAGTCCAGGTACAGAATGTCTGCAGAACTCTATATTTATATTTATTTTCTTAACCCCAGCTTTTTAATGCCAATTTTGTATGTCCTCATATAATGTCCAGGTAGAAGGTAGAAGAAAACAAAAGGTAGAAGAAATATAAAGTCCTCTCCACAGAGGAGAGAAACACTAAGCAAAGCAGACGCAAATAGTGCAGCACAGGGTGCTGCAGACATGTCCTGCACGCTTCCCACTCTTCCTGGGATGCTTACACTGTTGGCAGAAAGAGCAAAGCAGTCCTGCCTGCTCAAGCCAACTACGTTCTCTCTTTAGCTCAGAATTTATGAAGCACAATAAGTCAATGTTGCACCATTTACTTTGCCCCGAAACTATCCTGGAAAGCAATTACAGTGAAATTTGCCTGGAAAACATACTACCTGCTATATTCACTGATTAAATATTTCTGTCACATGAGAGAGCCAGAGTATGAATAAGTGCTGTAACTCTTTTAAAATAAACCTACACAATTTTATGATTGACAGAAAATACATCAGCCCATACAGATGCTGACAAATGTAAAATTATAGTAGGCTTATGCAAACTGCATGGTGTGTTTGAAAAATACTCAGCAAATTTTCTGTAAAACCCACAGGACACCCCACACTACACCACAGGAAGAGAGAAAATTTTAACTAATTTTATAGGTGATATGTAATTACAAATCAACAAATTCAGTTTAGGTAATAAAAGCTCCCTGATGAGTATTTTTAAATAAGCCAAAAAGAAAATACAGTGAGCAAGAACAACTATAGCATTTAACAGGAAAGCAGGTTCTTTTTTTAGAGGTGTTGTAAATCACCAGTGATTAACCTTCATATAAATAATGTATTAATAAGCCAAAACCTGCTCTCTCATGATGCATAGCTAACCCTTACTTAAAAATTACATATATCAGAATTTCAAAAATAGTAAGTCAGAGAAATTGAAAACGTAGAAAAAGTTTATGCAGTGCAATGAGTTGTAACGTAACGCTTTGTTCAATTCCATATGTCAAGAGAGTTGGTTGAATTTTCACACCGACAATACTTGGGAGATAAAGGCCAGAACTTTTATATGACATTGCTTGTCAGATGTTTTAGAAATTTAGGGGGAAAATCCATATTTTGTGTTACATATACAGTGCTTCCCCTTTTTATTTCTACAAGCTATTAAAAGGCATTCAAGCAGTCTCATTTTTCATTTGAATGTCACATCTCTTCATGATGCTGATGTTACGTGTAACATCAGATCAGGTTTTGCTCTCACATAGATTATTAGACAGTAGATTGCATAGATTAGTAGACAGCAAATAGTAGATTATCTGCATTACTTGTGCTAACATCAGTGAAATTAGTTGCTTTTGTTCCTTGAGCCAAAGGACATAAATCAAATTAATCTATTGAACTCAGTGAGCTATTGATCAGCACATTTAATTCACCGTGTTCAAAAAACAAAAGGGTATACAAGAAAGGCATATTCTACCTTGACTACTACAACACCTGTTTTAGGAGTTATGAAGTTAAATAGTCCATGACAAAACCCTTTCCCACCCCAGCCCCACCCGCAAGGATTGGAGAAAAAAACATTAAACTTTTAGAGCAATAAGGTTTTTAATAGCCTAGTAAATTTCCCTATACCATTCCCATTCAATGAGCCACTTTGTCTGACTTTCTATTTCTACCGAGTACCAATACAGGATTTCTTCAGGAAAAATTAAACAAAAAAGTTGTTGTATAGCCTATAGTTACCTATGATATGCTATGGAAGATGTAGAATTCCTCGCTAATACAGAACTTTCCATTTACATCCAAAAACATATAGAGTATTGTTACTTTACAATCTAAAGGCACTTATCTACACACAGACAAATCTGTGATAACAGACAGAGTGGTTGGCAACTCCACCCCAAAGGTAAGAAAGGCTCTAATTAAGATTCCCTGTACAGATTTAATGAAGCTTCTTTCGGTACACTTTTAATGACATGTCTAACTATGTGGTCACTCCTTTTCTTGAGACACGAGTACGCTTTGTGCCTAGGATGAGCCATGATCACTGACAGGAGATATTTAGTGTTTGTGCTTCCTGCGTTGCTCAGCGTGCATCCCATATTTTCTGCATCACATTGAATAAGAGCATCTCTGCTCTGCCCATTCCTGTCTGTTCTCCTCTGCACTAGATTTCTTATCTCATCTGTCCCAGGCCCCACCTTTAGTCTTCTCATCTTGTTCTCAATTTTCTCAGCCAGGCTCAGCCTCATCAGGTCTCAGACTCCCTCGCACCCATTCCAGGTCAATCTATATTGCATTTGCTTCTGCAGATGCAGCTTCTGCTAGCATAGCCAAGCTAGCTTTATGATAATTAATACAGGTAGCATTGAGTGAAACCAGGACTGAAAACCTCTTAAGACACTGAGTAGACACTTATTGGGCACCTGTGGCTGAACCCCATGTTGGCACAGCATTCAGTGCTGACATGGCACTGATGTCCGTGCACTGCCTCTCCCTTTTGCTAGTGCCAACCGCTCCCAGCCTCCCTCTCCACAACTGTTTTCTCTTCCATGGACCACATCAGTTTCCATCTCTTCTGCATACAAACTGGAGATTTCTTTTTCCTCAGTGCTGCCTGGATGTCATCATGAGAGATACTGAGACGTCCTTCTCTAGACAGCAGCAGAAATGGCAGGAAGATTGCTGTTCATCTCTGTGTCTCCTAAACAGTTCTGATTTCCCTTTATGGCAGAGATTTCCATTTTGTCTCAAGACCAAAAATGTTGACCTGTTCAATCTAGTTAACTTTCACATGTGTTTCTCCCCTGACATTAGCTAAGAATCAAAAGCTAAGATCTTGTGTGACGTTGCCTTGATATTTTGGGGGTAGACAAACCAGAAGGCAGATGCTCATGACAAACCATCAAGCAGAGGAGAAGAGCCCCATCTCAGACTGCTCCCAAGCCCTCAGTCAGCTTTGAGCATTGCCCAGCTAACAAACACATGCAAGGGACTTCTGCAAAAATGCAGTGCAAATGGGAAAGCTCAGTGCAAATGACCACATTGTAATCAACATCACTGCAGTAAATGCTTATACCCAGTCTGACATAAGCTCATTTTATATTTGCTTACCCAGGATTTACAGTGTCAAAAATAATACCAAAATACAAGACTTCCTTCAGCTTTTTCATAGAGTTAAATTTCAATCTCCAGTTTTTATTACTTTGCACTCATTACAATTAGTCATGCATGTTGCTTTCATAAAAGCTATATCCAGGGAAAAAAAAACCTCCCGAAATAATCTCTAATTTAGTCCCTTAGAAGGAATTTGGCAGCCATTTCACATGATTAAACAGTGATTAAGTAGCTGCCCAAAATTGAGAAGCAAAATGCTTCTCAGTGGCCTCTGAAGTTTTCTCATAAAGAGCTGAGGCTTGTGTTATCCCTATTACCCAGGGAGGAAGCCAATCTGCTGCATGGTGTACACTGGAAATAAGACTCCACACTTTCCTCATTTTCCCATCATCTGCTAATGTGGAGTATGTCTGGCTCCACGTTTTATTGTTTTCAAACTCACCCTGTGAGGAGCCCTCAGGCCGTGTTTCTGTTCTCTGCCATGTGTTAGTGCTCAGCCTGGGCCAGTACAGATCAAGGAGATGCTACTACCCTGGTGGGTTGCCTGTGCCTATTCTCACCAGAAGACTGATATGAACAGTTTCCATCAATCTGTTTATCAGATTTGGGATTCAATTAGCTCTTTCATTTGAAGTATCTGCTTCACTTAAAACTGGGTTTTGTTTATTTTTTTTTCTTGTGGTTAAAAAAGCTTTTGGCAGGTTTCAGCCAAGCTTTGGGGGATTTTTGTTTTTCAGAAGCT
Source organism: Anser cygnoides (assembly GCF_040182565.1). NCBI lineage: Eukaryota > Metazoa > Chordata > Aves > Anseriformes > Anatidae > Anser > Anser cygnoides. The sequence goes on along the minus strand of NC_089874.1, from coordinate 123,436,525 downwards.
TTTAGGCTGATATACATACATATGTCTAAACCTGCTGATAGTTTTTTTTTTTTTTTTTTTAAGAGGAAGCTGATAATGATTTTTGCATCCAGCTACGCATTGCGTGGGTTGAGGGTATGGGGTTTTCCCATTAATTTTTATTCGCAAAGAATATATTTTTCTCCATCTCTAATTTGCAAGTTGATATGCTGTTAACATTATTGGGCCTGCTGTTCACTCCAATTTGTGCTTGACCTGATGTACACAGCGGGGCCTCCTGGTATTCCCATCAAACCCAGCAGGACTCTGTCAAGGACTGTTTGCATGGATTCAGTTGCAGTGATAATGCAATGATTGAGATCAGAAACTGGTTCACAAGGGAAGTGTAGGGTCTACCTAAAGGCTAACCTGCCTGCATTTAATGAACTGCATGACACAAAACTGCCTCAGGAAATCCCATATACAGAGGAGAAAAGTAACTCAAGCCAGACGTGTGCATGGTATCATGATATCCTGGAGAACCTGGGAGCTATCTGCAAGAACTTTGTTATTTATGATGTAGTTAGCATTGATGTTTCATCAGCTCCATGATACATACTAGGAAGTTTCTACTCCTGAAATCATAGCATTAAATGCTATAATTTAATAGTTATTTAATGATATGAGAGGTTACTTATGACATCAGGTAAAAGTTAATACAGACAGATTTGTATGTTTATCCAGAAAATGAATTATTCTACCAATTAAATCATCAAATACTTGTTTATGATTTTCAGAATTCTATTTATAGGCAGTTAGATTTTTAATTGCTAACCATTAGGTTGCTGTTCTCACACTATAAACTCCTCTGCAGGGAGATAAGAGTTTCACATACAGTAAGACAGAAATTCTACATACAAGGCATAAAGAGGGCATCGTTAATTTATAGCAATCTTAGTCTCAGTTTCTTTAATTCCCTCTGCATGAATGCTACCTATGCAGGTTGTTCCTGACTTTGAACGAGCAAAACATTGATCTGAGAAGTAAGGAAAGAAGACAAACTAACATTTCAATGGCTACAGAATATGACAGATTTACCTGCAGTCTGCAATCAGACACCAAGTACCTAAATGCCAAATAAATAACCTTCCTACTGTTTGTTCTGTTTTTTATCTAGACAGACTTCCCGATGAAAATCTTCATGGCCTTGGTTTATCTGCTGAACCTAGGAACAAAGATGTTATGCTGAAGCCAGTTATAATTGTGATTTTTTTCTATGGCTAACAAACCCGCCAGGCTACTAATCCCAAGTCAGCAACATGACTAGATGGTATTAAAGTCAGTGTAATTGATAGGAAAATATTCTCAGGGGTACAGCCAGGGGCTCTGGCTTCGGCAGTGGCTTCTACAGGTCCGAGGGGAGAAAGGGACCGTGTTGTCTCCAGGCAGGTTGAAGGAATTGGTCTGAGTTTAGTTCAGTTCCTTGTTTGAAGGTGCTTTTTGCTCTTTCTCTGGGGCGTGGAGGTGTAGAAAAGAGAAAGCAAAACTGAAGGGAATGCACCCAGCCTGCAAAAATCTGCTGGGGAAGGGCTACTTCATTCTTACATCTATTTGGCTTAGTGTGCTTCACCAAGCAGATGGGAGGGGTTTTTGTTCTGGTTTACGCATTGTGTGCTAAAATCCTACCTGTGTGGAGACGTGGAACCATTTGGCTGATGCCTTCAGACAAGAGATGGCATGGTGCTATCTCACAGCTCTGGCTGACGCAGGATCCCTCCCAAACAGTTTGAACAATTTTTGCATAAATATGTGAAGGAAAGATACTGAGGTGGTAGGTGGGTGAAGTTTTCCTTAGGGACATGGTATAATGTGAGTAGAATTCATTTCAACTTACATTAGCTGTTTAAGAACTAGCTCGTCCTCTGGGTTGCATGCATATTCAACAGAGAAAAAACGAGTTGCTTAGGAGAAGCATTCACTTGATCTTATGAACAAACAAATGCAATCCAAAGGTTTCACTCTGCTTCCACTGACAAGAGATAGAGCATAATTAATGGGAATTACAAAGTTAGGTGAGATGAATCCCACAATTGTTGTCTCAATTTGAAAAATGTATATGGATTTGATATGGCTCTCCAAAATATAAGTTGACATCATGAGGTACCTTGAAATCAGACTGCAGGGTGGTGAATGCAGGCATGTTACCTTGTCTTACTGTGTTACAAAATACACTGTCATGCTTCCTAGATAACTGAGTGCAAGATCTTTGCCCTTTATAAAATGCACGTGCTTAACTTCCTCTGTAACATGGAGCTCTCACTCCTCACTGTCTCTTGCTATCCACAAAACACTTGGCTTCAGGATAAAGCAAACTAGTGTCATTTGTCTCTGAAATAGTTTTGCATTCCTACAAAGAAGCAATGATCCTTGGAATTAGTGCTAAAAAATCTAGGGGATGTGTGAAAGGGAGCAAAGAAAAACACTCCTTACTGCTGCAATCAGACTCGTTGCTTTCAAGCAGCTTGACCCAACAGCATCTTGGAGTCCAGCTCTTCCCATCCCACTAGTATTATCTACCCTGCTCTTCTGCTGTTTGCTTTTCTCATCCCCTGGCTCTCTCACTGCAGTTTTCATCTGCTACTACTTAGTGGCAGTGCTGGCAAAAGCCTTGCACTGAACAACTCCCTCTTGGCATGGGGGCCCTCCTGCCGGTGCTCCACTTCCCAGCTGCTTTGAAACTGCAAAAATTAAAGGCTTGGCTGAACCACACGCTGAGAATGCCAGCAGTTTGGGGGGTTCCAAGTAGACAACATATCAATAAACTGTGCTAAGTCTCAAAAGCATATTAAACGCTAATGGCCTTCCATAACATAACAGCTCTGACAGTCTTGCCTGAATTGGTCTTCTCTGCCTGAGAAACATCAGCATCACTTAATATGAATGAGGAAGTTATATGACATTAAAACCACAGCTTCCAAAGCCAGATTCTGTTCAGATCGAAGGTGGCATAAATCTGAAGTAATTTCATTGTTATCATACCCTAGGTTCAAGTCAATGTAACAGGGAATAAAATATATTCCAGCAAGCACTGCTAGCCCTTACTTTAACAACACATTTTAATTTTACAGAGAATGTTAACTAATGCAATCTGAAGAGGAAGATGGAAATAGAGTGTGGAGACAAGTCACTTTCAAACGGATGAATATATAATGTCTCCCTGTGAAGCAGCTTGCAAGCAATGCAATTGCTCATCCAGAATAGGCTTTTTAAAAATTTTTAGCTAATGTTAATTTAAATACCATTTTAATAGCTTTGAAAGAAATTTAATACTTGATTAAACTTTATTGTGATTAATTATTCCAGTATTTCTTAAGCTTGATGTATTAGATTTTGATTTCACTTGCATTTTGTTTTCTACTACTTTAATTTCATTAGCTTCAAAGAAATAACTCCAGATTTTTATAAGGAAAACTTGGAAAAGAAATAGGCTCTGTATAATTTTAAATATCATTAAATTGTGCATGATACAACTGTTATTCACACCTCCTTTCATTTATTCTGAAAACAGGAAAAACATAGCAACTCCACTGAGCTGAACAGCATGCAGAGCATGATTTAAGCACTACTAAAATATAGATCTAAACAGGTGACTTTTATGTGATTCATTTTCTCTTTTATTGGGTAAACTGTTAAATAACCAGCCCAAGAGAAGCCAACAGGACAAGTGAGTTAAAAGGAGGCTTCTGGGAGACTGGTTTAAGGCTTTTACCTTTAACCCTGCAATCACATAATTTCATTAGAATCATAAAAATTAAAAGGTTAAATCATCATCATCATCATCATCATCATCATAAACAGACAAACCACAACTCAGTGCTTTTGGTTCTGCATCTTGCATTTACAATGAGACCTACCAGCCCTACTGAGCCTCAGCAAAGATGCTGAGCGGAGCCTCCATGAGTGAGACTTGTTTTCTCTGGAGTGAATGAGTGAATAACCCTTTTCTCAGGTGTGACTAAGTCTCTCAGTCACTCCAAGATGTCCAGATGGCAATGTTACCTAAGTAACATTCAAGAGTGATGCTAAATTTGCCAGGTGCCCACAGATATGTAGAGAGACATCTGTGTTTCAGTGATACTTCAGCACTAGTTAAAATTATCAGCAATAACTATACAGGAAAAATAATGCTCCTTCGTGGATATTGCTTACCACATCTCTGACTGGTAAGATATTGCCATTCAGTCTTCACTTCGTGAATATTCTGGAGGCATTCAGAACATTGCCCTCACAAATTAATGATGTCCTCCTTTAGAAGCTCAGGAAATGAAGCACGATTGGTCACACGGGAAATACAAAGCGCTCAACTGTGACCACAAAGCTCCAGTGACTTATTTCAAACCCGTGAAACACACGTGACAGACAGGAACACGGTGAGAACCAAGGCTCGAGCGCACAAGGAAGTTTTCTCAAAGACCCAGAAACATCCAGGTGCACTTGTTCTTGCCCAGTAAAGCATATAACATAATTTCTAAGCTCATGGTGTCTATATTGGGAGTTTACAGCTCTATGATTTTTCAGTGTATTGGTTAATAGACACATGACATTCTGGATTTGTAATACCTGAAAGGTTGTGCTGCCATGTTATACTTCAATACATTATATATCTTTCTATATATACATACATAGAAAGATTTTCTTTGATTCAGAGCAGTTAATGAGAGAGATTCCTGAAGTAAGAAGCTATGCCATAATATACTTGAGGCTTGCAAAGTAGAGAACTGGCAAGGATTAGACTTTAAGGGACAAGTTCATGCCTGAGTCTGCCCCCAAGTGCAAATGGCCAGGGTGTCCCAGCAATGGCTAACATGGAATGACTCCAGTGCATGAGCTCTTCTGTTGTTCTACCTTCTCTGACAGGCAGTTTCCAAAAGTATTGTATCAATATTTAAAGCTCAGCCCATTCTTGGATGTAACATTACATTTTGTCCAGCAAATCATACCGTCTTCACTGCACAACACTATTTGAAAAAGTTTTAATAATACTGATCCTATGATTAGTTTAAGAAATAGTTAGCATTTTCCCCTTTTCTTTAGGTTTGTTTTCTGGCCTGATCTCCAGTTACTCAACTAATTTTTATTTCTGTTATTGGATTTCTTTAGCAATTCAATTTCCCATCAAATAGAGCTCTTATACACACCATTAAGAACAGAGGGTTAGTTACGTTGCATTAGGAAAGAAGAACATTTATTGTACTACACTAACAAAAACATTCAGTTTACCTCTTTGGTCAGTTTAACATCTGTCTTTACAAAAGTCCCATTAATTTACAGCCTGTGATTCATTTATTTTTGCTAATCCTTCTGCTGCTTGTGAAGGGTTGTAGCATGCACCACAGCCCTGGATTGTTAATGTTCCCATCTTTTCTCTGCTTTTAATCCCTCTCAGCGGTGGATGTTTCAGATGCCACTAACAGATTCCATTAGTATTGACTGTTTACCACACCAAATGCTTTATGTGCACTGTCAGATCTAATCGGGTGTGTGCTTGAACAAAATCCATTATTACCTTTGCTTGTACTGCAAAGAGCGAGACTAGTAAATTTTCTTACCTCACGGATTACTGAATCTTTTTGATGAACGGTGCTGTTTGTTGATGGACTGAGATTTAAATTATTACGAATCCTGAAGAATTTTGAATGATACATGATAAAGGGGCTCTGACTAGATCCAGCATCTCTTGCCTGCCCTGTGGAGCAAGTCTCATAGCACAATGAACAAAAGCATCAACTATTCTCTGTGTAATACATATAGACTTACAGAGAGAGAGAGAGATCCCAAAGCTCTGGCTAAACCAGTTTGAGCTTAGGCAGGGTAGTGTGACAAATTTAAACATGGATATGGCTTATAATATTTCCTTTTAATTTTCTTTCTGGACAAATCCACCTCTGTTCAGCTCCATCATCAGCATGTTAAAGTGCTTGTTAGGATTGCATGTAGCCCTCTGGTGACTGTGCTGTGGGAAGAGATCGAGTGCCTACGGCTGATTCTTTCATACGTGTTAGCGTTTTTTTTGACCATGAGGTTTTGTTCATATGCCAGTATCTTAGCAACAGCAGACAGCCTGATCAGTGAAGTTCACTGTTTCCTCCCTGGGAAATTAATACAATGGTGACATTCCAGTTTAATCCTCTATTTCACTGCATTTTGAGGTATAGAAGATCAATTTATTTAGTGCTGTACTCTACAAAGCATCCGCTTCTGGAGCAACCAGCCCACAAAGGATTTGAATAATGTTGCTGTGATAGGGAAAGCAACCGGTGCACTAGAAATACAGTGCCAGTTAACACATAGCTCTTTGGTAGGCTGGTAAGTTCATAACCTAGGGGTTTTAATGACTTAAAATCAGGGAACAATAATAAACAAGGTAACCTGCAACTTGATGAAATATAGGCCAATAGTTTAAAATGCACCTGCAAAAAATTAAAAGTTCAGGAGATCATATATTACTCAGGGTACAGTGGAATAGAAATAAGCTCTTTTGGAAATTATACCTGTACAGCAATATGACTGCAAATACATTTGGCACAATACTATTTGAATTGTTGTTGAAAGACAGTATTCAGATATATATCCATGTATTTTTTGCTTAAACAAAGGTTAGAAGCCAAGTATAAGGCTCCATTTCCTATGACACTGTTGGCTCTTCTGTTTAAGGATATCTCTTACTGTGTTGGAAGGCACTGCTCTAATGTAAAATGGAAGTATAACATGACTGCACATTTCTAGATATCAATCTAAATGTTTAGCATTAAAAAAAGGAAAAAAGAAAAAAGAAAAAAAAAACAACAAAGAAAGAAAGAAAGTGTTGAGTGCTATAGCTAGATAATATTGTCTTTAGGGTCCTACTTTAAAAAACAGGCTTCTCCCTACTTTCTCTTCAATATCTAAAAGTTCAACATTACACTGCAGGATATGCTCTGAAAGCCCAGTTCTGCAGCCCTTACTCACAGGAGCAGCCCCAAGGAAGAAACCTGAAAAACACCTGTGAAGGTTGCTCCTCTCATGAACACCAGACGGAAGGAAGGAGGGAAGGAAGGAAGGAAGGAAGGAAGGAGGGAAGGAGGGAAGGAGGGAAGGAGGGAAGGAAAGTATTGATTCCAGGCTGATAGGTTCTTGTTCAAACAAGCATACGGTGCATAAAGTATGCTTAATATCTGAACAGCACTGCCAGTCTCCTGTTGTTCAGATTTTCCAGATCTATAGTCTGGAGCCATGCATTCAGTTGTATTCACACCCCAATATTTTTGTGCAAGTTTCAACAACACTACACGTCTGTGATGTTAATGCAAGAATCTCACTGGTCAGAGACCTGCAGAGTATGTGCTAACTGACCACAGCAGACTTGCACAGGAACCTGGTCAGCATCACTCTCTCTTCTGAAACTGATACGCATTTGATGGTTCCTTGGCTGTTAATTTTCTGCAAAACTCAACATTTACACACTGCGATTGAAGAGAAATTACAAGAGGCCTTACTGGCAGTGTTTTAAAATTGCTACGGAACTCTGAAGACTTAAATGTCTTCTTGATCAGGAGACCACACACTGAAGAAAGGATTAGCATGAGATGCAATGTGTTTTATCAGGGTGGCTGTATATAGATTCTGACGTTCAGAGAGCTAACTTGTTCTTCAGGAAACATTTACTTTCAAGAAAAAAGGAGATTAAAAAAAAAAAAAGTGGGATTTAAGGGGGAAATCCTTATTGTGTTAGATTCAATGTGCCTGAGGCCTTGGCTCTGTAAGTGCCTTGGATTTTTTTCAGTTTATTTCAGAGAAACATTGTAATTGGCAGGAAATTCGCCAAATTTTGTTTGGAGAGAGTTATTTCTTAGAACCAGAAGTCAAATTGTGATTGGAGAAAAATAAATGAGATAACAGCATTCTTTTCTGTTTACAAATAATTAACATTTCTTTTTGTAAATGATATTTTTATTAAGATTAAGAAAAAATAATATTTTTATGAGGAAAAAAATCTTTTTTAATACTTTTGAAGCTCTTTAATGTTAAAAAATATTTAACAGTCAACAGCATTTCCTTTGCCTGACCAGGAAAAAATGTTTGAGCCTTCAAAGTTTAGTATATCTAAGAAATATTCTTACTCTTAGTGCTCACAAGAATATTTATAATAAAACCCCATATTTCTATTCCAGAATCATAACCACATAGAAAGACAAAATGTCAGACTGCAATATTCCAACAAAATGCAGTTGTTTGGGAAAAAATATCAAATTTTGTAAAACTACTTTTAAAAAATGTTAATGACTGATGCAATGCCTGCATGTAGTGCTACTCTGTTTACCAGAATATTTTATTTGAATACATGAATATGCTTTTTCATGGACCTGAGAACATTGCCTCATGTCTGATAGCACATTTTTTGCAGCTGTGGGGAATGAGAACCTGAATTTCTGCTGCTTATATCCTCAGCCCATTATTTCCAGAAAAATCTTCATGGAGCAACTTACTCACATTCAAGATACATTAAAGGCAGGCAGCCAAAACTTTGAATCTTTTGAAGCAAAAGGATTTTTTGAAGCAAAAGGCTTTTTGACACAAAAGATAGGCAAACATGAAACCCTTTATTTACAGACATTTTGTTGATGTGCAGATACCACAGTAGTGCACAGTGTTCTTTAAGAAGTGGAGAGAGAGACACTGCCTACATATTACCAGTAAAATAAAAGGACAGATGCCCTATCAGATGCCCACAATTAGCCATACATAACAATAACAATATTATCACAAGCAAAAGGATCACATTTTTAACAGTCTGTTACTTAGGAATGTTTCAGCAAAATGTTTTTCAGAATTCCCAGTGATATCTACAGAGATAAAAAGTTTCCCACAAATAAATATTTGAGAACAGCTGGTGATGCTATTTTACTCTCTCCGCTCCCCTACCACTCCTTTTTATCTGTCTGGTCTTACAACTAAAAAAAGTATTAAAAGGACAAAACAACAATTACCGTTTCAGTTATGTGTTCCCGGGTAGTCTAAATCTCACCTGTAATTTTCTCATTTTCCTAATTAAAGTCATAAGAATTTACAATTTAAAAACATGTATTGGAAATTAAGTACTTCAATCAGGATCTTACTAGGAAATAGTGGAGCATAAATATTTCATACAGCTAGGACCAAAACTACCATTATTAATATTACCATTAATAACAAGGTAAACCAGTGAGGACTTGATTAAGGATTTAGAAGATAAGGAAAATGATACAGGTGTGGCTGAAGGGTAATGCCAAAAGCAACTAATTACCATGGGTTTCAAGAAGAGACTTAGAATGTGATTAAGCTGGTGACCATTTAATCTCACTTCTTCATTTGTGAATATACCCTCCCCAAACCTTACAATGAGTAGGAAAACCATCATGGAATTTACAGAAGATGAGAATGGAAACTTTAACGGGAGCCTCGTCTTTAACCATTAACTGGATCTCTGTCATGCTGACCATCTTCAATTCACATCAAAACCAATGAGAAATGTCAAGCTGCATAACAGAGCCTTGTGTGGGGAGCGCGGACAAGTAGTTCTGATATGGCACTGCAAACAGAGTCAAAGACAGCCCCCTTACACATCCATGAAAAGACAGACAAATCCAAACCCAGGCCCAGCTCTGGATACTGAGCTGCTGGACAGCTAGATCTACAGCAGCTCTTCCAGTTTGTAACTGCTCCAAGTCCCACAGGCCATTTGCACTGACAATCCTCATTACTATAAGAGAAGATCTGGGGGCTACCTCTAATGGAGGAGTCCTCCAAACTATGTGGAACCAGAACAGAGACCTTTTCTCCTGCAGGCAGAGAGAAACCACTCAGCCATTGTATAATTCTTATAAAAGCTGTCTTTCGTGTGTTACTAGGAAGTGAGCAAGTAAAAACAGCATGCTCTGAAGTCTTCATAATGAGCGAAGAGACCAGTAGACCAGCAGAGGTAAGACACATTGTCCTTAGCAAGATAAGAATGAAACATAGGTAATTCACCTTTGATAATTATGTGGTGCACAGGCACCAGCTTCTGCCTGCCAACAAGCCTCCCTTTGTGTTTCTCCTGGCATTAGCCAGCACGTTAAGTGCTTATGTGATCTAGACCTCCAGCCTATCTCAGCAGTCGTATTAAGGAAGAGTAAACTAGAGTCAGCAAAGTCATCGTGCTGACTCCTTTCTCTTTAAAGACTTGGTTTGAAAAGCTGCCTACTGCTCCTCAGAATAAAACTTTTGTATAATGGGGGCTGGCTTGCTCATAGAGAATATCAATGTAATAGAAACTCCTGTACACAAACTGCACATCAGTTTAATGTAATAGTTATGTTTAAATCATCATTGCTTACAGGAAAGTGAAATTTGCTCAAATAGCTGGCCAACTAGTACCTGTAGAAATATCACCTCCCCAAAAATAATCTAACAAGGACTTGTTTCATTAACTTCTCACAGAGCACAAGAATTAAATTAAGTAATATTGGTTCATCCACTTTTCCAATGGGAAATCAATCTCCGCTTAAAAACACGATCCTCTCACATAGAATTGTGTTTCCAGCCACCCTGATGCTACTTTCCAGTTGGCAGAATAGCAGCAGTGGTAGCAGAATAAAGGTAGCAGCTATGAGATTTTCAAAGAAACCCAAGAAAATACAGCTTGTAGTTTCCAGGGAACTTCAGTGCCAGCTGGTTGTCTATTGGCCTTAGGCACACAGAAATTCAAGGTGAGAACTAACTGGCCTACAGCAGCCAAGGGAAGCAATTTTATGCAGGCTAATTTAATATTCATATTCTTAATGACCTTTCTGTTAAAGCCAAGACTACAAAGTCTATTACTCACTTAAGATGAGTCTACAGAATAATAATAAAAAAAAAGATTTAAAAGTAGTAGATGGGATGTAGAACATTATAATATTATCTCTGTCTATAGTCTCATGCAATGTCACCAGACTTTCTACCAGTAGAAACTCTGGACTGTAAATTACTTAAGAATCGATTTTAAGTTTAACTGATGTATACAGGATAGACACTTGTCTCTAGCTTTTGGTTAAGAATATGTATAAAAATAAGCATTTTCTACTTAACGCTTTCTGCTTGATATTGCTCTCTAATGTTCACAAATAAATCACTGATATCACAGATGGGATGATTAATGGTTATTGAGATGAGTAAAACCGAGTAATTATCAGTAACATCTGGATTCCCTCAAAATAATCTAGTAAGGTTTCCCATTTCAGTTTCCTCTAAACCTCAAAACTAGACTGCTGGCCAGTTTAAGAATACCAGTTATAAAAGTTTATAAGCATTAAGTATTAAAAAGTATTAAAGTATTGAGTATTATAAGTTATAGGCTGAGAATAATTTTGAAAAAACTACCATAAAATCATAAACTTTTCAACAGTGTTCTTCATGATCAAAGATAAAAATAATCATTTTATTTCAACCTGCATCAACATTCATCAAAATAAACACATCACTTCAATACACCATAGTAAACTTCCCTCATGCAGGTGTTAAACAAGTTTAAAAGAATAGACTAGAGGACCCAAATAATTGCTCATTGCCACAAACTAGAGAGAAGTTTAAGGGATAATGGAGCTTGTTCAAGCTCCAGAACTTTCAAAGCAGAACTTTCCCTAAATTCTGATCTATTAACCCTTCATAAAAAGTTCATAGGCAAAGTATGCTGCGAGGCTTTAGGGCAGAATCCTCTCCCCGCCTCTGCAGAAGGGTATCCACAGTGAGGAGGCACTAGCCACTCAGGTGTTTCTCATCAAGCATAAAGCATGAGTGTCTTGAAACCAGATGTTAATTTTGAAGGCTGAGGCCAGGAGTTCTGAACTATCCTAGGCTTCAAGACTTGTCTTCTTCAAATAGATTAACCGTGGAAAGCCCTAGATTTGAGGTCCCTTTGAGGTCACCATCCTTAGACGCTCAAAGAGGAGCACAGGCACTTTTGTTAAGGGTATTAGCACTCTCTTGTAAAGCTATTTTGAAGCTGCAATAGGAAGCATAGGAGGCAGTTTCACAACGCGGGACTTTGGAGTCCATACTTGGGAGCCTCACACCAAGTCCATGGCATGATATGCAGTGTCTCAGGACACAGCAAATCCATTTTGCCATCCAAAAGAGCAGTGTAACACTTAATCTCTGTGCCATGCCAAATATATTTTTTTTTCTTTTTGTCAGGCTAGCTTGCAGATGAATGAGTTCTCTGGCCCAGTTCCCCATGTGGCTTCACTTACATGAGCCTGTGCGGAGGTGGTGGAAATATACTTGGGGACAGCATGTTGCAGGGAGGGTGGGTGGTCTTAGACTTGCACCAAGCTAAAAAGCTCAAATGGGCAGTGCCACACAGGGACATAAAACTGCTTTAACCCTGGGTCAGTTCACTGTCCCAGTTTGCACTGTACCTCCGTGAATAACTATGTTGGCACAACTGAGAGAAGATGATGACTGTGGGGCCAGAAATGAGCAGTCGTGGGCAGGAACTGAAGGGAATAAACACTTCAGCTGCGATTGCCACTCAGCTACTAAGCAATTGATAGTGTTCAGTGTCATTTCTGAAACTTTCTGCAGTGCTGGAAGCAGCGAATATGCATTCTTGTTTTGGGTGGATAGAAGTATGTGAAGAAACTTCACAGCTCTGAAAGGTGCCTCTGTCAAGCAGTGTGGTGTTAAAATGAAGCTCTGACTGGCTGAGGGGATTTTACCACCACAACCAGTTCTGGGAGAGTCTGCTAGAATCCACTGGCTATTAAACCTCTCTCATAATATAGAAATACAATAGAGTTTTAAGGGAGTCTCTCCATAAAGCTGTGAAATTTGGTATTTCATTGCCTTGCACTTACACAGTCATCTTTTTCCTTTGTAAACTAAATGGATGTTTCATTTTAATGGATAATTCCAATTCATATGTAAATGCTATTCTAATTTGATAGCATTTATAGTCACTTTATAGACTTGAAGATTTTGCATTAAAGACCAGAACTGACTATCAGGTCATTTAACATCATCTCTTTTTCTTGGACCCCTAAATTTTACACCACCTTGAACCAAGAAATTTATTTGATCAAAGTGTAGCTTCTGTTTGACAGTTGCCACAAAATCCCTTAATATTCCTGCAGTTCAGTGTCTTCCCCTGGCTTCCCCTTCCTCCTGGCTCTTTCCTAGGATGAAATGCCAGTGCACTGTGGTTTAGGTTCTCTACAGCTTTGGAGTTCAGTCACCAACGAAATTGCAACTAACTTCCACACTATTTAGAATCCAAACAAAAGGATTTCTCTGTACGTCATCTAAAATTGACAATCACAAATGCTAAAGCTTTTTGCACCATGATCAAATATAAAAAGAGGCCCCTCCTCATATTTCCTGTGACTGCAGTCTTCTGCATACCATATGCATGTGGTATCTACAGAGCCTCTTTCTATGTATCACATAAGCTTTTACAGATAAGCTTTCTCTCCTAATCCTCTAGAGATTCCACACAAATTCAGTCTTTCCCCTTCTAAACTTCTTAATTTCATACTTATTCAGAAGATATTTCTAAACTTGACTCCTTAAAGACTTTTTCATTTCCTTGGAGATATAAACATCTTTTTTTTTTCAGACTATCTTCTCAGCTTTGTACATCACTGGCCTATTAACAAATCTGTGACTCAATAAAATAGTAAAATTCCACCCCTTCCCATTATCCTAAACTAAGTTTGACCATACCCTAAAGACAGCATAAGGTCTTACAGCCTCACATCAAACCTTTGCAGTTAGATGAGGCAAACTGCTGATCTGATTTATAAGCACCAAGACCATTAAAAACTGTTCCAAACATTTTGGCAAAGCAGCTTTGTATCAGATCAAGCAGTAGCTGTCTGTATCGGAATTCCCCAGACCACCCACAGGTCCTTGCAGGCCCCTTCCCATTCCCTTCCCACTCCTTGGCTCCTGAGGTCACGACACCCGGCTCTGGCTGCTCTCTCCTGTAAATGCAGGCTTGGAGCATCTTCTCCCTTCCTGGAGCCTTACCACCACTGTCAGCTCTCTTTGTGTCACACTTTCCATGCCATTTTTGCGGCGGTTTTACTTAGTTGGGCAACTGATCACCACAACTGCTTTCTCACTCCTCGTCCTCAAAACAGAAAGGGGCAGAAAATAAAATGGAAAGGGCTCAAGAGTTGAGATAAGGACAGGCAGATCACTCAAAAATTATCACCACGGGCAAAACAGACTCAGCACAGAGGGATTAATAAAATTTATTACCTATTACTAACAAGCTAGAGCAGTGAGAAAGAAAGACACAAACAATCAAAAAAACTAAAAAACCTTCCACCGAACCACCCTCTTCTACCTCCTCCCCGCGAGCAGCGCAGGGGAATTGGGAATGGGTGCTGTAGTCAGTCTCTGTCGCTTCGTCTCTGCCGCTCCTTCACGGTCACCCTCTGCCCCTGCTCCACATGGGCAGCCCTTAAAGCTGGGAGCTTCTCTTCATTTATTTCTAATGAATTAGAATATAACAATAAAACAAATCTTTGTGTCAAGATGATGGCATACCTTACTGCTTGATTTTCAGTTCCTCCATATCATTCTCATTTGTTGGAAGCCTCCAAAGGCCGTGACTTTACGTTTTAGTATTTTCTGAAGTGATACAGACATGTTGACTATATTGTCAAGTCTTCACTCAGAAATCAAGAGTAGCTATGGTAAATAGACCACCACAATGCCAAATGTTTTTTTCAAAGTCTTTCCAGCAACATACTCTCAGTCAAACTGCTGTGGTACTGTACATAATTATAAAGCTGCAAGTCTGTACACTTGCCATCACACAGATAACTTTGCCGACGGTGGTGGCTTTACCCAGCTGGGCAGCCAAGCTCCACCACAATCTCTCTCACTTCCCCTCCTCTAATGGAAAGGAGCAGAAAATACGATGGAAAGGGCTCAAGGGTTGAGATAACGACAGGGAGATCACTCAACAGTCATTGTCACGGCCAAAATAAATTCAGCATAGAGTGATTAATAAAATTTATTACCTATTACTAACAAGCTACAGCAGTGAGAAAAACAAACGAACAAAAACCCTAAGGACACCTTCTGTCCACTCCCATCCATCATCTTCTACCTCCTCCCCACGAGCAGCTCAGGAGAATGAGGAATGGGGGCTGCAGTCAGTCCCTGTCGCTTCATCTCCGCCGCTCCTTCACGGCCCCTCTCTGCCCCTGCTCCCCGTGGGGTCCCTCCCACGGGATGCCGTCCTGCCCAAACTGAGCCTGCGGGGGCTGCCCACAGGCAGCAGCTCTTCAAGAACTGCTCCCACACGGCTCCGTACCACGGGGTCCATCCCCCAGGAGCAAACTGCTCCAGCACGGGTCCCCCACGGGCGGCAGCTCCCCCCAGACCCCTGCTCCTGCGTGGGCTCCTCTCCACGGGCTGCAGCTCCGGCCCGGGGCCTGCTCCTGCGGGGGCTCTCCATGGGCCGCAGCCTCCTCCAGGCCACATCCACCTGCTCCACCGGGGGCTCCTCCACGGGCTGCAGCGTGGAGATCTGCTCCGTGTGGGACCCATGGGCTGCAGGGGGACAGCCTGCTCCACCAGGGGCCTCTCCACAGGCCGCAGGGGAACTGCTGCTGCGTGCCTGGAGCACCTCCTGCCCTCCTGCTGCACTGACCTGGGGGCTGCAGGGCTGGTTCTCAGCCCTCTCTCTCCCAGCTGCTGTTGCACAGCAGATTTTTTTTTCCCTTTCTTAACTCTGCTCTCACAGAGTCACAAATAACCTCACTTATTGGCTCAGCTCTGGTCAGCGGTGGGTCCCTTTGGAGCAGGTTGGAACTGGCCCTTATCTAACACGGGGCAGCTGCTGAACTCCTCACAGAGGCCACCTCTGCAGCCCCCCACTACCCAAACCTTGCCACATAAACCCAATACAACTTTGCATCTGTCTTTCACCTTGGACACCTTCTCTTGGACTGGGCTCTTTTGCTTTTCCTCAGGCGCTCTCCTGAGCCACAGGTATTGTATTTAATACTCTCAGCATTACCACCAAGCCAGAACCAAGCCATAGCGCAGAGCCAGCATTGCCGTAGGCAGCACGCCCTGGGCGCAGCTCAGCACACAGAGATGCCCAGGAGCGAGCAGGCAGGAGGGCAGAGCAATCTCTCCTGCCCGTCAGACAGTGAGGAGCTTTACTGCACTGCTGCTGGCTGAGCATCTCAGTATCAGCGTTAACTGGACCTGGAGCAATGCAAGGAGACAGGCCAGGGGACCACGAATGTCCATAACAGCTCTAGTTCTGGCAGTGTGACCTGCTGCAAGCTCCAGGAGCTGGATCCTCTCCTGGTGAGGAACTGAGATGTAATTCCCACATGCAGCAGAGATTATGATCCTTTCCTTTATTTGGACTTGGATGCATTTCTTTTCCACTAAGCAAAAGGAAGCATCCATAGCCATGGACCACGCTGCTATGGGGAGAAAATCTTTGAGAAAGGTTGGGCTACAGTAACCTAGGAATTCGTCAGTTCCCACAGCACCTCAAGTTGGATCCCAGATCAAGACCAGATAAGAAATTCACTCCATGAGACCTTTCCTAACATAGTAATTTTCTCTTCTTGATTTCTGGGTATGCAGCCAGGCCTTAGCCATTTAACCGATGCAATGATCTAACACAACAACCAGTATGCTTCACCTCCAGCAGTGCCTAGCCATGTTGTTTTCATCACACTCCAGACTCATCCTGCAGCTGGTCCCATGCATTTAACAACTGTCCCATAGTCCTGCACCATAAACACTTTGGCATGGGTCCTATTAGCTGACATTTTGTTGAGAACGATGAAAAACTGAGCTCCTGTGTCCACAGAGATAAAGGAATAGTCTATCCATCCCAGAAGAACATGCTGGATAAAATTGAGCAAGATGTCACACAGCGTATCTTTCTCAGGGACTACAGTTGCACATCTGATTTCACCTAACATTATGACCTACAAAACTGCACTGTAGCTTGGTTAGTATTAAACACCCTTAGGATGTTTCCTGATACAGTGGAATTCCTTGCAGAGCCTCTGTGGGAAACTCCTTCTGCCAAGGCAGTCACTCTATTTGTCCTGGAAAGCCAGTAGCTGTAACAGCTTCAGGACACAAACGGTGGTCCTGGCCATGCATGCAGACACTCATTGTCCTGAGCTGACTCCAACATTGGTGCCATATCTGGTAATATTGGTTTTGTCTGCAAATGGATGTTCTGTTTCCATTGCACTCTTCTCACCTACACACCCACCACGTACAGATCCCTCCCATCAGCAGTAAACAGTGTGCCCGATGGATAACCTACGCCAGGATCCATTAAGCCCAGAGCCTACAGAAACAGCAGCAGTCTGCACCTCTGTGGGCACCATTCCCCACTTCATGCAGCAGGTTTGAATAGTAGCCTATAAAACCAGGAACAGATAAAAACATATAAAAAGGTATTGCTTTATTACCAAGGCTGTGGAGATCTGTCCCTGAATAGCTCCAAGGATGCTTGTTACTTCAGATAGCTAATCCATGGCACTGTGAGGACAGGGAAGAGACTGCTGTTCTGCCGATAGGAAATGACGAAATGGGCTTTCATGATCTTAACAGTGCTGGATTGTTCTGTGGTGGCCATGGGCAGTCACAGTAATTTCATTTCTTACTAACAAACATAAAGGTGGTGTGTGAGAGCGCACAGATAATAAAGGACGTCTATTCAAGTCCCTGCAACAACCATGGAGCCCTTCTGTACTTCTCTTACTATTTCACTGTTGTCTGCTACTCTACATATGCAGGCCCTATGGCTGGAGTTTTCCATGTCTCTCCTATGCAAACCTCTAAGCACTTGGTGGTTTGGTTGAGGAAGAGTGGGTAGTAAAAGGCACAGCAGAAGTATTAGCCCATCTCTATTTGGGATACCCTGTAAAACAGAAACATATATCTATCCTCTTTGCCCTGTTTTCTCCACCTTCGCACTTCAAAAACATTGAAGCATTCTGCTTTTCTTTTACATGCTACTTTAAACAAAGACCTTAAAAAATATCCTTGAGTTTAGTACATCTCTGCACAACCCTCCTGAGGTTCTCATCCCTCAGAGACAGCCAGGATATAAGAAAGAGCTAACTATACCTGGGGCTGCTACTGCAAACAAGATTGGGTGAGATAACGTTACAAGCAAAATTACTTGGCAAGAACAGGAAATATGAGGGCAAAAGAAAGGAGAGGAAAAGAAGGAAGAAGCCAATTATATAAACCCAACAATGACTAGTCAGAGCTCCCCATACGTGCTCTGTGCCAATCAAATGTTCTATGCAAGAGAAAATCTCCCCACACTACACAAGACTTGACACTAAATAGTGACTATGGGCTTCCCTCATGGACTACCTTCCAGCTCTCAGAGGCAAGTGAAGTGGCTGCAGCTGTGCTCGCGCTTGCATAGCAGGTTCCCCTCGGGTCCTTCGGTCCCATCCAACAGCCATCTGCTCTTTCATGGCCTCTCAGAAGCACAGGCACAGCAGATCTTTTTCATGCGCTGCAGATCAATCTCAGCTCTGACCCTGAGGGACAACCCACCTTTTCTTCAGATGGCTGAACAGATACTCCGCTGGCACGCTGCAGCTGCAGGCACAAAAAACGAACACTCAGCGGGGTTGCCCATGAGTGACTTTGTAAACCATTGGGGTTAGGCAGGAGTCACGGAGAAATGACCAGCAACACAGCACTTCTGTGGCTGTCAACGGACCCTGTTAACCTGCTCGCATGGCTGGAGCTGTGGAAGATGCGGGCATCACCTGCTTTTCCACATGAGTCAGCGCTGATGCTGGCAACGCAGCTGTGGCAATATACTACAGCTTACAGTGCTGTTGACAAAAAGCTGCCAGTCTGGACAAGGATAGGAGCTCTCTAGGTGTATACATTCTTACCACTGACTATAATTTGGAGACACAAAACTCCCTGTGCTCTGCAGTGCTCTCCACACAGCTGTCACATAAACACGGAGCTTTGTATTATGGTCATGACACTCTCCTTCTCCCCCTGGCAATGGTCAGGGGTTCACAGTATCTACACAGCCCTCTTCATTGTGCTCCTCAGGGCTCCCCACAGGGTGTTCAGGACACTTCTGTCAATGCCTTTTCTCTACCAGCACACGGCCCTTTCGTTTGTCAACCTCCCTCGCTCCAAGCATGACCAAATTCACCACCACTCACCTCGTCACTGTGGTGGTGAACAGCACAAACATCACCCTCCAAAAGTTCTGGGAGTCAGGCTGCATTATATCCTCATTGCTTCTGTGTCATGCACAGCCTCTGCTAGATGAACTAAACAGAAAGCCGCGCATTTCACTCCCAGCACGCTGCAACCCGTTCGAGAAGCTCTGCTGAGCCCTTCTACAGCGACTGTGTCTGTGGGAGGCTAAAGGGGCCCACTGCTTTTAGCTCATCAGCGTGTTGTTTGGGTCATTAAGGTCAGGGCTGCCTCCACATGAAGCTGGCTCCTAAGATTGCAGCTGACACAGTTCCCACAAGTGTATATATCTTCAGACCTGCATCCTCAGCTCCTCTCCAGTTAAAGCATCTTTTTTTCACTCGGTGATGGAACACTTCCTTCCAGTGGATGCAATTTTCCTATCAAAAACACAAATGTGTTTGTTTAAAAACTTGGTTTGATTTAGGCAAAAACTTTTTTTTTTTAAATGTGTCAAATTATTTGGCCCAGAATTAGTGTCCCAAATAATCTTTTTGTAGTTTCAAAAGGAACATTTCCATATTTTTTTTTCTTTACCCTTCATATAAAAGGATAAATCTCATTTTGCTACAAATAAACCAAAACATCATTTTTCAAGTTTATCAACAGTTCCTGCCTTCATCATGGTCTCTAGAAACCCATCTTACAGGTTGCAAATGTTAAGACAAGCTTGCTTAAACTCTGTTTACGCTGCCAGGCCAGGAGCATTTTGCAGAGATCTCTGCTGTGTTCTGGAGCCCAGCTGGTGTGAACAGCACCCTGGAGAAACATGAGGAACCCAAGCCAGGGATCTTCAGAAGGTAACATGGGATGTGCCAGATTAACACCTTTGAAAAATTATGTCTGTAATTGCAGGGTAAGATTGTTACGGAGAAAAAGGATGCCAGCAGATTGTTTGTTGGTTACACGACTGTGCTCAGCAATAGACATGGTGAATTCGGAAGGCCAGCAGAGGCCAGCAGTACATATACTGCCGTGGAAATAAAGAGCCCTCTGTGCATTGTCCACTTCACAGTTTACATTACCGCCAATATTTACAAGCTATATTTATTGCAGGCATAGAAATCTTTGCAGCAAATAATAAATCCTTTACTTTTCTATACCTCTGGAAGGTCTTTGCCAATTCAGCGGGTTAAAAGGCTGTGTATTTTACTTTCTTTCCATTAAGTACGAAACCAGCTCAGAAAGTTCCAATTTAAAACAGTGACAGGTTGTCTCCTTCTCCTGTTTCCTCCGTCCACAGTTGAAAATTCCTGTTCACTGACCATGCGAACTGTTACTGACCGCATCGTACAGCAGAGCTGCTGGCGGCTTTGCCCAGCATTTTTAAAAAGGCGACAAATTACAAGCACGCCTGCTTTGTTAGCCTCACGTTCTCTGCTCATCGCAGACGCAAGCTTACTCTTTATCAAACACCCCCAGTGTTTCTGCATCGTTTGTTGTCGTTCGTTATTACTACACAAAATGCTGAAGCATGGAGTCAATGAAAGGAAAATGAGCGGTATATGCTTAAAGCCCCTCCTCTGCCAAAAAGAAAAAAGAGAATGCATGAAAGAAAATCTTAAAGCGCATGGAAAGGTGGAAAATGAGGATGTTCTAGTGGCATAGAAAGTTAAATCCCAGCATAGCTGAGTAAAACCCAGCTCCATGGAACCCTGTTTCAAATGCAAAGCTGTATTGCTCCTTTCCTTCGTTGCTAGCCCCTGCACCTCGGGGAGGCTGTATGACAGACACCGTGTGACAGAGATGCCAGCAAAATGGAAGCGCAGAGACGGCGACGATAATGACAACTTCACTTTCCAAAGACAACCTTTACTGGGGTCTGAGCTTTCACATTCTTGGGCACGGACGCTTAACACTTAAATAAATAAATACAAAAAGCACACGGGGCGGCAGAGAAAAGCCATAGTGCGCTCCCCTCACAGGCTCGCCGCAGGCCTCCTGCCTGCCAGCGGGATCACGCCTCCGGGCGGGGAGCGCCCACCGGGGCCCACCTGCGGGTCCCATCCCGGCTCTGCCCGCTCCCCCCCGGTCCCCCCCGTCCCTTCGGGCCATGCTCAGTGCGCTCGGCGGCGCCCCGCCTCCGCCTGACCCGGATACAGACGGGCGCCGCCTGCCCGCCGCGGTGCGGAGCCGGCCGGCCCCGCCGAGCGCAGGGAGCGGAGCCATGGGGCCGCGCTGAGCGCCCGCCGCCCGCCCGCCCTCAGCCCCGGCCATGGCGCCCATGGGGATCCGCCTGTCGCCGCTCGGCATGGCCGTGTTCTGCCTGCTGGGGCTCGGCGTCCTCTACCACCTCTACTCCGGCTTCCTGGCCGGCCGCTTCGCCTTCTTCATGCTGAGCGAGCCGGCGGCCGGCGGGGCCGAGCCCCCCCGCGGCTCCGCCGCCGCCGTGGACCTGCGGGAGCTGCTGGCCGTGTCCGTGCTGGCCGCCGTGCGGGGCGGCGAGGAGGTGAAGCGGGTCCGCGAGGGCAACGTCCTCAACGAGAAGGCGAAGGGGAAGACGCGGGAGGGAGCCGAGGAGAAGCTGACGAGCGGAGACCTCCTGTCCAACCGCAGGATGTACCACCTGCTGCAGGCCGCCTTCCCCGGCGTGCAGGTGGGCGACCCGCCGCCCGCCCCTGCCCCGGCACGGGCACGGTCGTGTTTCGGGTGCCTGGCTGGGGATGGGGAATGTTACCGTGATACCCTTTTTTTTTTTTTTCCCCCCCCCCTTCCTTCCTTCCTGCTGGTTTTGTGGCGGTGCCACCTCAGCGCTCGCCCCGCCGCGGGTGGTGGGTTGCAGAGGGGTGGTGGGGCAGCGCGGGGGGGCTCAGGTGGTGCCCAAGTCTCGGGGGGCAAAAAACCACTCCTCTTTCTGCTCCAGTATAATATAGTAGTGCCACCTCAGCATGTGTTTGGGACGCCCAGGTGTGCATGTGCTGTTAACTTATCTTCCTAATTACCCTTCCCACCAGGCGTCCTTCCCACTATGTTATAGAGCCAGAAGTGGGGAGAGCATATAGAGAAGTTGAGGAGCGTAGTGCTGCGATACCTGCAGCTCTTTTTGGCTCTTTGGGCGAGCAGGTAAGCCAACAGCTGTGCCACGACACAGATCGCTGCCCACGTGTGCAAAATGGATTCGCTTTCCCTGCAGAGGGGTATGGCCCTCTCTGCCCTTGTTCACCTCCAAAACTTGGGTCTAATATTTCAAATTGCCCCCAAACCAGAAGCAGACTTAGGGGCTTTTTTATTTTTTTTCTGCTTTGTTTCTACTTTTCTTTTAGTAAATGGGAACTTTTTTTCAGTCTTTTAATGTTAAATCCCTTAACTTGTTATTGATATTTGAAATTGATGGCAGACTTCGAGTTTGAAGGGTGCTGATTGCATGCCTTTCCCAGACAGGTTGAGAGAAAAAGGAAAATAGTTAAGTTTACTTAAGCAGAGTCACTATTTAATCAGTTTTCAGTGACTTTTTGGAAGTTCATTAGGGTGTGGTTGTGTTTTTTAAAGTATCATAGAGACCACATTGAGTATGTAATCTAAAAGAAACACCAGACTGATCGGTATTGGAAATAAACCTTATAAGTACTTAGCCTTTTTCTGCGAAAAGATTATAAAGGTTATATTTCAAAGATTGCTGGCTTTTCTGTCAATGGCAAGCCACCTTCAGAAGCTCTACATTAAAAAATGAAAAAGTATTGTTCCTGTTTCTATTTTGCTATTCAGCGCCCTCGTGGAGCTTGGCGTTATGGTATAGCTGTATGGCTGCTTGAAATTACACGTTTTCACCCTTCTGCAGAAGGAGGGGCTTCATTCCTTTAGGTATAAGGGTTCTCTGTGTTACTTGAGAAGGTTGGGGATTTGTTTGGCAATACTGAACTGAACTGCCTGCTCCATGTCTGTGGTTGCCTGCACGATCCCTGCTCGGGTGAGGGTCTGATGTGGGTCTGTTCCTCTCAGGGGCATTAAGTTTGACTATCTTTTTAAAAACTTTGGACTCCTTTTGATTTTCCAAGGAGCTGGCTTGTGCTGCTAGTCTTCAGAAAGTATTATCTATTTGTAAAGCACGGATATGTTCAGAAACACAATATGAAATCAGAAATGCGAGTGTGTGCATGCATAGAGCCTGATAAAATTCAGGCATATGCCTTTCTTCCCACCCCCGTGCCCTGCCCCATTAGACTGAAGGAGCGTGAACATTGAGGAGAACGAGGAAGAGTCTGTCTGAGAAACCTTTCAGCTGATTTAAAGTTGCTAAATCTGACAGGTCAGCTGTGGGATGTTTAGCAGCACATGATCTGAGTAATAGCACCTTATCTCATGAGGCAAGTACGAAACATCCACCAAACTGTATGTGCTGATAACCCACACTGTCTTGTAGCCTGTAGCATGCTGAAGGTGTGTTCAAAGGTATTTGTCCAAACAACCAAAAAAACCCTTTGTGTTTTACTCTATACATGTTGTAGTATACACTTTCAGGTGTGAAGACAAGGTCGTCTCAATATGTAAATCCATCATATGAACCTTTAGCGTGACCTGCCTAAAACTGCTGCTATTTCACACAGCAGACCTACAGTTTGAGTTGGTATGAATATGAGGATTGTATGGGATTTCCCAAGGCACCTTTCATGTTGAAGTAATAAAAGACTGCGGTAGATGTCATACTTTATAACTGCAGCCTTATCTCCGAGTACAGAGGGACACTCCAGCATAAAAAAAAAACATTGCTGAAGTCAAATAAAAGCTCTCTTCTCTTCTTGCTAGAGATGCTACTGCTCACAAAAGAACTGATAAACAAAAACTGAAAGAATGCAAAGAATTCTGAGGGTAAACTTAAGCAAAATTTTTATTTACTCGCACCATGGAAGCCTTGAGCCTAACGGGTATCTCAGCATTTAAGCTGGTGCCAAATTCTGGCTTTCCAGTGTTTAAAAATAACTAGGGGGAGAAGTCATTTGACTGAAATAAACTGAATTCAATGAGCAGTCTTGGATATCTTGCATTGTCCTGCTTGGCATAGCAAAAAACACATGCAGTCTGTCAGAAGCAGATCCTCTCCAAAGGCTTGATTATTAGGAGGAGATAGGAAGGGTTTGGCTTCTTTTTCTTCTAGAAGCTGAAATAAATCTGGGAGGATTCTCACAATCCTTACAGTTGTGGTTTATAAAAAAGCGTTCAAATTTTGAGGGGAAGAAGAGGAAAAAATATTGAAAAAGACAAAAGCAAAACATTTTGCAGAGCTGTTGTCTCTATGGAGGAACAGAAACTCTGCAGCATATGTTACCTGTTATGTTTCGTATAAATGGATGTGTTTGCATCAGTTTATAAGCAAGGCTTTCTACAGCAAGGTTAGATGATATAGAAGAGTGGCAGATCAATTTGGTTTTATGACTGCATAGTAAATTGAATGGTACCAAGGACTGTCATTATACCCATCAGAAACAAGTGTGAGGAAGGGGCAAATCAGTTCTTTCTAACTCAGGTATTACCCAGTGTTGTCTCAGGACAGTCAAGATCCAGCAGTGGATATTTGCATGCATCTCCTATGAAACAGGTTTGTGCAGTTGATTTTAAAATACACTTGAAATATATGCAGTGGTTTCTTTTGATAAAGTCATCCACTGCAGTTACAGTTACAGGCTTGAGGTGTTTCCTGCTCCTGCACTACAATGTTGTCCTCTGCTGTTGTGCTGAGAACAAGTTGGGGGTCTGATCCAGCTAAAATTACCTCTTCTGCTTTTTCTTTTTTTTTTTTTTTAAAGTATCTATTTTGGGTTACTTCACTGCTTTCTTGTTTGTTTCTCCATGCAGGCCCATCTACTCCTTGTTCTAGCATAGTGGTGGTGCCATGAGAAGGGCTGGAGCAGGAATCCGGTGAAGGGATTGAGGTGATGCTCAAGGTAGCCCTGCTGCTGGGTGGAGAGAGTCAGGTGGGAAGGCTGTGTTTCCAAATCCGGTTAGAGACTGGCCAGAAACGTGATTAAGTTCTGTCCAGAAGAGCTCTGGGTTTGAAGAATTGGTCTCATGGTGCAGGAACTTGAGTTGCGTTGCCTGCTAAAAGAGCTTCTCTGAGTGCCACGCATCGGGGTCTTCCTTTCTGACAATGTTCCTTGCCCTGGGCTTGGTATCTGAACGCATGTAAGGTAGGAAATGTAAAACAAAAAAAGATTTAGGAATACCCTGGTTCACTTCATGCTGCAGCAATACCTGCGTCAGTACATCTGCAGGAGTGACTGGCGAGGGAGGTGCATACTCCTTAAAAACGACCTTTGGTCAAAGTCCCTCTGTGCTCAGGCTGTGGAAGAGCCGGTTTTAAAGTGGCACAAACAGGTGTGCTGTTTTGCTTCTGCACTATGCTATCCCGATTTTCATAGATTCAGTTTTATTGACTCAAATGAATTTACCACATTCTCTCGCTTTTCCAACAGTTCGTGCTCATTTTTGACCAGCACGTTGATGCACGTTCTATAGTTGTGCCAGCTATATGTCTTGTTTTCTAGTGTAAATACTAAGCAGAGAAACATTCTTCCTTTCTTTCTGGTTTATTATGACTGCGATGGAAATCAAGTTTTCTCTGTCCCAGCCTTTTTCTTCAAGCATCTTCAAACAGTCTTGGCACTGCCTGGAACCTGGCTGGTTCTTCTATCTCTTTCCCAGTTAAGACAGATGATAAATAACTCATTTCAAGTTTGTGCATGATAATGCTGAAATTGGGCATCAGTGTTTGAAATGGAAATTTAAGAATATGTCATTTTTACTTTTAATGAGTTGTTCCCCTAAATTAATTCAATTTCTTGAAGATGAATGTCTCTAAGCATTCTTTTTTTTTTTTTTTTTTCCAGCTACCAGAAATATTTTCCAGGTTTAAACCTGCTGTTTGCAGATTTTTGGCCGCAGTGTCAACTATCGTAGTTACAAAACTGGAATTTCATCTGAGATTGCAAGCCGCATCTGATACCGATTCAGTGGGAGGAGATAGATATGTTAAAGAACTAGGTTTCAAAAACAAAACGCATGCTGCTTAAACTTCAGAAGGATTTCAGTGCTCTGCAAAATAAACACAGTCATTTGTCTCTTCATGTTGGAAGAAAGGCGTACTTAGTTCTTGGGGCTTTTAACAAAATTAACATTCTTTTGACCCTCGTGATCTTAGCAACTGCCAACAGGTTCATAAGTAAAGCAAGAACTGTGAATGTTAATCTGAAATTCATCAATAGGTGTTGTCTGGGCATACGCCTTCAAACATGGCTTTTAATTGATGGTAGTTGACTTTTGCAGGCTCTGTACCTAAACTGAAATGAAAGGCCGTAACTTTATGGCAATGGTTTCTGCGATTATCTTTCCAGATATAGCTACCAGTAGTGTCGGGAGACCCGAATTCTGTGCTGCTGCAGCCGCTTGCAGGCAGTGAGAACTTCGCAGCCCAGTTGTGTCAACTTGCTTCTCCTCCTCTCTTACTTGGCTGGTATCTGAAGCTGAGAAGTGGCAGGGTGACCCTTGCCACAAGCCAGACGTTCCTTTTTTTTTTTTTTTTCTTTCCAGCTTGCATCCGTACAGAACTGTAACTGCAAATCTTGCCATCTATCGAAACAATCTGTGAACTAATGAGCGAGTGGCTTTATTACTTCTGGTTTTACGTTTTAGTTGTTCAAAAAAATTACTGTTGGAAATTGTGTGGCTTCTGTGATCCATGCAGTTTCCTCTGTTGCCTTTCTGTTATTTTTACCAACTTTACCAACTTCTATTCATCATAAGTCGGAAGAAGCAGATCTGTCATCCGATACGTCTTTATCTGTTAGTTGCACTCTGCTTCCTGCTGGCTTAATGACCACAGCCATGTAATGAGTTCCCATAAGCATTAACCGAGCTTTTTGACACTTAGGCTAGTCCATATTTGTTCTTGTGCACCTTGTCATCTTATTCGTGAGTCAAACCACTTTTTTCGTTAAAATTATTGAAGGTGTAGTTGACAGTAGAGGAAAGTTCAAAACTTTTTCCTGTCTAGACTTCTGAGTCTTTAAAAATGCCTGCCTCCTTTGTCTGTGTCATGGCATTATTATAGAAGTATTTGTTGTCTTCCTTTCAAATGAGAGCCAACATGTGGCTGGCACTTTATGCCTTTTACTATTTTACATATTTGTGTACGTTACACATTTATATAAAAATATATTTTTATAAAAATTTATATTTTTTTGTTACCTTTTAACAAGCAATCTATTTGGAGAACCATGTCATTCAGCAAAGTTCTCTGTCTCCTTTTGTGGTGAAATGTACCCTTATAAACTCAAGCGTAATCTTTCTGAAAGGCATGAAGAAGTTCACATGTAAAAGCTGTTTTTCCTTTCTGGTATATTGTGGTAAATTAAAGGAGAGAAGGAACCCTTTCAATAGGAAGCAGCCTGATTTTAGAGTGTCAATTTTATTGAATAAAACGGGATTTTTTGACTGTGCTGGCAAGGCTAATATTCTAACTGTTTGAAGCTTAAAAGTATCTTAAGAATGTGAGCTTTTGATTTCATTTGTGACCTAACAAACCTGGCTGAACACTAGCTAGCAGCCTGGAAAGGTGAAGAAGAAAGTGGTATTTTGATATCCAAGTTTGCTTTCTTTTCAGTGTCAAGTAGTAACAGAAGCTTTCAGGAAGCAGTCTTCATTTATGGTGGAAATTGCTACTCACCACCTCCAAATTCAAAAGATTGAAGGGAAGGATTGCAAGTGGTCATTGCTGCCCATGAGCTAAGTCTTGGTGTGAATGTGATTGCTACCTTCTACAGCAGATTCTGGAGCCCTGTTTCTTAACCAGTCTAAGTAGACATCGGTACTTTACTCCCTTACTAGGAATATGGTGCTTTGTCTGCTTCCTGCGCTCCTGGAGAGCGCTCTCCTATCGTGCTGCTGCAGAAGGTACCCTTGGGTATCCCGCCTTGTTGAGTGGGTGGCCACTTTCAGAGGTTTCGGCATCTGATCAGTTCATGCAGTTTGCATATATACATATATACGTATATAGCATATATACAGGTGCTGCAAGGAGATGAGGCAGTTTTCCCTCCAGTATATTTTGAGGGAAAAGTCAGAAGCTGAGCAAATGAGGGTGAAATGGACTGGCCATCAGTGCAGCGGGTGTGAGCACCCGTCGTTCTTTGGAGCAAAGCAATAGCGGTGCTGAGAGAGAAGAGGCGTGAGGCTGTGCAGGGGTTTGCTTGGTGTGCAGGGGCAATCCCGAAGGCTGCTGGTGGAACTGCTTTCCCCTGGGTGGCAGCTTCTCTGAAGCATGGACAGGTAACAGCAAATCGTGTTCAATCGCATGCAGCCACACAGCAGCAGGTCAGTGAGCCTTGCGAGGTGTATGGTTATGGGTGTCCTCTTGCTGGCTGGTTCCTGGAGGGCATACTTCCAGGTGTCCACAGTAGACATCTGGAGTTAGCCAGGAAGAAGGTGTCAGAATGACTGTTGCGGGGTTATTGCTAGCAAATATTTTTGTTTACTGATTTACTTTCATCTCTCTGCTCCGTTCCTCTATCTCCTATCACTTGAATACAAATAGCAAAGTTTGAAGCCTGGGTGTGTACAACGCATATGTTGTGTAACGACTGATGAAGTGGCTGTGTCTGTTACACAGTTATTAAAATGTCTATTAGTATTTTTACTGATGTTCCCATGTGCTGTTTTGCCTGGGTGTCTAGGCTTTTCATTTTCATGGTCCCATTCAAATCAATGGACTTACCCATTGAGTTGATCTCTGTCCTCGAAATGTAGTACCTACCCTTGTATTCATATTCTGATTAGTGAGTATTGTCTTTTGTTGTTACCTGAACTGTTTTGTTTACCTTGAGTAGCTCAAGTAGCTACTTTCCCTTTTATAATACAGGTGGGATAGTACTTGTGTTCTGGTTTTGTTTTCTATTCTAATAAAAAAGCAGCGAGATTTGGATTTGAGAGGATTCAATTAACAGATGGGGATACTAACACTTTCAGGAGTAAACATATATGCTACCTCATCTCTTTATCAAGAGATTGGATTATTTTTGTAGATAACAAGTATGTCGTATTTGGATGGATAAGGATGCAGGGAAGGAGGAAGAGTAATTGAAATAAAATCCCAAATGCTTTCTAAGAGAAGCATTGCGTTTTCAGGTATTTACTTTTAAAAAGAAAAGAGCTATGTATCTTAAAAATCTTCAATGTATTTGAATAGAAACTTCTATTTAACTTCTTCAGTGTAGATTTTCAGTTTAATTTCTCTTTGACGGGCGAGTTCAGAGGCAGAACTACTTCCGTGCCCTGCCCTTTCAGACCGTGCAGCCTGAGGTTGGTCACCTCGCCCCAGGCATGCAGCTGGTATTGAGGTTTCCTGGGTGGTGTGTGGCCACGGAGCCCCTGTGAAGAGCTGGTGGGGAGTAGCCCCACACAGGACAGTGAACCCCTGTGAGCTTCCCTAGTCTGTATGTAGATAGGACTGCTGGCTGCTTGCCCAGAGCGTTGAATTCATCCGCACTGCTCTGTAGCATGCTGTGGAGTTGTCTGCCTTCCTCCTGAGCAAGCAGACCCAGGTTTCCCTCTCCAGCATGCAGGAAGATAGTGCCTTCTGTGCAGTAGATTAGCTTCCTCAGGCTTCGGAATGCTTCTGTATTTTGGAAGGCACACCTCGGTCTGATCCAGGCATTGCTGTTGAACTTCTGGCTCCTGAGACCAGCACACCTCACTCGTAACAGGATGCCTAAACGTTTCTGACCCATTTTTAGGAGATTCTGCACCGGCAAAAACCAGCCAGATTGCCTAATTCATGAAGTAACTTTTTTGTTGACATTTCAGCAGTAGTCTGTTCGCTGATCTACATATGTTGTTTTAAATCTCTGTGTCTGATGTGGCTCTTCTTTGGGAGGAGGGCTTTCCCTTCAAACATAATTGGGGAAGATTATTGAAACTGTTAAGCTCTGTGTCAGTGGGCAGCACGCAGAACTTCCCAAGACTGGCTCTTACTGCTTGCAGCAATTAGGTGGCTGACTCCCGATAGCTCTTTATTTTTGTCTTCTGCTTGCTGCCTCAAATTCTTGCGTGATGGGTTCTATTTAAATCTGACTCTTAGGAGTAGGGGTATTGGGTTTGTATGGCAAAGTTTTGGTAGTGGGGGGGTTGCAGGGGTGGCCTCCGTGAGAAAAGTCCAGAAGCTGCTCCATGTTTGATAAGGGCCAGTTTCAGCTGGTTCCAAAGGGACCCGCTGCTGGCTAGACCTGAGCCAATAAGCGAGGTTGTTTGCACCTCTGTGAGAGCAGAGTTAAGGAAGGGAAAAAACCTGCTGTGCCATGGCAGCTGGGAGAGCAAGGAGTGAGAACCAGCCCTGCGGGCATAAAGATCAGTGCAGCAGGAGGGCAGGAGGTGCTCCAGGCAGGCAGCAGCAGTTCCCCTGCGGGCTGTGGAGAGGCCCCTGGTGGAGCAGGCTGTCCCCCTGCAGCCCACAGGTCCCACACGGAGCAGATCTCCACGCTGCAGCCCCCCCGTGGAGGAGCCCCCGGTGGAGCAGGTGGATGTGGCCTGGAGGAGGCTGCGGCCCATGGAGAGCCCCCGCAGGAGCAGGCCCCGGGCCGGAGCTGCAGCCCGTGGAGAGGAGCCCACGCAGGAGCAGGGGGTCTGGGGGGAGCTGCCGCCCGTGGGGGACCCGTGCTGGAGCAGTTTGCTCCTGGGGGATGGATGGACCCTGGGGTACGGAGCCGTGTGGGAGCAGTTGTTGAAGAGCTGCTGCCTGTGGGCAGCCCCCCCAGGCTCAGTTCGGGCAGGACGGCATCCCGTGGGAGGGACCCCACGGGGAGCAGGGGCAGAGAGGGGCCGTGAGGGAGCGGTGGAGATGAAGCGACAGGGACTGACTGCAGCCCCCATTCCCCATTCTCCTGAGCTGCTCGTGGGGAGGAGGTAGAAGAAGATGATGGATGGGAGTGGACAGAAGGTGTCCTTAGGGTTTTTGTTCGTTTGTTTTTCTCACTGCTCTAGCTTGTTAGTAATAGGTAATAAATTGTATTAATCACTCTATGCTGAATTTATTTTGGCCGTGACAATGACTGTTGAGTGATCTCCCTGTCGTTATCTCAACCCTTGAGCCCTTTCCATCGTATTTTCTGCTCCTTTCCATTAGAGGAGGGGAAGTGAGAGAGATTGTGGTGGAGCTTGGCTGCCCAGCTGGGTAAAGCCACCACCGTCGGCAAAGTTATCTGTGTGATGGCAAGTGTACAGACTTGCAGCCTTATAATTATGTACAGTACCACAGCAGTTTGACTGAGAGTATGTTGCTGGAAAGACTTTGAAAAAAACATTTGGCATTGTGGTGGTCTATTTACCATAGCTACTCTTGATTTCTGAGTGAAGACTTGACAATATAGTCAACATGTCTGTATCACTTCAGAAAATACTAAAACGTAAAGTCACGGCCTTTGGAGGCTTCCAACAAATGAGAATGATATGGAGGAACTGAAAATCAAGCAGTAAGGTATGCCATCATCTTGACACAAAGATTTGTTTTATTGTTATATTCTAATTCATTAGAAATAAATTAAGAGAAGTTCCCAGCTTTAAGGGCTGGTGATCCTCTATAAGGCAACCATGTCGTACAAAGCCTGTAATGTAGGTTCCTAACAATATATTAAAAAAATCTAGTAACCATGTGGGGGAATGGCTGTGAATTTCTACTTAACCTATGACTGATACTCAGCTAAGGCTACAGAGTAAATGGTAATATGAATGGGAGAACTAGTGGCCCACAGAGGAAGAGACCAGCAAATGGAGCTAGTATCATGGGATCTCTGCAACCACATTGCTATCTTTTTTTCCTCCTCTTTTTTTTTTTTCCTGGTAGATTATTTATGGCTGTTGAGAGAGACCGCTAACTAGCAGTATAAATGCTGCAACGTCATGGCCACAATTACAAAATTTGAACGGGTAGAAAGTCTTTGAAAACAATGCCTTTCAGATACTTTGAGCCTTTTCATTTTACTGTAATGTTACAACAGGTTTAACAAGAGATATTTTTTTTCCTTCTTAGGATTGATTCCAACCCTCTTAATTTCTTGGAGACAACCTTAATTCTGTTGAGGATTTTTTATTTTTTTAATGTGACTTCTTATGGTGGTACTTGATTTGCCATGGTGGAACTTGAACTGCCAGGAGCTTGTGTTGAGCTTGCCAAGTCTGTGGAACCACTCATCTTGATTTTGAAGGACCATTACCCCCAGGGGAGAAAACAATTATCAGGTTGATTGTACAATGACGGATGTTTAATTTGTAAATGTCATGGCAACTTCAAGGGCTCTGTTTGGCATGCAGTGCTTCAAATACTGGTTTTACATGAAAAGACAGCTATGGCGTATGGCTGGAGTTGCTGCAGTTCTTCTTGCTTCTCTTTTTTAATTCTCTTGGACAAGGTGGCCCTTAACCCTTTGCTAATAATCTGTTATAGTTGAGGTGTGATGTCTTTTCTTGTCATGATGTGAATTAAGTAAAAATCCTGCTGATACAAAGTCCGTTACATTCAAACATAATCTGATTGTTTCTTTATTTTTCTTACTTTTCAATGTCACTTGCCTACAACATCTATAATAAGTTATTTTAGTCATAGCATATTTATCTGCTCTAGGAGTCAGATATCTGTATCTAAGCTAATAGTCTAGACTCTGTCTGCAGTAAGTAAGGGGGAATAGGTGGTTGTAGGTGTGTAGACACTTTGCATCCCATACATGCCTGTCATTTTGCCTTGACTGGACATCAGAACTAGTCAATACAGGATCCCTTTAGAGTTATGCTAGATTAAACCCACCTTTAAAGTTAGCAAGAGTAAAAAAAAAACAAAACCTTATGTTTATAATTTCCAAAATGTCCTAAAAGTTCAGTGTGCTTGCAGCCTAAAAAGCCAGCTGTATCCTGGGCTACATCAAAAGAAGGATGGCCAGCAGGGTGAGGGAGGTGATTGTGCCCCTCTGCTCTGCTCTCGTGAGACCCCACCTGGAGAGTTGCGTTCAGCTCTGGGGCCCCAGCACAAGAAGGTTGTGGGGCTGTTAGAGCAGGTCCAGAGGAGGGCCACAAAGATGATCAGAGGGCTGGAGCACCTCTCCTATGAAGACAGGCTGATTGGGGATGCTCAGCCTGGAGAAGAGAAGGCTTTGGGGAGACCTTGTAGCAGCCTTTCAACATATAAAGGGTGCTTATAAGAAAGACAAAGGAAGACTTTTTACTAGGGCATGTAGTAGTAAGACAAGGGGTAATGGTTTTAAACTAAAAGAGTGTAGATTTAGATCAGATAGAAGGAATAAAACTTCTGCGATTAGAGTGTTTAGGTACTGGCACAGGTTTCCAAGTTAAAGCTGTGGATGTCCTGTCCCTGGCAGTGTTCAGAGCTTGGTTGGACAGGGCTTTCAGCAGCCTGATCTGGTGAAAGATGTCCCTGCCCATGAGCGCTTTCATTCTGTGATTCTATGAAATACTCTGATCAATAAGAAAAATCATGAAGCTAGGCAACAAGTGACAGTGAGGTTAAATATGACATTTGACTGCTGTTTTTAAATGTTCCTTGTGGGACACCTAAAGACAGATAAGAAACATTATTAACTTGTTTAAAAAATAACATACATCTGACAGTTGTGTAAAGGTTACATCCAGGTGAGTTGCTTAAATTGCTAGTCATAACTCAATTTCGGAAGCAGGAATGCAACCTAGAATTCTTACTCCCTGAAGTCATACCACAGTCTGCAAAATATTTATTGCTAAAGTGTCTGTGCATTTGAATCTGCATTTACTGATCTAGGTGTGATATTTGATCCCAACTATAGCTCCACACTGTACAAGTGTCCAGAATTGAACGTTCTGTTTGTAGTCTTTGAAGCAACTGCATTGAAATTCTGGTTAAAAAATGCAATTCCTACAATGAGATTGTTCCGTAGAAAGAGTTGCAGACAGAGAAATGGTGTCCAGCTGTGGTGTAGTTCACAGCAAAACTTTGAATTCTGTTTTTTCATTGTTTGGTGTATGCTGTTGGTAGCTTTTCACTTCCTAAAAAATGTTCGTTCCTAAAACAGTTCATGCTGGTTTAGCTTGAGGTCAAGGGAGAAAGAAAATGCATGAACACACCTGTAATTTTCCCAGTTCCACAGCTGCTGCATATGATAAACTAATGTGCCTACCTTTGTTGTCTTATCATAGATAAACTCTGAAGAACGTGTTGATACAGCTGATCAGGAGACAGTCTCTTGGGATCGCAGTATACCTGAAGAGATAAAACAAAAAATACAACCGAAAGAGGTTCCAGCAGAAAGTGTTACTGTCTGGATCGATCCATTAGATGCTACACAAGAATACACAGGTAGCTGATTCTTGTTGACAAATCATGTGTGTAATTCTGATGTCTGCCTTTTATACTGGAGACAAAATAGTAAGTATTTAAAGTGGCATCTCTTGTTCAAGTGTGCTATATTACAGCTAGTGGGTATAATTGAACAAATTGTATAATGAAATATCAATAGCTGTCAGACTGTAGCATTTACTTTTATGTGTGCCAACTCTGATAGCTTTGGTATTCCTTCTAACTAATTGCTAAAATAAATGGTAACTGTTGTATATGGATTCTGTTGGAATTGCACATTTCTTTATTTCAATTATTACTGTGGCAACACTAAATATCTCTTTTTTTCTTGTTTCTTTCTGTAAAGGGAAGGATAAATTAAAATATTAATCTTAACTTGGGATAAAAAGATTTCTGTTACAGTTTTAAAAAATACATAATTGAGTCTTCCTCTTCTTCGTGTGTTTTAAGATGTTGAATAAGCAGCTTAGGGCAACGCAACTAAAATTCTAGCTGATAAATACTGCAGAACAAACACAACTAGATAGGGATTTTTTTGTGAATATTTCATTGATACCATCACCTTTTCAGGTGAATGTTCTTCAGTGTTTGAATTTTTCAGCTTTGAACCAATAGACGATAGGGTAAAGGGCATGAAAGGGAGAATTTAAGGACACAGATTTCCATGAATGTACATCTTGTAGGAGAAACAATTGTTAGCATTAACTCTGGTAGGAGTATGGGTACATCTGCTGAACAAGAAAAGTTTCTGGAAAGCTCGAAAGCCTTCAAAATCTTTTGATAACTGCAAGGTTATTTGAAGATACAACAAAGTTACATAATTGTAAGAGTTAGAAAGTTAGAAAGTTAGGCTAGTCTTCAAAGAGCAATGTTTCTGTAATGTTAGGTCTGCTTTCTTTTTTTGTCCTTAACATCTTTCTGTGAACCTGCTTCCTCTCTCATTTTGCCCACAGAGGATCTTCGGCAGTATGTCACAACGATGGTTTGTGTGGCTGTAAATGGTAAACCAGTAATAGGAGTGATACATAAGCCGTTCTCAGCATATACAGGTACCTTTATGCCTTCATGTATATCTGACTTCTTCAATCATAGTGTTAATTAAAATGTAATGTTTGAGAGAATGTCTGTAGATACAAACGAGGAAAATAGTACCAGGGTGCAAAAGAACACTGCTGCAGACCTCAGAATTAGAGCCGTCAATGTGTTCTGTGCTGTAAAACCACAAAGGAAAATGCTGCCTGTGTTTAACATAAAAACTAATGCCTTTAAAACAAACAAAGTAACTGAAAATATGCTTAACAATTAAGCTCCATTCATTAGGAGCACTTAGAGCAAACCAAAGAAAGTGAAGCCTATGTATACTGATTGCTCTTACGTGTGCTGTTAGTCTTTAGTCTACTTGGTTCATGCAGCATCAGAACTTGGATCCATAAAATTACAGCTAGGAACTGGTGTTTATTCAATGGGGATATGGCAAATGGCAACTATTTGTATGTATCAGACAAGACTAACATAGCCTTACTGAATATCTGACATGCTTTTAACGCACAACCCTGGCCTAATTAAATTTTTAGTACTAATGATGTATCAGTGAGAATGGCTAAAAGTTTGGCACTCGGTGTGTGTACTTCTGAATGTTTCAAGGTAGTTTTAGTGTTCACATCTTCTATACTATACATTTAAAACAAGAATTTCTCTTCTTGTTTTTCCCTTAGGCAATACTGACCTCTAGAGTTGTAAAATTATGCAGTAATTCTGGCACAGAAACTAAGACTATATTTCAGTGCCGTTTTTCAGCACCATAATTTTGAGAACTTAACTCCTTTAACAGCAGTAAAATGTGACATGTTCAGACATGGCATTAGATGAAATGCAATTAATTCTGTCATTCCATGTGAAGAGTATTCATTTTCCAAGCTGGAAGTACCAATATGTTGTGATTAGGGTTGTTCCTAGTAGTACCACACCAATATACAGCAATAAAAGGCAGTTACTATTGTTAATACACATAGCTCAGTCTGTTGCCATACAATCTGGCCCTCTACTGAGATAAAATTGCTGGTTAGCCTGCTAAGTAAATGTCAAATTAGTGGTTAGGGGATGCCAACTTCCAACCTTGGCTTTGAACCTCACGATGAAGCAAGTGGGAGGCTGCGTATTCTAAATCCAGTGCTCCAAAACACACTATCAGATATTTTCACTTCCTTCTTCATTATTATTCTTCTGAGCAAAAAGACTTAAGGTAACACTTATGCTCCTCCATTTTCTCCTTTGAAGGGCAGGGGGACTTTTTGTTTTTATGAAAGTGTTGTTTGAAGAAATATTGGATTGGTCTGATGCAGAGTCATTTTCTTAACTTTAGTGGCTTTCCAATTGCGAGTTTTAAATATTACTTGGGATTTTTCATTCTTATTCTGACTTTGGAATTATGTCACAGGCATTTTCAGGCATGAAGTAATGTCATACACACTTAGATTTGTGCATGTGTGGGGAGGAGCTGTTTCTTTTTCCCCTGTGCTCCTGTGCACACATGGACACGTGCCTGTTCCTTGGGTCAGCCCTAACTTTCACTGTTATGGAGGGAAATGCAGTTAGAGAGAGGGATCACTTTCATTTTTTCAGGTAGGTATCCTTTTATCTCTACAAAAGGCAGTCTCTGTTAAGTGTAAAGCTTAGCAGAATTTGTTTTTCTTTTCTAGCCTGGGCAATGGTGGATGGTGGGTCAAATATAAAAGCTCGTTCCTCCTACAATGAGAAAACCCCAAGGATTATTGTATCCCGCTCCCACGCAGGAAAAGTGGAGCAGGTTGCACGACAGACTTTTGGAAATAAGACTGTGATAATCCCCGCTGGTGGAGCAGGTTTGGTTCTTTAAACATCCTATCCATTTTAGTGCTTTCAAATGATCTAATGGGATAGCTGTTACTAGATGGAGTGGTACAACTGTGACATCCCCTCTTTCTCCTCTTACCTTCTGTTCTTCATGTTCCCAAAAGCAAGCACTAGGCAATAGGGACACAGTTTCTCCTGAATGTAGACATGTAAATGCAAACCTCATTCAAGTTTTAGGCTATTCACAAGTTAATATGTGAATCTAATCCTGGATGAGCAATGTTACTTTGGTCCCATTGAACACACTGATGTGCGTTCAATGAAGATACTGATTCCTGTGTGTAAGGAAGAGGGATGTGTGTGACCAAAAAAAGAATCACGGAAGATAAACAGTTTGTTCTTAATTAACTAGTAGTACATTAATTAAATAATATTTTAAGAAAAAGCCATTGAAGATTGGTACTATTTCTTGCATCTATGTCAAAATACAAAAATATTGTCACTGAAGTCCACTGTTACCTGTCCCATATTCAGTCCAAAGAGGTTTTAGTTATGTTTTGTTTGATTATGCAATATTCTCTTGTATTTTACTGGCAGAATGCAAATATGTGAGACACCAGTGTGAAGCAATAGCTGTTTGTAAGTCTCACAAAAGCCATGCAGTACTCAGATTTTACAGAAATGTATCTTTCTTTGTCTTTAATGTGAAAAGCTAGAGAAGGTTATCTTGCACAGGTTCTTGATAATGAATCTAAATGAATTTTCTTTTGGTAGAGGAGATGAAAATGTAACTGATTATATTAGATCTTTTCCTGGTCTTGACTGTATGAGAAGAAAAAGATATAGCTTAACAAAACAAGAATATTGGTTGAACAGTTGAAAAATAGAAGAAAAAATCCATAAAATAAAGAATGCTGTTTGGAGCAGTGACTTTGTACTGCATAATGTATGATGGAAGAAAATGGCCCTGAGCTAAGTTGTTGTAATAGACTGGTGTATGCATCTTCTATTGTAATAAAAAGACAGAAAGATGGTAGGCTTCAGCATAATGTAGAGATTGAGAAATAAGTAAGTGAACGTAACAGCAAAACTATGTTCAAGTTTATAGACTCATCTAGAGACTCGTTAAAAGAACAAGACTTTGTAAGACATTGGTAATGGCCGTCTAAAAAGAATCTTGGGGGTCTGTTTTTGTTTTGTTTTATGGGTCAGATGGCAGGCAGGTTATTGGTGCTTCCACCATTATACTGGACTGGCATGATACAGTTCATGACATCACTTTCCTGTAGCTTGCATGTGTAGATTTATCCTTTGTGATGGAATTGGGAAACTTGGTTTAACTTTCTTATTCCAACCAATTCTTGTAGGTTATAAAGTGCTGGCCCTCCTTGACGTAGCTGAAAAGAATCAAGAAGAAGCTGATGTGTATATCCATGTCACCTATATTAAGAAGTGGGACATCTGTGCTGGAAATGCGGTGTTGAGAGCATTGGGTGGCCATATGACTACCCTGACTGGTGAAGAAATCAGTTACACTGGCTCAGATGGCAATGAGGGGGGACTTATAGCCAGTATCAACATGAACCATAGAGCACTGATTGAAAAACTTCCAGATCTGGAAGAAACGTCACACAAACTTGACTGATGGAGAAATCCAAGTCATGCTTTTGTAAGCCTCCAGATGCTCTGACTGAAGAAGCAAGTGTGAATACCTGCTGGGAAAGATGCACAGCAAAGCAGTTTGGTGTGGGTTTGGGGACTGCATTTGCATTGGGTTTCTTCAGTGGTGGTATTTAAAAAAAAATAAAAATAAAAACAACAACACAGTAATAATAATCAGAAGTAGGAAGGGCACTGACTGCCTCACACCTCAGTTTCCATGTCTTTTTTTTGACTGTTTTCATTCAGTTCTTATATTCAAGGTGCATATACAATATATATTTGTGAACATAGGTGAATTAAAGAAAGATCCAAATTGTTTCATAAAATAACCTCAGTAGTTCTCAGAGGAATTTCTTGAAATCTTTTACATCTTACTGTAGTTTTAGCAATTCTGTAATGAATTAGGTAGAAACAAAGATTGATTTATATAGGCATTTGATAACTAAAAAAATCAGGAGGAAAGACGGCCCTGTGTTCTGTATCCCCTCAACAGAATTCACAAGAAGGTTGACACACATTTATATACGGCAACAGTTTATCTTGGACAGAGTGGCACTCTTTCTGCTTTTTAAGAGGAAACAAAAATGTTCTGTACTATTTTGACTTTTTTTTTCCTGAAGATGTAAACCAGTTTAATTCAGATGAGTTGTGAATATCAGTGTTTTATTAATCAGTGTAATTATTTCCATATACCTTTTTAAAAGAAGGCAATGTTTCCTTGTATAGTTTTTAACAGTTAATTCTTGTCCTTGATGATTTCTCCGTACAGTGTTGAAGATGCATGCTAGATCTTCCTCTAATGTAGGACTTGTTCATCATTTGGCATTTGTACTTATAGAAGCAACCTCTTCAGTACCTGTTTGTTTTGGTTTTCCTCATCGGATAGAGTCATATGAAAGGAGTTTGACGGAAATAGTAAGTTGATTGGTTGTTTCCATTTACAACCTGAAATATAAACTAGCATTTTTTTCTAAAACCCCAGAACTAACTTTCTGTTTTCTTAGGTTAAGGGGCGTTCTTTTCTGCAGAAAGCTCTTGAGTTATCCCAAATAGCTTGTGGTTACTCGATTCATGGAAATTTACACATACATAGAGCATTTCTCTTAAATTGAATCTGTTAAAGCAAGTTTGAAGAACAAGTGACCCTTCAAGTACACCAGAGTCCACAAAACCTTACTGAAAAATGCTCTTTGTCAGTCCACTTTACATAGAACAGAACATGGGCCCTTTGATACCAAATGACAAATTGTTGTACCTCTAAAATAGTTAGACTTCTATCTGCAGAAGCATAACCACCTGTGTTGTTGTTCTTTGTGCCCCTCTGAAGGGATTTCAGAAAGTTAAAACATACCTGTTATTTTAATTATCAGTAGATAAGCTTCCCACCTCTTCTTGATTCTTCAAATATTTGTTTGAAATTTATTCAGTAGGAACATAGGCTATTTAAAATAAATTATTTTTTTCATTTTAACTTCTTTCATCATACTGTTCTCATTAAAAAGAGGTTTTCTTCCTTATGTTAAATGTTAATAGTGGAGAATGTCAAAATACCTCTTTTAATGCTCTTCTATCTCATGCTCACATTTCCAAAAGACCTCCTCAGATGTTGCATAATTACTGATACAGATTTTAATTTCGTAAACTTACTGGCAAAGTAGACTGAAGCTTAGTCCTACTAGCCTTTGGTACGGGTAAGCTTTTTTTTTCCATTTTTTTTCCCAACATTGATACAATTGCTGCTATTTGAGAATACCTTCTACACATGTAGATAATATACAAAACAACTTAACTTCCCTTTTTAAGTTTAATGACCTGCTATATGGTATGACAAATAAGTGAATGTAGCCTTTAAAAGAGGGGCTGACCTATTTTTAAAAATTTGTTGAGCTTCCAAACCTCAGCAAATAACAAAAAACCAGATATTTATCAAGGCTTTACTAATATTTTGCAAGAAGACTGCAGCTTTTTTTTTTCTTATAATTATTTTCCCTTCAGTCTGATACAAGTGGCTTAAAGCCTAATAAAAAAGCATCTCTGCTGTTTAGTAGTTAAAGAACATGGATTAAAATATAAGCATGAGAAATAGCCATAGCTGGCTATTAAAACTTGTGTGTCACAGAGCTTGGCTGCACAATGTTTAAATAGACGGTTAAAGTCTCTGGGAGGTGGCTGGTTTCAATTCAAGTTGAAAGCATGTTTAAACTTACCTTGTGAAAATGTGACTGCTTTTATTTTGGTTGCAGTTCAATCACTTCCTGCATAAGCTGTGATCAGACTTAGATTCTGCATGAGAAATGAAAAATGAGATAATGTTACGTACACCAAAAGGGCTTACTGGGATTTTCATTGAAGGTACACGGCAGTAAACAAAAATGTTTGCCTAAATTATGAAGGTAAAGATGTTTGGAAGATAAAGAAAGGTACAAAGAAGAGCCCTAGGTTTCCTTTTCTTGTTACCATATGCTGGCTAAAATACTAGTTTTTCATTAGGACGACATATGCTTATTCCGACCTGTTTATATCCTAAATCGCTTTGCTGCATTGGATCACAGTGTTTGATACCTTTCTGCTTCGGGCCCCTTTTTGACCCAATCTCATGTTTTGTGGCAATGAAGTGAAGGTGAGGGGGAGGCGCTTCTGGCGCAGCCTGAGCTCTGGCAGCTGCCCCCCAGCCGGGCCCTGCGGTGCTGCTTGCAGCTCCCAGCCTGGCTGACAGGTGCTGCTGCAGGGAGTGCGGTCAGGCCCCGGTCAGTATCGATTTCTAATATAAATGCAACTCTTGCACAGACCAGCAGGTGTTCAGAAGTGCTTGCTTAGTGCACGTGTGCCAGTGCACTTTGATATTTCTGTGCACAGTATTGACAACCCATGCATCTTATTTCTTTGACCATGTCTACACTCCATTCTAAAACATTTTGCCGCTCTGGCTCGAATGCTTGTTTGGTTTCACCACTGTGGATGCGAGAGAAGCTTATTCTCCGAGCGGTAGGAGGTCAGGCTGTAACAATGTCTCGCTGCCTGGCGAGGGCATTGTTCTGCACCTGCTAGCATTTTCCACATAAAACTGATGTAGCATTTTTAGGGATGCTACTTAAAACAATTGCACAGCATAGGTGGGTCCTACAAAAGTGTCTTTTTTTTAAAAAATTTAATTAAAAAACTTAGTGGTAACATTTGAGGCCCAATCAAGGGAAGTAAGAGAATATATTGTGTTAGCATTGGTTTTCAGATGGTGGCTTTTTTTTCTTTGGGTGGATATTATGATTATGGTAACTGTCACTGAAATCACTCTAAAGCGGTGTGTATTTTCTCTTCGTCATTCTGCTAAAAAGAGTGGATGGTAACATAGATGATACCTAGTACTGTACCAAAAGTCCTGACTTGCATTCATTGAATGTTTTATAAATACATGGACACAGAAATAAAAGGGTTGAATATTGTACTCAACTGGTATTGAGTTTAACCTATTTGCCAGACTTTTACAGGTAGATTTATGGAAGCACTGTTTGTTCTGAACTATAAAGCACATAATAGTAATGAAAATACGAGCAGAGATGATGAATGAACCATGTAGATGGAGCTAAGAAATCACCTAGTGATGTTGTTTCATATATTTGCTTTTACCTTACGGTCATTAAGAATAGGCTAATTGACTTCAGGTGTGGGAAGAGATGTATGTTTTTTGGAAATGGCCAGTTATTGGAGATCAGATATGAAGAGGAGTCAGCACTGTAGTTCATATCTGCTTTTGTTGTTTATAAACAAATGTATCCTGACATCTTTGTAGCATCTTCTTATCTGTTGGAGTCGCACAGCAATGGTGCAATGCTGTTGTAACCTGGTTTAACCATATAAAACAAGCGCCCTGCATCCCCAGAGCAGTGCAGTGAGGAGGGACTGACCTGCGCTGGGCCCCGTCTGGGTTATGTTTCCCTAGATGTGGCTGTGCTGGAGAAATTGTAACAGAGAAGACTTATTTTCCGTTTCTGGCTTTAAATTGCCTTGCTGGTTTCATTTCCCTTTCAGAGGTTAGATAATCATACAGTTGAAATTTACCCACAGATAAATGCCTGTGATTGTAGGCTCTGGCAGGATGAGGGGGAAGGTGCCTCTAACACAGGGGAAGACTGAACGGCTTCCTTTCAAGCCGGTCAGACCAAGCCTTATTTCAGGGCTCTGTTGTACAGACTGAGGTCCACTGACAAAATTATGAATTCAACATTGCCAAAATGCTCATAGTATAATAGCTTAATAACCAAGTGCTAGCACCTGCTGCCAGTCTTCTCACTCCACAAGCCGCCAATGCCTTTCACAGGCCATACCCAGGGGCATGAGGCCTTCTACTTCGTGGTTTTCAGACGTCAAGGGGCAGCCACTTCTCCCCTCTTTGCTGTTCCTCGTTTGTCTGTGCCTTCTTGATCCTTGCTCCTTTCTTAGTCCATGCAGACAAGAGAGATGAGAGATCAGAGGTGGAAACTCCCTGAAAGAGAGGACCACAGTAACAAACTATCCAGCATATTTCATCCTGAAGCTGGTAATGTTTGGGACCAAGACCTAAGCCTTGGCCAAGGCCTTACCACAGCTATCTTTTTTCTTTCTTTTTTTTTTTCCTTCTTTTTTTAATGGTCTGCAGCTGATGGAGCCCCCTTTCAGATAACACTGTTTTCAGCCGTCGGTTGTTGTTGTGTTCTCCCACCCAAAGGATGAGCAACACTGGCATTTTTCCTGTTACCCCACCAAGTTGTGTTACCGTTTTCCAATTGTGTGCCAAATCAAAATGACAATTCTATAAATAAAACTCTGAAAATATTGGACTGTGAGGGTGTTTTTCTATATATTTTCTTTCTGTTGGTTGTTTCTTGTTTCTTTGTGCACCAGATTCTTTTCCCGGTAATATGTCGGACAGCTTCAGCTGTGCTATGTCCATTCTGTGTGCATGGCTTTCTGCCTGAGGGATTATCCTTGTTGACAGGTTCAGCCGTGTTATGGTGAGCGTGATTAGAGATCTCCACGGCTTGTGTTTTCATATGTGTTTTATTCTGAAAGTTGATGGATTTATATGATGGAAAAGTTCATGGAAATTCTCCATGTTCCTTGGATCTGAAGATTTCCTTCCAACTTCATCTCAAAGTCTTCCGAACCATCTTAATTCATTCTGCCTGTCTTTTGTTTCCATGACTTTCTGTTTTCCTGCCAGACTCTACTACCATTAGTAGCCCTTTTTCTGATCGTGCACCATTCTTTGTAAATGAAACTGTGGAATAAGTTGGAAGATGTTCTAATCACATCAGTGTGACATTTTGGGCTGTAGTTGAGTGCAGCTTCAGAGAAGGTGGTTGCCACCCCTACCAGTATGTACAAGAATGGATGGAGAATGATGGCAGGTATCGTCCTGGTGACACTGGTCCTGATTCTCTTTGCTGATTTTCATCTTTTTCAGAAACAAAACTGCCAGGCAGCACCTGTACCAGCACGATCCTGTTAGCACTCACAAAAGCTATGCTTTAGCATTCCAAAAATTATGCCCTGGCACTAACACCAGTTACACATACTACTAAATGGTTTCAGACTCCAAGGCAGAGGTGCTACATGTGGACTGCTGGCTGAGAAGTGTCCTGGGATCACACAGACTACTGAACCGTGCATGGGAAATTTTGAGGGA
Source organism: Anser cygnoides (assembly GCF_040182565.1). Lineage (NCBI taxonomy): Eukaryota > Metazoa > Chordata > Aves > Anseriformes > Anatidae > Anser > Anser cygnoides. Next base: position 123,391,808 of record NC_089874.1, on the reverse strand, counting down.
TGGAGCTGGTTTGCTTAGGCCAAAAACACGCTGAGGATCATGTAATAGTTCAGACTGCTGAGCTCTGGAGTCCAGGATCATTTCTCGACTGCAATTGACTTGTATGGATGTAGACTAAGAGTGGCGCAGGAGCTGTACGTGGGTGTTTTGGAAGTCCTTGTTGATTGTATGTGATCTAACCAAGTGATTAGTGGAATATCTGGCAGTAGTTTGGAGAAAAGTGTCTGCTGTGGGGCTCTCAAGCATTTTGGGGAAAGAACAACCCAGAACTTCCCATCCTGCAAACTGGGAGGTGGGTATGGGTGGAGGGGGTTGGAGACTTTCATCCGTCAGTGTATTCTCCCACGTGCAGTCTCAGCAGCAGCCTGCACAGCCCAAGCAGCAGGCTTGTCTAAGTAAGACAAGGCATGTTTCTAGTTGCTGTTTTGTGTGACTGACTGCTGGACTAGCTGATTCCCACGTCTAGTTTGGGAGTTTTGCTGCGCCAAAAATACCATTTTTTCAAGTAGACTGACTGATGGGGGGGAAATAAAAATTGCTCTTTGCTGTGGGTTCTGTTAAGCCGCATGAAGGGCAAAAACACAGAAGGAAGGAAGTTGCAAAAGCTGAGCCACAGTGTTAACAGTTGGTGTTTGCAGGGGGCTCTCAGGCTGGGGTTTCTCCCCCCGAGTTACCGCCGTGGTATGGTACGGGGCTGGGTTCCCAGCAGTGCTTCTGCGAGGCCCTGAGCGCTGTCATGTTGTACGTGTACCTAAAAGCCAGTTGCTCCTTTCTTTCTTTGTGTGATAGTGAGACCGTCCACGTAGTCTTCTCTTAGTCGGTACACAGACATCCCGCACACTCATCTAGTGTCTGAAGGCTTTTCAGTCACACTCTCAAGCTCCAAACATTAATTCAGTTGTAGTCCTACAATAATTAAACTTAATGTCTTACAGGATAACAGTGAGTGGGGTTTGGTGTCCTTGGACATACTGAGGAAAAATAGCTCAGTGTAAACTATTTCTGCATGGGGACATGGTGCAACTAAAATAAATATTTTTTATTTTATAAAATAAATAATCATAAAATTATAATTTTATAAAATAAATATTTTTAATTTATAAAATTTTATTTTATAAAATAAAATGTATTATTTTTTATATTAAGAGATTAAATATTTGTAAATTCTGTACTAAGGGAAAAGCCAATGTTTTAACCTGCTTTCCATAATTTTCTAAAACCTTAGTGCATGTTACAGGTATTTGAAGCGACTTTTTTTTTTTTTTAATGGTAGGAGGAAGGTTAAATCTCTCCTGTATGTGATATTTCCTACAGGACTGAATTTTCACAAGTTTGCTTACTCTTCTTATAAGTCCTTTTCTTACAACAATAATTTTATGCAGGTGTAATGATGACTTTTGGAACCCATATTAAATCTCATTTTAATAGATTTTGACCAAAAAAGGTATGCCATAATAAAAGATATGCCATAAAGCACTGACATTTGCAGCATAATTGGTCTGGTAAATTTGCCAAAGCATTTATTCACTCATTAGAAGACTGCTAGAAATAGGATCTCTAATACTTGACTTGGGGAAAGAAATGCAGCGGCCAGTAGAGGGCTCAATCTTTTCATGAATGCCCTGAAGTACCAGAAAGATACTGGGAACTCTGAATTTACACACCCCTTGTTTGTTCCTGTTCTTTAAACCAGGGAAGGTCTTTCACTGGCTTTGCTCAGTCGGGGCATATGTTTTCAGTTAAGAGGACACCCGCAGAGTTCTGGGGTCAGATCCAGAGGGTGGCGATGAGTTATTACCGTTCAGTTTGACAGCTTGTTGTTATTTCTAATGCATGCTTTTTCTTGTATGTTTTATTTGATTTTGATGACTTATTTGATATTGTAGTGAAAGTGCAAATTTTTGTACAGTGGGTTTAAGCTACTGGCAATATCCTTTCTTCCTTCCAAACTCCATAAATTTATCCCCCAAATTCACGGATGTCTGTAACTAGAGCTTGAAAGTCACGGTGTGAACTTCACGTGAGGGAGGATGTCTCTGTGCTTGCTTATTTCCTACCAGTTTTGCTGCTGCAAATCATAACAATAAGTTCAATTGTGACAAGGGTATATCTAAGCTTTGTGTGATTTTAAGTACACAGCCACTCCACTTGCCACTTCAACTTAATGGTAATTGTCTGATACTGTTAGAGGGGCAGCTCCTGCGCTTCCTTAAGCTCAACTTCTCCTACATTTCAGTGTCATGCAAATAATCTCTTTATTCCCATCCATCATCAGCACGACTTGACCTTCCCTAACTCTGTACCTCCCCACACACTTTTTGTTGGCTTGTTTCTTAAAATTGAGACGTTCCCTCACCGCATGCACATTTTTACTTATTTATGTTAACAAACAAAAGCCTGCTCTGTTGCTTAAGCAATTGCAACACCCCATCTTACAATCATTAAAATACCAAGACTTGGTTCTCCAACTAATATAAATTGCCTTATACGTTTTGAAAGCATTTGGACTTCCTTCCAGCTAGCTAACAGCAGGCTTCTGTTTTGGCCTTCCTTGCACATGAGAACTATTGTACACTTCTTTATCTGGAAATGTTATGCCTCTCAGCAGCATGCTGAGGCCTCTTGAATCACCTCCATCATACTTATCTAGGCTCTTTCTTGCCTCTGTACCAGCAACAACAACTTGCTCACTATTTTCTCAGCTGTTTGCTACTGAAATTATTTGGATATTTTTATTTTTGTCATTGGCATTTGTTGTCCTTTTGTTCATTTTGCACATGGAGAAACAAAGTCCTTTTCTCTTCCTTCCTTTTACAAGAAGCTTACAGTGCTTTTCTCTGCTACTGTTTACCAGTACTATCCTAACAACATAAAAAATGCAGTATTATTGCTTCCTTCACATTACCTTTTCTTTGTACAACACGGACTTCTAGTGACTGTCACCATTCTGCTGGTGGAACTGAGAAAAAGTCAGTGTCTTACACTCTCATGCACATAAACATAAAATAACTTTGTGCTGCTCTCCAGCTCTGCAGATTCATTCAGTCAAACTTGACTCAAGAAGAAAGAGCTATAACCTAAACTTCAGTTGTCAGCTGAAGGGATTTTGCACCTGTGGTGAAAGCTAAAATAAATAGGTCCTTGCCTACCACAGGTATGATGCAGATTCCAGAACATCTAAGAGCAATATAGAGCCAGAGGGGAAAAAATAATAAAAAATAAAATAAATAAATAAATCCTAATTTTAAAGGAAGAAATCACAGACAGTGAGAGAAATAGATTTATGGGTCTACATTTGCACCTAAATATAATGCTAATGTGGAAATTGTCATTTCTGTGCGTGTGTGTGCAAGTAATTCCTTCTGTTATTTATATATAGCTCTATATTTAAGTATGATACTTAAAAATAATATAAAAGTTAAGTTTCTTAGCTTAGCCATTGTAGGAGATGAAACAATTAAAACAAGAAAGCTTGTGCAATGTTTAAAAAAAATGTTTTAAAAAAAAGAGTCACTTTTTGTTTGGCCAGCTCTCTTCAGTAGAAATTGTGATGCTTTGAATCACTGACAGCAAGCACTGAGTTTTTGTTGAATCATGTTAGTCACAGGCAGCTTTTGCAACACTGACTGCCTGAATCAGGACTACGCACAGCTTTCTTGTGCGTTTGTCTTATGACTGGGCTGGGATGTGTGTGTGTGCAACAGAATTTTTTCGTTCTAGGCACTGATTGGGATCATCAGAGAGAAGTCCTTGCTGAGTAACACTCTCTGGATTTCTGTTTCCACGTCTAATACTTCCACCTATGAAAACTGCATTAGGACAAACAAATGGAAAATAATCTCCCCGATGAGGAGTCTGTTATGACCATGCCTGTTGCTGCCTTCAGTTTGGCATGATTTCTGTAGTTAAGAGAGAGGCAATTTTCCTGAGGCCGTATCTGCTGAATCACATGAAAAAGGAAAATGAGAACAGTAACTGCCCATTTCTGAAACTCCACATCTGAGATTCAGCGTTCTTATGAAAATTGCAGTTGAGGGAGAAAAAGTGCATGAATAATTCCTATATTCTTTCGCTCCTATTCCTTGTGGGAATGTGGTTTGAATTTCTGTGGCTTGAGTCCATCTCAAGTCACATGTCCAGGACACTGGGAAGAGGAGAGGGAGGAAAGAGGATGTTATGGGAAATAAAATTCAGATTATATAGACTCAGGTCAAATATTTAGATTGCAAATTCCTTATCAAAATGTGATGAAATTTACGATGATGACATATTGATAACCAAGAAGAAAATTCTGTCACTGGCATTTCATAAAGCTTTGATTTTTAAGCCAAAACAGAAAAATTAGCATGGCTTAACCAAGCCACTTATATTTTCATTTGGTCTAGTTTTCTTTTCACTTGAACTAACATTCAGTAACACAGGAATTATTTCAAAATGCAAAGTTCACTTCTGTACACACCAACATTTCACTGTCATTTGGTTAATATATAATAGACAAAGCACAAAGGGTTTGCTTACATGATAACAAACAATTAACATTTCAATGTTAACTTTCAAAACTGAAAGTTTATTTCAATGTTATCTTTAACAGTGTTATCTTTTTTAAGGGAGTTCATCTTTATTTGTCTGCACTGTCTTAGTTTGTGCTGCCTTTGTAGGGAAAGAATGGGAAAAATAATATAAACTAAAGATTTTGAGGATCGGCAGTGCAGTCTTTGCAGCATCTCTAGAAATGTTTTTCTCTTCTTGGAAAAATCCTAAATTTCTCTATATTAGGTATTAAAAATCTTGACAATAGTAGACTTCTCTTTTTCAGCCATTGAGATTTTTTTTTTCACCTTCTCAAAGGTAAGGGTCTGAACAATATTACAATATCATATTCTGTTCCTTTTGCTAACACTTCTGCCTTCAACAAGTACAGAATGAAAATGGACGAAGAACTACCTATCTGAGATCAATGTGATCATAAGCTTCTTGTTTTAAGTGTTTCATTCTGGTAATCCTTTAAAACAAGCACCTTTCCAATAAATTACCTGAAATATACAGACTCAGTGTCATGGTGTTGGAAATTTTCTGCCCAGACAGTATGGACAGAGAGGCTCAAGCTTCTCCTGTGTCACCATTATGGTGCCCTCAGGATAGCGGATGGAGCATCTCAAGTCTGAAGCACTTGGAATGATGGACTACACCCGTTTCCCACTGACTCAATACGGCCATTTTTTTTCTAAAATAAATAAATAAATAAATAAATGAGTAGTAGACACAGGCTGTAGCTGTATTACATAGAAATTGAATTAATTAATTAATTAAATAGGTAGAAAATAAAGTCATCCTCAGTGTAAGCAAGACACAAGATGGGCTCAGAGCATGTTTCCTCTTCACACCCCTTGGTGGAAACCCTTGCTGTTCAAGCAAGTGACGTAAGTTTTGTCTAAGGTTTTTCTCATGTCTTGAAGACTTTCCAAAGAGTTTCGTAACAGGGACTGCTTTAAATCTAGACTGATGCTCAGGTGATTGCTCCAGTGGAAGTGTTTAATGAAAACTGCAAATACTTGAGCCCTTTGAAGACACTTCCAGGGTGGATTTCCTCAGAAGTACCTTAAAAGAAAACTCAGTCTGGGAATTTAAAGAAAAACTAAATCATGATGTTCCAGATTTTGTCTGGACTGTGTTTTTGGCAACAGTAATTAAGGAGCTTCACTTCTTTTTGTGGGCAATAGGTACATTTCTGAGCATTTTTATCAATAAAGCTCTTAGCCATCTGAAACTTCAGAGACAATGCTGCTTTTCTGTTTTGTCATAGAGCCCTTGAGGATTCCAAGTACTGTGCACACAAAAAGGAAAGGAAGCAAGACTATGAAACAATTCATGTGACAGTGAAAGGAAATGTGAAGAAAAAAAAAATAAATCTGTTTCCAATTTCTCTTTTTGCGAGGCCTTAAATGACTTGTAGCTGATCTAAAAATCAAAACTTTTCCAAATTGCCACTTTCTTTTTTCTTCTCGTGAAGCAGAAAGAAATCTGCATCTTAGTAAGCAGAAAGTAGAAAGCAGGGAGAGGATTATCAGGGAGAGGTTAGGTGAACTTGAACAGCCTCAGGTCTTTCTTCATGTGCCATAGACAGTAGAAGCAGAGGCAGGAGTGCATTTATCCAGGAGTACTGTGTGTCCTCCACTTTGCACAGAAGGGACTAAATTGCAGGGAATTAGCAGCTCTTTGCGGATATATGCCTGGAGACTGGGACTGACCTGGCTTAGGGGTTCAGAGAGTAGTTGATCCTCCCCTGCCTGCATTTGGATTTAGAAAATTGTGAATTACATTAAGAAAAATAATTTCAGAGTCCAGCGTAATGGCAACTTGAAAATTGAACATGAATTTATACCTCTGTTGATCTTAATGTGCTCATTGCTGTACCCTTGCAATGAAGTTCAACTTCACTTACATTTTTACTGTTGCAAATCACGGTTTTTGAGTGAGCTAATGTATCACGTGGTCCTTGAATAAATGCTAAACAGACATGTCAGAAAATGATATTCCTTTTTTTTTTTTGAGTTGAATTAACAATCCTTTTCACAGAAAAGCATGTTTATCGTGGACACCATAACAAAAGCCAATGACACTATCTCATTGCAAAAAAATAAAATAAAATAATAATAAAAGGTAAAACACGTGTAGGTGTATTATGGATCATGGCTAGCAGATCAAGGACAAGCAGATGACAGTGAGACCATACCCAAAGACCATGCCCATGGTTGCCCCCCACCTTCCTGCAAGAGAGCTGTGGAGAAACTGGAGAGTCTCCAGGAGGAGGCAGCTAAGAAGGTCAGGGTCCTGGAGTGTATGGTGTACCCATGAAACCTGAGGAAGTCAGGCTTATTTAGCATGAAGAAGAGGAGGCTAAGGGGCCTAATACAACAGCAGCTTGGAGAGTAGCTACAGAGATACCAGGGTCACACTCTTGGCAGCGGCAGGTGGTTTAACAACGGGCAGTGGGAATAAATTGCAGCTTGGGAGGAGTTTTAAGCTGGGCGTTTGCAAAAACTTATTCACTCTGAGGATAGTATGTGCTGATAGAGGTTGTGGAGTCTCCAGGTTTGGAGGTTTTCAAGATGTGGTTAGACGTGGCCAAATCTAGACACTTGTAGCTTAATGCACGCCCAAAGGAGGTCTGAATGAAATCTTCATAGCAGACCTGAAATCCAGGATTTTTAAAGGGATTTCTCACTGTATTACTATTCACCTTGTAGTTTTTTGTTATCTTTTAAAAGCAAATTTCTTGTCACTTGTTATAACAGTACCTTGTAGCTAAAATGAAAATAAATAGGAGCAGTACACATAAATTTCAGCCTTTTACAAAAATAGGCCCTTTTTATTCTCTATATAATTGAGTTACTTCCACAGATTAACAAAGTTAAGACAAGCCAGAAAAGAAAAAAAAAAAAAAAGTGAGAAAACAGGCAAAACAGCGAAACTGACACTATTTCTAGATTCATCTGTTTCTTAGCAGAAAAAGATGGAATCTAATAGATCTTTCTGCGCTATGTGGACCATATGTCCCCAGCAGAACACCTCCAGTTGTTCAGGCACAGCCCTAAGAAGGAAAGTGATTATTTGTTCCTGCAGTGAAGAGGCTGCAAGGCTAATTTCCACTGGGGCATTTTTTTTTTTTCTCTGTTTCTGTGAGGCAGATGTAATGGAGAAAACCTTCAGGTTTTTCAGCCCTCAGAAATACCCCCAAATGGCCTCATGTCTTCTCCTAGCCACTTAGAGGAAAGGATGGCTTCAGACCTCTCCTCTTCACATCACCTTCCCTCCATCCCTTACCCTAGCCTTGGCACCAGGAGCTGCTCTGCAGTGGATTGGGCTCGGTGCCCCACCAGCCCCAACCTTTCACTGCCTTCTTGCTGCCTCAGGCACTCCCCTGACCCTGTGCAGAGCTGTTTAGGCTCCCTAAGGCAACGCAACAACTCACCTGACAAAAAATAGTGAAATGGTTCAGGTCAGGGCCAGGCAATCACTCGGAAGGAAGATGCAAGAAGGCAGCAGCTGAATTGCTCTTGCCTGCCGCCACACTGCCTGCTCGGCTCTGACCCGCTGCTGCTTTGTGCTCATGGCTCCTGAAATCCAATTATAAGATCATATTCTTTCTCTATTTCTATTGAAGTGAAGAAGAAAGGTATTGCTCTTCTGACCCCTATGTTATATCAATCTTGGAAAACGTTTCAGCTTCATCTTTCTTGCCAGAAGAGTTCAATATACTAACAGTTAGGAAACAACCATAGATCATCTTTATAGCTTCATGACTAGCCTTATAAAAAGACTTAAGGAAGATGCTTGGGTAAGGAGGTTTCTGCAACCCTCACACAGCGCTGCTCTTGAAAAATCCCAGGCTGTTCCCTGAAGATGTCATTATACTGATTGACATTTTGGATTGTGATCTGGCAGCATGAGTCTGGCAGGACCAGAGAAAGGAGCTTTGGCTGCCTGTCTCTCATCTTCGGCTTTAAGACATGATATGAAGCTGGGTACTGATGAAATGTTGGGTTCTGACTTTCACAGAGAAGTCAGACCATAAACAAAATGGGTTGCAATGAGAGAGATTCAACAAACTCATTATATACACATCAGTCTGAGAAGGTACTTTCTTTCTGTACAACTACCAGGAAACACAACAAATGACTGGCTTTCAGTTCAGACATCACTAAAAATGATTATTTCTAATTTCCAGCTTTGCTCATTTCTGATTAAAGCATACAGAGATGTCCACCATACTGTCTCAATCCCATTTGCCACCGTGCAGTGTCAAAAATTGTGCCTTTTCTCCCCTTTCATGCCAGGTAGTGATTTCAGAAGCATTTCTTTAACGAGGTATAACTGAACTGCCCCATGTGTTGCAATTGCAAAGCACATTTCTGACTGGCCACTCCTAGGCCAGTTTTCAGGATATTGTTCCACCTCCATCCACCAAGATGCTGTAACTGCATCGTGTTCTTTTCCATCTGCTTTACATCTGTGCCTACAAGAGCAAGAAATGAAAACTGTGAGCAACAACAGCTGGAACAGCACATCTTCTTTTGTAAATACTGTGTTTAGTGCAAATAAGATTAAAAAAAAAGTGAAAACGGAAGATGTAGAAGAGTAAGACATTAAGAGAAGGTCTGCACAGTGACAAAATCTTTCTGTAGATCACTGTAATGAAGGTAGCAAAATTTCAGCTAGTCACTGGTCTATATATTTAAAACTGATGTTTCTCCATTTTTAGTTATGTACTTACTTGTATTATTAGAAGTACAAATATATTATGTTTCCTTAGATACAATAATAATTAATTTTCAGGCTATGGTCATATGCATTTGCTGGGGACATACTTTCAGATTAATAAGAGAAATTTGATCTAATGCATTACTTAGAATTGCCCCCCTGAAAAGAATTGCAAGTATTTTTACAATTCAGAGTCAGAAAAGAGCAACAAAATTAAAATATCATCTTTGAGATTTGAAAGAAGTAGGGATTATACAAATGCATCAGTTACTTAAATTTTAATTCTTCTCGCAACAACATAAAATAAGCAGACTGATTGTCAGTGCATATGTTTGGAGTTGTGTTTAACTGAAGTATTTTTAGTTATCAGTTTTTTTTTTTTCTGTCTTCTGGTTGTGCACACATGGCTACACGGTGGGGGATGCTGAAGGCCCCCACCCACAGCACGAACCCTCCTCCACATGGTTCTTCCTCTTCCACACAGCTGCTGGGCTGCAGCCTGGAAGTACAGTAACAGGAAGCCTTTCAAAAACATGACATGAGAGCGCAACATATGATGACTGAAAGAGTTCTGAAACAGGTGGAAGCTGGGAATAAAAACCAATGTCTGTAAAGAAATGATAAATACCATTGAAAATGTTTATAATAGCAGTTACTATTTTATTTTCTTTTTCTCATTGAAATTGTTTAATAAACAGAAATGCAAACCTCCCTCTCCATTCCTTGCTTTATTGCTGCATGGCTAGCGAGCTATCAAACTTTGCCACAGAGGGGAAGTAGAGTATCACTGTAAATCCATGTCGGCAAAGCAACAGCCCTGGCTCACTGATGGAGTTAAAACATTGTCAGTAAAAGCCGAAATTCTGAAAAATTTCCTGCATAAATTTTTCAATTTAGAGAAAGAAAATAGAAAGCTTACTTACCTCTATTCTAAACATTAAGCTTTCCGTATTTCTCTTTCCTTAATATTCACTATAAATGAGGACACCCTACCTGGAAACAGGCTGCTCCTAGACTGGTTCTGCTTTTGGTTTGTAATGTACTGCTCGACTTTGGGAGAGTTTCCTTAGCCTTCTGCTGGGATATCAGGATTACAACATGAAATTAAGAATGCTATTTCAGAAGACAGAAATTATCTGTTAAGCAGGTGCTTTTTCACTGAAATGGCTGATGAGGAAGAATGCAGAAGTTTAATGTCAGTGGAACAAAAGCACCATTAATATTTAAGGAGCATTTCTTCATGTAAGTATTTGTATGAACAGACTTACACATTGCATGATGTTTTCTATAATCAGACTTATATCTTCTGGAACAGACATCTACAGAGGTGAGCGTTACCGAGCACGAGCTCTCTCCATACAGAACATCTTATTAAAAAAACCTTTCAGTTATTAGGAGAGCCTGCAAGTTATTGTGGTTTAGGTCATGTGCAAAGGAGGATGTAACAGTGTTGTGTAGAAAATATGCACAGGCTTCTTTCTTTTGCTTTCTAGTGACTCTGAGTGCATGCTTCAGAGATACTGAGAACCACCTGAGATGTTAACAGTCTGAAGGGCTGCAAAGTGTTTGCAAGGAGCTGTTTTGCCTTAAGCAAAGGAAAAGTGAATAGAAACACATATAAATCAAGACGGGAGAATAGTAGAAATAAAAAGTGCAGAAGTTATTTCAAGCAGTCTCTGCTACGAAAAAGCTTAATTTGGAAACTAGGTCCTACTAACGCCATCAGATTTACTGACGCCATCAGATTAACATTCTTATTCTTTTAGAGTTACAAGTGTACCAACACAGAAAGCTAAGAATAGCCCTGCTGCCTCTGTGGGGACCATAATGTGCTCTCTGATAAACATAACACAGTCAGTGTTGCAGCCCAAGGAAAATCTCATGTGGAAAACTGTCCCCACTGAAGGGAGTGGGAGCGATTTTTTTTTGCACGGATGCTAACGTGTCCTCTGATGCACACTGTCCTGTGATTCAGGCACACTACTTAGGGGTTTGCCAATAGGCAGCAAAAGCCTCCCTTGAGACTTTTGTTTAATAATTTGCTTCCCGGTGAAGGCTAACGCGGAAATTAGGATTGTTGGTCTGGGTAGGGCGTTAATTTTTTGCTTCTCCCTGGCTCACACCAAATTGAGGAGAGCCTTTAGGAGCAAGAAATTCATCTTTAAAGAAAGAGAAGACTTAGAACATATCATCTGCAATAATGAGCCAGCAGATGGACTATACTCCAGCCCTGGAGCCCCCTGCCCATGTACTGCTTTGGAGCTGGATTCTCCTCCTAGCCATGGTGTGGGGCAGGGTCAGGGGGTAGGCCTGAGCAGGAGATCTGAGAAGGACTGAGGACTTCCATCCCAAACACAAGAAACAGGATCTGTTCCTGTAATCCCCACAGTAGTTTAAGAGTGATTCCTCACTGCATCATCATTCAGCAAAAGTTAGCCTTTTTGTTAGCATTAACTGTCTCTCTTTCAACAGCTGTAATGAGTACTTTTAGCCCACGTTCACACCTTTTTCCAGGGCATTTCCCAGATGATGTGTATTTCTCTGGCAGGCTGCACTGTAGCACTGATGTCCTGCAAGGTGCAGAAAGTGCTCACCTGGGGCAAAACAGAGCTACAGGTATCCACAATCCTGGCAATCTCCTCTTTCATCATGCTTTCATTCAGCTTTATACCAACAGCTACCCACTTCTGTGTGTGTGAGGGTGGGGGGTTTCATGGCATAAGCAGGAAAAGTAGCCTCCTTTTTACTTTTGCTCCCTTTCTGTCATAATTTTCAAGGTGCCATGAATGCTCCCCTGCATGTTTTTTCCATCTTCCCACTTTCTGTGGAGTCAGGCATAGGGCAGTGCTTTGGGGATTAACATTTTGGGTTTGCGATGTCTTCTTTCTTGCTGCTTGACCAACCTCTCATCTTTTTCTTCAACTAGCCAAGATTGCTCTGCTGATGCAATTGTCCACTCAGCTGGAGTGAAGCCAATCTCACATCACTTCGGCTCTCCTTGATTGCTTCCTTCCCAAGCTCTAATGCAGAACATTGTACAAGAATTTGAAAAGTGATTACAAAGTCCCACAGACCTTCAGAAAGACAAACTTAGTTTTGATTTGTACCCAGAAAACAATTATAGTGAAGATTGTTTTAAGAGAAGAATTAAGTAAGAGTGTGGTAAAGCTTTTGCTTCGTGTTTTTTTTTTCTTTTTTTTTTTGTGGGTGTTTTGTTTGTTTGTTATATTTTGTTATAAAAGGAGAGCTTTTGTTATAAAAGTTTCCAAACACTTTAACTTCGCTACTTTATTTAGATTGCTTTAATTTTTCTTAACTACTTTTGCTTAGGCAAGCTGTATGTAGAATATCTGTGTCAAAACAGAACATAAAATCAGCTCATTGTACAATACTGGAAATCCTGTGCACTTCCTAAAGTGCAATTGCTACAAAGACAGGAGTTTTAAATAACTGTGATCCCAACAAATAGCATAAATCGGTGTGCATTAAGGATTTCCTGAAAATGTTCAGTACAGATGATAATATTTGTTTTGACTCTGCTTGGATTTCTTATGATTCTAATTCAAGGTGGGGAAAACTTTATTTCTGTGTGTCATAGTTATTGAGTTACTGTTTCTCTTTCTCATCATCCATTTCTAACAGTCAGTGACAGAGCATCCAGATCTCAGGTGGGTTTGTTCCTAGTTAAGGGTGACAATTGTGCCTTACAACATAGCAATGCAGATATCCCATGCCATGTGAAATTGTGGGTTGTGAGCTGGAAAACAAAATCCTTGACATCTCATGTACCTGCCATAAATAATGTTGTCAGGCCTCTTCAGGTTAGACACATCAGAATGGTGACTTCACCACTATTATGAGGAAAATAAATAAATAAATAAACAAGCAAACAAATAAATAAATAAATATATGGCTCTAGTGCTAGAATAAAAATGTTTTGTATAAATTTGTTTACTGCATAAAAGTATTACTAATTAGTATAGTTGTTTGATCCATTATTTGTGATCTCTACCCATTGGCTGGGTGAATGCAGTGATTTTAGATGGACAGATCTGTGTATATGCTGGTCAAGATGTCAATGTGTTTGGAAGCCTGCTCTTACGTTCCAGCAGTGTTGCACCGCTGTACCTGCTTGTGTTGCACCTCGCAGCACTGCAAACCTTCAGCATTTCAGCACTCACTTTTTATTTATGAAACAATTTCAGGAGGTTAAGCAGTAATTAAGTTTCTGCTCCTTTGTTAGTACAGGTTTTGTTTAATGTTAAGCAAAACCAGTCTAGTAATAGCACTATTTCCCAGAGAGGCCAGCATGCTGTTTCTCTGTAAGAATCACTTTTTTTTCCACATTTACTGAGGAAAGCTCTCAAACTCAGAAGGACAGAACAGGTTAGGATAAGAGAACTGTTTAGGACACGTACCTGAGGGCACTCCTGAAAGCACTGTTTTAACAGACTGTCAGCTCCCCACAGCCCTTCCTTAAGCAGTGCTACCAGCAGCCCCAGTGTCTGACAACACACACTCGTATCTGCCCACTGTGCCAGACAGCCTGTCTCACAAACAGCATTTCAGCTGGTCATGATCGCTTCTCTGCCACCAGTGGAGACCAGTGTTGGGAGAAAGAAAAATGTATGTTCAATAAAATACTAAGTATTTTCCTTTTTTCGAAGAACTGTACAGAATTATCATTATTTTCTCTGCTGTACTAAATTTTCAGAGAGGACTGGTGCTGTTTAGATTTCAGACTTGGTCACCTTTTGCTCAGTTGTGATGAAACTTTTGTTAGGAGCACGGGAGTCATGCAACTTCCTGTTCCCGGCAATTTAGCTTACCTTTTCTCCATTCTGTGCTCTTTTTTTTTAATGAACATTTTCATTTCTGAAGTATTGCTAGTTTTAATTTGCTCATCTTTCTGTATTTGGGGCATTATTAAGAGAGGGAAAGCCAGTTTTTACTTTTATTATTTTACTTTTTTTATGAACAGCACTTAGCATTATTGGGGAAAAGTGTTCTTTTATACGTCTGGAGTAAGGTACTTTATGAACCAAGAAGTAATTAGCAGTACTCACAGAGGACAGGTAACATGCCAGTGAAGTTTCTCTAATAAGGCTAAGCAATAAGTAGCGCAAAGTTCAAACGGATTAATTTTGTAAAGAACAAGCCAAGGAAAAAGCTGCCCACGTACTGCCCTTGTGCCTGTGACCAGCGGAAAGGGCTCTGCGCTGGGTGCTCGCCCCAGGCTGCCCAGCAGGACTGCCCGAGAGCAGCAGGATGGGGCAAGTTTTTCTTTCTGACCTCTAAAGGCATAGGGCCCGTGTCCAACTGTGGAGGACTTCTAAGAAAATAGGGAAGAAACCCTTCTGCCCACCTCTCCCTCAAAGACCTATTGCTGTGGTTTAGCTGAGGATACTCTTTAACGGGACTTCCCCTGTCACCTGGAGAACAGAGGCTGGAGAAAGTCCCGCTCACTCCTCCAGCCTTGGTGCCCAGAATCAGATCCCAGCCTTGCTGGGGAGCCTCTGCTGCATAAACTGTAGCCAGCAGGACTGGACTGGAGGTTGGACACAAGTGACGATGTCTAGCACCACGTTTTGGGACGCGCACCTATGGGCAAAATAACACCCTCTTCCTCTGTATCAGGCTGATGAAGGCTGGCAAAATATCCTATGGAAACTTCAGTCCCCAGATATAAAGCATCAGCTCAGTGACTGTAAAATAAGTAACAAAAGGAAAACAAGACAAAACAAAACTACCCCTGAAAAAGAACCCCTCTAGCTTTACCAAATCAGACGCAATTACAGTGGCCAGTCCAAAATGAATCCTGACATGCAATTACACCAATGTCGAGTCACTTAAAAATTGAGTTAACAACATGTATGAGTCAGAACATTATTATTATTAATATCAATATTTTATTATTGTTCTCTTTCTCCTTCAAGCAATACTAGGAATTAAGAACTATTTCAAACAGATATTTCAAGTCCTGCTCTTTAAACATTCACCAGTATTGTCATTTGCCTGAAGCCTCAATGCCAAAAAAGTTACCATGGGAACAGTTTGTGGTTCTGTCATGCCTTCAACCTCTGTAATCCCAGGGGTGGAAGATTGAACCAGAGTCCTGAACTCTGGCAATTATGCTTTTACTAATGGTTTTCAACTCGGGGGGTGTGGGGAGGGATGGGACAAGACATGGTGGGGGGGGGGGGGATACACACTGGGGGAAAAAGTATGGTTGAGTGATATTAGTAAGCTTTACCTTCAAGTGTCACTAAGAGCACCACCCTCTTCTGCTAAAAATAATCATGTAGCCACATGACTCTGATTAAGGAGCCATTTGAAGAAAAAAATACAAATCCCCTAGAACAAACCTGCTTTTGTTCCCTAACTGATCCACTGCAATCATTCTTCACCTTGATTAATTATTGCTACTCACAGCTAATGTTGAGAGAGCATTCTGAATCTTTTCATTTCTTCTGTTTTTTTTGTTTGTTTGTTTTGGTTTGTTTTTTTTTTTTTTTTTTTTTTGGTATTTTGAGCTTTAAAGAAAGTTTCTGTTTAAGTCTACAGTACTTTAAATATGTGTTATATGGATAACGTTTAATGCATTAAATGCTTGTGGCCTAATTTAGCAAGAACACGTTAAAACAGAAAGCAGAAAAAACTCAGTCTGAAGATAAAACATGCCTGATGCAAGATGCATAATATATATATATATTAATAGCTAGAAGGAGATTTAATGAATTATTTAACCTTAGTCATTGAATCATCTCTCCTATTTTCTATAGAAATTTTGAACAAAAACATGGTGAAAAAAGGGGAAGGGCAGAATTTCATCCTTAATTTGTAAATGTCCTTACTGTGAAATGTGTGCAGCTTATTTTAAACTGTTCTGGCAAAGTGAAAACTTCACTAGGAGAAAGAAAGCCATTGCATTGTCTTTAAAAAACACTGTTTAAGAAAAAAAAATAAAAAATGGTCACTATATAATATTAATTTTAACAAGTGTAAATTGCAATGTCAAAATGAGCATTCAGAGATCTCACTGATCCAGTCTCAGTACCACTTACAAATTATCTTTTATGCTCTTTGGTTGATTTTGGAAAGTCCTGGTTGATTAAAATTTTCTTCACTCTGAATGGGTGCTGAATACATAGCCTTTGGGCTAGAAGGAACTAATCATCAGTTTAGTCAGTCCCGGATGAAAGAACAGCTCAGAAGTGTAAAAGGTTGTAAAACTCAAAACAGTGAAGGAAAAAAAAAAAAAAAAGAGTACACATTCTATTCCTCTAGTAATGTCTTAGGTCTGTGTTTTTTATAATTTAAATATTACAGCAACTATCTAGTCTTCCTGCTCATTTATTCCTTTGCACAGACTATTCTATGGAATTGAGTCTGTTCTGAATCCAATTATTCCCAGCTAACTTGCACAGATGCATAGTCCAAAGAATTGCTTGGAAGTGAATGTTAAGATAGTACCAATAGTACTTTTCCCATTTTACATTTAGCTTTATTACAATTCTTCTTCAGGAGCCTGCCTTGCTTTTCCTGGGTGAAATCTTTGAGATTTTTAGAGGATCGAAGTGCCTGGGGGCATTGGCACTTGCTAAAGAATAATGGTCATGTGCAAAGAATCTCAAGTTCTAGCAAAACATAAGAATTGGTATCAAAAAGGCCCATATGTATGAATAGATGTATATATTTGCATATATGTGCACATAACTGTATGCATATGTATACATATATATATATAATGCTGAAGATGAAGATGCACAAATTAGAAACTTAAATGTAGGACTCTCCTATTTCTGTCCAGAGTCCATCTGACAGAAATACATGAGTATATGCCTTGTGGCAGATATGCAGAGTATATGCTTTGTGACATGTATGCAGTGAGTTCAGGTCATGTAGATGTATTTGACTAACCATGCATGTGCAAAACAACTTATTTAAATATACACAGCTGACATACCCAAAATGTGCTGGACCTAGAGGGCATACACTGGGACATTGTCCTGGGACTTCTTCATATCCATCAGCTTAGTCAGGCACTCTGCTCCAGTGAAACTGCAGGATGTGCAGGATGTAACCAAACAAATGGTTAAAGTTCTGATTCTATCCAGACCAAATTTCCAGATCAAAAATGGGGACCTTACCCAAGGAAAGATCACTCACACGGTGACCCTACTACTAGGGCACTTTTTGCTACCATCATCTTGCAGCATGGCACAGAAAGGTCTCTCCAGACCACCTGACACATTTCTGGCATGTCAGGATGTCCTCCAGTGGATTCGCAACACCCATGTTGGGCATGGCTAGAGCTATTTTGCATCCTACTACTTTGGACGTCATATCTTTTGCTGCACTAAGCTTCCTGGAAGTTACTTCCAAAGTAACTGCTCCGGTGTAGTCTATAGGGCCCTTGGAGGCTGGGGTTGTTCAAATGGACACACATCTTCCATAAGTTTATTAGAAGAAGAAACATTGTCCTCATTATTTGGGAACAGCAAAACAAAACATGGCTCTCTGCGATTATTGAATACAGAAGATTTTGAATGTCTGCAATTATAAAGAAGCAAAACTAGAATATAAAATTGTGCTCCTTCTCTCGTCTTATTTTGCACTAAGTGAATGAATATCATTTAGAGACCAGAATGGATTAATTTTCTTGGAATACTGAAGATTATATTTCATATAAAAGCCTCCAGTAGAGAAAATCATGAGCAGGAGCAAATAAACACCAACGCAACAGTAGCTCCTTTTATGAACAAAGAATAAAGCAGAGGCAAAATTTTGTCCAAGAGCAATAATAATTATGATACCTACCGAATAGTGATTTTGCTAGGACTAACTTCTCAAACTCTTGGAAAGTTTCCACACTCATTCACATGTTACACAGTTCCTGTAAACTGCTTTTGTTCTCTTTCATTTCGCTTCTCCTGTGCTCTAAAAGTCACTTGGAAAATTAAAGAGATTTCAGCCTGCTCTAACAATTAATAATCCTGTCATGTTTTAATGGCTTGTCTTATTTAGCCCTCTGTGTATGTATCCTTGCATAAACAATCCTAAAATATGATTAGTTAAGAACAACAGGCTTGTTAGTCTCTTTTAATGACATTATGTGTTTCCATTTCTTGTCACTGATTTTATTAAGTCTTTGTGGAGATGCATTAGCAGTAGCAAGCCCTCTGACTAAAACAGCCTGGGAAAGTGGTTCACATGCTGTCCTGCATTTAAAGCACCTTTATAATGGTGAAAAATGAAAAAGCATAGCAATTGGAAAAATCTGGGAGGCTTGGGGACGACAACACAAACCGTTTTATATCAGGCCTGTTACTGATACAGTGGTTCTGTAGTGAGATAATGCTGAGATGGAGTTCCACTGAAACTGGTTAAATTGGATGGATTTTAGGCCCATTTTGATCTCCAATATAAGTCCTGTTGGAAGGAAATACTTGCAAGACTGTTGGTGATCAAGCATAAGGGAAGATTCAGACGTTACACTAGGTTTCCCCAAATTACGCTGAAGGTCACCCTGACCAGTACCAACACCAAGATAATAGTTTTCCTTTCCCTGCTTTCCTCCTCTCTCCACCAATGAATTTAACAATAAACCTGCTCTTCTTAGGAGTGGACTTTGTGCACTGAAAACTGGAAAAATGACCACTTTAATTCCTGTCTGTGCAGTGGGATACCTGGCAGGAACCATCAATTTTTCTTAAAATTGTGGGAGAATTTTAGATACAAGCTTTATGCCTTCTTTTTTTAGAAAGAGCTGTCAAGATACAATGCAGTGTTTACGAACATTATTTTAAAGTTTAAGTAGACTTATTATATTGTTTCAGTTCAGAGTAGATTTACCTGTGTTCTGTGTATGGAGGTTGACAGTTTTTGTCTTCCATGTTTGCAGCTCTTAAATGAATCCAAGTGATAAAAATACTCTGTATTACACTGCAAATTGCACTTATTTCTGGGCTAACGTGGGGGTACATTTTCTAGAAATGAGCAGGAGATGACCTGAGGGATGGCAGTGAATAAAGCTTTTGAGCTTAACCTTGACATTCAAAGCCACTTGCAGATTTTACTCCTCTTCATTGTTCTGTTGCAGAAATATGAAACAAAAATGTAATACAAAATATGGTAAGATGTTAAGTTGTTTTAATTTTAAAAGTACCAGTCTAGGGAAGAGAGTAAAAGAGAAATGTCTTTGACTGTTCTTGGTCTGTGTTTTCGTTTGAGTCAAGAGGATGGTGTATCTTAAGAGAAGCAGAACACAGTATTGATTCCATTATATTACTTCTAAACCATTACAATATTGTATTATAGTCAGTAGTTTGAAAAGGGTACTCTCATAGCAGAGTTCAAAATGAGTTCTTGCATCCCAGTTGCTCTCTGCAGACACTTATCTGCATACACATTTGCTTCTCATGAAAAATGTATGATCTGTATTGTGAGAATAAATGAAGAGAAGCGAAGCAGAGAAGTTCCATTTTCAGCTAATTGCTGTCTGTCAGACAGCATGCTGTTTCAGCTCTCAATTGTCCTTTGGTCTCTGTCAGTGCTAATATTCATATTTCTCAAACATCCAAAGCTCCAGTGTGCAGATTCAGCCTGTCTCAGATGAACTGCCCTATAGACCTTGCCTGCAAAAGTTTTTCTGAAGTCAATGTGCAACTCAGTTTGTGCAGCTAAGGAAGCAGTACTGAGTGAGGTTATTTTAGCTTCTTGAATACAGCACGGAATAAAGCATGCCTGGTGATGTGGCAGCTTATTCCACCTGCCCACCCACTCTCTGTGAGAGGTGCCACCCTGCTGGTGCTTCACCAATATGCTATGAAGGCTTTTCTTAATGCAGGACAAATTCTTCAGTGGCAAATGTAGGCTATTTCTCAGTCTTTTTATACTGCAAGAGTTCCCTGCTCTCTACTGGGTAATGTTTTACATAAAGAAATATATCTGCCTAAGTCATAAGTGGAACCACATCCATTTCCTATGCTCCCCATTCATGTGTCAAATGCTGGTGACTTTATGGACCATACATTCATCTAGGATAAATCAGTGCCATTATACAGCAGCTTGTGTCTGTACACTTAATAGTATAAATGTAGTCACGATATCAGTAGATGCCCCAGGATCCACAACTCAAAGAAGTGCCTGTAAGATATAAGCAAGGACAATGTGCCACGAGGTGCCAACGACTGCCAAGGAGAGAGTCTGGGGGCACACAGAGAGAGCACCCTTTTTAATTAGTTACTGATACACAGTTAGGTTTAAGACTCAGAATTTTTTTCCTAAGGCTCATTTTAACTTTCAGCCCAGACTGTTATTTCTTTTATTATCTAGTATAATATAGCACCAGGTATTATGTTCATAATTTGAACAGGTCTTTTTTAAAAAAAGAAACTCCCTAACCTTTAATTACTGTCCAAAGAATGGAGTGCCGTTTCTTCTCTCCCTTAACTTTCATGTAAAACTAGTCTATGAGATCTTTGGAAAATTATGTCCTGCTGCCTTCAAAACAGGCCCTAAGACTTTCACATTAGCTCAGTACATTGGGAATAGCTACTTTGCATGTAGTTTGCATTATGCATTACTAATAATTTGTTCTGGTGCTATGAAGTACATTCACGGAAAAATCTTTTTTCAAACAGACAGTTTCATGAGTTTCAAATGCTTTAATATAAAGAGTTCAACATAATGACATTCCCCCTAGTATACTCAACCAATAGTTATTAAGAAAACCAATTTCATCACAAAGAAATTACCGTCTTCTTGCTTTAAAATTTCTCCATAGTTTCTGAGCTAAATCTTCTACATTAGGAGAAATGAAAAGATTGTTAGATTATAGGGCTGGCATTATACAAACATTTCAGAGTGCCACCCTGCTCTTATTTGCATGACAAGCACATGAGTGAAGTCGTGGTTTTGAATCTCATTTCTGCTCATTCTTCCTACTCCATTTCTGTATTTACTGTCTCAGTAAGTTGTTAGATTTTTCATGTGGCTGTAGAAACTTCCACAGGATCCTGCTGCAAGACATGCACAAAAACCTACTCTAATTATACCTAGTCCTTACAAAGTTCTTTATTCTACCGTCTAGTGAAATGTTAAATGAAATGTTAAAAATTCAAGAGAAATCTCATAAATGGGCTTTAATGCTGCATTGCCTTATATAAAAAATGTAAAGTAAATCCACACCTGTAGGGCTTTATTTTTTACACCATAAGTGTTTTTATAAAAATGTAGCTTATGTAATATTAATGATTGTGTTTGCTGTAAATTGTTAACGCATTGATGCTGGGCAAATGTAATATTTTTAGTTGTGCCTTTCTTATTGATAAAATACTTTAAACTATATCACTCAAAGGATATAATAAAAGCAATAATGTGCCATAAACTTTTGTTATGATGCAGGAGTAATCTAAAATCTTTTATGAAGGTTGAATTTCAGGACTTGTCTATGAAGTTTCAGTCAGTTTATCCAAGGTGTGAATATAAAGCATGTGTTAAATTATGCTAGACTTTTTCTCAGATAATTTCACTCAGGATGAAATGGTTTGGATTGTTCAGACACAAATTCAATTTGCCTGTTTCCAAGCATCCCCACTGAGAGGTCTAATGCAAGTTGTTCTGTGAGCTTTATATCTAAATCTTTAGCTAATTCTGTTTAACTTTCTTGAGTGTCTCTACGGAAATAAAGTATTAATGGAATGACATTGATTTGCCTGCTTTTTGATTAAATAAAAAGGTAAAAATAAGGAGAAAAAAATAGTTCTCTTCTTTGCTCTCTTATGTCATTTACTGACTTAACAACAGAGAAGAGAGTGGAGTCTCTTTGCTACCAGTATCAATTTTGCAGACTGCAGTGGGACTAGATGATATTTGAAGGTCTCTTCCAACTGAACTATTCTGTTCTATTCTAATTTTGTTTTCCAATTTTGTTTTGTTTTGTTTTGCTTGCAAAATGTGCTGCACAGATCCCTTCACAAAATCTAGACCTCATTTTCTTTCCTAGGGTACGACTTCACAATGGCCACAGCTGGTAGTCATAGTTTTCTGTTCGGGAGCATCAGTAAATAGCTTTGGTCACATCCAGCCTTCAGTCATCTCCTCTCTTCTCTCCCTGATAGCTGCTTAGTCCTAGACACAATTTACTCCCCTCATTTCACTTGGTTTTGTACATTATAGGGGATAAGGACACATCTGAGTACCAAAGCCACCTGCAGCATGGCTCCATTTCAGTACCCCAGTACCCCATATGTTGTAATATATTTATTGATTTTCAAATGCAATGATAGGGAAATAGTATAGCTAGAAAATTTGAACCTTATATTTTGCTATGTTGCTGTTCTGTCAAGACACTGGCATAGCACTGACTATGAATTTCAATGTATCACCAATTCCCACATGTGTATAAATGTCTGAAGATCCAGAGGAATTTATCTATACTAGGATACATCTTTCCTACTATAATATAAACTTAGTACACTGTAGTCACTCACCCTCAGCAACTTTCTAATGAAGGGGTTAGCTATCAGGCAGTCAGGCACTCCCTCACATCATATTGCCGTCCGTGATCTTGAAGGAAATTTTCAGTCTTCACTAATATTTTCCTGTTTATTCTCTTATCAGGGAGGTCCATAACCCTTTTCTCTCACCCACCAATTCTTCAAAGTATCAGAAAATATTACAGCTTCTGCTGGCAGTCAGCATGGAATATCTGAAATCTGACATGGTGCTGAATTATGTTACAGAAAAACCACTTGATTTCATGTCAACAATGGCTGCAAGACCCAGTATTATCTAAATGATCATAGAGAAACTATGCTGCATGGCTCAAGAGACCTTAGTCCTGCTAGAAGAGCAGGAGCAATAGGCTTGTTTGGACAAGGTGTGGTTTCAACTAAACATTTCTTTCAAGAAAAGGCTTCTTGGTTTTGTTTTAAGTGCAGATAAAAATCTTCACAATGTGCTGTTTGCTTCAGCATAGACTCAGAGGTAATCCAGCAATTCACTGTGTTGGCAGTTCTCGGGAAACGTGAAGATCAGCTATTTTCACTGTAGGTAGAAGAAAGCCATGAAGAGATCATCGAAGATATTTTCTGCCAAAAAAATTTGACCCTCACATTGTAATATATAGAGATAATTTAGGATGCAGTGGCCTTCATCTGCATCACCTCTCCAGATGGAAAATCAGGACTATTTCTCCAGAATTATTAGTAGCGAACAAATGGAAGGAGATTTGTTAGTTTCATCTCTGTTCAGTATCCAGAAATGTGGACATTTGAATCACGTTGGGATAGAAATCAGTGTAGAAATATTGTGGAGTAATTTGGTATCCAAACAAGCTAGTCTAGATGTGTTGGAAGTAAGTAGAATTTAATGGAAACATTTCAAACCATCAAAAATGTTTACCTCTTATTTAGTTGCATTACAATTTTATTTTAGTACAATATTTTGCACAATGTTAGTTTGAGAGGTAGAGGATCATGCCTATTCAAACTCACTGAATGCTCCCTAGAAACATTATTACTTAATTTCCAGAAACTATTTCTAACATTTTAAAATGAATGCAAGATACATTTGCAAATTAATTTGTTATATTCTAAGTTGTATTAGAATTGCTCAAAACAGCATATACACCATGTTAAACTTTATTCTTAGCAATATCATAATATCTTTATTTGTCACAAATGGCATAAATAAAGTCCATTTGAGACAGACCATATTTATTCTGCAGCAATGACTAATGATATTCAGGGTACTGAAAGGATATGTCATTCTGGAATTTATTCTGCAAAGTATTTGATATTTTACTAAATATCATTTGTAGGATAGCACTAATGGATATACTAACTGATACTACGCTAAAATTGTACCACTTTAATGCTCATTTAGATAATTTATTAAAGACATCTGTAACCAAGAAAGTAATTCCGACTGAAAAAAAAAAGCTTCTAATTATCACTGTTTACTACACAGTTACACAGAAAGCATTTTAAAAACATTTCAGAACATTTTAAAATACAGTGTTTATTTTCTAAGCTTTAGTAAAGTGCCTATGAGTATAACTCTCCAAAAGAATAATCTTATCTAACAATTGTTAAAAATAACTTACTGATATTGTAAATAAATTGCTACACACACACACACACTTACAATGCAATGAGGGCAAATGAGAAAAAGAAAATCTTTCCATTGTTTACATTTCCAGACTTACGTGGCTGTGTCTTTATCGTATTTTAACTTAGTTATTAGAATGTGCAGAAAACAGAACGAGAAAATCCAAAATAAAAATTGGTAGAGATTTCTCTGCAAAATTTGAGATAACAAACTCATTTTTAAAGAAAAAAAAAAAAGAAAAGAAGTAATTATCTACTTTTTTAAATTTCTTAGACTTAAATCATTACTTTTTAAAATTGATTTTTGTAATGAAAACTTTACAATGAAACCTCAGAGTGCTTATGTTTTGAAGATGAGAGATGTTCCAACTTTCCTGACATTCTTTGTTGTGCTTCCCTCTCTGTAACATATTTTTGATAAAACCGTTTGGGAGTTTGAAAAATATTCATGAATACTTCTGATCATCCCAAAGCATTCTTTACGGTGATTAAACTTAGAGAATAAAATATATCATCTAGAAGAGAAAACCTCTTCCCCATACTGATCTGAATTTTGCTCTTTGGTTTCCTCATTCCTTGGGAATTATGACTTGAGATAGAAGTCAATTCTGTACCCAGAAAAGTTATAATATATGTCCTCCTCCCAAACTGGTAATGTTCAGCATTTGTCTGAACTGAAAACTTTGCAATATTGTTTTGATTAAGAGGTTTTCTTTTTTTTTTTTTTTTTTTTTTGAACGGTAATCACTTAATGTTTCCATGGCAGCAAAACCATGGTGAATCTCTAGATTGCATTTTATTTAAAAAACCCCATGCCTGGAAAAATAAATCATTCCTACTGAAAGATATCTCATTGCTATCTGTAACTAGTTCTGCCAGCAGTTTCACCTTTTTTTTCCCCATCTGTTGTTACTCAGATATGGTTTTGCAAGCCTCCTCTGTTCTTGAGTCTTGACAGGCTGATGGTCACTTACATGGTAATCAGTGCAAGTTTTGCCAGTACTTCTTGCATACAGGTGCTTACTCTTAGCATCGCCATTTATTTTGTCCTAGAAATGTGACATGATCTGGAGTTTACTGGAGTCATTGGACATCTACAGCAAATTCAGTGGATTTCTGGTAAGTCACACACTTTAGTTTGGAATTATTCTGAAAAATAAAAAAATCAGTGTTGAAATCACACTTCGAAAAAAATCAGTGCTTGTATGTTTTAAGATGTTTTATCAACTATGATTGATAAATATAACCAAAATACCAGCATATAAAATGAAAAGGGGATATAAAGTACAGAAATCACAGTAAAATCATAAGCAGCGAACTAGTCCTCCACAAGCTACTCAGAAAAGATGTGGTGTTGACACTTAGAAGTGCTGCTCATAATTGCTCTGCTGATTACAAAGGAAACCAGTCAGAAAGATTTTCGGTGGTAAATATGCCATTAAAGCAAAACCAGATATACAGCATTAAAAGGGTGATCAATGCAAGACAATCAAATTTAAAATAATTTATCTCCAAGACAGAACAACTTGAAAAACAAGTGATTGCAACATGGAGGAGAAAGGAGCCTGGGGTAATTCACATGTCTTTGGTGTGAAAATTGATTTGCTGTAGTGTGAATGCAAAAGTAAGACGAAACAAGAAAAAATTATCCTCTTGAACAAGGGTTTGAGATTATAAAGCACTAGTAGAACAAGAACAGCTCTTGAGGCTGAAGCTGTAGGTTTTTTAAATGATTAAGCAAATAAAAACTTTTGCCTATTCAATTTTATTCTTCTCCCCTCTTGTATTCATAGAAGTTGCTGAACAGAACTTAAACGACTGGTTCAGAAGACTAAGTACCCATGTAAACAAATTACTACAATCTTTGAGTAAACCCAACCCACTCAGGCATTTAGCCACAGGAACTGTATGTTCTCCTGAAAATGCTAATGGCTCCATCCATCTTTTTGTTTATCTCTGACTGCAAAATCATAGCAGTTGTTAGGTTTTGTCCCTAACAATAATAAGAAGCCATGACAGAATTTTTATAGGTTCATTCTTCTTTACTATCATTCAGTTATCTTTTAGTTTTGGTATGTACAAGTAGAATAACGCCCGCAGAGACCAATAAACACATCAGAACCCCATGCTGCTACCATCAGACAAAGGATGCTGGGGCCCATGCAGCACCCTTCTGCAGGCCTGGGACTCCCAGCAAGCACAACACTTGTGGTGGGAAAGACCCACAGCCATGTCCTGGGGATGCCCAGTGACAGATGCCTTCCTGAGGTAACCAGCACACCAGACTGGAACCAGGGCACAGGCTGGGATGTTTAGGGAAGGAGATCCCACCGTTGGGAGCAGACCCCAGGTCTGTGAGTGTCTTTGGAATATTTTGCATTCAGACTACATGGCCTTCGTCCAAGAATATGCACTTGCTCTTCTCCCCTAAGGTCGATTCACCAAATATAGTTTTGTAACTGTCATATTAGGCAATAATGTACCACAGACTGCACTGGCCATTTAACAGTTCAAAAGTCTATTGCAGGTTAAGAAACAAACTGCTGTCTTTGAAATTTTGAGGATTTTTTTTTTCCATTTCTTCTAGAGTGTTATTCACGGGTCAATCTTTTCTGTTAACTTAATAGAGGCAGACTGCAGAGGTGCATCACAAACAAAAAAGTAAAGACAATTTCCAGTGCAAGGACAGAGAACAAACAAATAAACAGAAACCATGGCCAATGCATGAAAGCTGCAGTCACAGATCAAAACCCTAAGCCTCTTCCAGAGTCCAAGAAGTGACAATGGTATAGTGCATGATAGATCTATAGCAAAAAAAAAAAATATAACATATATATATATATATATATTCTTTAATTCTCATCAACAAAAGATGCTTGGCCATATCCTGGGAAGAAGGGCCTCAATACGTGTAGCGGTTGTTTGGGAGGATAGACATCTTCATAACGAGAGCTCCCCCTCTCCTTCCCCTTTTCCGCCTTTTATTGCTGAGTGTGACACCACATGGCACGGAATATCCTTTTGGTTGGTTTAGGTCAGCTGCCCTGGTGACGTCCCCTCCCCATCACTTGCCCGTCCCCAGCCTGCTGGCTCTTGGGGGGTGGGGTAGGAGGGAGTCTTTGTGCTGTGCCAGCACTGCTCAGCAATAGACAAGATATCAGTGTGATACCAGTGCTGTTCTAGCTACACGTGCAGAGCACAGCACTGCATGGGCTGCTGCAGGGAAAGTTAACTCCATCCCAGACCCATTGCATGCCCACCTGTCCTGGGCTGTGGATTACATCTGGACTGAGACACATGTAGAAGTGAGACCAGGACATGGGACAATGGACCTGTGGTAGTCATAGGGGAGGAAGGAGCTGAAATAAGGCCACAGTACAGAGAAAAGCCAGCCTCCTATCTGCTTTCAGTACCCCCCAGACATGTCTGGAGGGGACAGCGGGAGATCTGACGTCAACTGTAGATGGGATGACTAGGTCAGTGGTGTGACCAGGTCAGTGATGTGACCAGGTTCGTAATGATGCGACTAGCTCAACCCCACTGTTGCTGTTAGTCACATATCATATTATTTTTGTTAACTTTATGCAGATATATTGGAGAAGTACACTTCAAACAGTAAATGAAAATAGCACACCAGTGAGAACACTGGATACTGTGGGACCAGCTTTTCTGACCTGCAGGAAAAGTGTTGGGAGGCCCAAGCCTGTCCTGTGAAACTACTGGGTGGTCCAGCATCTCCAAAGAAAACATTTTATAGGCCATAAATTCCTTAGATATTTCACTTGGTGATGTCCTTTTTGTATCACCTCTGTCAAGAAAGATTCTAGTGTTACAGGGATTCATCAAGGTCAGATGAACACAACCGCAGAGCTTGATAAAAAATCTGAAGAGACTTTCAGGGTTCCTGTAGGGATTCCAAAATAATTACATTATTTAGATTTTTTCTCATGGAAGACATCTCCCATTTTAGCTATTGTGGTACTACTTTTCTCTTACTTTTTTTTTTTCTTCTTGTTTCCTAGTGAATGTTTTAGAAGAATGTCAGGGCACTGATAAAAGTATACACAGAGCAAGGGCATTCAACATTAGTGACAAATATCCAGGCTGACATTCCATTATTAACATTTGCCTTTTTGTTCCCTGCTTACTGCTGTCATGAGTAACGACGTAATGATGGAGGGATTTCAACCCTGACTGAGTTTATTTGTCCTTCAAGTGTGCTTTAGTTGACAAAAAAAAAAAAAGTCAGAAAGTAAATATTTCTTAATTAATGTAGAAAGTACTTTAAAATACTTATATTTTATTTCTAAATGCTAACAAGGCACAAGTAATGAATCTGAAAGGGCTAATCAGGACTTTTGCTTCTGCTAAATGTAGTGATCTGAAAAATAAGGAGCCAGTTTTCACACTAGCTTTCACATTTCTGGAAACTGCATTCCAAAAATGAACTAGTTTGAAAGAAAACCATACCAGCATTGACTTTCCTACATAGCAAGTTCAGTCAATCTCTTGAACTTCTTATTAAGTCTTAGTGAGAGCAAGTTGTGATCACTTATCTCTTAAGTAGATTATATATTTCAAAGGAAGCTATCCTTTGAGATAAAAGGGTTGCTGCTGTTAAAATTCATAAAATTCATAAAAGAAGAAGAAAAGATTTTTTTTTCTAAGATCTTCAGCCACATAAATTGATACTTGAGCAGCACAAACCAATTGACTCACATCTAGATTTAGTACACATTGATACATCCAATATTTCCCTACTCTGTTCTCATTGCTTTTCTCCTTCACACTTCCACCCATTTCTCAGTTTTCTGAGAGCCCTCTGAGACCTGAAGTTACAGACAAACTCTGAAACATGAAAATGGAATCGAATGCTATGTGCTTGTATTCAACAATATAATATATTTTCCATGTTTTAAGCAGTAACTGGAGATTAGAAGTGTGAAAATGCAAAGTTGAATACCTATGCCTTTAAAATAAACATACAGATAGTTGGCTATGATCTGGAAAAGGTATTTTTTGAACAAGGGCCTTATGGAGAAACGTCTTCTATCTGCTAAATTTGAGAGAGGCAGTGGATAAGCTTCCCTGGATGGTAATTTATAACAGTTTTTATCTGGGTTCAGTAAATGTTTAAACGTTCACCTTTGTTCTTCAGAAAATTTAAATGAAAACTGTCAAAAATAGAAAGGCCATGAGTGTCTTGCTGAGGTTTTACCCTACAGTTTAGATAAAAGTCACCGTCTCTGTGCCACAGTCTGAACTCTTGAGTTCATAGTCCCCTGCCACATACAGCTGTGCACTCTCAGTTCTCAGCTAACTAGCAAGGTTATTTACTGAATGCTACAATTTGTACACTTGAAGTGTTTGAAATTTCCCATAATTACTACACTTAACTATGCAAGGTCTTTACAGTTTTTGGAGTTGTTATTCTTTCACCAGGTTAGGTCAAACTAGGCAAGTATATTGGGAAAGGAAAACACATTTGCAGAAGTATTTCTGTAGAGACACGGGAGTAAAACTGAGCATAAACAACCATCCACTTAATATAAATAAATAAATGAAAAACTCCCAGGATATGCCTTGAATGAAGGGATTAAAGGCTGGCAGATGTTGTGCCATACATTAGGGTGCATCTGAGCCAACCTCTGCTTGGCAGAGTCCTCCTCCATCTGAGAGAAAAGAAAACCTCTAGAAAGGTGCCGTCCTGTAGTCAGAGGTGTGGGAGCACACTGGGACCATGCTCCTCACCCACCCACCAACGGCAACAGAAACCACTCACCCTGGCATGGTCTGAGACCGCTTTTAGGGACCTCTGTTAGATAGGATTTCAGGGGATTTTTAGATAGGATTTCAGGATTAGAAAGGATAGATAGGATTTTAGGGACCTCTGCAGATAGGATTTCAATTAAGAGAGCTGGTAGAGGAATTTATATATGAATACACAGGTTGTTTGTTTGTTTTTTGTTTGTTTGTTTGTTTTTACATTTGCTGGCAAATGTGTAGCTCAGGTAAAGAGTCCTTATAAAGAGCCAATTTCTAGTTCAAATGCTGGAGATTTAATTGGACAACAGTGTAGCAAACAATTTGAGCTTATACAGAAATCAAATGAAATATGTGGAGAAAAAAATTGATTGTAATAGAAAATTAAATTTGCCTGTTAATTGCTTTTAAACTATCATATTCCTACTGGAGCAAGCAATTTAACTGCATAACTCTTGTCCTTTTACAGACAATTAATACAGTAGTGAAAATAAGCTGTTCAGACATATTTACAGTTATAGCAGAAATTAGTGAAATTCTGCCTGTGCCAGCCTGAGATGCGGAAAATGGTTGGTGGTGCTTTATTTAAATCTTTCTCTCAGTAGATTTTCCAAGATTCTAGATAAAACCAGTGCACAAAGTAAGGAGCCCTGTGAAACCGCTTATGTGCCCACAATTACACACACACGGACACACTTGACATGCAGGATGTTTTAACCATTGAATAAATGAATGCATATATTTAATGCATGATGTGGGGAAGCTCAGGGTGAGAAGCTTTGAATTGTCATAAAAGCATTTAATTGTAAGCCTCACAACAGCCTAAATTGAGTTTTGGACTTCCAAACCATTCCCATGTTCTCATGTGCTTTTAAAAGAGGTCTGTTTGTATTCTCAGAAATCATACATTAAGAACAGGATGCAAGTCAAAATCACCCAGTTACATTGTTTGCCACTTTTCTCTTTAGCTGAAGTGAGTAGAAAGCTTTCTGTAAATATGCAAATATAAATATGTAAATATGCAGGTCAGTGTCTTTTACAAATTCCAGCTGCTGGACTCTTCCAGAGTCCAGCTGCTGGACTCTTCTCACAGAGGACACCCCTGCAGCCCCCGCTACCGAAACCTTGTCACATAAACCCAATACAACTCTTCTTCCATGGGCATATTTAAGGCATACCATCTGTACTAGGGTACATGCAACATGCTTTAAGTTAAAAATTGTGAATCTTCCTAGAAGCTGCAGGCAGGAATGCATAGGTAAAGGCACAGAGTGAAAAGGAAGGTAGGAGGGAAAGGCAAAGTGTGTTAGGTGAAAGAGGCTGGAAGAGAAGGGTATAAACTTAAACATGGGCTCAAAAGAACATGCTTTTTATAAACTCCATAGCCAATGTCACAGCTGGAAATGATTTGTACTGATTTAGCCAAGACCTGGTCCTTTCCATCTTTTTCTTTCAATTCAAACTTTTTCAAAAAAATTGACAGTTTTTGTTGTTGTTGTTGTTTGTTTGTTTGTTTGTTTTTTAAGTTTGTGCAATAGCAACATGATTCATTTTGGTTATTTGCCTTTTATAATTGCTGGGTTTGCTAAAAAATAAAAGGGGGGGCAGGGAGAAAGGGGTGATTAAATACTCATGGAAAAGACCAGCAGAAACAAAACAAAACAAAAAAACCCAAACAAACAACAACAAAAAAAACCCCAACACACAGTGGTTCAAATGCTCTGTATGAACCTTGGAACTGTAGCAGGTTAATTTGTACCGTATGTACAGGGCATTTTTCCCCTGCCTCGCAACTTCTGTAGGTGTAGACTTGTATAGAAAGGGCATCAGCCCCTCCTGTTCTGCTCCAGTAGTGCTCTACAGAGGTGAGAGCAGGACTGAAAAGAAACAGAGACTCTAAGAAACTGGATGGCTTGCTTAGACTATTTGGGGCAGTTTTCTTGTCCATCTTCCCCCAGTGTAAATGGGTAGAGAGGAACACCTCTGCTCAGAAAGCATCAATTGAAATGAACACAAAGAGCAAACGTTGATAGGACAATTGTCTGTCCAGAAAGTCCATCACTGGCAAAGCATTAGGCAGAGCTTAGCAGTATGAAGTGAAAAGCTTGAGCACTGAGGATTGGACCAGATGATCAGATGACCAGAAGTCTCCTACAACCCCAACCCTTCTGTGATTTGGTGATTCTGTGAAAAGGAAGCTCTCTAAACAGATTCCAGGGAAACAAGTGTCAGAGAAATAAAATAATTATTTCAATTAAAGGATTTTGTTTCTGCAGCATCACGTGAATATATGCCAAGCATGAGTGAATTTGGACTGGTATTGGGAGGCTCAAATCACCACAGCAGTGAAGGATCTGGAGCAGCCTTTTAATTGGAGAAGTGGCAAGAAATCTTCTTTGTTTCAAGATAGAGCTCAGTAAATGTAATAACACCTTTTGAATAGTTCAACTGACTGAATAAAGTCTTTGCTAACAGGTCTTTGTCATGCTGCCAAAACAAATAATTACTGTATATAATTAATTCCATGCTTCAGTGCTCTGCTGCTCATCTTCAGAGCTCAGGAAGGCTTTCTTCTGCCTTGATGAATGACAAAGCCCCTCAGTGTTAGTTAAGCAGAGGGGATAGACTGCAGTGGGGGCCAGCCAGTGGTGCTGGAAAAGTAGGACTTAGGCTCTTGCTTCTTGTTTGAGGTTAAACCGGTGAGCGGAGATGGGGACTGGCAGGGTTGCCTGAGGGAAATCCCTGGGTTTCACACTTTCCTGTGGAACAAATCATACTCCACTTCTTAGGGCCAGCTGGGCATTTTATCTGACAAATTCATCGGACATTACCAATTTCCTCTGTCTTCTGTTGTCCTCCCTTGGCACACTGAAGATTTGTTGGTTCTGGCCTTTTGCACTAAAGATCTTAAGATTTTGACAAGCTACAGCAAGGCATTCTGTGGTCCGTGATTTACTGAGGACAGACTCCCTGTACCGTACAACCTGCCATACTAACACATCAATGGCAGTCACCTGGGATGGTGGAAATTGGCTCAAGAACTGGGGCCATGACATTGCCCCTTTCAGCAGTTTCCTCTCACAGGCCATTTTCTTCAGGGAGAAGCAGCTGTGCATCTTACCACCACAGCGCTCCGCCAGCCTTGGCTCTTGCTGCACTGCCCGGCTTCTGTGCTCGTCTGCAGCATGCCTGCACTCCAATTTGGTAGGAAAATATCCCAGGCAGCTTCAGCCCAGCTGATTTGCAGGCTGTTTGTTGTGCAGCGGTGGCTGTGCTGAACTCCGGGTAAGCCACAGGAATATGCGGTTAAATTGTTTAAATTGAGCCCTGTGGTGCACAGTTTTTCACCAAGGGCCCAGGGGGAATATCGCAGGGGAATATCACTAAAAGCTTAACTTTTTTTTTTTTTTTTTTTTTTTTTCTGCAGATACCTACTGCTGTTCTCTGCTGTGCTGGTTCCAGTCACTGCAATATCTCCTAAACTGTTCTGGGCTTTGCAGGGTCTAGGATCTTAGTGCCTCCCATGGTGATGAATCTACTTCTTTAGCAAAAATCAGTGGCTTTAACTCACGTTTCATCTTAAACACTGTTTTCAGTCCTAACCCTGGAATCTAATATCTCATCCATACTCTGTCATTTATCGCTTTCCCTTAGGAAGTAGTTTAGCAGCAAAAGAAGTATTGGACCTCCTCTTCATTTGGAGTGCCTAGTTTCTCTTCTACCAAAGCCTCCCATGCTATTGCAACTCCACCAATCTATTTGGGGAAGCAGTATATTTTGACTTCATGTTGTATTTTGCCTGAAAATGCAACTTTGAGCCCTAGGAAGCTCTTATCAAGCTTCTGCTCAAAACCCAAATGGGTGGGAGAAGCCTGTACCTCCAACCATATGGGGATGGGGCTGAGTTTAAAAGCTGGGGTAGGGACTCCATCCTGCGAAATGGAGAATTTGATCTTCCACTTTCATGGAATTCAGGGGTTCACCAGGAACACTGTGTGCACACCTCATTCAACCTACGTGGGTGCTTTGTTTCCTTTCTCTTGGCTCCTCTCTCTAGCTCGCAAGCCTAGGAACTTACTAGCTCAACACTGCTGCATGCTTCCCATCTGAGAAGGTTATTGGCATGGAGCAAAAATTAATGTGACAGAAAGCAGTGAACTCTCATTAGCATTAGCATTAACTAATGCAGTACTTAAGATTTTATCACAATGGTATCTCCAAACACCATACAATAATTAAAAATAACATTGATCATAGCCTAAAGGGCAATATATTAAAAAATCTTGATTTGGAGACTCTAATAGAAATCAACTCTGCAAGCAGTCTTATTAACTGTGGCACTATTCAATGCAAGTAACAGCAGAGTCTGATACTAAATGACAGTCCAGGAATGTAACTGCCTGCAGTATAATACATATCATTCTGACTCTACTGTTATTCCTTTAAAACTTGTCAGACCTTAACATTTGTGCTTTCCTTGAAACATAACTCTTCTGTCATCAAGTTCTGATGACTCATTCTTCAAGCTATTCTAATGATTCACAATAGCCAAGTATTCTCTCAAATTAAGGGTACAAATAAATAGATTTGATTTTGGAGCACAGTTTTCTAACCTTTTGCTAGACAAAGTTTGCTCTCTATGTTACTGGGCTCTGTTCCTGAGAACAATTTGAGAATTTGTACAGACAAGCAAACATCGGTCTGAGAAAAGTACATGCTGATATACATACTGATGGATCACACACTTACCTTTTTTTTTTTTTTTTTTTGGCATAAAGGCTTTGAACAGAGCCACCAGAGACTATTGGACAAGTAAGGATCTTCAGATTTTATGTGTATAATTATTTTTAAAGTGTCATAGCCATCGAAGTTGTAGACCATCGCTTGAATTGATTATTGCTATGGAAAACAGAAAGCTGGGTAGAAGGCTGGTTTTAAATAATGCTTTACATATTAAGTATCTCTAATTTTGATTTCTGAATTCTAGGAAAGCTATGCCATGTGATAAGATATGTCAAGCATTTAAAAGCTTGAAAAATGCATATTACCAAGAGTTTTCATGATAAATGTATTGTTCTGTGAGTTCTTTGGCTCCATGGACATGAATTTGATTTCAGTAGCACATTGCCATTGAAAAAGATGCTTTTATTTTTCTAGGAATGGCAAAAATGTAACTCCTGTGGCTCTATGAACTTAGCTTTTGGGGCATTATAACAGTTTTCCTGTTACGTGAATTTTATTTAACCTAAACTTTGGGACACGCTGTAATATGGAAAGGAAATCTGAAGGAAGATACCATGGCTTTTGCATAGATTTTTTTTTTCTGTTATATGTTTGTACTCTTTCTTCTTTCTCCTCCTCCCAAAACATGCCACTTGAAAAAGAAAGAACTTCATTTTCACTAACACTACTTCAAGTGGTACTAATAGCATAAAGGCATTTATCTGCATCAAATGGATTTAAATATAATTTGCTTTCATTCAAATGCCTGGAGAGCAAAAAGTGTTGTTTAAAAGGGATGAGATGATTTTTCCTGGAACATTTTAACTCAGCTTCTCATTCTTTTTACATGTGGCTAGTGGTAAGCAGAGCTCCATAAAAGCTGATTTTTAACCATATGCTCTTTTTTTTTTTTTTTTTCCCCAAATGCTGCTTGTTTTTTTAGGCCTTCATCCTGGGCCTGAGAGCAGATAATTTCCTTTAAGCCTTTCTCACAGCATTTGCTATCACTATGGTTAGCAAATTCTCCTTTGAAAGGCTGCAAGGAAATACTGTGCAGTACAATCTTGTAATCCCAATGTGGAGCCAGACAAGGTGTTTGTGTCAGACAGCTACCTGGAATTAAAGTCCTACTAAGACTCCTGTCCTTGAAAGAACTTGCTAATACATAAAGCCACTTACAAAGAAAAAGCACTTCTTATCTAAGAGGGTATCGTAACATTCTCAGAGAAACACCACACAGCTCAACTTAATCTAAAACTCTCCTACCCTGCACATGTTTTTTGCTCTTTGTGGGTGTTTAGCCCCATCAGGTGCAGAGACACAGCACAGTCTCTGCCTTGCCAAAATTCCACATGAACATTGGCCTCCTGGGGTGCTGCAGCTTCCACTTTAATGAGATACAAGGCAAAGATGCATGAGATTAGCCTGACATCTTTTCACCTGTGCTGAACAGGTGATTAGATAACGTGATTAGAGTTCTCTTTCTTATAAAAGGCTTTATGGCACTCTGGAAGAGTTAAATTTCTGAGTGCAGTAATGCTCAAGTTGGATTAAAGATTGTTGGGGAGCTTTTTTCTTTCTGATACTTCCTCTATACGTGGGTAAAAGCCTCTCCCTATGGGCCACATTTGTATTTCAGCTCTACATCTTTTTCTCCAGTGCTTCTTTCCTGCCAGAGTAAAATATCACCTAGCCTTTCTATCTCACCCTAGTCAAATTTAGACAGTTTCTAAACACTGCCTTCAGGGTTTATAAAAATATATGCAATGCTATTGAGAAAGGTGATGTAATTATATGGGAGGAAGAGAAAGTTGGATGCCATGAATATTACAATAGGGGATATCACAGCGCTGAAAACCAAATAGGTAGACAGACAATATTTAATGTTACTGCAGAAACTTTTTAAAATCAAAGTGTTTTCTTTTTTTCCTCTGGAAGAAAAAAAAAAAAAACAAACAAATCTCAAGTACAGGCACTTCCAGCAATAACCTTTCTCGTAGCACCAATTAATCCCCCTACCACTTCTTGAAATGCTCCCCACTTTTCAGGGTGCCTGTTAGTCCCAGCTGTCAGAGTACCTAAATCCTGGACAAACTGCCACTGAGCAATTAACCATCAGTCACAGTGGAGGCTAATGCATCTCGAATGCAGCCGGCCACCTATGGAGACCACGTGCAGTCTGATGTCAGGAGCACGCCAGCTCCCTCTCTGTCAGGCTTGCCAAAGTTGGCAGTTCTGACTCCAACAGGAGCTGGAGCAGGCAGGTAATTTTCAGAAAAAGAGGAATTCATCCTGAACATAATGAAAGAGAGTAATCAGTGAAGTCAGTGAAGACTTCCCTCGTTAGACTTTCCTACTGAGAGATGTTAGTACTGAAAGTGGCTCAGACTATGACTAGCTGTACTTGAACTTAGGATGAAATATATTGAGCATTTGAAGAAAAGCACCAAAATATAAAAAGACAGTACTACTAGATTATTCAGGAGATTCTCATTACCTAACTCAGGCAACCCAGTCAATTGTGGAGATTCACAGTCTGACATTAAAGGTCCCACATTGATACTGAGCCAGAGAAAAGTCTGTAACACAAACCTCATGGGGAAGTTTTTTCACAGACTCTTGAAAAAGCAATCTCGTTACTGGTTAATTATTAGGCACATGCAGCTCTGATAATCATCACTACTGTGTGCAGGCTTTCTTTATGAGTCTGAGGACATCCTGAAAATACACCTGGTGAATTCAGGTCTGCAGGTGGAGAATAAATTAATTGATGTAGCTGTAGTCACTGAAAAATTTTTACTCATGTTTAATTTCTGAAAAAAAAATACAGCATCATAAAAGCTCTCAAAATAAGAATGAGCATAGATGCCCAGTTGTAGGGAAAACACTTTACCAACAGATAGTTGTACCGACAGAGAGCTTCTCAGCACACCAGATCAACATTTCCCCTCCTTTGTCACAGGGGTTTCTGTTGTCAGAAAACAGAGACTGCAAAGGCTTCTGCTTTTGTTGAAATTACAGCACACTTTCATTTCCATTCTCTCTCCCTCTGAGTGCTGAACAGATCTGACAGACAACATGGACCTTATGTTTATTACTGCAGTTATGCACTGTAAAAGATCTTGCACATGGCTGAGAAATGCATTTCATCTGTTTCCTCCTGGATGAACACAGAGCCCTAACCATGTAATTTTTTCTCCTTAGAAAAAGAAAGCAGACATGGGCAACTTCCAGGTGGGTGAGATTAGAAAAAAAAAAAAAAAAGCACAACAACACAGTGAATCTTAGAATTGATATAAATGTAGACAAATGTTTTAATTAGTCACCTTTACCTAGTAACTCCTCATTACTCACTCCAGCCTTGGGATAGTTGTGCCAAACTGTCATCTCCTGATGCTATTTCCAGTAAGTGAAAGGCATGACTCCGTAAACCTGCTAGAATACAACAAAAGGAAAACTGTAAGTTCATCATCATATATTTTTAGAGAAATAGGAACAGGTTTTATATTCCTTTAGAGAACCATTTAGAAATAAATGCCTCTTTCATTGGCAGAGCTCATAATGAATCACTTTGC
Organism: Anser cygnoides; assembly: GCF_040182565.1. Lineage (NCBI taxonomy): Eukaryota > Metazoa > Chordata > Aves > Anseriformes > Anatidae > Anser > Anser cygnoides. The sequence goes on along the minus strand of NC_089874.1, from coordinate 123,353,371 downwards.
ACACACAGATTTCCAACCTGAGTAGTGTTATTAAGTCCTACTTGCTAGCACCGGTAGGGTGCAGAAATTTTCAGACAAACAGTGAATCTTGCATAAAATAGTTATTGTAGTTTGGTACTTTAGACTACAGTATTTTTGAAACAGATCTGTAGGCCAGTCTCTGTTTGTGTAATAACAAATCTACACCCTAGCATTTCAAAATCTTTATTGTCTCCCTCCTGCTATGTTTAGATTAGTGAGACCCTTTTTTTATTTAAGGTCTGTAAACTGACATTGGCAGCTGGTATCCAGGCTGCCCTTCTCAAGCTGTCAGATATTTGAGCCACCTTTATGGCTTCCTGTTTTGCAGCCTGCCTAACCATAAGGCAAGGGGCTTTGTGTAGGGCCGTGTTTTCCAGACCTGACCTTCCCAAATGAGGAACACTGTGAGGCTCATCTTTCTCTCCTGTTCTTTACATCCAGCTTTTACATTTGTTATCACTTATTTTGAAGGATTTTCTATTGACTACTGGGTAATTTGTTTCCATGACACTTCCCAGGAGTTGTTCCTTATACATTAGACTGTTTTTCTACTGAGAGCAGCTAATATCCCATGTCTTTCACAAAAGTTTCTCCAGTATTTACCCCCATTCAATTTAGATGTTCATAAAAGTTTTGATAAGTAACAAATTCCACTAAATGACTTGCGTGGCACCAACCATTAATGTAGATGCTCTTTAGAAGAGGTGCTGATTCCTAAAGCACATTGCAGTCGCATTGCAAACTCCAGAACAGTTTCTGAGTTCACACTTTGGCATAGCCCGTGGCAGCATTAAGTGGACAATTAAGAGTCTAATATTTGAATGGTCTTAGGAACGGGAACTGTTGAAACGTGAAGAGATTTGTTTTGGTCTTTTTTCTGCTATTTCAAAGATTATATAAAACACGCACACAGAAGGAAAAGACATCTGCTTCTGAAGTACAGCTTTTCTGCTGTGAAATGTGAGAGTTTATAGGAAAACAAGCAAGAGTTGGCATGTGATTTAAGTGAGGGAAGCCAGGGACCTTCACCTTCACCAGTACTCCTGGGTGTGCTCACTTCAAGCAGGTTTTTGAAAGGCTTTGAACAAGCCAAAGCAAAGGACCTGACAGCTCCCAAGTTCACTATAGAGGGGTTTCTGGTCTTGTAGGACTTCTAATGGAAAACATTTGTGCTACTAAGAACTTCAGCTCCCCCTTTCTCATCCAGACCCCATCCCACCTCTGTGGAATATCCCCCCAACATGTACCATTTTTAATAACCCTTCTGTCCCCCATTTCATTTGCTCCCTTCTTTGATGTGCCTTATGTTCATACTTGATCCTGTGTTAATTTATCCAGTGTGCTAGTACCAAGCAAATCCCTCCTGGATATGCTCCTTTAAATTTCTACAGTTGTTCCTAAAACCCCACAGATGTTATCAGCACAGGGCCAGTCTCATGAGTTACCAGCTCCACTTTCATCTGGTTTCCTTGGGCTCTGACAGCTGAACCTTCCCTTTAATGCGTATTTTGCCCAAGCCTTGCCCTTGCAGGGGCAGGAACTGGAAAACCAAGCAGACTAAAGCACAGCATTTCAATATCAAAAGGGAAAACAAAACAAAACAAACAAACAAACAAACAATAGCACTTTTTCTCTTTGCTGTATTTCTGGCACTTTGAATGAATATTTAAGTGAGCTTCATGAGGAAGCATGTATTTGTCTGCATGAACCACTTACTGCCTCATATCCTCCTCCATCATGAAAAATACCCTTTAAGTCCTCTAAACCCTTTTAGACAGAAGAATAAATATGTTTTTGGACTAAAGCTTTACATGAAGACTAGTACAGTTCGATGTTTTAGTGTTGCACAGTATAAGCAAGCAGCATCAACAGGCCAGTCAAGAATGAACTTTCACAGGAGCATTTCTTGTATTTGCTTTCTTTCCTTTCCTTCTCTGTTGTGTGACTGTTTCAACATGAGAACATAGAAAATTACATTATCATTTTGAATAAAAGGCCACGAATTTTTTTTAGTTCACATTGTTTCTTTTTTTTAAGTGATCACATAAGTACACCAAAGCATAAATAATTGCTAAGCCAAGAGCTATTAGTTAACATCAGCTTGCATAATGAATAAAGGCTAATATGAAAAGTGAAAGGAGCCAAGTGACAAGTTGTAAATCTGGTTCTGACGTAAAAAGAGGTACAGTAAATGCATGTGCGTAACTAGTACACACATCGTTTTCCACGCAATAGTGATGTATCCCTTTTCTATTAATGCACTCTTTATTACCAGGAGTTTAACACTTTTACAGCTGTGATATTTCAGATTACAGATGTTGGGAATTTGTTTTCCTCTTCACAGAAAATTCCGCATGGGTTTTGCATCAGAGTACAATAATTCTGATCAGGTATCAAATTATTCTGGTTATTTAATCTAAGGACTGAAATAAGTTCTACCAAAAAGAAAGCAGCTTAAAAGCAAACATTCAGAGATACCAGCAAACACTGAATCATTAGAATATGTAGTATATATAACATTTTGAAACCATGTACCTTTCCAAATAGTCTAAACACAGTTTGTTTTATGATTAGAAACTCAACGAACCTGCAGGTGGATTTGCCTCTCATTCTGGGAACTAAAAATAAAGGAACATTGCATTGAATTTCCTCAAATATTTGTTCAAATGTTTCAGCAAGATTGCTTAATTGTCTTTTCAATCTCTTGATACACCTTTTTAACAGAATCATCTCAATCTTTATTAATACTATTCTTTGTTAGTATGAGATAATATTACTATGTCAATGATATAATATATGTGCAGTCACAAAAGTTTGATCAGTTACTGTTTGAGGTCCTTGTGCCATGGGCTGGGCAGACTCCAGAGCATGGGACATGGTAACACTTGTGCTCTTGTTAGCCTTTAACTGAGCAGCTTTTTCCCTGGATGGACTGTGTAAAGTTTTCTGCTACACATCCCACAATGTTTAACGTGATATCTGCTGACAGTCTGCTGACACATATTGAGCCTGTTCCTTGTTAGCAGGGCACAGGAAGGCTGTATAGGATCAGCAGGCAGCCTGATCTGTGATGTGCTCTTCGCAGCAGTGTTTGCAGGGAGCACAGATCACAGGTAACACAGGTAGCATGTCTGCACTCATCACCTGGTCTGCATTCATCTGGACCACATCTAAAGAGTCCTGATGATGAAAAATTAATGAAAGGAGCAGTGGTTCTCACAAGTATGTTTTAAATGTTGCAGTAATGTAGAAAAATAAATGTAGAGATATTTTCCCTCCTTTACAAGATCATAAATTTCTTAAATCTTAACAAAGATATTCTGCAAGACTGGTTAACGAATATATGTATTTATATTGACTGAGTGAAATGTGTGACTGAATAGTGTATAATTATGTTCTTGAGGACTATTTCCTGACAAATTCAAATCTTCAGGAGCAGGAAACAATCTAGAACAGGAAGAAGTCAGTGTTTAGGTAGAAGTGGGGGACGTCATCTTCAGTTTAGCTAGAGAGTTAAGTTTTATTTAAAAAAATGATTTTTCTGAATTTTCTGAACAGTAATTTTTCATGGAAGTTCAATTAAAAGCTTATTTCTAACTGCAAGCCACGTGCTGAGTAGTGATACACATTTGGAAATAATTTCTGATTAGCTACTTGGGAATAAAAACTGAAAGAAAAGAAAGTAAAGGAGTAAAAGCCTCTTTTTGTGCTAGAGCGAGATAAAACTTTTATCTGAAGAGTTTTTCATTCTTTCCTAAATCCACACCCACTTCTAGAAGACTTCGTAGTCACCCAAATGTTTTTTTTTGATCACTTCAGCTGACTCAGGGGTTCAGGAGCAGTCAAAACCCGTCAAGTTTTTAGTGACTGCCACATCTGGGCTAAAGCTAGGAGCTGGGCACAAGGCTCTGCAGAACCTCAGGGGGTTTTGTGTCTGCAGATGGAGCCTGTCCAGGAGGTGTGCTGGGCTTGATTCCCACCACCAGCCCAAGAGCCTGCTCCCGGGTTGGCGTGCAGGCAGGGTATGGCAGGCTGTGAGGCCTGCACTGAGCGTGTTGAGGCTCTGTCGTGTGCTGCGTGCCCTGGGAGGCCAGCTCCAGCTGTGTACAGCAATACCAGTGATGACCATTCCTGCCACGAGCAGCTTCTAATTAAAGACGGTGATCATCTGCCAAGCACATGTGGTCAGGCTCAAGAAAGCGCCACTGAGTCCAGCCCAGCTCTGCACACAGTCCGTAGCCAGCTCACGCTGACTGAATGCGTGAAATGAGGTAAGAGCCAGCAAGTGAGCCCAAGTGCTAGGAAGAAAAATGAGAGAAGAACATACTGCTTAAATCCAACAAACAGAGAAACAAAAAGACCGTGGAGGCAGATCCATCTGCTATTGAACTTAGCAGTGATCCCCATCTGACTCCGCAGGAGCATAAAACCAGGAGAACCCCTCTGTTATGGGCCCAGGTATGCCTTGATAACCACATCAGAGCAGGGCTAAACATCAACACCAGAGTTGTACATTGCACAATATTTCAAAGCTATCAGGCAAATAGAGATTTCCCAAAGGGAGGGGACACTTTCCCAGTAAGTGTTCTCTTCATCCCATATTCTCTGCCAGACAATGTGGCAGGTAAGCTAAATAGCAATTGCTCCCTGGTTTTTAATGACATTTGATGAGCTATTTCACAGGTTGATGCTAGTATCACAGAAACGTAAGGTTTGAAGGTTTTGCGGTAGGGTGGGACCAACCCATCTCACCTCTTTCCCTCTCTCCTGGCACTTCCCAGGCTCCTGACAGGAGCTTGTCCTCAAGGCCTCCCATGAAAGGCCTTCCCCCATCCCACCACCAGGTCTCATCCAGCTCTCCCTCTGCCAGGTGAAAAAAAGGGCAGTATGAAATGTCAACAGTTCCTAAAGAAATGGTACATTACTTCATCTTTCTAGCGTTATGTTTGCATTAAACAACTTTTGGAGACCGAATAGGATTTGCCATTTTTGGATATACTGCAACATACTCATTATCACTTCTGCTTTGGCCATGTAGATAAGGTTCTAGTGTATTAGATACAGCTCATGCAAATGAACATTTATGGGATCCTTTAATTTTCTGAGGATTATATTACTGAGCAGTAACTAGAAAAAAAAAAAAAAAAGTCTTTTTCTACTAAAATGCCAGCTGTGAAATCCCAGTTCTCAAATATACAGTTCTAAATTTTTAATTTTACAAAACATAATCTTATCCAAGCAGCTAAATACATTATTGATACTATTGCACACAATCTAAAGAATTAGCCACCTAAAAGGAGATAGGAAAATAACATTTACTTCTAATGTGTTTCTGAAAAATGCTTACATAGAGGTGCATGTACTTTAAATGATCATTTTGTTTATTTCTGCCCGTTCTAAAAAGAAATTACCATGTGATGGCAGAAGGGAGAACAGCATCTCTAGATTGCATACACTGCTCCTCTTGATGCAACAGAAAAAAGCAAAGCCTTTTGTCTTGAATAAATGTATATGAGTGCTCACATCAATGAACATCTTTTTCTGAACAGATGAATAGACACAGAAAATCCACTGAAATAACATACCCTAATCTGCATTCAGAAAATTGACATTCAGTGGGAGGCAGTGTGTTTGCCTTATTTGTTCCTCGCTGCTATTGTAGGTGGCAGTATTTTGCTATAAACTAATGAGATTTATTCTCAGCTAGATGGATTCACTGCTGAACCCCAGCAAGACCTGAACATAGCCCCTCTGGGAATTCGATCTGGACAAATTCCTTATGAAGAGACAAAGGCTCTCACCTGGATGTAAGAGCATCTGAAGAACTAGAGAGAGACAGAGAAAGCACATTGAAGGTACCACTCCCTTTCCCCAACTTCTTTATGTTGGGAATATTTCTCATATTCAGAAGGCAGAATGTATTTTGAGTCATGTAAAGCAGATTGACCTGAGGGAATACAATTCCACATCCAAAAACTCATTCAGGGACACTTAAAATGATTCCAAAGCAGATTACCTTCTTCACAAGTAATGCCCATTATTGCCCATGCAGGTGTTGTGGCATGAAGAGACAACCATTCAGTTTCAGAGAATCTGTTCAGAAAGATCAGCTAGATTTATCACTGCATTTTTTGAGGTTAAATGGTAACACCTTCATTTAAGAGCTTATCTCACTTTTCAGTGGTAAAGATGGAGTCAAAGGCTGAAGCCCTGCTGCGTGCAACCTTTTTAGACTAGCAGTGCCTGCTCAGTTTTCCAGAGGAGGTATGGCTGCAATGACAAGGAAATTGATGTGTGGAGACAATAATCTCATTGAAGGCATCTTTCCCACACTCTTTAGAAAGTACTCCACATATTCCCAGCATCCTGCAACGCACAGGTTGAAAAAAATCTGTTCTGGATCTCTCACTCTCATTGCTGGAGTGCCCTCCTGTTTCCAGCAGATAGCACAAGCTCAGTGCTCACAAAGAAAGAGATAAAGAAAGCTGGGACAAGCCCCTTTCCCTGTGTAGTGCTCATTCTCTTTTGCATTTTTCCATTTGGAGGCACAGAGATCTGGTGGTGGGACTAATCAAGCAAGAACCGTCCCAGTAAAAATTGCCTCTACTTACAGGGATACAGTGGTAACTGTTGGGTGGCGAGTGGTTAAGCCAAGTGTTTTGGAGATGCAAGATGAAAGGAAAGACAACCAAAACAGAGAAAGAAAAACGTGACTGGAGGTGAAGGCACACAGCAGCAGTAGAAGGCTGATGTTCCAGGAGCTGTTCGGGATCTACCCAGAGCTTGTGGAAATGCTGGAATAAGTGTTTTTTTCTCTTTGATTTGGCCAACTTTGCATGTCTTCCATAAAAACATCAGTGCATTCCCACTGATATCACAGTGTTTATAGGAGTCTACTAGTTTCTGAGGTAATAACAATCACAGTAAATTTAATTCCTTCTAACACAATTATCCCGGTCTCTCCCTTTTTATGTCCCAAAGGCGAACACTGTCTAAGAAAGGTGGCAGCATCCTTCTCTACCAGCTAATCAAAATACAAGAAAATAAGCATGTTTCCTTGTATTTCTCCTTTCTTCTAACTTGTTCTGCCAGCCTGCAACTCAGTGGGAGGCACAACAGCTCCTTATCACCTCCTTTAATTCTCATCATCCAGTAATGCCAGCCTACCAGCTGTCATTTATCAACAGTTTCACAGAATGAAGCCAAGTCAGGCTTTTATCTCTTCAAACAGGTCACATCACTGGTGTTTGCACAACAACTTCCAATGCATTTCCTTGAATGTGTGCTCTTAATCTGTGTGAACTGTCCCTGGAAAGCATATTTCAATTTCATGTGTATGTAATAACTAGTAAAAAAAAATAGACAACCTCCATAAAACAATTCCAGTGTGTACAAATAGCACTAAGAATACAAGATACATAAGGACATGCATCTGCTATTACTGTGACTGATTAGGACAGCTGAAATAAATTAATATACATATTGAATTAATGTTTATCATTTTCTGGAGTTTTATTTTGCTTCTTTATTTGCTGGGTCTCTATTTTCATGAGAAGCCTTCCCCACAGACAAAACACATTCATTTAATAGGTAAGCAGTTAAGCATTTCCAGCAGCTTCAGAGACAGTCCAAAACAATAAAAAAGAATATACTTAATCTGGATATGCACATTTCATAAATTTCTCCAGGGCAGTGCATTCCCACTGCAGTGTTTTGCCAGTTTAAATGTCAGCACAGCTGTCTTTATCTTGCCTTCTGGGTACTAGTGTTCTTCCTAATATTTCAGGGGGGAAATCAAAAGAGGAACTTTGGTGCAAATCATTTTAGGTTTTAAATGAAAAGAGAAGTCCAGGACTTGCATTCAGTTAATGAAGCTTTACACTTATTTGTAGGTCATTTGTGGGAGGAACCTTATTCCTCAGGCTTCCGAATCAATCCTTTAGGTCTGTTAGCACCAATAAAGTTGTCACACACATAAAATTTGAAAAAAAAATATTTTGTGCTACTACAGAGACTCTTAAAACATTTTGTGTTATGATATATATATAACATATATTTACCTGATGTCATCAGACAGCTTTTCCATATTTCTGCCCTTAATCATTTCGGGAATTCCTTTTATGAATGATGTACCAGGTGTGTGTTTTTTTTGACATCGCTCAGTTCCCAGATTGTCTTTTCAAATATTCTAGTCTACAAAAACTTTTTGCAGTTACTACTATATCTTTTTCTAAATAAATACTGAAAAAAAATAGTCTGATTACCAAATTTAGAAGTTAGCAGAGATCCTGTGGGGTAACTGGAGCAATGCACATTTATGCTAGCTAAAGACCCACCCCTGAGCTATTTGTTTATATGAAGCCTTCCTTTTCAATGTGTTGCCTTGCAAACAGTAAGCACAGGGTGGCATTTCACAATAAATACAGGTGGCATTTTGGGTCACTGAAGTGCTACCTACTCCATAACTGCCTGGCCTCCAGGTGGTTCACCATGTAGAATACAGTCAGTAACCAGGACATTCAGTCCTGGTAAGTGCAAAAGATTTTATGGCTTTTTTACCAATTCTTGCCACCATTTGAAGTTTGTATGGAAATTATTCTGACAGATAACTATACCACATGCATTTTAAGGTTAAGCGAGCCTGTTTGGTAGTGATGATTTTGTGCTATGAAGCCTGTGAACTTCAGTAGGACGTGGTGTCACATGAACTTCAGTAGGGAACAGGTTGCCCAGAGAGGCTGTGGAGTCTTCCTCCTTGGAGATCTTCAGAAGCTGCCTGCACATGGTCCTGAGCAACCTGCTCTGGGTGGCCCTGCTTGAGCAGGAGGTGGGACCAGATAGCCTCCAGAAGTCCTTTGCCCCACAGCCTTTCTGAGATGCTGTGACATGGAGGTTTGAGAAAGCACTGGAAGAGATCTCTTTTGCTACTGATTTCTGCATAATAGCAGCACTTCCCCTGTTTATTTTTGAGACCCTCCTCTGTCCTGGGGATATTTTAGGATGCATCAAAGCAGTTCTGGCCCAAGTGGAAGACACTGTCACATTAGGGAAATATCTGGATGGGACAGCAGCTTTTTGCCTCATTGGCCTCTCTGTTATGGCTGCAAAGGACAGCATGGAAGAGATGGCTTAGTGACGTCATTTTGTCTTTCTAGGAACCAGTAGCTGTCTAATAGACAGACCATAGAGATCAGAGTAATTCTGAGCATGAGGGAAGTCTAAAAATTGGCTATCACACTACTGCAGCACACCAAGAGAGCTGCAGTTATTGCCAAGACATTCCTGACACACGCAAGAGCTTATTTTGGAGACCACGTTATTAAGCTTGAACTTGTAAGTTATTGCGCAGCAAGGGAACAGCATTGGGAAACTACTATATTGCTAGCCCACAGTTAATCACAAAGGTCTTCAGTAGCAACGCTTTATGTGCATCCTAAAGCCTACCTAGAGTAAATGAATATAGGCAGAGGCACTTGTTAGTCAGGCAATACTAAATTAAAGTAAAAATAATGGATTCTTTTTCAGGATGTGTGATGCTGTTCTTAATATTTTATAGTATGAAAAGATCAGCTTTTTAAAAAACTTTGTTCTAAACGGCACATATTGATTGTGATGAGGGATTTTTCAAAACAAAAAGAGGTGCAGGGTTAACAGAGCCTTCAATTCTGCATTCCCTGTACCCTTTTCACACTCCTGACCCCCAGCTCCACAGGTTCCCAGAAGGCTTAGCAGTGGGATGCAGGATGGAGGACAGTTGCACCACCTCTATGTTGGGTGTGCTGCACCCCAGCAGGGGGTGGGGGTGCTCCAGCCCTCAGCCAGGAAAAGGGAGGTCTGCATGGTGAAGATCCCTTCTTTTCTTCTTGTTGCTGGGGTGAATGGATTCAATTGCCTTTAACGTGCTGGGAAACTTTGAGCCAACTTTGCTCACAAGACTCCTTCTATGCAGTCAGGAATGAACCTGCTTTGCTTCTTGTATACCTTGAGATAAATCGAGGTGAAATTCATTAATTTCATGTACCTAGGTAACACTAATTCAAGCACGTGAGCATGACCTTGCTCACTTTCTTCTCCCTTTTAATTACTCCTGGCTATCAGGGACACATCACAGAACTGGTGCTTTGAAACACAAAGTTACTCCTTCCTTTTGAGGGTATATTGTTGATGTGCCAGTACCTTGTATTTGTCAGGAGGAGTGACTTGAGATCAGAGGAGAAGTGTGAATCTGTTCTGCAGATGCTATATGTTTTTGGAAATGTTCCTTTTAGAGAGAGAAAAACAAACACACAAGGGATACACAGCTTGCTTTCTTCAGAGTCAGGTCTGCCGCAAACAGACAGTAGTCAGTCAACCATCATATAACCAAAAGTTAAAGAAAGAAATCTGGATAGGCCATTATTTCTGAAGGAAACTGTCTACACAATATAGATCATAACACAGAAAGCATTTTTTACCACTGAATAAACAACCCCTTTCTTTGTCCCCAATCTAGACTCTAATAAAATAACTACAGAGGTAATATATCTATATATTTATCTGCTGACTGCTTACACAATGACTAAGTAAAATCAATTACTCAGAACTGGTTGTAACATTTGGTTAATTGTACATATGTTCCTAATCCAGATAGAGATAAAAAGACTTATAGCACAGTGTAGTATTACTTTCTTGCATTTCTGCTAGATAAGTGACTGCTATGAGTTTGGAAAGTTTTAAGATTACATATTCAGTTCAAATGTTAAGTGAAATTCAGTTTTCTCCTTGATGAAGAGCCATTTTCAAGAGAGAAAAACAAAAATGTGAACAGTTTACCTTTCAGAACTAACAAATCTCAGTTAATACATCTGCATGGTAAACTTATAGGAAATTTCAGTTATGCTCTCCCAAGAAGAATGTTAAAGGTTATAAAGGTGTGTTTGTTTTGTGTTTTGTTTTGCCTCAGTGCTTTGGATTGGATCTGTCTATATTAGACAAATAATTTTTTTTTTAGTACAATTGTGATCCATTTGTTTGGTTCTGTAGAAACATGAAGGAGGGGAATGAAATTTTATCTGCAAAAGAGAGGGTTATTTGGGAACAATGGCCATGGACATTTGAAATCTAGACAGTGCAATAAAGAAAGCACAAGTTTTATCATGAAAGGTCTTAAAGTAAGACATTGAACAAAAGTTAATTTCAGAGCAATTCTGCTACAGTTTTTCAATCTCAGTGGAGAGTGTACAGCACTTCAGGGATTCTCCTCTTCTCCTTAAGCATCACTTCTAGACTGAGAGGTATTAATCTGGGGTGCTGTGCTGTGAGCTGTTCAGAATGACAACCATTTAGGAAAAGTCCTCAAGAACACTTCAGTGAACAGCTCTGGAACTACAGGTGAAATCAGAGAGAAGGAGGTGAAATAAACTTGGAAACCTTGAGGATATCTGTTTAATTTCTAATGCTGCCCAAACTAACAAATAGAAAAAAATATGGTATAAGAAAGGCTGGGACAGGTCCTATTATGTTTATCTCTATACATACCATGGTTTTCTACAAAAGTAATATAAACTGATTATATCATTCTTTAGAATATATTCAGTATATGACTTATCAAACTGATGGCATTGGAAATCATGGTCTTCTTTAGCTGGAAGAAATATTGCTCCATGATTATTTTTTTGTTTCCACTCTGTTTCTGTAAGTCTGTCACAATAATTCTATGGAGAATAATTCTTTTTTTTTTTTTTATATCCACCAAGCCCCAACACCTTTGTAAAGCTCTGTATTTTCTGGAATTGAATAATAATAATTAAAAAAAAAAACCTTTGTGTTATCCCTTTTGATTCCTGACAAAAGAAAAAGTGCAATTAGATATGCTTGACTATATCCCTACCTACAGGACCTGAGTTCAGGATGACCTGTCAGAGTCTGACCTGTAGGGCTAGTGAACTGTGTATTAGGGGTGGGGGAAGAAGTTTTCAATATTGGCACTGCTAACAGTTAACCATATCTATATTTCACCTCTTCTCAGTCCCAAGACTGTTGTGATTCAACATCCTCCTGTTCATATTGGAAATTGATTCTTCAGAAAATGGCGCATAAATCCATGTTGAACTAGCTAAGCAGAAATGTTTAAGAGCAGAGAGCTTTCAAAAGGTCTGTGACATTTACTGCTCTGTTTAGGATGCGGATCAGAGATGTCATTTGGTCTCCTCTAAGTCCAAATGACATTATATATGAAAAACAGAAAATCAATCTATACTTTATTCACTGCGCAACAAATACAATCCCAAGGTCCTACAATGGTTTGATTGGGTTATCAGAGTATTTCAGTGGGACATTAGGAACGTAAATGTTTATTGTCTCTGGAGCTTATCACATCTTCTTAGGAGTTTTAAGGGACCCTCTGCCATTTGGGTTTACTCTACAAGTTTATCATCAAGAGCTATTGCTAGCCATATCCAGGTTTGTCCTTGAATACAGAGTTAAGAATATGATGGAAGAATATGATGGGGAAAAAAAATATGGAAAATGCAACAACAAAAGCAAGAAAATTGCAGTCCCTGGTGCTTCATAAACACAAAGTCAGTTAGAAAGAAAAGTGCAGCTGTGGAAGCAAACAAGGATTATGTTTCAGCTGTTTTGGAGCTGAGACAATTACAGACAGGTTATCCTATGAAAATGGTTAGGAGCTAGTCGGAAAACCAAGAAGATGAGGAAAAGGAGAGGAAAGTTCCTGGTCAACCTGGGATTATATGCTGTTAGAGCCATAGATGTGAATCTTGGATCTGAAAACATGTCTTTAAGATATTAGGCTGAAAGAGTTGGAATTCTATGTTCATTTCTGAGTTTTCTTTTGACAAGGAATTAGTTCAAGGATTTTTTTTCTAACTCAGAAGTGACTAGAAATTTTAACCAGAGTTTCTCTGTTGGATGTCAGTTACCCAAATAAGCCCTATGCAGTCATCACTCAAAACTGATGTAAAATCCACCTTTACTGTTCTCCATCTCTAGAGGTTTAGAACTTGCTCAAAATGTGGGGAGAAACATTCCTTGAAAAGTTCCCCCTTCTCTTGGAAACCTGCCTGAAAACCCAATTCTGCATAGGTTCTAAAATAAACTTTCCTTTCTTATCATTTTCCGTCCTTGTCTCCTAACACTGATGGAAAACAGCTGGATGAGCTGAAGCTGCTGGAGCAAATCCCTCTCTTCCCAGAGGGCAATGCCTGCCTGAGAACCCTAAAACTGCTGGGAGCCCCCTGCCCTTTTATGCTATCTGAGAGCCACCAAATCCTCTGTCTCCACAGCTGGGTGCTGACAGCTCAGGACAGCTGAATCACTGCAGAAAGTCTCAGATGTTGGTGCCCAAGGACTTGTCCATCTGTACCATTGTATGTAGGCATGATAAATCCAAATGTAGCATTAAGAAAATGTTTTCTTTTAACAAAGCATGAAAGCTGCATTTACCCAGACATCCTTAATTAGAGCAGCTGCCACTAAAATAAGTGCTTTGACTAGAAAAATAAAGAGAGCTGCTGTGCCTTTTGCTCTGCTCAACCCACTTGAATGTGGCCAAAATGTAAGACAAATATATTAATTGAATTCATGTTTTACAGAATCAAATCTATTCAGCTGTAGAGTACTCTCAGCCCTAAATAATGCCTCTATTAATTGCTACCCAGAATCCTCTACTTAGAGCCACAGCTGTTTTTACATTTTGCAGACATTTTTCACAAATTACTAACCTACCTAAATTAATAAAAACCTAAGTATATCTGACATTAACTGGAAAGAGTTTCAGCACATAAGCTGTGTGATGCCCACCTTTGCTAATTTAAAACATCCAAGCAACTTTGCCAATCAGCTTTCATCTCTTAATAAAGTCACCCAAATATTGAAAATCGCAGCCTGGATGTCTTTTATGGGGTGGGGGAGATGCCTGGACAAGCAGCTGCCATTTCGCAGATCTTTTGGAACATATACCCTGTATGTTCTCTAAGCAGTTTCTGCACTTCACAGTATCATTACATATATCTGCCCAGAAGGATTGTTACCAGGAAGCTCATACCAGGATAGTGAGGTTTTCAGAAAACTTTAAGTGAAATCTGGGAAGGAGAAGACTTTGTTGGGAAAACAATGGGTGGTGTATATTGCCAGCTACCAGAGCCCAGCAAAGGAACAGCAAAGAAACAGGGAGCAGTGGCATGCAGAAGAAGATTTCACCATCATTTAAAGTTTTGTCCCATAGAATAATGTAGACACAAAAGTGACAGAGGAGAAATGTTCTTTCTGGCTGTAATGCTGCGGTACTTCTCGCCTGAATGAGGGATAGGAGTTCTGCTTTGGTCCAAGTGGCAGTGGCCATAGCACCAGTAGTGAGTGAGTTGTGCAGATCATCACCTTGACTCCCTCCAGCCTCCACAGCAGCCACTGTCACCTTCCTGTCTTTGAGTAAAAAATTATACGAAGGAGAAAAATACATAATTTCATTAATTTCCTTTTCCATTCCTTCTGTTTCACTCTAGCTCAATTTAGAACATCTGTAATATACCTTTTAGGTTATCTTGAACATATTAAGTAGAAGGCTTATTCTCTTGTACTGCTGAGCACTCTCCCGGTCTATCTCATTGTTCTTTCCAGGAATCGATTGTACTCTTCAAACATGAAGGTTCCCCCTTTGTTGTTGTTGTTGTTTGTTTGCTGTTATTGTTTTCCTCCTGATACGCTCATTTTCTTGATTAGAGAAAATAGGCCTTTTCCCTTCAGTGTCTTTCCAGCATACCATTTTCTAATTAGATTTACAGCAGCTTTCTGATGTGGTTTACATCATGCCAGTTTCATCCCTTGGGATTTTCAGCTGACACAGTGCCCAGAGGGTACTTGTGTTTCCAGCACATGCCTGGGCCATTCTTGTTTCCTTCTCAGGAAGGAAAAATTGGAGAGGGCAGTAAGGATGAGTGAATCAACTGGAGATCATTGTGAACTAGCTATAATTCAAATTTGTCTGCAGTTTTTCCCACAAGGTCCTTTAAAAAGCAACAATGATTACAACTAGGAAGTACCTTGGACATACTGTATGATGGGAACAGAAGCACCTTTTTGTTATTTTGTGTTATTAAAATCTAAAAGATAGAATTATTACACAGAAAAAAAAAAGGAGTTTATTTAAAAAAGGACAAAAATTTTATCATAGATATCCTCGAACTAATCTCTGTAGTGTTCCCTCTAAACTTTAAGCCATTTTAAGCCATTTTCCTTTATTTGTTATTTATATTTTCCTTCCCATTTTTTTCTGTCTAAGAATGAAATACTTGATTTTGAATCAGGCTTGGTTTATAGACCCAGAACAATATTTCACTGTGGAACAGGCAATTCTATGGAATTCATGCCTTCTGCACACATTTACAGAAGAATTGAATATAAACCATAGGAAATTTGCTTTCTTTCAGGAAAAAATAAATAAATAATAATTTCCCCAGGCAAACAAAATCTACATTTGTTGTGGGGAAACTTCATGTTGTCTCTTTTACGATCTTTTTTCCTTTACCATGTAAATGTTTGTTCTAAATGTTGTCATCTGTTACCATCACTCACTTCCCCTGTACCTTTGCAAATGACATAGCTTTCTGAAGCTTTCCTAGAAAAAGTCCATATCTTGAAGAACTCTGCTAGCAAACAGAAGATGTTTCAATAAATGTAGAAGACCTTTCTGGTGCTTTCATTCCAACAGATCTTTTAGCTATTTATTACTTGCTCAAAAGTCAAAGCCACCTGAAACAGGGATATTGTATTTTAATGTTGACTATAAAATAACTAACACATTCTGAAGTAATATATTAAGTCTTGGACACGAAGAGAGATGTTTCCTCAAGCTTACACACACCTGATTTGAAGTGCCGAAAAACCTTTCTGCAGTTAGGCAGAAGTGACAGAAGGCTCCAAAAAAAGTCCAATTATGACAGTGATTGAGATGTCAGAAGTGATATAACTAACAACTAAAGAATGACAAGTCAGAGAAACAGAAAAAATATCACAAAAAAGATTAGGATGTATTGATGGCACTTAAAGGAGAAACATGAAAAGCATACATGCACAATACATTGCTTAGCATCCCCCCTTTTCTTTTTAAAATTAAACTTTTCCACCAAAACGATTACTTTAAAAAACTATAATAATGCTATTCTTTGTTAAGTACAATGGGATTTGATTGCCCAGCCTTTTCCACACTTTTTTACTTCTAGCTTCGCCAGGTACTGGAATATACTTAGCACTCTGTGCAAACACTCCAGTTTTACTGAATACCTTCCATGCTAAGTGACAGCCTCAATCATATCAGACAAAAATGGAGTGAAGTTTGCATTAATGGAATACATTAAACATACCATGGTGTTCATTCATTGAAGAAATATTTGCATAATTGCCCTAAATTAGAGGCATTTAAATTTAAACGATTTACTAAAAGATTAAAAGGAGTTTTTATTCTCAATTGTATATAATCCTTTATTGTATGTCACACAGGACTTCTCTATTTCTTGTCAAGATATTAAATTGACAGCAGCTTTTCTACCTGAGAAGTTCTCTGGGAGACTTTTTGATACTGAGGTACGTTAGTCTGGATACTTGTGGTGGCTTTACCCAGCTGGGCAGCCGAGCTCCACCACAAACACTCTCTTGCTCTTCGTCCTCAGAGAAGAAAAAAAAAAAAAAAAAAAAAAAGGAGAAAGTAGAATGGAGAGAGCTCCAGGACTGAGAGAAGGACGGGGAGATCACTCACCAGCTATCATCATGGGCAAAACAGCCTCAGCATAGGGAGATTCATATAATTTATTGCCTACTACTAACAGGCTAGAGCAATGAGAAACTGACTGCGGTCAGTCCCTGTTGCTTCGTCTCCGCTGCTCCTTCACGGCCACTCTGCCCCTGCTCTCCACAGGCTGCAGGGGAACTTCTGCATGCTTGGAGCACCTCCTGCCCTCCTTCTGCACTGACCTGGGGGTCTGCAGGGCTGGTTCTCACTGCTTGCTCTCCCAGATGCTGTTGCACAGCATTTCCAACCTACCCCCCCTTCTTCCTTAAATCTGCTCTCCCAGAGGCCCAACCAGTGTCACTCCCTGGCTCGGCTCTGGCCAGCAGCAGGTCCCTTTTGGAGCTGGCTGGAGCTGGCTCTGATCTGACATGGGGCAGCTGCTGGGCTCTGCTCACAGAGGTCACTCCTGCTGCTCCCCTGCTGCTAAAACCTTGCCACATAAACCCAATACAATACTCTAACCTGAAAGACAGAAAGGGAACTGCTGTGAACTTTCCATGGTATTTAAAGCTTTCTGTATAGCTGCCATAAGCAAACACAAATAGTTACAAAATAGTATTCATTTTAGATATGTCTTCAGATTCATACGCCTTGATCAGCTTCTACCTCAAGACAAACTAGTCCATATCTGTTCTCAACCAAAGACCAGTTCTGATGCAGAAACGTGTAAAAAGGGATACAGCCTCAAAAGCTAGAGGACAAGCAGAAAGGTTTAAAAAATATATCTTGTGAACTTTTCTTGACCATCTCTGCTGTCTTAATAGGAAACGATTGAAGTAAGGTTGGGAAGGACAGCATCTGTTCCCTCCTTTGACAAAAACATTTCATATCCACTGGGCTATCCAAGCATCTGCATGGAGCTAGCCATGGTGACACCAGATCCTTGAGAGACCTACAGCCTTCTGGGCTGCCAGCAGGTTGTACACCAGCCTAGAGCTATGCAACTGAGCCACGCCTTTCATCCCAGATTTACCTGTCACATTCAGTTAAAATTATTTTTACCTGGATTTGAGCCGGGATGGCTTGAAATAACATACCATGAACACCAGCACCTGTTTGTGAGAAGTGATCAGCCACCATTCAGCTGCTTGGGCATGGAGGTAAGTCTTCAGGTGGATGAGTACACATGATTATTGAGGATGGATATGGAAGAAGTTGGGAAATCTTCCTAGCTAGGAAGAGTAAGAGTTCTAGCAATGGCTGCGGATTATCTTCTTTTATGTTGCATTCAAACAAAATCAGGCATCAGCCTACTTCTTCAACATCAGCCTGGTAGATGGAACACCTTCTGCTAGACTACCATGCAGGACATGTCACAGAAAAGGTACAGCATCTAAACTGGGCCACCAGCCAGTTAACCAGGCTGGACACATGAGGAAGAAGGACCCTATGATATGTCATGCACCTACATGCCAGCTTACACATGATAATAGTATCTCATCTCTTCATTTACAACTCTGTACCAGATATGCAGCACCAGTAAAAATGAAAATAAACATAAATTTGGCTTCTAGGATCTGTTCATCTCTCCATTTTTTCATTAGAGAGGTTTTAAAGAACTCAGAAAGTCTTCATTTTACTTAATGCAGATTTTTTTTTTTGCTTTTGGTCAACATGAAGTGAAGCAGAAATAATGTCACTAGTTTCCATTAAATTTCCTCTGATTTATACCAGTGTATCTGATACCAGATATTGGGCAATGCTGTAATTATTTGTGCTTTTTAAACATCTTCAAATTTATAAAATTCATTTCATTTGAGTCTTCTATTTCTGTCCTGCTGACAAAACAACATTTCACCAATGTACCTGGGTGAAAATGGTGTTCTCTGCAGTAGAAAAAAATGTTTTCAGTGTTTAGTATGAATTCTCTCATAACTAATCCATGTTGCATATGTGATTAATTCTGTGGCATATTAACAATGCAACTGTAATCATACTATGTACCACAAGAGATTAAATGATTAAATGTAGATAAGAAAACAGTCTTTATGTGGATTGTTTATGCCTACAATGCAGAATGACGTGATAAGAAAACTAAATTGTTTCTAGAAGGTAAAAATCCTTCAAAGACATTTTTTTTTCATAAAAATGTGTGTTTTGTTCTTTCTTAGGAGAAAAAGCACATTATGATCCTAGAGTCTAGTGAATGACAAATCAGAATATTCTTTAACACTCTAAGAAGCAGCACAGTGCAAAAAGAAAAAGATGATGTGAAAAGCACAATGTTATGGAACTGTTACATTGCTATGGGGAAAACGTTGTGCTCATATGATTATGTTTTGAAGCTTTGCTTCTTTTACATCACTTTTCACTGAATATGGCTTATCAAAGTCAAGAACAGTCTTGATCTTGATCTATTCCCTGGATTTATCCTGTTAATAGATGAGTGGAAAAGGAGCAGATCTGCTATTAATTTTCAAAAACAATTTGGCAAATTTTGAATTAATTAATCCATTTGTGAATGTTGTGATTTGTGTTCCTAATCAGTTGAGAAACAAACACAGAATCCTTCCTGCAGTACAATGTGAATTGCAGACTGTTTACTAAACTCAAATGGTCTGGAAGATAAATAAACTAATATATTTGCTTTTAAATTAAGGCAATTTGGCAAATTAAATATCAACACTTTTAACAAGAAATTTACTGACTTTTACTCCAATATGTAGAGTATTGTAATACTGAAGATTTCTGCATGATCTCAGCAAAGCAGAAACATAACTTGACTATGTTGCTCCAGCTTTCAGTTTAGCTCTCAGAAGTAATGAAGTACCCCAGGTGATGGAGTCCCATGGTTCAGGGAATAGGTGAATTAGATTTTCATAATCAAATGGAGATTATGTTTTACTTCTACTTTTGTGCCATTTGTTTGGTCTTAAGCCATCTGTCATTTACCATTTAGAATGAATTTAGAATGTGATATAAACTCATAAACTTATAGATTATGAATAGAAATCATGAATTTTCCTCTTCAGTGAGAAATACAAAAAAAAATGTTATTTTTTTTTTCCTTGCTACACTGAACACTTTGAGTTCCATTCATCCTTCACCTTCCTTCACAGAGTTATTACAGCCAGGAATGATGAAAAGAAAGCATAGAGGTGCATGTCAACATTGAATACAGCTGTCCACATGCTTCCTCACTAGAAGTCTGAATAGCTTCCTAAATGCCTGCTGATCAGCGGGTATGGTAGAGTATGTCAGTACTTTGAAAGAAACCTGAATTGTCAAGACTATTTTACCTACCCTAGCAGAAACCAGAAAGCTCATTTACCAGCCCCCAAACACCCAAAATTATCTGGTATAGCAAAGTGGAAATATTATTAAATGAATGCAACAAAAAAAGGTATTTTCAACAAAGAAGGCTCTGCTACAATACTTTCTGCATGTTACATGCTGATAGTAAGGTATTCACATAATCACAGAATGGCTGAGTTAAGCAGGGATCTCTGGAGGTCATCTGGTCCAAGCACCCCTTGGTCAAGCAGGGACACCTACAGCAGATTGCCCTGTTAGGTTCCATATGTGCTGGATTCCTGTTGGTTCACTGTGACTTAAAACACTGTAAACTGTCACTGCATTTGCAAGAACTATAAATATAAAAGGCAACAATTCTAAATTGTAAGAGAAAAAAAAAAAATTCTGGCAGAAATCAGCTACTGACCCACTACAGATTAAGATGTTCCTCTCATGTGGTCTTTCAATCTCTGACACAAGTTAATTGAATGCTAATTTTGAAATTACAAACAGTAGGAGGAAGAGCATCTGATATTCCCATGGCTTCCATTGAAACACAAAACTTGCACTTTGTTCATTGTTACTTTTGCTCCAGTCATGAACAGCACTGAAAGTGACAAAGAACGCATTCAGAAATTTAGGCAAATTAACTTATCTAATATCCAACAAACTGATTATTCTGGAGATTTTCAACAGAAGACCTGGCAGTAGATTGACAACCCAACATTATATCACCAAATACTATAGCACTAGCAAAGAAAAGAGAAATTAAATGATAATGCTCAGTGAATAATTCAACTAGCAAATACTGACACCTTTTCCTGCCTATCGGACCAAAAGAAAACTACACAATTACAGCTAAGATGCAAGCAATGGCATCTCATTTGACACTAGCCTAGAACTGCTAACCATGGCACAGACTGCTGTGGACAGGTCTTCATGTTTTCTGATTTCCAGTCTAAATTACTGCTACATTGTGCCACACATCTGTAATCAGAATTTAAATTGCGTGGTTATCTCACCAGAAAATACTTAAATCCCAAGCTATCTGGCTACCGTTTTGTAACAGAATTTCTATTACTGTGTTCCATACATATGACTTTGGAACCTCTGAAACAGAAAGAAGCATAAGAGCCAAGATGTTCATTTGTGGATGGGTAAGTTAAAATCTTAAATGCTTAGCGACAAATCAGTGACAACAATAGAAAGAGCAAGAGATTCTCACTTACTGCTCTGGTTACCGTTGGTTAACAGAAATGATGAAAAGAAAACAACAGAAAACAACAACAAAAACAAACAAATAAGACACCAGAAAAGCACAAAATGAAAATATACTCACAGGATAATGGACTGATTTAGGTTGGAAGGGACCTCAGAAAGTCACCAAATCAAAACTCCTGCTCAAAGCAGGGCAAACTTTGATGCTAGATTGGGTTGCACAGAGCCTTGTCCTGTCAAATTCTGAATATCTTCAAGGACTGAGATTCTGTAACACAATAAAGGAAACAAAGTCTCAAAGACCCATGCCCTAATATAGCTCATTGTATTTACAAATCTCTGTTTTTGACTTTCAGACTTTTTAAAAATTCTCTTGAGCAGTTTTTAGATCTTCAGAAACATCTTCAAACATGAAAAAGTGGAATCTTCCAAGTAAAACATTGTATAACACACATGAATCACACTTAAAATGCTTCATGGATAGTTCAGAGAGATGTTGCCCCATTAATGATGTGTTCTGATAACCTGTGCCAGTAGGACACTCTTCCTCCACCGTCACTTTTATTTCACTTGCCCAGATTTTGCTCTCTATAATCAGTTATCATTACAATTAGGCAAGCCTAAAACTTCTGCTTCGTGTGAAAAAGAGAAGATTTTTGATAATCATCTGCAAGCTTCACAGTACAAATTTCTGGAGAATGGAGGATTTGGTTATGAGACCTTCAGAATATTCTGAAACTTGGACTCTTCACCTGACAGGTTATTGAAAAAATGGGACGCTGTGTGAGTCAATGGGGGAAGCTGGCAGGGAACATCTGCACAGAGAAAATGTAATTGAAATAGACTTACCTGAGGAACATGCCAAATCTGTAAAAAATGTCTTTTTTTTTCCGATAAAAATTTCTGACTGACTCAAATTCACATAGCTAATCATCCGTACTTGCATTTCTTCATCACAGGTGAGAATTACTAAAGGCCCGTTTGGACCATTTGATTTTCTATGTGCAAAGGAGACCAAAAGAGATGGTTTATTTGGAAAAAAATGGTATTTCTCTCTTTCTTTCCTGCTTTCCTGATGGAAATTTTTGGGTTCGTACACCAGTACATTTGCATATTTTGCACCCATGATACTAAGTATGTTAAAAGTTGGTTTACAGATACTGTCTTAACTCCAGAGGTGGGAAGGCGAGAATAAAATGGCAGAATCAGTTTTTAGTTTTTCTTTGTCACAGAAAGTTTATAATCTCCTACCCTGGGAGTTAATTAATACAAATAAACTGACCAGCTGCTTTTTCCATTAAAGAGATCTTCTTTATTCTCTAAATTGTTTGTAGAAAACTTAATAGCAGAAAACAATGAAAACTGTTAACTGGATTGTCATGCTTAACTCTAATAATCACGTTTTCTTAATGATAGAGAGCAAATAGGCAATGAGCAAATGTGATAAATTTTGCCAAACCAAATATTGATTTTTATGAGTCCTGTAGAAAATTCATTATAGTCATGAGCCACCCTTGAATTTTTAATGTCTGCCCATACAAAGAAAACAGACATTAGAGCAGGTGGGGAGAAGAGAGGGAGACAGAGACGGTGAGTGATGATTTATGTGAAACTCTCATTCCCTGTGTTTAAGAACAATGAACTCTTACAAGTTACAACAGCACAAAGCAGACACATGTTCTACATTTATTAACTGTCATAGTAGCATTATTGTTCATTGTTTTCTTCCCCTCATCTCTTTTGGTCTATTTTCACCCATTGTTCAAAAACAAAACCAACAATCAAACAAGCAAACACCAACAATAAAACAAACAAGTAAACAAGAGAGTTTTCTTGAGTGCTGTTCATGTAACTTTCCACCCATTGAAACAACAGCCTTGTTCATACATTATTCTGTTTTTATTAGTTAATTCCTTTAGTTTCATCATTTCTGCTGGTCTCCTCTTAACATTCCTCTAGCTTGCAAATATGTTAATAGAAATGAATGTCCAAAAGTGAAAACACTGTTTCTGCTTCAGTTTTCTACTGTACGCTAAGCCTTTTCATGCTTTCTTGATGAATGCAAAGATTATATGCACCTGTTTTAAAGACGTGAAGAGAAGTGACCTGTTGTGCTTGAAGGATTAGCATGTTTATTTTGTTCCCTTCACGCTGGTGCCTTCAATGTCACCATCACCTGTTTAGTTCATTGGTATCTTTTATTTAACTTTACCACCAAACCCTAGATCTCCTCCACCAAATCTTTCCCCATCATACCATGTTTCTGCACATCCTCTGCCCTCTGTGTGTCTCTCTACTAAATAAAAAATGTTCTATATGAAGGCGAGGCTTAGTAATCCAATGGATATTACTTTCTCTGCTTTTTCTGGCCACCAGTCACCACTGATACAGCATACTTCCCAGCACATATAACCAGTAGTGTATAGGCCCAGCCTGCTCTTGAATTCTCTCTCCTTCCTTTGGGTGGGAGAGAGAAGACCTGTCCTGAGCTCTCAACAACTACCTTCTGTGCTGGGACATGGGGGAAGACAGGAACCAGGCACTGCCAAGCACTCAGAAATAAAGGTGGATTCTGACCATTTCTACTCTTCAGTTATTTTCTCTTGGTCTCTACCTGCATTTAAACTCTGGTCCAGTGCTACATCATTAATACCAGCAAATGCAGCAAGATTAGTAATAGACTCAGCAGAAAGCTGCAAATTTTCAAAGCCATGTAAATGACCTCGGAGGGCAGCGGGACCTCTGCACTCTCACAAATATCTCACGAAAGACTTTGAAGCTGCATTTTGTATTCTCCTCTACAATGGAGACTTCATAAGCACCCAGACTGTGAAAAATCTCCACTGTGGAAATTGTGGTCCTCCTTTTGTCATATATGAGTAATCAAACACTGCAAGAGAGGATATTTCAAAACCATAAAAGCACATGTCCCTCACAAACACTCACAGGAGTCCTCTATGGTTTGATAAACAATGGTTTTGCAAACCGGTGTATCTAGGGATGAAGAAGTATGAGCGTGTGTATATTTTTGTGGGTATAAATGCTATGGATGAATACATACTTTCAAGTATGCATGTTATGTTTTATTTTGTGTGGAAAAGTACTTGGAGTTTGTTGCTTTGTGAAAGGAAAGCAGGATATGATGTGCCATCTTCCTGACAGAGTTTGGTTTCTGGACCAAATGGAAGCTTTCCAATAAAATCCTTCAGTATCCATGGCTCGCTTCTTAACTAAAACTCAGAGGCCTCATTTGAACCTCACATCGGTATTGTACTACTGAGTTATGAACAGTGTAGAAGGGATAGAAGTGGCTGTTACAGCAGCTGCTGTGATCTGAAGTCTGCAGGCTGGTGGGAATCTCCCCTTAACTGGACATCTTAGACAAATACAGCTCCTATATTTTTATCTTTTCCTTCCTTTGCTGAGCTTTGTTTAATTAAAAATAAAAATAAAAATATATATATATATAATTATATACATATATCTTTTTTGCTATATTTTTATTTTCCTTTTAGATCGTTTTGTGAAATTTAACATAATAATCATTAATCAGGAGAATATTTTTTCTTTAGGTTTAGTTGGTACATTCAGGGATTACCTATAGGCTAATTTTATGAATGTTGCTGCTGAAATTAAATTAAAATACTAAAACTATAGAGAGACTAATAAATAAAAGCCTGGCATTGAAAAGTGAAGTTGATGCCTCCAGTGAAATCAATTCTTGCCCTTCTCTGCAAACATTGGAAACTTAATTATGTTTAATCTTGAATATGCAATTCTAATCTCATCCCCAGTGGTACATCCTATAAGGTGGTTTAAATCAGTGAAAGACAGCAATATAAAACCAGGAAAATTGCAATTAGTAATAGATACTTTTTTTTTTTAACGTTTTCTATATCCCCATCAGATATGGCAATGTTTTGGGGTCGTTTTGTTGGGGTTGTTGTTGTTTTGTGATATATTTATATACTTTTAATCTCGCTGTTTGTTAGCATCTTAAGCTTGCTCAGTTGATTAATTTATTACAGTTTATCCCATTTTCCACCCCTGGATAACATACAGCCTTCCTCCTCGCTCTGCTGATTCTACTGTACATGTGTTTTTTTTTCTATTCTGGTAATGAAGAGGTTTTGATAAGCCTAAGGATACATGGGAGGCCATGACTGCAGGGCATACTATCCCTGTTGAAAAACCTACAGGGCTTGAAAAAACAGGGTGTCTCAGTACTTTTTTTTCAGTTCTGAAATTGTATCAGCAAACTTTAATGTAAACAGTGTTTGGGAACATTTGTTCTGACTTTAACTTAATTATATTTAGCTTAACTATGTTTATCAACTAGACAAGATAAAATTCATGGCTAGTCTCATTAGGAAGGGAGTCCTTTTGGAGAGAAGTTAACAAAGAATTACTGATTATAACATGAAATTATCACTTCAGGGCAAGGTTAGTTGTGGAAAGACTCAGCGAAATTGTTTGTATGTCATCAAATCATTACCTGCACCAAGTTTCTATGTTTAAGCATTCATATGAAGTCTGAGATGTTCTCCAGCACTGATATCATTAACCCAGACCTCATTTCCCAGGCCTTCTCCTGCCTTCTTCATAAAGCCTGTAGGCAATTCCTTCCCAATTTACTCTGTTTTTCAGTGCTTGTACATGCTCAGGAATTTTTCCAGTACATTTTCATCACAAGGATGCACTATTCTCAATAGTTTCGCTGATAAGAGGATTTTCTTTTGAAGAAGTACCAGGTCTGGTCTATCTGACATACTGAGGGACTGTTGGCCCTTGAGGGACTTGCTTCCTGAGGCCTGTTTGAAGACTTTGCATTTTTGTTCACAACTTCAGAGAGAGTTTTTGCCAGTCCTAATTTTATTTTGAAGGAAGTGATTTCCTGTAAGATTTTAGTATATATAGAGTTTAGGTGCCATATTGAATGGGCTTACCATTACAGAGAGGGTAGTTTTCATATTAGGTAAGTTTGCATGTAATACTTGATGGCATATTTAGATATTTAGAGAACTGCCATCATATAGTGAACACTATAAAGGAGGCTACTAGTCTTTTTTGTCTTCATATGGTATTATTTAGGTCTTGGTTGCTTCACAGATTTTTTGGGGTGTGCTATGATTGTAGCAAGATTTGCAGGAGAATCATTGCTCCTTGGATTTTTACAATATATTGTTGCCATTTTTATGTTATTCCTGACATCTGGAAAGTCAAAAGATGATGGTGATTATGGATCTTGCAGGTGAAATCAGTGAAAACATTGAGGATGTCATGTTAGTATCCTAGATGCAGCAGGAATTTGGTGGGCTTTTGTGTGTTCCTTCTGAATATTCATTTAGTTAGTAGCCATTAAATCTACAGTAGTCCAGAATTAATCATATTTATTTAGCTTCTTCCAGCAGCCCTAATAAAGTCCTTGACAGTAATGTAGGCTATAGTTATGTTGCATAGTAAATACTACATAGTCCTAAAATGTATGTTTGTAGTGTTTTTTTTAACCCTAAGAACAATAACCACCTTTTAAATGTAGTAAGAATATATTAAAATATAAGCATAATGATGGTTTTTATATCTATGCCAAAAGCACAGCCTGCACAAACATAATCCAATAAACAAGAAAAAAATAATTGTCTCCACTGCTGATTCTCATTAAATAGGGATAAAAATAAAAAGTATGTTAATATAATGTACCCTGTAACAGATTCCACTACATAGCCTGTCTCCACCTACAACATCACTTTTTTTTTTTTTGCTTTCACCTATTACTAATTCATCAGGATGAGCAAAGGAATTAGAGATTTTCCTGTTACCTGTAATTATAACGAACAGCAGTGATTACATGTCTCCCTTCTGTAGCTGTCCTTGAGATGATTATGTGCCAGGATTTCCAAAGGACCAGCAGCTCCTTTTCAACTACTTAAAGCTGTGTTTTAGAGTTTAATGCATGTAATTATAGCCAAAGTTTCTTTCTTCCCTCTAATACCATGCTAAATTTCCTGCATGCAATGATTTTCAGCAAAAGCTTTTTCACTAGTTTTGATGTCTTTTAGAATTCTCTACAGTTTATTTCCTCGTGACGTGCAATATTTTTGCAGGATCCTTTCACTGTGCAGACATCCCTCAATAGTACACAGGGAAAGAACCTCACTGATGCTTTTACAAGGATCAACTCCCATGACTATGCATCAGAATTAACAGTATTAATCTCAGTCCACTCGAAGCTGTAAGGGAAGTGCCCCTGTGAAAAATCTGTGTGTCTTCTGAGCATCACTTTCTGAAAGAAAAGGCAATGATCAGGTAGGTGGCTATCTGCTCCAGGCTGTAGCTGTGCTGCCAAACCTTTGTGCAAGGAGGTCAGTGCCTCTCAGACCTGCCAGTTGAATTGCTTGGGTGGTTGATCCTTTGACTTTTAGTCAGAATAAGCTGTTGGCGCTTAAGATCTTTAAACAGAGGATCTTTATTACAAAGTAATTTAGCAAATAATAAGCCCAAGCAATATTGTTTTGGTGTGAGGATTTACTCTGAGAATCAGGTTAATTAGCAGCTGCAGGCATATAGTGTTTAAAGGCACTAGGAACTATATAGCCCTGCCTGCTTATTCAATCCCAGAGAGCAATTTGCAACAGCTGTTAGAAAAAGCCTCCAGCAAACTGTTTCTGACCACTAATGCCTTTTCACCTAAAAGATGTGCAATGCGACAGTAACAAGGCGCGCACAGCTCCATATCTTCAGTCCCTGCCACCCCCTTTCCTCTGACCCCACCACCGACTTTCTGCAGATTTGCCTTTCTCTCACCTTGCATATGTTTAATACCACTTTAAAAAGACACCCAAACCTGAGAGCTTAGGTTACCCAAGAGATCCAGCTCTACCAAGCTGACTGTCCTGCTGGTGGGCTGCAGTGGAAACGGATGTGCTAGAGGAAAGAGGAGCAAGTTCCCTGGATGTGCTTCAACAAAGCACTTGACTAAATCTGTGTTTCCCAGGAACGTTCTGGTTTTATTGAAGAACAATTTTCTAAATATATGTATATATACTTATAAAGCATAAAAATATTTTTTATCCATTTCTATTTGGTCATTAGATGTTCCTGCCCTAATATTAATCTCTTTTCCCCTCTTCTGTTTCAGGGAGCTAAGCAGGGTTGTCAGAACATCTGCCCTTTGTCAAGGGCAAGGAAATATGCCTGGGGATGACAGATACAGTGAAAGTTGTTGGAGTTTTGATCCAGCAATGGTCTCTGCTCTCTGCTGTTACTCCTTTCATTAGAAGGTGCTTTTATTCTGGGGGAGGGGATATTTTTTTTCTCTGAAATATGCTTTTCAATTAGCTCCTATACCAGCCTTCAATCTGCACTTATAAATGGACTACATATATTAGTTAAGAATCTGTAAAAGATTTCTTAGCTAAAGGTTATATACTCACATATAATCCAGTTATTGCAAAATGCTGAAATGAGTAATGTTAATAAAAAAGATACAGTAGTGTCAAGCTTAGAGTGAAAAAGCATTCTCAGAGATGTCAGCAATACAGTGTTTCTAGAAATGTCAAGCTTTCTTCCAGAACAAATGTATCCTTCTAAGGTGATATACTTTTGGAACAAGATACCACTTAAAAACACGGTGATAGCTGCACAACAATTTTAATGCCAGTTCTAAGCGCGCTCTCTCTCTCTCTCTCTCTCTCTGTCTCTCTCCCCCCCTCTTTTTCCAGAGGCATCCACGATTTTCCTCTTTAGAACATCACAACCACAGGTATCAACCTGAACCAAAAATAAGTAAGTCCTGAACTCGGGGTAGGGGAGCAATACCTTAATTCTGAAATCAAATGAGCCAAGACATCGAATTTCGTGCAATATGGCAGCTTAGTAGAAAAATGCAATTCATGCAGGGTATGTATGGGAGTGAACATTCGACTCATTAGGATTTCCAACTCAGGAGTCATGCTGGACTACATAGCACAAAACTTATGCTGTTTGTGTGGAGAAACCACACTGTCCAGAAAGTGGAGGTATTTACAATATATTCAAAGTTTGCTTGACTTGGTTATGTTAATTTTAGAGAAAAAAATATTAAAATTCACATGTAAAAAAAAAAAGCACTAGATTACATTTCTTCTGATGAATACTAGCCATTCTTTATGGCCTAGTAATAACAGTAGTAAGTAAAAGAAAAAGAGACAAGTATTCTGTTAGGAAGAACAATTCATTCACCCACGTTCACTAACCCTAATATCTCTAACACTTTCTGTTTCTTTGCCTGCATCTGAAAATAAAATATCTCTGGCCCTAGCCTTGATGGAACAAAACATGTAGGGAAATAACTGAGAAGATACACTAAATTTGACGGCCTGCCCAAAAGTGATATCTCTTTAAAATATCATCAGTTTTGGCCTGTAGTAATTTTGACAACCTCGGCATTGTCAGAACTTGTTCTGTGTCTCATTCCCAACCAGTAGGCATTCTGCAAACTGTATTTACTTATTTGTCTTAATTTCCAAATTCTGGATTTACCAGGCATGGTAAAAATGACAAATATATTTGTGAGCTGTAAGCTTCACACTGCCTTATGAGAAAGAAATTTAAAAAGTCAAAACAATGATTTTAAAGGAAACAGGCAAATGGAAACAGGCCTCATATTATTATTATTATTATTATTATTATTATTATTACATCTAAAAATGCCTTTTGGTTTGACTCAAAGAAGAGCCATATAAAAGTGTTGTTTTTTGTTGTTGTTTGTATTGTTTTGTTTTTAAAGGGGCAGAGGGGGGGAAGGAAAATGGTTTTATGAACAATGTCAGAGTTCAATCTGCCCTGTTAAAGATAACCTGAATATCACACCATCCCCCAAAGAGCTGTTTCTCTCTTCACAAGGTAGCTTCTGTTTCCACTGTAACACCATCTACAGAGAGCCTTCCCTCCACAGTTGCTTCTTCTGTTCCTCTCGGAAACATAAACATAAGACAACTTTATTTGTTCCACAAAAGACAAATGTACTCAATGTGCAAGTAATTTCACCAAGTGCAAGCTGCAGGTGCTTCTTCATATGAAACTATTGCCACATCTCAGGCAATTAAAAAAGGCGAAGTATGAAAGATAGTATGCAGTTAATAAGCAGGAATACAGAGCCTTTAGGGTGTATTTGATTATCTTTACATTACAGCTAATCTCATTAATGTTGCATCATTTGTGATTAATATTGTAGGTGCTAATGAAGTGTGGGCTTCTTTAATGCTTTTAATACAATGAAAGGCTTAATCTGGATCCTGCTATTACACTCAGAGGTAAAAGCTTCTAAGAGTTCTGACAGCTGGTGGCAGGCATTTAAGGCTCTGATTAAATATATTTAAATATATATATATAAACCACATGTACATTGTTATGTTTCTCCAGCAGTTTTGCTTTAGTTTAGGGACTTAAGAAATACTGGTATTTTCCCCAGTTAAAGCACAACCACAAAGCCCCACTTAAGCATCTGTGTGATGAAACAAAATTGCAATAACAGCCAGACTGCAGCATTACACAATGTCTGCAGGTGTATACGTAATTGCTCCTTCACTACATGTTGTCAGAAGTTATTCCTGGGTCTGTCAATAGGAGTCATATTTTCTCAGTCACAATCAAAGCTCTAGGTCATAAAAACATCTCAGGATGTGTAAGTAGTCCCATTGAGTATGGCGAGGTAATTCACTCAAATGGACTATTCCGAATATACTTGGAAAGGGAGAGATTTGTGACCATAGGCCTTTCTGTAAATACCTACACAATTGTTTGTCTTTATGGTTATAGTCTCAGGCCCTAAATTTGCTTTCCTAGCTGTCCTAAATATTGCACAGTGGAACATCCATAAATTCCTAGGCAGATATTCAAAAAATGTGTACCAAAAAAAAAGTATTCATCAGAATTTCAATATCCAGAGTTGTAGAGGTCAGGCCCTCTTCTGTATGTATCTGTAGTAAACCATTCATGGCATATGAGAAAACATGCTGGAGCTTTGAAAAATGGGGAGGATGAGAGCTACTTGGGATGATTTCAAAGCAAAAATAACTGCTAATTTTTCTCTTGCTTTTGGTCACACGTGTCACAGACCACCTGGAAACATCACTTGAAGGAATTGGTTTGATGACCACATGTGAAAACTCTGCTCTCATGGAAACCCAGGCATTATGCTTCTCCAGATCCCTTTTCTGCCATGTCTGCTATCCTTTTTAAGACTTAGCAGCAGCCAGATGCAATGAAATACCTTTCCTTTCCTAGAGCCCTATACTTGAGCATAGTCTCTGTGTTTTGTATTTGACTTGGGTAAAAGGAGCCTTGTTACTGTTTCTGTTTAATGAACTTCTGACATTGGGTTTTCCTCTACTTCTCTTTTCTTTTGAAATAGTTTGGCTTTGGTACAGGAAATTTTACGGATTTTTAACCTTTACTGTCCGGTATACGAATGTGGAACTCATTCAATCTGATTAGGCAAGTCTGAGTGCATACAGCAATGTCTTACAAGGCTGTATTCTAACCCACAAGGCTGACTGTGATATTGCCGTCATGTTTTGCAGGCACTAATTAAAGACTGTGCAGCTTCATTAGTTTGGGGACAGGTTTGTTTCTGTTAAATATGCTGCAATTATATCAATATTATGGGACAGACTTGGAGAGAAAGCTGCAACTTGCATGGTTGAGAGCTTGTGCATATTTTGTAAGAGTTGAATGAAAGCATTACAGCTAAATCACTTTCCCAAATAAAAAGTTTTATAAATTAAAGGTGCTAAGCAAACAGAATTTTGGTGGATTTTATGTGATTTTGTGCTAAGTCATCCATTGGTAAGATACTCCTACTCTCAAAGGATACAAAATGCTGAAGAATTACTCTTTTTATTGTCACTAAAGGTTTATGTTCAGATAAACATAGATGTACAAAGAAAAGGTAACACACATGAGACACATTGGACAGTGACATCAAAGATTACAAAATGAACCCTGCTAAACAAGATCAAATATATGTGCAATTCCAAACGTTCCATCAATACAAAATAAAACAAACAAACAAAATTGCAGATTCCAGTAGCATCTGAGAATTTCCATGCTACAAGACACTGCCTTCAAAATTCTTGATTTCTGGAGCATCTCTATATCCAACAGGTGCAAAATGCTCTAAAGGGTCTTTGCTTGAATCTCATTGTGAGAGTCAAAGTCAGCAACAAGATCAGGTGAAGTGATTATACCTATTAACAGTGACTTCCAGAAACAACCAGCAAAGCTCATGAGCTTCAGGTGGGAAGAAGAAGAGAAGTTAAGCAGCAGAAGATAGAGATGAGCTCTGCCAATCTGCAGTTTTGGGACCAGAGAGCAAGCACATGCTACAGGGTAGGGAAGAACCTGATAAACTGAGGTGGTTAACTGTAATGACTCAAAAAAGTCTTCAGGGGCTTTAAAAATCTATTAATAAAGGACAACTTTACAATAAAATATAATAAAGACCATTGTGTGTATTTAGAAGGCTATTGAATTTCTCAGATTCTCACATGTCTGCCCATACCTAGTGGCACAGCAGGACAGTAGAGGAAGGCAGATATATTCTCCTCCCATGCTCTCATTTCCTCCTAAATCTGTTGTTGCTTTTAAGGTTCCAGTTCCCATTTCACCTTAAACAGGAATCATGGCATGTTAAAATGTTATGTTATTCCTCTCCATAAATTCTTAGAAGTTTTCCATTACCATATATACAATGGGTTGGAATGGGAGGCCACAGTCATGTTGCACTGCACTTCTCCCGTTACGGCTATTATGGTTATTTCTGCTCTTGCACTTCCCTGTTTGGTACTAGTCAAAGGGGAAAATGACACAATTTCTATGTCTAGATGGGAAGATTTCCTTTGAAAACTGCAGTTGTATTTTTAAAGTTTGAATTGACTAGCTAATGAACTGGTCCAATTATATAAATGAAAATGAAGACATACTTATTCAACATCATCAGAACAGATAAGGTTATCAAAAGTTTCTCTATTAGTACAGACAATTATAGTATCTGCCCTTCAGTTAATTCACTGGTTTGATTTTCCTCACCAGTTTTGAATCCAATACACACCATGCAAATATTATTTTTCTTAAATGATCAAGGGGCAATAACAAGCTTTTTTCCTTAATATAGACTGTGAGAATTTCCATGCTAAGCTTTGACATGAAGGTTTGCATTAAAAGGATTATTTTTCAGTCCATTCTAGAAGGTCACTTCCTTGGATTTCAAGAAACCTAACACACTGCAAGACCTCAATGTGAGAAGTTTCATGGGTAAATTCATGGAAGTAAAATTTATGTTCTCTCACATTTGAATGTACCAATGTAAGAGTGCTGCATAAAGTCACACAGAGTGGAACTACTAGAATTTTTTTTTTCTGAGTTATGTGAACAATTAATTGTCAAGAGAATTTATTAGTAGGCTGCAGTATATCATTTTATCTTAGGTGTTTTGCCTTTGAAGTTAAACTGCTTACTACAATTATACTTTAAGGCTCCTGCAATGATTATTCATGGATCTTTCCTATTATTACACTGAGTCATCAAAGGAAAAACAGTTAGATTGATTTCTGAAAAAGATGAGCTTTTCTCAAAGATAAGTTTCAAAAGCAGAAAGAAAAGTACAATTTTTTCTTTGTATGGAAGCAAAGGTATCAACAAATACATGGATAATTATGTTCTAACATCGGAGTTCTTTTGTGTGTAAAGAACAATCTTTTACAAGCAATGCATAGGGAGTTAAATATATTAATCACATCATTCTTTCTAATGAGACTTGTCCATG
The DNA here is from genome assembly GCF_040182565.1 of Anser cygnoides. Lineage (NCBI taxonomy): Eukaryota > Metazoa > Chordata > Aves > Anseriformes > Anatidae > Anser > Anser cygnoides. Next base: position 123,319,310 of record NC_089874.1, on the reverse strand, counting down.
TTTCTCCCTGTGTGCTGCAGTGGGTTTACTCCTCCAGGACTCAGCTCAAAGGCTTTCTGCTAAAGGCAGCACTACACCAGGTAGGAAATGCAAAATGGAGAGACTGGCTTTAGCTGCATCAAAGAGAACATGAATTTTACTGTGTTTAATAGAGACTAGATGAAAGGGAGAAGCATTATTGCCGTGCAACATTCTCTTCTTCCTAATTATTGTCATAGCATGGAGATGAAGTGCACTATATTGGGCAACTCTTATTGACATGGAAAAGATTGTTTAGGTATTCTTTACATAATTGCACAACAATTAAAGCAGACTATCAAATTCTTCAAAAGACTTTTTAAAAACAGTTTTTGTGAAACCCATTATAATGAATTCTGAGCAAAAAGCAGACAGGATCTGTTCTGCACTTTCTAATCAGATTTTCCTTCTAAAATTGGGGATTATTGGACCAACCTATTGGGCCAAGTTGAAACCAGGGTAGCACTAAAACTGCTGATGCTACACAGCAGTTAAGATTCAAAACTATGTCACATTTTGATTGCATTACTCAAAATTTGTATCAGGAACAGAATCACACTGTCTAAAAGGAGCCTGGAAATAAGTGTTGGAATTACAATTTTAACTGTGTTGTTGCTACTGCTCTTCTGAAATAAAGCAAGAGATGACCAAAGAGAAAAATTAATTTCTCATAGTAAGGCTTTGTGATGCATCTCATTCTCATTTTTTTCAAAAGACTTAACAAATTCAAACATAGAAAACCCAATGCTAAATGTATCAAAATTTCCTAAAAGCTTATATATTCTTTATCATTGCATGGAAATTAACCACCAATTTACAAATAATACAAAATCTCATAAATTATAAAATCTCCTAAATTCTTGCAATACCAAGTGTGTCTTAATTAACCAAAGCTCTTCAGTTTATATATAGTATACTTCTATATTCTGAACTCATGCTTTTGGACCAGAAAGGACTCCGATGGACCAGCCTGCACTTTCAACACTCAGTCCAAAGCTGTTTCAAGAAGCAGATTGCCTTTGCCCATATGGTTCTCTCTTTCACCTTCTTATGTGCCTCTTTCACAATTAGAGAACTGTCAGAGAGGATCTAATAATGCTTCTGGTTTTAGCTGAGTGATTCCTGCAGTATCACACATGGGATATCCATATTGCACAAAATGTCAGGGGACTCACCTGGCATTCAGTCAAGCTATGCAAATCACAGGAATGTGGTGGTAGCAAAGCAGGAGAGCCTTGGAGTAAACAAAGCTGGGAAAAACCTGGTAAAATGAAGAGTGGGAGACTTCAAGGCCGATTCACATTACAAGGTGTTTCTGAAATCTTCAATGCAAGCAAAAAGAGGTGTGCTCTCTGACATTTTTTTCCTCCCTATAAATGAGAAATTTGGTTGGGGAACAAATAAGAAGTGAGGGCTTGATTATGGGTAATTAGTTATCTGTGAAAAGTAGCAAACTTTATTCTTCACTCTCCTTCTGTTGCTGCCAGCCATTTGAGATGAAATAAATCAAGACAAATAATAAAGGCAATGTCAACAATGTGGTATTTTGTCATCTTAATTGCCTATGTTTCCTGCGCTCTGGCTTACTTACATTTGTCCCAATATATTCAGAAAACTTTTTTTCAGAAGTGTCAGCCTCCCCACACAGGCAATATTTCCACAAGCAAATAGCTATGCTGCACATCTGAAAAATGAGTCTTAGCCTGCAGTATTGAAAGAGCAAAAGAGAGCTGTGTTGTCCACAATTGCTCAGTGGCACAAAATAAAACAATCTTGTCACATATACTCTTCATCAACTGTTTATTGGATGCTATTCAAGCTGCTACAAGAAGGAACCAGATGATGTGCCAGAGAAGGTAAAGCTCTGATTTCTAAGGATAAGAAGGCTCTTCTGACCATGACTGCACACAGGTTACTTATAGGAGAGCTTGTCAAATATTCCTCATGTTTACAGGAAATGGATTACATTCACTACGTAAATTTGCTCCATTTCCTCAGATCACCACTTAAATTCTTTCAGCTGTGTCCATTTTCAAGAGGAAGATTTCCATTTTTAGTTTACTTCGCTTATATGTTTCAGGATTCTCCAATAAAACCCATTCTGTATCAGTTCAGCTATTTTTACAACAAGCATTAAAGTTCACAATTAATGTAACAAATAGATGAATGCTTTTGTAATTAGAACTTCCTATGAATTAATTTACTCTCAAAGACCAACTTCAATGACTGTAAGAAACTAATCCCGTAATGGCAAAATTGCAAATTAAATGGAATAACCCACAAATGCCTGAATATGGGCAGTCACCAATCTGAGAAAGAAGTAAATCAATACAGACTTTGTTTGGGAACTTTTAATGACTTTTTAATATCTTGGGTGTTCTGATCTAACCATTGACTAAGGAAATTTTATTTGGAAAACATTTGATAGGAGGTTTTCATAATGTGGTTCAGTTAACACGCTTTTCTAGAACTTCCAAATTTTGCGAACTGGATATGAATACAAAAAAAACTTTGGCAAATTTTGCACACTGGATATGAATACAAGACTGCTATTCATTTCTCTTTCTTAACCTATTGTCACAAAGCCAGTACAATTGTGAATGTTCAACACAGACTTTTTCTTTTCTCTATGCTCTCTTCTAGCTTGAACTGTTTGCAATGACTCCTCTTTGAATTCAGTGTCATATTCAAATGAGAAAACAAAACTTGGGCATACATTTATTTTACATTCGTTTTAATTCCCATTCCATGTGCTTTTCACAGCTGCTCATTTTATTGCATTGCTTTTCCAAATGAAAACTCCAGCTGCTCCAGCCTTGCAAGCCATATAATACGTGCTGCATGAGCCTGTTTCAGAAGACCATTCCAGAGACGCAGTGGTTATTGTTTTCCTCATTTCCCACCTCTAGCCAGGAAATCAAATGTTTAGGTTTAAGTTGCAAATGCAGCCTTTGAAAGTCCCAGTAGTTTTCAACTTGGATTCCCAAGAAAATGAGGTATGTCTGTCTCATGTCTGTTCTTTCTTTATTCTCCCTAATAACTTTTAGCTTATATGTCAATTTTAAAAAATAAAATAAAATTCAACAGATGCAGATGTTTCCGTATGCCTAAAGGAAAAAGTTGTCTGGGTCAAGAAGAAAAACCTTTAGACCAATACATTAATTGAACCCTTTTCAGACATCAAAGAACCCATGCTCATTCACAGCCTTGAGACACAGTCCTTTAGGAAGCAGGAGTTATTGATCCTGCTGCTGAAGTAGGATCACATAAGTGGTCCAACTGAAAACCCTATAACTTACTGGGTTGCCTGGCTACCGACCATTGACAGTCGATATGAGATGGGAAGATGTGCCTGTGCTTGCAAGGTCCCTTCAGTTTAACATCCCCCAAGAAGCAGTTCCATAATGCCAGTGGTTGAGTTACTATGGAGAGTCTCAGCTCCAGGGTCTAGTTACAGTTTTCCTTGAACACAGCTTAGGGAAACTAAAGAATCATCACTTACTTACCCAACAAGATAAGTAGATCAGACTCTGAATTCAACTCATGCCTGAAAGAGAAGAAGTAGAGTATCTGCAGGAAAACTGAATCCAATTATATCCCCAGTTAGTATGCACACCTCTGCTTCTTGGTAAATTCTTTTTTTTTTTTTTTGCCTAATGAGATTGACAGCTGCATCTCCTGCGGTGGTGTTGTGAAGTCAGTGTACTTGACAATAATCCTTTACATACAACTCTTCCAGTGTACCTGGCAATAAGCCTCCTCATTGCCACCATCTTCACAAGCTGCATGCCAGTATTTTTTCTTTCTCACTGTTGCGCAAACTTCTAGAGACACTTGCCAAAGGATTCTGCCAAGTCTTTGTAGTACTGCCAGTACTGCTCTTCAGTCCTCCCAGATGGTCATGACCCAGGTACATGCAGCACAGATCAGTCTAGTGACACTGACTGATTCACTTCTTTTGGCTGTGGAGCCATTGGGGAAGACTGAAACATCCTAGAAAAAATGCCAGTCATACAGCTCTGAGACCAGCTCTGCATCATCAGCTTCAAAATAGCACTATTTTGATGGCTTGGTCAAGAAAATAAACTTCATAAACAACTATTTGGAGTGGTTCTATTGAAATGTTAATGTCCAAAACATGAATTTCCACATCTTGTTCTTTAGGGACCTAACACAGGAGAGCACATAGCTGCCTAATGTGGCAGTTTTTGTGTATTTGCAGGGACTGAAGTTGTCACAGAATAGAAATTATGTTAATTATGTTTTTTGTTGTTGTTGTTTGTTTGTTTTCCAGTTATAAAACCTAAAAGTAAATAAATAAAAATCTTAATTCTTTGCAAGTTTTGGTAGTAAGAAGTTGGTTGCAAACATTAGATGATCCCTAGCACTCTGCTTTTGACTCTACTCTTCTGTTCTACTTGCCTGAATGGGTAACATCAGAATTAGTGGTGGTTTGCTGTCAAAATCTTAGTATCCTGCATTAGCTTTTCACTGGAATCCACTGTTCTACCCCAGCACAAAGAGCAGAATGAAGGAAAAGAAAAGCTGCCACTGCTTTTTTAAACTTTTCTCACTTTTCTTTATGACAGCAAGAGATGAGAGCTAAGACTGTAGAAACCAGGACAATTAAACCATGCTGTTCCTTGACCTTAATTTTGCCTTTTCTGATTCTGTAAAATATTGCAAATCTTTGGCCTTTGTTTTTACTGTAAAATACCACACAGTTCAACTTTTGCTTTCTATTTACTTTTACAAATAAAGACTGTTATAGTTACTGTGACCTTCAGAAGCATCTTTGCTGTGGAACAGTTCTGTTAAAAAAAAATAATGCATGTAATTAAAAAAACACTCTTCTCTTTTCAATTAGGGAAAATTAAAAAAATGCTTTTCATATGCAGGAAAATTCTTCCAGGTTCACTGCAAAACATTGATGCAATTTATTAATCAAATGCATTAACAACACTAATTGCTGAATACACATTTACTTGATAGGGTTGATTAAATGTTTAAAATTCTCTCCATGCCTATTTATTTTTATACAGAGGAAGATTGTCTCCCAGGATTTCACATTTATTTTATCACCATCAGTTCTCTCTTACTGTCTTTTCACCATGATTTTTCACAAAAGACCCAGTCCAGTGAAGTGTTGGAGCCTTCTGTTTCTGCTGCTTTAATAAACACCTGCAATCCTGTAAAGGTGATTAGCTTCTTCTCAAGATGGAAGTGCAACATATGAAATGTGAACTGTTTAATGAGTTATAATGTTTAAATGAGTTATAACACAATACATTTATTTTAAATATTCCCCAGTCCCCTCCAAGCTAGCTTCTTTCTGTTATGATACAATAGAACAAACCAGAATTGAATCAAATTGAATCAAAAAAAGAAAGGGAAGGGAAAAAGCAGGTACCTACTAAGAGCCACTATTATAGCTATGAGTACCAGACTCCTCTTGCCCTTATATTTTAAGATAGGCTCCATCTATTTGGTTGGGTATATTTAATTTTCTATCTGCAGTTCAGTTTTTGCCCTTAGCCTTCAAGATTCTTGTGCAAAGAGTTAAGGTTTACAATTAAAACTTAGAAGTAATCCCTTCCAGAAACGACAGCTCATAGAGAAAATAAATGTATTTTGAAAGTGAGCGAAAGCTCCAAGTCTGTCTACTAAATTGCAAAGCCCAGAAGACATTGCTATAATACAGCTCAAACACCCACCCGCTGAACAGGGTGAGCGTTCCATTGTGCACTTTGCTTATGGATTTGTCTATAATCTGTCACCACTGATGTCTTGAAGCAACTTACCAAAGAAAATGGGAGAAATCATTATGCCACTCATTATGAATAATTACCTGTTTGTAAGAAACATTCATTTGTGACAGCCATAGATTTATTTTTTTCTCACATGCTCAGAACTCAATAAAATGTTGCTCTCTTTCATTGGTCATCTGCTTTGCTGTGGTGGTGATTAAATACGATTATCTACTTGATGTGTTTTTTTCTCAAGTGCCTAAATGGGTGGGTTAATCAAAAACAAAATCCATTTATTTCCTGCTCTTCTCCACCAAAATGCTTTGGTTTTTATTCGTCCAACTGCACTTTCTCAAGGTTTATCCCACTGACTGCCAACCAAGTCTAAATCAGTATCACGAGCTCACAGGATATCTCCAGGATGTCCAGACACACCCCAACTACCCTCTGCATTGAGTACCTCTAGGAAAAACAACAATCCGGCAAGCCTTAGTACTTCAGGACCTGATTTGTTCCCAGCTCTCCTCTGTATGGCATATCACAGTGATTTAGCAGGGTCTCTGCAGATCACATTTGCACCAGCACCTGCTGCAGCCTGTGGACTGATGAAGGGTAGGGCCTCCAGAGAGCTCTGGCCAGAGGGAAGAAAATCCACTGCCCCAGCATTTGTAACCCCACAGATCGTTCTCTTTACTCGTAGCTCCTTCACGGCTGCTGGTGAATGAACTGCCACAATGATGTCCCCGGGTCTTTCCATCAGCTGCTGACGAGGCCCTGGAGGAAACTACTTTCTGGTGCTCAGAGACAGCAAAGGAGCATACAGAGCAGGAGCAAGGTCATGGGGATGGAAAGATTGTCTTGTGGTTTTCCTAACAGATCCAGACAAGTTTTAGAGATTACAATTTTTCTGTTTTGTCTCTATTGCTGGAAAACTCATGATATTACCAGCCTTCCACCTTATTTGCTTGGATATTCTTGAGTACAGAAAACTAGTTTTCATTGCCTTTCCTAGCAAGAGCACTTCATTCTTCAACATACCTTTCAGTAGGTATCCTTCATGGCCAGCTGAACTCATTCTGGCAAGCGGAACTGGTATGCCCTGACTCTATGCTGCTTTTGACAAATCCACAACTAATTTCTGCCCTCCATCTCCACATATTCCTTGAATAAACCAGGCAACAAGGCCCTCATTTCTTTCTGGGCTGGAGACAGTGCTCTGCTTGGTGTTTGCAAAAATGGCCTTTCCTCCACTATGGAAAGTAGCATGCAGACCTTTTCACTCCAGGTTGTCCCTCAGGTGGGACTGCTTAGCCCAACGAAGTGCCATCTGTTTACAGATGAGGTGACAGTGACACCAAGTTAGCAGAGAGACAGAAACGTGCACAAGAGGACAGTCAATTTCTGGAGTAAATGCAGCATGATGTGTAGCACCGAAGGCCTTGAGGCACATTTCAGGCAGAAGAGCTGAAGGTGGACCCCATGGAGCACAGGTGCTTTTCGGTCAGGGTCACATGGTGCCTCAGCTTTTCTTCCTTCCAGCTGGAAGGGCCCATCACCAGGACAGAGGCCCTCAAAACCAGGGTGCCGCAGCTGAACAGCGTAGGCCCAGCCATTAGGGTACAGAGAGATTTCTGGGTTTGGATGAAGGAAATAGGGAGAAAATGTTAAAAAACTTCTGTATCTCTATTCTCTTATTTCACTTTCTGTCTGTCTAGCACAAATCCAAAACAAGCAGGTTAATAAATAAAATTTCTTTACATTCAAGTAATACCTGAACGAATCTTCACCAGACATGATGGTACCATGTGGTACTTATGAGCAAATAAGAAAACAGCTGGGAAATCTGATTTCTGCTGTCCTTCTGTCGTCTACATCTACACCCCAGAGAAAACCCAAAGTGCTGTAAGGATGACAACTACTTTCTCCCACAGTATTTTCCCCAAAATTTCTGTCACTCTGAACCAATCACATTTCAATCTGAAAAGGAAACATTTAACAGACTGGAAAGAAAAATGCTGATCTCTTCTTTGCTCTTTAGGCACTGCCAAGCTCACTAAAGTAAGTAGAAGCCTTGGAGAGTGAACTGGAAGGTGGCCAGCTTTTGAATCCACGTGCTTTTGACCTCTGGCAGTGAGATGGTCATTTCAGTTCAAATACTCTGCCCCCTTTGAGAAGGATCCATTCATCCCAATCTCTGCTTGACAGAGACAGATCTTTGACATATCAAAGCCTTAAAAACAAATCCCTGTATCTAATACTCTAATTATAATTCAGGTATGGGAAATAGATTTTAAGCTATTTTCAACAATTTTCATTTTTTATTTGCCATAGGGTATAAGTACATTGCTCATTTCCTTGAAAATGATGTGAAGTCGTTTTAAAAACCAAGCTCGTGACATCACTTTCTGACATCCACTAATATCAGAATCTTTGTACAGAGTCTTTTACTGGTATACGTAAAAATTAATCTTTCTAAATTCAAACAGTTTATCTAAGTAAGTGAGATAAGATATCTAAGAGATTATCTAAGTGACAAAGGTCTCTGCAGCCCTATTTACAATGACAGAAAAAGACAGAACTTGTAGATTTTTTTTGTTTTCGTAACTCATTGTCATAAGTCCTCTGCTTAGAAGTCATGTATCATAATGACTTTAATTCAGGTTTGCACGCAACATAATAAATAAATAAATAAAGGAGTATGGCATCTGTTATTAAAACTGAGTTTTACGTCCCAGAGGAGAACAGCTATTTGAGTGAATTTCGTCTTAAATTTAGATGTGACAGGAAAAAAAGTCACTGGAGGATATAAATTTGTAGGTGGCATATGTCTTGGTTTACAAGTCCCATACAGAAGTATGTGTGTAAGCTCTGTGTCTTAGACAGGGTGCAGGGACACATCTCATATGAGTTATATTCTGCACATACACAGAAAGGTTGTTGTGTCTCAAACCACCTATGTATCGCATGCCAAGCCATCTCAGTGTCTCTACTACACTTGCACGAGGGAGATAATCTCAGCAGTCCAATGCATTGCATCAGGTTGCTTGCAGACCTGAAGGAAATCCATATATGACATTTGCATTAATTCCATATATCTACGCAGTACTACCACTCTGGCCATTTTTCCAGCAATCTGGAAAACCCAGGAAAATGGCTAGAGTCTTCAAATTCTGATAGGACAAAATTTCAAGGAGAAGAAAGAGGACAAATAAAGAAACACAAGTAATTTAACCCTAGGGGAAAAAAAAAAAAAAAAAAACAAAACTTTTTACACGCCACTGTGCTTATATTTTACTGTATTCTCTCCCATTATTCGACTTTCAGTTTTCTTAAGCTTAGAAGAACTCAACCTTACATGTCAATATACAAGAAAAAATAGCACCATGTGGCCTGAATAACAGGTTTTGTGCAATGTTCTGCTTCTGGCAGGAATTCAGTGTCATGAATGAGAAAATAACTACAAAATTTTTCAAAGTAATTTTTCATGTGACTGAATTTTTCTTTAAGAAAGAGTTTTTCTTTAAGAACAGACTGCAGGATCCTGACACAACACTAGCACATTTTATGATCTGAATTTCCCTGTTCTTTTACAGAATAAATGAAGAGATGCTAATGTATTGGGAATATGGTGAGAGCAACAGTGGTATTCTTAAGATAAATAAGTGTTAGAGAAATTAATGTTTTGTGGGTTTGCTGGGGAAGGAATGGAAGGCTACATATTTAAACGACAAAGTCCTTTCATTTGGTGAGGACATCATGTTCTTCTTGGTCTAGTCTGGTGAAAGAGAAAGAAGAAAATGTCTTCTTAGATTTAGTTAGATGCTAGTTTCTATGGAGACAAGTTTCTCCAGTCATTTTTATTTGCAGGCTTTAATAACCTAGACAATACAAAGCAGCAAGAGTTTAACCCTGGATTGAACCCCATATTGAGCACATTCTGTAGGGAGACAAATGAATCTCTAAATTAGATACAAGAGCCATTATACAATCTTGTTAACATACAATCTTGTTAACTGGACTCTGGCAGTACAAAGTAAAAAACCTGAAGAGTCATGTATCTTCATAGATCCTACCCTGTCTCCTCTTTCTCAAACATGCCTTGCACAGAGACCTGAGCAGGCAGCATCGTCTGCACTCTGGCTGTCCCCATACAACCCATCACATACATTACTATGGATTAATTATCTAATCTCTAGCTGCGCTGGCACTCACAGAGAGGTCAGTAGTTCCCAAGCCTAAGGAAGTGACTAGCCATTCCAGGAGAGGGGAAAACAATGGAATACTCTAACTTTTTTTAGTGTAATTTAAGTAATTTGTTGTGTATATGAATACTTACACCATTTTGTGAATTGGAGTGATCACAAGAGAAAAAATGCCAATTGCTTTCATTAACAGACAGTCATTAGTGTCAGTGAGGATTTTTTCAGGCATATCTTTCTCCCCTCCCTGCATATAACTTTGATTTCAACTATATTATTTTAAGTAGAACAAATAATTTAGAAAGAATATTTATAACTATCACACCGAACTCAGATTGATAATGGAATATGCAGATCAGAGTATTAATTTTCTTGAATTCTTTTTGCATGGATCAGGGGGAGGGAGGAGCTGTTTTTCTTTAAAGACCAAACTGTTCGCTGGCATTCAACAGCAATGTTTAATACAGGAAAGCTGAGTTTCATTATTTATATGTTTAATTATATGGAGAAATTGAGCTTATTATTAATAGAATCTCCAAGGAGGCAGGCAGAAGAGATAAGTTAGGCAAACATTTTTAAACTCTTCCAGAATACACAAAGACTGCCCAAGGCCTGATTCCTAGTGTTAGCTGTATATTCAAGAGGTACACAACTTTAACTCTCTCACACCAGTTGGAAGTTAACTGCAACTATACCGTGCCCAATCTGAAGGCAGAGGAATTGCCTCACTTTTGGATGGGCCTTTGAAATATACAACAGGATTTCACACCTCTGTGACCCTTACATGCAGAGAATTACTATGGTGCCGTACCAGAATAATTCCCAGAGATAATACAAAGGCCTGAATTTTCTGATTTTGAACAGCATAGTCAAATCTCCTTGTAATTCACTCTATCTCACTTCATTTTCTCCATCAGAGTACTGGACAAAGGGTTAGCCCTCATGTTTAAGAGTTCTTCTTTGCCTGTAAAATGTAGTAATTCCAGGACAAATACCTGTTACTGCACTTCGTTATATATTTCGGCACTGGTGTTTGGCATGGCTGAAGCCCTGAAATGTAAGAATATTCAGTAGGATATTCAGAGAGCAGAAAAAAGTAATAATAATAAAAGCTAACTGCACACAAGACATGTTACTTAAAAAAAGGCCATTCTTTGGGAGGAATGATACCACTTTTGTCTGCTTTAGCTTTGATAGATAGTCAAGTTATTAAATAAGCAGAAATTCACCTTCTTTTTCTATTTTTCCAAGAACACGACATAGAATAACAGAATCATTAAAGTTGGAGAAGACCTCCAAGATCATCTGTTCCTACCACCACACCACTACCAATATCACCCACTAAACCATGTCCCTAAGCACCAAATCCAACCTTTCCTTGAAGACTCCCAGGGACAGTAACACCACCACCTCCCTGGGCAACCCCTTCTAATGCCTGACTGCTCTTTCTGAGAAGAAATGTCTCCTCATTTCCAACCTGAACGTCCCCTGGCGCAACTTGAGGCCATTTCCTCTAGTCCTATCACTAGTTATCTGTGAGAAGAAGCCGACCCCCAGCTCCCCACTACTTCCTTTCTCTTCCTAGAGAGCACTAAGGTCTGCCCTGAGCCTTCCCTTCTCCAGACTAAACAACCCCAGTTCCCTCAGCCGCTCCTCACAGGACTTGTGTTCCAGGCCCTTCACCAGGTTCATAGCTCTTCTCTGGACATGCTCCAGGGCCTTGGTTGCCCTAATCTGAAAACACGGAAGTAGCAAATAAAGGAATTTCATATTCAGAATTAAAATGACATTCTAAATATCAGTATAATAATACAGAAGGGCTCTGTCAAGCACACACCTTAAATTAGGACAGGACACAGCTCACAGTTTTACAAATGTATGCTTTGATAAGTTCTATAACCAGTAAGTACGCAATTCGGTAGACCAAGTGAAAGCTGCATTCTTGGTGTTCTCTGACTGGATTGTCTGCTGTCTCAAACAGCATGAACCCTCACCAAAATGCTTTCTGCAGCCAGAAGCTCTCTTGTTCATTTAGGAAAGATATCTGATAAGCACTGTGTTTGCACAGCAGCCTTTCCCTCAGCAGAGGCATTAAAAACATTTGTCAAGATCCTTTTCCTGTCAAGAGGATCTCTTTCTTCTACACAACAATCCACTTCTACGAAACTTGGAGTAGTTTCACACCCCTGAGACTGCTGCCATGCCACATTTGGCTGAACTTGAGCTACAGGTCTGGAACTGCAGCTGAAAAGAAGACCAGCAGATGCAAAAACATCACATAAAACTCATGTCTTTAAGCAAGTGAACTACTAACTAATTAGACAATACTCTTTTTCCCTCACAGCTTAACAGGCTGGAGCCCTCAGTCTTCCTAGACCAGTTATAGAACTTGATACAGAGGTAATACAGTTGAGGAGTTAATTCTATCTGAACACTGTCTGTGTTATTTCTGTGGATATTTGAGTAATTAACTCCTATTCTCCCTTCACACAGAAGCTCTCTGGTGGTCTCCATTTGATCTAATCTATCCAGGTCATTTGCTGCTGGATTTTTTTAACAGAGTTTTTCTTTTTACGTCTTAACACTCCTGTTCCCAAACTGTACAAAGAAAAGACACTGCTGTGAGAGAGTTTGAAATCAGACATGGTGCTCTGAAGCACTAAAAAACATCTGGAAAGAAAAAAAAAAGTATACTCACACATGAATTAAAAGCTTCACTATAGGTTATGTGAAATTTGTTTATTTATCACTGGCCAACAAATAAAGTTTTCACTTCATTGTGAATATCTGAAAACAATTTTTCTATAGAATCTTACTTCGAATTGCTCAAGGTTAGATTTTAAAAATTGCATTTCTGCAGTCCTGTATTCCCTTCATTAAGAGAATGAGGCAGATATTAGGGCTTAATCTGGAAGTTAATGGAAATAGAGCCATCAAAATTTATTAACAAAAATATCAGAAATGAGAGGGAAGCAACTAGTAAACTGTACTGTCAACTTGGAGGATGAGCACCTGTAAGATGAAGTACAAAGCTGAGTGTGGAAAAGACACGGCTGAAACCACAGCAAAATCATGCAAATGTTGAGGGAAGGGAACTGCTGGATGACCTGTGAGAAGGAAGAAGATGGAGCTGATCTAGAACAGGCACATGCAGAGGTGCAGGAACAGGCAGCACTGACCTAAAATGAACAAGCCAGGCAATTCCTCAGAGGGATGAGTGGGGCTTTGGGGCACTGTGCATTCAGGAAGGACAGCCATGCTAGTTGCATGTGACCTGCAGGGAAACCTTGATCCTATAATGGGGCTCTTCCCCAGTAGCATGCAGGGCAGTTCTGGCTACCCACAGAATCACAGAACCACAGAATCGTCTAGGTTGGAAGAGACCTCCAAGATCACCTAGTCCAACCTCTGACCTAACACTAACAAGTCCTCCACTAAACCATATCACTAAGTTCAACATCTAAACGTCTCTTAAAGACCTCCAGGGATGGTGACTCAACCACTTCCCTGGGCAGCACATTCCAATGCCTAAATTGCCTACCCCATGCAGGAGTGGCCAAAGCCCATGAAAAACAGGGGAAAAAGGTAGAGAAAACCAAAAATGAGATGGAGAAATCTGTCCTGAAGGAACAGTGCAAGCCAAGGTCTTTTCAGTGGTGCCCAGTGCCAGGACAAGAGTCCATGGGCACAAATTGGCACACAGGAGGCTCCCTCTGAACATCAGGAAGCACTGCTTTATATGTGGGTGTCAAAGCACTGACACAGTTTGCGCAGAGAGGTTGTGGAGTGTACTTGGAGACATCCAAAAGCCACCTGGACATGTTTCTGGGCAACCTGCTCTGGGTGGCCCTGCTTGAGCAGGGGGTTGGAGCAGATGGCATCCAGAGGTCCCTTCCCACCTCAACCACTCTGTGATGCTGTGATTCTGAGATACAGCGCATCTGAGCTAAAGGTGATGAGCTATTTAACAGTGAGATGGTGGAGGCTGAAAAAGACACTCAAGAGGCAAGGCAGACCTTGAAGAGGTGATAATTCACTGAAAAAGATGGAAAATAAAAGGAGGGAGGGTGAAGAGCTGTGGGAGAAGAGAATATAACACATTTGAGCATGCTCTTAGTACATCAAGGAATCACTTTCATTTTCAAGATATTTAAAGAGTGGAGAAAATTGCTGTTTTCATACCAGTGTACCTGTTCTTATAGATTTATATTCTGTGAATTTTTCCACTCATAAAGACTGACTCTCAATATCAGCCGAAGAAAGGTGAAACTGCTATAGAATGCAGCACACCTTCTACAGATAATTAGAGGAGCAGCAAAAAAACTAGCTCTCCAGAAAGGAGAATATCCAGTCATGAAAGACATCAGTCATCTGATGTATAAATACCTGAGGTGTGGGAGACAGAGGGATTTGGCCAACCTCTTTTCAGTGGTTTGTGGGGACAGGACAAGGGGTAATGGCCACAAGATGGAGCACAGGAAGTTCCGCACCAACATGAGAAAGAACTTCTTCATGGTGAGGGTGATGGAGCACTGGAACAGGCTGCCCAGGGACGTTGTGGAGCCTCCTCTGGAGATATTCAAGGCCCATCTGGATGCCTACCTGGGCAGCCTGCTCTAAGGAACCTGCTTTGGCGGGGGGTGTTGGACCCAACGATCTTCCAAGGTCTCTTCCAACCCCTTCAATTCTGTGATTCTGTGATTCTGTGATCTGTCCTTCCTCATTTTGCACGGCTGAACAAATCAGCATCTCACCATTAACAAACTGTTGGCTTCCTGATGTGCATGCAACTCCTCTTGAAAATAACATACATCCAGCACATTAGAGCTTTCCAAAACTGGTGGCAAAGCAATTAGAAAGAAAATTGGCACATTATCGATTGTAAACTTGGCAAGGTCTTATGCAGTTACTTACAATAATTATACTGCTCCCTTTCTCTCAACTAATTTTCCACTTGAGTAATCAAGAAATCAGTTTGGATTAAAGACGGAGTATGTTTGACAACTTTGTTACCCAGTTGTTGTGCTCTGCAATTCAAATATGCCCAATGTGTCAGGGAAGACTTTTTCTGATGCTCTTTTTCTAGCACACTCACATTGCTTCTTGCAGCAGTCTCAGGGTTGGCTACGCAGGATATGCCGTAGGCATGACAGTAAGCTGCCTTTTCTCTTTGCTTTTATCTTTACTGTGTTTCTTCCCACACTGTTAAAATGGAAAGGATGAGTAAATAGTTTCCAGGTTGATTTTAGTGCTGAATGATGTAAATGGGTATTGAACCGGCAAGCCATACAGCAGTTAGTGCCCTTTAATTGAGCTTTCTTGTTGCTATTAACAGATTCTATATAAAATACATTTTACATTATTGAGAAAATGACAAAATGAGCAGCATTTGTTCATCTCAGTGAGTGGGAAAAAGAATGCTGAATATATTCAAAAAGACTTTAATAAAACTCTACACAGCTGCTCCAGTTTAAAATTTACTTCTGGACATGATGATCACTACCAGAGTTCCTTTCAAATGATACTGCGTAATTAACTGGTGACAGATTTTAATTATAACTTCTTAGGATTGAGCTTCTAGGACTCTTAGTATAATCAGGAGAACCTTTGCGCAGTAACCTACAGGACACTGTTCTCTGATGGTTTGACTGGTTTCTGAAATGAAAAGCAGGACTTGGTTCATGCTGGCACACTCGTTATTTCTTACTGTGCCAAGGGACCCCGGTACATCTGCCCTCTAACTGTAACTTTAAGAAACAGGGGCATCAACTTATGCACAAGCTGTAGAGCAAATGACAAGATTTGAGGGCAGTAAACACTGCAGGGGATTTTCCAAAAATTGTTCATACCCCCAGAAAAAAAAAATCTGCCTAGAGACTATATTTTTGATAATGATAGATAGGAAAAATCTCTGGCAGATGAAGAAGACTTATATTCAGTTATTCATCTTATTCCATTCTCATCAGCAGGAAATTCTCCAGGAATATTTCATGAGAGAACACTGAATATAATATGCATTAGGAAACAAAATAGTATACAAAGACATAAAGATTTTGATAAGACATGAAGATTTCAGTAAGAATAGACCTTAGTCCACAGGCTTCAACATTAATTCTGATGAGACTTGCAGCAGTCTCAAGAGCTGAATGTTGCACTAGCAGGGCGTGAGAGGAGTGGGTCCACTGGACATAAATAGGGTCTCTGTTACCTTTTTTTTTTTCCTGTTTAGCACCAACTGTCTCACTCTACAGACATTCTCCTCCTGGTGTGCACTGCAAGAGAAACAGCTGCAGTCAAACATCCCCACTCCCTCTAGATGCTACAGACATGCCACATCAGGGAGGTAGAGGATGGCCAACTGGTCAACTGTTCTCTACTGCCTACATCTTCCCAACCAGTTACTGATAAAGCATTAAAACGGGTGTGTCAAATGGAAAATAGAGCAAATCGGGTCAGGGGAGTAGTGGGTTCACATGGCTGCTTTATTAGAATAGTTATTTGCTACTTTTACCTTGGTTTTCTTCAGTTTGCAGTCAGCACAGAAATCAGCACCTGCCACCCCAAGAAAAGCCATCATGTGGAGGACTGCTGCCTCTCCTCATCACATCAATGAAGGTCTTAATCAAGTCCCTGTCCAGGCTATGGGGATGGGAAGTGCTGTCAGGAGTCAGGGCAAAAAACAATTCCTACAGGTCATCCTAGTGTCTGTCCCACTTCAGAAATGTCTTCTTAATAAACCTCATCTCTCTGACCATTCTACAGACTGATAAAATCCATGAAGGGAGGCTTCTATAACATTGTAATTTATTCTTTTGCAGCAATGTCCACACAAAAGTTTGCTTACTCAAGCATTGTAGAAGAAGGGTCTTGCTCTGCCTATAATGCTGCAGCTGTATCAAAAGAACAGAGCTACAGCTCACTTGCCCTTTGCGTGGGACAGTGGAGGCGTGTTTGAAGAAGTCTGTTCTCTATCCAACAGTAGTACTAGCAGCTTTTTCAAACCAGAGTACTTGATAGAGACAGCATCAACAAACAGAGGATGCAAACCCATTATTTCTGTGTTGGGATAGAGAATTTTATTGTGTTTGTTGGATTTTATTCAATTTTCTGATAGATGTTGTTCTCAGTAATGTCACCAATGCTCCCTATGATATTGTCAGAAGAAAAGATGAAAGGAACCAGCAAAACAATTGCACATACAACAGGAAAAAAAAAAAAAAAAAGATAATAGCTTTACCTGACAGTAAACACAACTCTCTAAAGCACATGGTAAGAAAGACAGGACTGAAGCAAATAAAATACATTCCCTTGGAGATGATTAAATGGAACTGTGCTGTAGAGTCAAACAATGTGGGTTTCAAGCACAGCTATCACAGCTAGAATGCCTGCTGTTTTCCCATGCCTATGTGCTTGCATCTTCCCAAAAGCGCAGGGCACTGATGGTTCAGTCTATATTAAGATATTTCAGAATAGTCATGATTAGTTACTGACTGACATCTGAAAGTTTATCTGTAATGGCTTTTGGTTTTCTAAGAGATTGTTGTAATTTTGACATATCCTTTACAACAAGGATTTTATTTTGGTTAAAGAACTTGGTTTTACTGATGATGTTGGTTTTACTTTAGAGAAAAACATGGACTAATAAGAGTTGGATTCTGATCCTGAATTAAGTATTGCTTCACTTTCTATTGGTTAAGACTTCATATGCCTCGACAGCTAGTTAATTCATTTTTTGTTCTAAAAAATAAAACCCAGACATGAATGATTCATTTTTGCATTGAAGACAATTACTTGCAACTGTCTTCTCATAAGGTAGAACAATATAATGGACCTGAAATATTAACACAAATTCATGCAGACACAATTGTTTGCATATATAAATTTTGGCAACAATATGAGTTAATGCTTATTTCTTATGGTATATTCTTTAGAACATCATTTTGGATATAACATTTACTCATTCAACTTTCACTGAAAAAACGGATCTTTAATTTTTCTTAAATCTATCACTGCTGTTTGACCCAGATATGAAAGATTATCAGGTCATTTCCAATTTCTCATTTCTGATAATATTGACTCATGAAAACACATCAAAATATTTGATTTTGACTAGCCTTAGCTGTTTGGGATATCTGAAGTGTTACTACTGAATTTTTCTAGTTATTCTTGTAACCCTTCTGAGAAGAACAAATTTAAAATCTATCAGAAATCACAAATAAATTTGTTATTTATAATCATTGTCCTTTTTATTTCATGAGTGACTTGATTGCTTCGCAATTGGTTCTCAATTGTCAACAATCATGAACGACTTTATAGTCCCCCTAATTTTTTCCAGAAAATGGCAGGCCATTCAGAATAATATAATGAACATTATTTTGAGGCTGAGAGAAAAAAAAAATATCCGTTTTTCTGATAAAGTCACAAAAGTATTACTTTCTTGGAATTTCTGAGAAAGAACTTTTTATTTTGTGAGAAAATAATTTCCCTACTTCTAAAAAAATTTGGTAATACTAAGTTTGGCTATTTTCCCTTCTAGAAAAATCTAAGAAGTAGGTGTTTAAAAAAAAAAATCATCTTTTTCTCCTTTTTATATTAAGTACTGTGTTTTATAACTCTTCTAACTCTTACTATCTATAAGCCAACCAGGAAGAAACAAAGAGAACTTCTGACAAATTCAGTTTTAGGTGAAATTATCATTTCATAAGTATGTGAACTACACTTAAGTTGAAACCTAACATGATATGGGTAACATAATGCAAATTCTGTGAATCAATATAAACATCTCTAAACATAGCTGAATGGGGGAATTACCAAGTCATCTTTTATATCTGCCACAAGTCCTTAGATGATATTTATTGTAGTTTATGGCTGCCATGTTCCTCTTGGAATACCAACATGCAATGTTAAATGTGATGATCACTTTTTAAAAATCTGAGATCTGGTTGTGCAAGAATACAGTATGAATCTGCTAGGAGGAATAGCAAAAACAGAGATTTAAAATGGGCTCATTACTTATGAATTGTGTTTATGTGGTATTACAATCTGTGCTGTTAAAAATGAGATCACATCTGACAAATTTATAACAAGGAGGGGGCAGATGCCATCTGATAAGAGGAGGAAGGGAGAAAAGAAAGCAAGAAGAAAGATGCCAGAGAGAACACAAAGCTGATCTGTTTGCATTTTTGCAATAAATATTTTGATAGAAAATAGTTTTATTGACATAGAGAAGACAGCTGCTGAAATTTAAAAATTAAATCACACACTTGCAAGTATTTTATAGAAATAACGTTCATCACTGTATTTATTATTATAGTTTTTAGGTGTGTTATACAAAATATAGGAGTCAAGGAACAGATTTCAGTCACTCAGTATCACATGCTGGAGGATGAAATCTCTGAACTCAAGAATATGTTTTCTGGTAAGGAAAATAGTGCACAAAATAAAAATGTCCGTGTTGCAAAATACTCGATTCAATGAATTTTTCAATGTGTGGTGAGGGACATGAAGATGATGATTATATACATAACTTGGATGTAGAGCTAGTTGAGAGGGTTAGTGCCAGGAACACATACAGTAGATTATTTTTTTAAGAATATTTGCTAAGAAGATTCAATCTTTATTATCTCCTTAGCTGCCAATTGTTAAGGTGAAGACACCACAATGTGCTTGTGAAACAGGCAACTTAACTAGCAACAGGACAAGAGGGAATGGCCTCAAGTTGTGCCAGGGGAGGTTCAGGTTGGAAATTAGGAGAAATTTCTTCTCAGAAAGAGGAGTCAGGCATTGGATCGGGTTGCCCAGGGAGGTAGGTGGTGGAGTCACCATCCCTGGGGGTGTTTAAGGAAAGGTTGGAAAAGACATGGTGTAGTGGGTGACATTGATGGTAGGGGGGCAGTCAGATGAGATGATCTTGGAGGTCTTTTCCAACTTTAACAATTCTATGATTCTCTGAAATTTGCTTCTAAATACTGGGCTTAAATTAATCCTAGAACTCTGGGTAAAGAAGCTTGACTACTACATCAGAAAGTTGCCAGCTCAAACCTCAATTCAGATTCAAGATGAGAAATACTGGAAAGGAACTAGCTGCAAGCTGTATAGTGCTGGGATTTATTCCTCTTGCTTCTGGTAATTCAGACCCAATGACTTTCAGTTATGTGCCTCCAGACCTTGTCTCTTCTAGGTTTGGCATTTCTCACTCCTCTTTCTCCCAGCTGCTGTTGTGCAGCAGTTTTTCCCTTTTCTTCAATCTGCTCTCCCAGAAGCCCAACCAGCGTCGCTCCCTGGCTTAGCTCTGGCCAGAAGCAGGTCCCTTTTAGAGCCGACTGGAGCTGGATCTCATCTGACATGGGGCAGCTGCTGGGCTCTGCTCACAGAGGCCACCCCTGCGGCCCCCCTGCTACTAAAAGCTTGCCCTGTAAACCCAATACAGTTGAAAAATATATTCATATATCATGTAATTTTTGTTATTGTTGTCTCAAGCACTGCTTGTTAAAAGAAGGTAGGATTAATGTCCCTTGGTTAAAAAAGCACTATAATTCATACATACTCCAACTAGAAAGCAAGTTTTGCTGGGTAAAAATGTTAAATGCAGATTGAAAGGCTAACTGCTAAAAATGTTTTAATGGCTGCCTTGTAGGGACTCAATTCTGGGGTCTTGATTCATAATAATTAAGGTATTTTAACTTGAATTCCCTCACTATCAGGTAATTATCAGGGAATAGGAAAGCTGGAGTAAGGTGATGCATTGCACAGGGCTGTAGCATGTTGGCATTCCAGGCAGCCAGGAGGCCATGGAAATGCAAGGATAGGATTGCGTCGGAGACCAAAATCTGGGGGGAGTAAAGATGGATTTGTAAGTACTACTTCATCCCACCATTTCTGTAATGGGTAGTTTAGGCTATCAGTCCTGTACATTTCACTGGGAATCATTCAAAATAAATTTAGCTGGACTTTGCCCTGTGTTTTACTTATAAACAGTTAAGTGTAACTGCAGTAGTCTAGAATTTGAAGAAGGAGGAACAGCCAAACTGATATTCTCATGATATCAAGGCTTCCAGATGCAGAGTGGGAGCAGAATGCATGAAATTAATATTCTCCAGAAAATATACAGGCTGCTTGTTGGCTAAGGTGCATGGGTAGCAGACCAGATTTGGTTTAAACTGCAAAACATGTTGACCAGCTGGAGCAGGTTGCATTAAAGACAGCAATGTGTTATTTTCCTCTACAAAGACATTTAGGTAGGAACACAGCTACAGTCTAGCCCCGCAGAAGTCTTTGTGATGCACCATTGAAATAAAGGAGAAGGAAGAGGACCAGAGGGAAACACACACTGTTGTGAAACAATACCAGCTGAAAGTGCAGCATGTGGTTGCATGGAGGTCAGGTTGACGGTGGGACTTGATGATCTTGAAGGTCTTTTCCAACCTCAGTGGTTCTATGATTCTGTGTCACTTGATGAACCAGTTGGACTTCTTTTAAGAATAAAAGATTAATGTTTTGTTTTTAACATGTAGGCACAGAGATTCTGTTATGAAGAAACAAACTAAGCGTAAGATGTTTAAAACCTGTGTGATGTGACTAAGAGGCATGGCTATGGGAATTAAAGTTACTCAGCAATGTAAACCCCACAGAGAGAGACTTGGCATTTCAAAAACTGGTTTCAGCACATCATAGTGTGATTAGGAGGACACAGGCCTGACCCAGAAATTATGCAAGTCTGTAGAAGTATCCCCAGTGATTTAAATGGTCTAACCGGTGATGTCCAGACTCTGGAGTAAACATGGGATAACATGACATGTATGTGTGTAGCTGTGATCATGCAGTAAGATTAACGGGAGATGCAGCTGGCAAGCCAGCCCAGATATCTTCAAACTCTTCTGGATATTTAATCCTGTATAAAATAAAGAGCTAGGAAGACGGCAGAACAGTTATCATAGGAGAGTTATAAGCATCTACCACATGGTTGTGATTTTTCTCTTGGGCAAAGTAATACTGCACCACAAATTCTGGTTTTCATTTATTAGCACAGGATTTGCTTCCACCTCCCCCAAGAGCAAGCATTGCTGCAGTGAGTGGTAATGCAGAGACAAGACAAATATTCTCCATCTGCACAAGGACTTTGGCTGTTTTATCTAACATTATATTATCTAAATGTTAGATAATATACAGTATAGCATCCCTAAGCCATGTGTGAAGAAAAACTAGGTGCAAATTCATCCCACATCAAAATTTGAACACATTAAACTTATTTTCTACCAGGTTATTGGACTTTCTATACTGTGCTGTGGTTCAATTTCACAGTTTTCTTCTAGATAATATTTGGCTAAAAATATTAGATGGAATACAAAGAATTACAAACTTCATACTTGTTCATAAATTTGATGAACATATGGCTCAATAGTCCTAGCCATAGCCTAAAAGCTTACTCACTGCCACAGTTTCCCTTAAAGTGTGGAATTCTGAAAAACTACATTCCCGGAGAAGTTGCGTGCCACTTCTAGCTATTGCATTTAATAACTAATTTGTTCTTTTACACTTTTACAGTTGATTTGTTTCATTGAGACAACAGAAAAGTTATTTACTCTTAGAAGAATATTTTCCTTTCTGCTCTGCACAAGAATGCAAGAGTGGAAATGCAATATTAGCCAAGGAGTACTCTTTCTCCTCAAAAATATATATAAAAAAAAAAAAGGTTTGTTAACCATCTAGCAAGCTCATTGGGGATACTTTCTTCTTCAAAGGCTCTCCATTTTCCTCTTAAAAAAAAAAAAAAAAAGAGGAAGAAAAAAAAGAAAGAAGAAACTTCTACAGTTTTTCTCCCAGAATTATAAGTGAGAAAGCACCCAACAGCATTTTCTGTTGTTAAACTGCCTTTGTTTGATCTGAATAAAAAAAGATTAGATAAAATCCAAAACTAGAGCTTTGATTGCTAAATCCCTCTTCCACCCTAACCTACACCACCCTTTCCTAAAAACACTGAAGTCCTACTGAGAAGATTTTTCTGTACATGAGACGGGAGCCTGAGAACAAGTCTGAAGCAGTCTGATAATGCACTCCACACAACAGAATATGAGCTGAGGGGGACAGAGAGAGGGCACTTTTCACAAAATGAGGTTAATAGTGTGCCCTGACAACTTTATCTGATAGATGATATCACATTAACATTTTACCTGCAGCTAATGTAAAAAAAAAAAAATAATAATCTCAATTTACCAAATGTGTTTACCATATTTTTGTCTCAGATATTTGTTGATACAGGTGATTTTGAACTCCATAGGTTAAAGGTTAATTTCATGTCACTGTATACAGAACAAAATGAATGGATTAAGAGTCTCAAATGTTTCAAGCCCAACTTACTTGTTCAAACCCATACCAGGTAAACCATGAGCTTCTGCGGATATGGCCATGCCCCAATTTGTGCCACATCTGTCATCAGAATTTTTGCATTTCCTGTGCCTGTAACATGACAAATTTATTGAATAAATGCATGATAAAAAGTACAATGCTATTGAGTGTCTTAACATTAACCAACACATTTTCAGAAGGAAAGTTTTTTTGCCAAGCCAAGTTGCATCTAAATTCGTATAATTTATTTGCTTCCCTTATTCTTCTTAGTTTGTGCTACTATTAGGAGATCAAACTAAATGGCAATTTCAAACAGTTTTTCGTAAATATCTTTGTTATTAGCAACTACTTGCCAGCATGTTTGAATGGTCTGTAGTTTAGGCTGTTTGTGTACTATTTGCTTCAACTACTCATTTTTCAAATATCTGCTAGGTCCCACAATATTATTTTTCCTCTCCAAAAAATATGGTTGAATTTTTAAAACCAGGGACTAGTAAATAATGGATTTTCACTGAAAATTTTCAGATGAATAAACATGAAATCTGAAATCTATGAATTTTTCAAAATTAACTAAGATTTTTTTCTGGATAGAGTAGACTAAATATGAGTAGTGTAATTTCTGCCTTCTTGCTGCTTTTGTTCACAAAGATATCTCTGAGTTAGTTTGTTCCCACTTAGGCAATTCTATCAAATGAAAGAGACAAATATTTGAGCAAGAAATATGTCTATTAGTAAGCCCAAGGAGTGAAGTTGTACCAGCTCAAATGTTTAACCACTTTGAAAGTCTGCAGACAGGAGCCAACTAAAGTAATGCAAGTTGAAATTGTTTTGGTACAATCACAGTAGGATGAATCACATGCTTATACTATTTACTGAGGAATGGAATCCCAGATATAAGAGAATTAGTAGTTGATATAAATATAATATTCTCAAAAAGGGGTATTTGGTGCACACTCTGAGGCTATTAGATATTCTCCCTCATCATTTAGTTCAAATTCTTGTTCTGTAGAACAAAAAGCCTTGAGTATTATGGTCTTAGGGAGAAATCCCTCTGTATATAGGATGACAAACACAGGATAATGTATATTTTACAGCAGAGCACACAATTACTTCTTTTGTTTCTTCCCACCTTACCAAATTCATACCAAATTCATTCATGTCAGATCCATAAATAAAAGTTAAAGTATAATTTCCAAAACCAACCAGCAAGCAACACCTTAGTGAGAAAATACTGTAGTATCCTCATACTTGTGAAATACTTTTGTTTAGTTATCAGTTACAGTAGTCAACATCACCATTATTAGTGCCTGATTCCACTATGTAGAATCTTAAAAACAGGATAATTTTAACAGAGAAGAGGTCACTTGTTACAAGAAGTTGAAAATGTCTGTAATTCCCCTTGATTGACCTTACATGAAGCAAGGAAACAAACTTAACCCTGGAAATTTCTGACTACAGGGAGATGTCTGAAAACTTTCCTAGCTCTGTCATGTGTAGATTGTGATGTTAGATTTTGTTGAGTAATCAAAAGCAATTTAGCCCTTTCTAGAAACTGTTTGAAAGCATTAAATTTACAGTGTCATTAAATAGACCAACCTCTTTAGGAGCTATACAGAACAATCCACCAAGATTTCTAGCAATGTTTATTGGGTTTTGTACAAAAATAATAATAATAATAAAACATTCCCATGTACAGGTAAGACTGACTCCTTATGATGAACAGAGAGAGGCTGAGCAGTGCCTGATATCTGCACAGAAACTAACAAGATGCAAAAGAATTACTAGCGAAGCCTCAGAACAGGAGAATAATTTAAGTCATTGCAATTTTGCTGTGATGAAAATTGGTTTTCCCCAAAATGTGAGCAGAAGCCTTTTTTTTTTTTATTGGCTATCAAATTGTGAGAAATTCCTCAAATGAATAACAATATTAATTCAAAAAAAGTCATCCTATGCATGTAGGAGGAATTTCAAGCACTGGAGCTCTACAGGTGTCAGTAGGATGTCATGAGGATAAAAGAGAAATTCTAGCAAGAATTGGGGCTGGTGTTGACCTCCCTTTCCCAAAGACTGTCCCATTAAAAGTCATACTTTCATGGGTGGGAAAACAAAAGCAAGGTGATGGGACAGACTTCAGCAGAATTTCCTACCCTTGCCACAGTATGCTTTTTACTTTGCTCAGTCCTTGGAAACACAACAGCCCAACTCTTTTCCCCTATGGGGAACACAAAACAAAGAGAATTGTGAAGGAATCAGAACTGTGTTATCAGACAGAGAAGTAATCAGTCTGTGGATGGAGAGGTGAAAAAGTAAATTTCACCTTAGCAACCTGAGATAAACCCATGACAAATGTTGTGTGTTCCCCCTCAGGGAGAAAATGACTATCAGATTAATATTGAATCAAGACATTTTTATTCAGGTTCCTGGAGCAGGTGAACAATTTGCTAAGTGGCATGAATACATAAAATATTTCCTTCTTCTCTTTCTACCGTGGCCTACATATTCTAGCCATTACTGACATATCAACATGTCAAACAAGTTAGAAATAGGCATGCGAACAAATGGTGATTGAATTTTATTCTGGTATCTGAAAAGGGTACTCCAGTGGGGAGTTATGTTATCGCTGTTTAACTTGGTTTTCTAATCTGATTTTGGGATTGGTCAAAGAGGGGTGAAGACAAAAGATTTGTGATTAATATTTGACAGAAACTTTAGGAAGTGCTTTTCCAATTCATGTTTTGAATTTTCTTTTCTTAGTTTGAGTTTTGACTGTTGGTCTTTGTTCTTGCCTTTTAATTTGCCTCACAGAGATCTGGCAGCTTGCTGAGAAATTCTCTTTCCCCTTCTTTGTGCTCAATGTTAGCCTTATGCTCTAGGTTTCATTTCAGTCTGAACAACAGCTCAGAAGGTTATATAATTTCACTGCCACAGTACTTGTTTCTTACCCTGTTGTGAGGTAGCACATCAGCTTCCCAACAAATGCTGGTTCCATGCAATATCCTGGTGATAACCAGGAGACAAACTCACACAGTCGTGCCAAAGCCCACACACAAGTTGTCAATCTGTAAATTTAAAAGACAGCTTTGTCATTGGCATGAGAAAATTTGTAATGTAAATTGCAGAAATTTCCTGAAATTTGGGCATTGATTTTCTTTGTTTATTTTCTTTCCTGACTTTTGGCTGTATTTCAGTATCACCCTCTAGCACTCATTATAGATTCACATCTGGGTGTATTGTGCATACACTGCTTTTACAAAGTCTCTGTGCATTTGTGTTAACATTTTATTCTTTCAAATTATCAGCAATTTCAAATCCCATTGTTCCATTATAATTATTCCTCTGCAATTTGTGCAGACAGTCTCTTGTATAGTTTAGCTGCAGTAGGTTTTCTTTTAAGTTGAACAAGAAAAAATACTTGGGTGGAATAAAAATAAGTGGCCAAACAGGGTACTGCGCTACAGCAAAGCAAATATTGTTAATTAATATGTATTAAGGTAATCTTAAAGTAGTTAACTAGTCTGATTTTAAAGACACTGAAAGACCAATTTTGACTGTGTATTATGACTCCCTGAGACAACTCATATATTTTTGGCTAGCAGTTTCCAAACCTAATCCAAGAACTGAAAAATCAAATTCAAACTAGGCTGTTAGTGAGCAATCAACATTAATATTTAAAGAAAGCTGAGAAACTATGGAAACTGTCGCACAAGAGCTAAAGTTAGAAAGATCTCACTTCTATCTTTTCTACTTATATATGTATTTAAAGTTAAGATAACAACTGTAGAACCCAATTTAAGAAAGTATCTGTTCAGAACGGCATTCGAGCCTCTGTATAGACAAATAATATATACGAATAATATATATATTATATATATATTATATATTATATATATATTTGTATATACAAGTAATGCTGATTTATGGATCATTCTTATTTTAAAGTACCTATTTCATCCTGGTTATGCAGGATTTCATTTAGAACTTCCCTACATCCTCATCAGACTTGACAAATTACATATTTGCAATTCATTAGTATGATCCT
Source organism: Anser cygnoides (assembly GCF_040182565.1). Classification (NCBI taxonomy): domain Eukaryota; kingdom Metazoa; phylum Chordata; class Aves; order Anseriformes; family Anatidae; genus Anser; species Anser cygnoides. The sequence goes on along the minus strand of NC_089874.1, from coordinate 123,291,963 downwards.
GCACCCAAAGGAAAGTCTCTGTTCATATCTTTCCTTTGGGATAATATTTGAAGTTGTGATGTGTATTGTATGGTCTTGGCAATAACTTTCTCAAAGACACTAATTGATTGCCACTGGCAAGGAAAAGCCATGCTTCAAATGGATAAATATATAATAACAGCAGCTCATTGAAATGCAGGTGGATTTTCTATAACATCTAACCTGTGGCATTTTAAACAGACTGCATGGATTTCCCCAGCCCTTACACTGAGAGCCCTAGGACCAAAGCCTGCAGCTGCGCACATTTGCTTGTGTAGAAAGCCTCCAGGTCCGTATTTATAACCAAGATCTGTGTCAGGTTTGTTTCTCAGCACCAGAGAACACCTCATCTCTCCAGATTTATTTTTTTTCTGTCCCTGAACCACACTGGTAATAATTTATTGCTCCCCTCCCCAGCTCTGACTTTGGTCCACAATAGGCTCCAGGATGGTGGCTATGTTCAATGGCAGTTGGAGGACCTGGACAAAGCCCACCAGTTCCCATGTCCTCATGCCAATTTAGGGTGGAGGCTGTTCTGGGTTATGTTGTACCTGGACTTTTCTCTGAGAATGAATGTTCAAAACAGGAGAGACAAAAAAACAGTCTGGAAATTCAAGTTAATTTTCTTTCTTTCACATTGCATAAGTCAAATTGAACAAGAAAACTATCCCAGAATTAGTAGCAAGTAGTAGCAAGAACATTACTGTAGGATGTTGGAAATAAGAAAAATTCTAGTTTTTACAGCATCTGACAGTCAGACTCTATTAACACACAATCATCTTGTTTGAAACAAGTGACTACAGTTTTATTGCTCATAGTGGGGCAAAGTTACCTGCTTGGTTCTTCATAAATCTGAGCAGTAACTTCATTTTCATCTTTAAAAGTACAGAAAGTCAGATTTAATGAGTACACACCAATGCAAATTCTTCATTATCTTACATCTTCATAGCAAGAATCTCCCCCAGACGATAAATTAATGAAGAATGTAACCTGCAGAAGCCAGGAAAAAGTGCATCACCTGTACTTAGTGTTCTGTTCATCTTTTTATCTGTTCATGTTATAGTGCACAAGCCAGTTGGTAAAGTGGTTTGAATTTTTTGTGTGCATGGGACAAGTAATGCTGTTATAAAGAAAAAAATATCTCTAGTTATCTTTAAAACTGTTATATTGCTATGCATTCCTGAATTCACATTCTTTTCCTCTTTTTAATGTAAATTTATAAGAATATTGATTTCAAATATCTACAAGCCTAATCTTAATAATAAGAGAGATTCATCTGTTTTCATAAGCAAATGTAAACAATAATAACACCATTAGTAATACACAAATAAATGGAAAACGAGGATTATTTGTTATCCCTCACAAAGTATTTGCAGAAATGCTTGTGATGCATTGAAGGCTGACAATTTGAATTTCCTTTCATAAGTCATTACAGATGATCTATCTAGGCTTCAAACAGAATTTTCCATTTATCCCTTGTCTATGAGAATGGGAAAATACAAGTAGACAGATATAACAATCTAGGAGAGTTTGGTGTTTTTCTGCATCATTGTAATGAGGCATTTTAACTGCCATAAGACTATGTATGGAGAGAGAGTTGAAGCTATATTATTTCCTATTACCACTGCATAAAGATGAGGAAGTCCCCTGTTTTCATGATTATTCTATACATAATAAATGATGAGGCAGAGAATATTTAATTTCTTCCTCAGCCTGTCAGAAAAGGAAGACTGAATATTGGAATTCTTTTATGCAATCCTAACTTTCTGATTAATTTCCAGCAATATGGACACATTAAGGTTGGGTGTCACTCAGACCCAGCAGACAATGAGGAAAGTGACTTGGGGAAAATTTTACAGATGAGATTGCTTTGAAGTGTGGCTACAGTAACACTAGAAAGAGCCTTATGCTTTCCTCTGTAGTCTGGCACCAACCTTTCCCTCTCTATAGGCTCCTGAATGCCATCCCTAGCATAACACCAAGGCTGAAAGAGCCCATCCTTACCTGTCTTTTAAGCCCATCTCAAGTTCCCAGAGTTTCCAATCACATCCAAGACTGTGACACTGTTCTTCATGGCACCTAACCCACAGCTCCTGCACATCTATCACACAGTCCACTATCATTTGTCTGCTCTATCCATGCTGTGGTATCCTACCACCAAAATAAAAGGTACCACCTTTTATTTTGGTAACACTACTATCTGAGTTAAGCACCTTTTAACTCGAGTGGATGGAAACCTTGTCTAGATTGTTGAGACAATCGGCTTTACTTATTGCTCTGCCAGTGCATCTGCATCTCATCTCACACAGGGACAGATTTTGGAACAAAAGCCCAAACATAATGAAAACTGCATTAAAGCAAGCCCTTTGAAATATCCCTACTTCCATCACCAGCCTGGTTTCTGCAGCCTACTTATACATGATAATGGAGAGAGCTGGTATTCTTACTTGAGCACAAGTTGGGAGCTGAGGAAGCAAGGAAGAGCCTTGGTGTGATTTGAGACCCTGGGCACATAGGCTGTACTAAATTGTATTCGCAAACATGAGATTACTTTCTATCAAATTTATCTTGGGATTTCCTCCTCCTGTTTGAGAGAACTTCTTGACATTCCCTGCAAGGTCTGGGTATTCTGTAAATTTCCTGGCAGTCTTACCAGCTAGACCTTTCTCATTTTGCCAAGAGCAGCCCAAACACAAGATATGGTGGAAGAGGAAGGACTTTGCTGGAGTACCTTCTGCCAACAGTTCATCATTTCTTAATGAGTCTGCTGTCCATCCCGAATTGTGCTCATACCTAACCTCACAACACTAGTAACAGGTGCTGTAGCACATATAGAAACCTCATCTTGCATAATGCCTGACTGATTTACGAGACCTTAAACCAAAGCTTCTTAAATGCTCTTGAGAGGGCAGCCAAGCATTGGCACAGACTGACGAAGGAAGTAGTGGAGTCCTCATCCCTGGAGGTATTCAAGAGATGTATGGACATGGCACTAAGGGACATGGTTTATTGACAGGATTCAATAGTTTAGGTTGACTGTTGGACCTCATGATCATTTCCAACCTAAACAGCACAGATGGAAATTCCAGAGATACTTTTCTCCTTTATATTCTCACATACTCCCTTTCTGGAATGGTGTTCAAAAGAGGCAATTCCTGCATACTCATCATCAACAAGTCAAAGTGAGCTTACCACAAGCAGCTTGGCTGCAGCTGACTGATGCTCTTGTATTCCTTCTGTTGGTTCCAGTGAGGTTTTTGTGCTTTGCAGGAGGATAAAGCAGAAGTGCAGATGTACACTTCTAAAACATTCACAGTTAAAAGCCTTTTATAGAAGTTTTGATTTTATTTATTTATTTTGTTTTGTTTTAGAAAGGAATGTTTGATTGAGCAACGATTACAGGAACCTGGTGTCCTCTGTAATTTGGATTTCAAAGTTTTATAGAAGTAGCTGCTTTACATAAATTTGAAAAAAAAAAATAACCTGTAGGAAGTCAAGTCTGATGATATATTATTTGCTATTTTTGATTGGTCTGTGGTTTCACTTGGGATCTTCACATTAATTAACCTCAAAGGTCCTGTTTTCCTGAGCAGCCTTATTAGAAAACCAAAGTAATCAATGCTCATATAAAATGATTTAGGAAGAACTGGAGAGGCTGGAAGTTATTTTATAAAGTACCAGGTGTTCTTCCTTTTCTCATCATCTGTAATTTCTTTTAAGCATTTTATTTATTTATTTTTTTACTCCAAAGAAACATACTCTCCTGTGATTTTTCTTTCAGCCTTCTTCTCAAAAGAGAGCCATACAATTTTCTTGGCTCATTCCTACAGCTACTCCCTGAAATCTTCCTGCTTTTCTGTGTACACATTCCTTCCTGTATTTTGCCATTTGCTTTTCTGTAGACATAGTTCTTTCAGCCCAGGCTTCCTACAGTGCTGTCTTCCTCTGGCTGAAATATCTGCCAAGTACTAATGCAAAGGAAGAGACCTAAGTGTGATTGCTGGGGCTCAAAAAGAGCAGCTACTGCAGATCAACTTTGTTGCTAATAGCACTTAGCACAGAAGACAACGGAAAGGATCCAGCTAACACTTCAGTGTTTTTGCTGAGTGTGAAGTGTGCAGTATAACTTCTGCAGCCTGATTGCAGAATAAAAATATTGTGAGCTGCTATACTGGGACTGTGTGCTCAAACTTCTGAAGAGCTCTATTGTTTGTCTTGAAACTCTTGAGTAATGGTTAATTGCTGTGCCAGAATAACAGAGAAACCTTATAATCTAGTAGAACAAGAAGTGACGATGGGAAGATTTCTAACTATGCTTTTTTCGCCTATTATTATGAATATTGTAGAATTGTCAATAGTGATGAAGTGATGAGAGAAAGCAGAAGTTTTTTCTAAACATACTTAGCTGTAGATTGGAGAAATATAGGTAAAGAATTCATCTCCTTTGATGGTAGAAATACCATTCAAATATTATATTAAGCCAAAACAATTAATGCTTAATTAGTAGATAGAAACAATGTGCATTTAGGAGGTTAAAAATGCTTGAGAACTTTAGGATGTGCATTTAGGAGCTTAAAAAATGTTAAGTCATTTAAGTTGAATTAAAATAGGCTTCAGAAATCTGAAAGATTATATTGTTATGAAATTTAAGTTAACTGAATGATCCAGTCAGTTCCAGGCTTGTCAATCTGACACCTATCTGAATCAGATAGAGAAAATTGTCATAGTAAAATATAAATAAAAATGAAAGAGTAGAACAAATAACACAAACCTCCAGAAAATAGATCTCGACAGTCCAGCTTGGAGTTAACTGAGCCTTTAGCAGGTCATCAGTTTGCTTAGACGGGACAGGGATGCTAGTTTCATGATGAGAGCTGGGAGTACAAACGCAATAGAGCTTAAAAAAAAAAAAAAAGAAAAAAGAAAAAGTTATTTATCCTTGGAACAAAACTTCTGGATCTGCTTACATTTTTAAAATTTCTCTGGCATATGAAACCAGAAGATTGCCTTTTGTGCAGATACATGCTCTTCAAAGAGAGGAATAATGCAGTAAGTTAGGAACAGTGGAACAAACTCCTTTCTTTCAGCTGAGATTGATTTCTTTCTTTATTTTACATTCATACTGAAACTTCAGGCAGTGTGCCTGCAGGATAAACTGTCAAACTTCTGTTCTATCCTCTAGCAAATCTCAGCCTGTTACTTTTACAGCTGCCTTAAGAATCCTGTAGAGAACTGCCTTTAAGATAATCAAGCGTGGAATGTGCTCTTGCTATATGAGTGGCCTGGACAACAACAATCTTATGTGGAGCCTGTAGTTGGACTCAGTGATCCTTGTGAGTTCCTTCCAACTCAGGATATTCTGTGATTCTGTGAAACTGACATAATATCCCTAGAACAGTGTAATGCATTTTAATAGGTAGAAAAAGATGTCCTGATCAGTAGAACAGGAACGGTTTCAGGTGTAAAGTCAGAAGGAAATAGTATGGCCACATTTGAACAACAGAGTATAGGACCTCAGAGGCATCCTGAAATGAACCCACACTTCATGTCTGATACTCAGTTGGTAAAAAGGGGTATTGCAGTCTTGCAGTGTTTAAACTGAGAAGCAGAGGTTGGAGCTTATGTATTTACTGTTTGAGGCAACTGCTACTGAAACACCCCCCAGTTCGAGAAAGATGTTGATAAGGTAGGAAAGTTTTGGAGAAGAACAAAAGAATGAATTTAGACATAGGAAGCACGGTTTATGGAAATATATGAGTACTAGATTTGTGAAGCTTATCAAAGACAAGACAAAGAAGGAATTGATCATACTCTATAATATATGTTTGAGGCACCAGAGCTCTTCAGCTTAGTCTGCAGATCAAAAACCTAATGGTTCATATACGACTTCACTCAAAGATAAAATACATTAATGAGCACAAAGGGCAAGCTTGTTGGAAATTTCAATGTTATTTTTATCAACAGAGTATTTCTTTTTATATGTTAAACCATGATGGAAAAGTACTTGGGGTTACCTCTGCATGGTAGGAATCTTACAAGCAGAAAATACAACTGGTGTCAGTTTGTGGAGACAGAGGTCACAGGTTTTCTGCAAAGACTGTCTCCATTACAACTCTTATGTCTACATTTCTTTCACATGGGATCTGTGTCCAAAGAAATAAGGTATCATGGATCCATGATGGCAGAGATTATTTCTACTTCTACAGACAACCCTGGATGACTGTAACTGCAAGGAAGTCTGCATAGAATTACTTAGTCTGAAACCTAATGCAGGCAATGAGTCTTCAGTTCAGACCCCTGTGAAATAAGATAGCCATAATCAGAAGAAAAATATATGTGTGTATTAGTAGAATTAATTCTAAGCTGTTCACATTGCTAGCATATCTAAACTGATAATTTTTAGGAGCGTTCAGGTGTGTGTGTGTGTGGTTTGTTTTTTTTTTTTAAATTAATTCAGATAAACATACTTCAGCATTTTCAGTTTTCTTTGGGAGTCTCAAATTGTATTGTTCTTGATGCAGATGGATGAAACAAACGAGTGTAAAGTTTTAACTGCATACTGTCAAAACACATTTGAAAGCATAACCTCAAAGCTTTTAGTGAGATAAAACAGTACCACAATTTATTAACAGGACTATTTTATGTAAGAAAGGCAAAGAGAAGGAAAGAATAACCTTTTCTTATAAACTTAAACTCTTATTCTGTTTTGAGGAGAGGGCTGGGAGAGTTTTATATTAGTAAAAGGTAAGCAGAGATGTTACTTCAAGTACCCTGTCATGTATATAACCTAACCTCACCTTTGAATTAATGTGCAGCAACTTTTTGTGCAGCAATATTTCCTAACTAATGTGCACCAATATTTCCATTTCCTTTCAAAGGCTTTACAGTCATACTAGTTTTCAAAGTGCTAATATTCTAAACAACTACAGTCACATCCTAACTGATAATACGAAGAGGAGTATATGCAACTATCTGAAATATTGCCCATGCTTCAACTAATCATGTGAATATCGCAGGTACACATTATTCTGCTCAGGGAAACAGAAAATTTCATTGCTAATTGTTCATAAAAGGTTTACTTAACTGGAATTTACATTTCTTTAAGTGACACTTCCAGACAGAGGATGTCTAAGCTCTCATTAAAGCACACTTATTAACAATTATTTAGTACATATCAATTAATTTGTCAAAGAATTTATTTCCCTTCTTCCTATCCTTTTTGCATAACAGCTTGTCTGCATAAAGTTGTTTTTTGTCTTCTGTTCCAAAAAGTGGTTCTAAGGAGATACATAAATAAATTATATATATATATTAAAACAAACGAACAAACAAACAAACAAAAACAGAGAATATTCACTAACACTGAGCCAACCTTGTTAATACCAGACTGAATAGAGAAAATCTGGTATGAAGTTGATTACCCTGATTTTGGACTCTGTGTGGCTTCATCTTAAAATACCTGAAACACAGACATACTTCTCACTGTGCATACATTCCTACTGCAATAAGCACTTGTGCAGCAAACATAAAACAGGGGAAAATGACATCCCATTCTTATGCATTTTATATTGTACCATAATTAGCAAAGCTAAAGAGGGGGAAGGAGGTGAAGAGAAATCCATGAGATCAACGGCATTAAGAACTACTGCAAACCAATTTCACAACAAGAAGGCAGACCTTCCTTGACCACAAAGGATCTTTATATTTTTAACTTATTCCAGTGAATCTACATGGGGAAAGGTGCAGGGCAGCTGCACCTGGGTGTGGGTTTTCCCCGTTACCACGCAGAGCAGAAATCCCCCATGACTTCCTCACCAGCACAACTGATTTAACATAGCACAGGTTAATGTCAACATTCAATGAAGACTGGAATGTGCTAATTGTTTTCTATAAGGAAAATCTTATCTGAAAGAGGAGGGTTGGGAAGGAAGCTGGCTTCTTGTAAAACAAGATCGACATGCCAAGAAAAAAAGGGATAATCGCTGCCAGTCATGAAAGGACTTAAGGTTATCAGCTCACCAAGCCTGTGCGCAGGGATGCTGAAAGAGTGTGATCAGGCAGGGTTGGAGCAGTGCAGGACATAGTGGCTGCTCACAGATAGGAGATAGTTTGTATAATATCTACATAAAGAACCCAAACCTGTCTATCCCATATAACCTCTGTCCTGCTCCATCCTACTTCCTGCACTGGATGGCGATGTGGGGAAGGTGGCCAGCACAGCAGTGACCTCACTCCTTGCTCCCAAGTGGCATCATCTTATAGGAGAAGGCAGTATTCTTCAATTCCTCTGACAGACTTTTTATTCCCCATGTCTTTCTGGGCCTTCCAGAGAAGATCAACTCCTAGTTTATTAACGCAAAGAATACAGCCTGAGAACTGCAAAATTTGGTACAAGTACAGGCAAAATTTGGTTAGGATGACTGGGAATGTGATAAACTTTGTGTAAATTGCTATAAAATTACCATTTAGTGTGATGCAAGCTAGGCTTTGTCTCTCCTTTTCTCTTTTCCCACTTATTTTTTTAACAGTTGCTAATTACCTAAGTGAGGGAATACAAAGTACTGATTTGTGTTTTTCAGTCTGCCAACATAATAAATGTTCACAGGGTTTTATTTTTAAACTTTAACAATAGAAAAACAGATGGCGTGTGTTATTCTGTGGTGTCCTGTGCACTATCAGTATTCTCAAAGCAGTGTGTACACTAACCTTAACAAAATCGCACAGGGAGGGGAGAGGGAATATCGTGGCAGCTGTGTTGGTATTTTCATTAACAACATAGTGGCCATTTCTGCATGCATAGCACCAGGGAATCATACAAAGGCTCATGGGACTGCGTAGGTTGGAAGGGACACCTAAGGTCACCACATCCATCCAGCAGAGCCTGTTACAGCAAGTTGCTCAGGGCCTTGTACAATCAAGTCTTGAATATATCCAAGGATGGAGATCCCACAGACTCTCTGGATCACCCATTCCAGTGTTTGATCACCCTCATAGTGATATTTTTTCCTAATACCTGATGGTAATTTCTGTCATTAAAGCCTCTGTCTGTTCCCTCTTATCCTAGCACTGTGCACCTCCAAGAGCAGTCTGGCTCTCTGTCTTCTCTACAGCCATACATTACATAGTTACAGACAGCAACACCTCCTCTGAGGCTGAAAAAAAATAAAATACAAAAAAAATTCGTCTTAGCCTCTCCTTGTATGCCATTTCTTCTAGCTCACCCAAACATCTCGGTGGACATCCACAGCACCTCACGCATCCTCCAAGGCTAAAATCTTCGGTGTAAACTCTGCTTCACAGATCATGCAATTCCCCTGTCCAACTGATCCAGACCCCAATCACATCCCACATGGGCAGGCAGGATATAATGTTGAACTATAACAAACACGACCAGAATCATGAATACTGATTTTTCTCAATGTTTACCCTCACAGGCATTTTGGGCCACCTTTGGGGAGCCAGTAACTCTTAGAAACCTGAAACTTCATCTTGTTCAGAAGGAAAATGTGAGAGAGACAGCACAACTAGGGGAAAATATCTGCTCTGTTCAAATTTCTTATCCTTCCCAGGAAGTGTTTAGACTGTCTTCTGACAGTCTTCCTCTCAACCTACTCTCCTGCTTTTCTGTATTTTCCAACTCCTCATCCTTTCTGGATTGGATTATTTCCATTATTTTCCTATTTGTCAATAGTTTATATTTGTTTAAAGTGGCTTAAAACTTAAAAGCATAAAGTTAGTAGTTTATTCCTGTTGGATATCAATGAAACAGTGACAGTTCTTGATGTGTGGTGGCTCTGTCTATATGGGAGTTCTGCTACTGCACTGAGATATAACTCTTGTTGTGTGGGACTAGTTAACCCTTTATGCTTTGAGCAGAAGGCAACATTAGCTCCATCAAATAGAAGTCCATCTAATGTGCTTAAAAATTTTAGCTGTCTTCCTTAGGGCTGTATCTTGAGTGCAGGGAAATGGGTACTTATGAGTACTGTGAAGTGATTACTGCAGTAGCCCACATGAAACAGAATTACAGCCTGACCAAGGGATTTCTTTCTTTCTATCCACAGATCATTTTCCATACAAATGTGATGTGGGCTTGGCCATAACCAACCACAGGCTGTATTACATGCTCTGTCTCTTGGAAAGCGCAGAAGAAGTTGTTCCAATTTAAAATTAGGTATAAATTTATTTAAGAACGAGGGTAAAAATATTAAATTATGGGGAAATATGATCTATACTTTGGGTCTTCTTTTTGTTTACTTGCCCATCACTGAACAGCTATAGTTTGCTTTTGATATAAGCGCTGTCTCATGTCAGTACATCAATGGTCTTAAATGATTAGGCTTACTGGGATTTTGTACAAAATATTTAAGGATAGAGGTGGATATGCAGCATATCAGTACACTAGTGATTTCCATGTAAAAAAAAGATATTGCCTGTAAAGCTACATTAATTTTCATTCAAAATCCACTTTAGTAAAAGTATGTAGTTTGAATTCTTTTAACTCATGAGTACAAATAATCCATCCTCATATTCTTACATGGCATCTCTGTCACCTCTTTCCTGTTTGTATTCTATAATAGCTTTTGTATTCTCTCTTGCTTCTCCCTAGCAATTTGTTTCATTTATCCTTAAGTGCATCCAAATATTTGATCACAAAATTCAAACAGTAGCTCTGCCAATTAGAAGGAAACATCTTTGATATGCCTGATTACAGATGAAACAAAAATAAATATGGGTACTCACAAGAAAGAATTTCAAGCAGAAAGACAAACAGTCAAGATAACAATCTTATGGTTGTGAAGTCATGACAAATGCAAAGGCAAACTGAAATAAATAAATAAATATACTACAATGGAACAAGATTGATGGGCAGGAAAAAAAAAAAAAAACTTTGAAAGTAATTAATATTTAATTCAGGAAAGTTCTTCCTAAACAATATTTACATAGGAGGCTGAAGTATAATACCAAATAGCAAAATTGTCAGTGACAAGGAACATCTGGCAATATATGCTCAGTGTGTATCAAAATAAATGAGCTGGAAAGTAGGATTTGGAAAGAAAGATTTCAATTGATAACAAAATCAAAAAACAAATTGATGGATGTTGAACAGATTTTTTTTTCCTATTCTATAAATTCTTTTGATAAAGTCTCAAGATAAAGAAATAATATATATAAATATTTCTAGAATATTAAAAAAAATAGACCCAGAATAATTTCATATCCTCAGTGTGCTACATACAGGACTTAATCCCAAACCTTTTCATGTTTTAGGCTCTCTCTCCATGAATTTTAATGGTGATGGGATTCCTAATGTCCCCTGTTTAGGATTCCTTCTCTGGGGCACATGTTATCAGGTGTGTAGGGAGCTTTTTCTGTTTTCTTCCTAATACTTATAGCACAGGTGACATCATGGTAACAAAACACAGGAACTGCTACACTGCCCTTGCTTTGCTTTTGTTCCCTTTTCACTAGAGCTAATATGCAATATATGGTGAATACAAGGAAAGAAAGAGAGCTTAAAAGTTGATGTGTGAAATAAGAGATTTATGTATAAATGGACAGGAAAAGTGAGGACTCTTTAATCCATGGAGGGGAGGGATGGCAAAAAAGCAAAAGGAGCATGGAAAGAATGGAGCATCAGGGTAAAAGGCAGACCATGGATTTTTACCTATTCCCAACACAACCCATTAATACTCACTAGATAAGTACATTGTATATAGTGTGTTGACACATCTTGACAAGAGTCAGAAATGCTCATCTTCATTTGTAACAATAAATAAATTGTCCAAGTGTTCATTTAATGCCAAGCTGAATTCATCTGATCTTGAAAACTAACAGTTCTGGACCCAGTTTTTGGACTGGAGATCTCCCAGATGCCATAAACACAGGCCACGAATTGTGGCTGAACGCTTAGCAAACGCTAAACCATGGAAATCGAATGAGTGGAAAGACTTTTTTTGGGCCCAATCACAGCTGCTGATTTGACAGATGGGAATACTTTGTTTTTAGCAGGACCTGGTGACATATTCATTTCTGACAAGTGCCAGAGGCAGAGTTGAGCGATCTGACCCAGTCTGTCAACTTCCAGTCTTTAATGACACCACTGGGTGAAAAATGAAACATGTGAGAAAACTATGGGCAGATTCCAGAAAAACTAATTAGTGATATTTTTTGAATATCTGAGTTTTCATATCTTGATATTAAGTATTCTAAAACCAGAATCCGTTATATAATGTTTTTTAAAAAAATGTGTCATCTGACATCCCAAACCTTCATTTCCTGAGCTGTCAATTTGTCATGTGCTTTGTGGTCACAGTGACATTTCACAGCTTTTGGGCAGAGACTAATATGATTCACATTGTCATAAACTGGGAATCATTTGTTTGATGTCAGCAGAATGACAGCAAGGCAACAAAAATAATCAGAACCGGGTCCTCCATCTGTAAGGATTTTTTGACTTGATGATGATAACCAAATGAGACATACCCGGATTCCCAAAAGTATTTTTATGAATAACTGTCAAATTAGTTAAAAGCAGAATCTAGAAACTGAGATTAACAAATTGTCTTCATCCATGTTTTATTGTTCAGCAGATAAATATTTTAATGGCTGTCTTTAAAAATGTGAATCTTTTTATGCAGTTAGAGAAAATTCACATTACCCATCATTATGGATTACATTGCAAATTCGAATCATTTGAGATCTACGTAAGCACTCTGTTCTTATGCCCTTTACAGTACTTTGTTTCTTGCAAGTGTTACACAAACACTATTTGCTTTACAGAGCCATAGGTCCCTGCCAGATGATCCCTGCAGAAGTTGTGGTTCTCACCTCCACCCACTCCTCCTGCTGTCCCCACTCACCCAGCTGCTGGCTGCTGCTCCCTCAGCTCACCCAGATGAACAGACTCTGTGACGCTCCTCAAGGGGTTTGGTCAAGGCTGGAAGAGCTTCTTTGAAGAGCACCAGGGGTAATTTAAGGAAAGCAGCCGGCTCCATGTTGAAGATGATAAGGAGTGCTCATCTACCTTCTCCTGCTGGCTGAAATGAAGGTGAATACTTGGTTGTAAAGAGGGGATGAATTATCTTAAATGACGTGAGACATTTTCATCTCAGTGATTCGACCAAAAGCCTCATGCAAGTGTTTCCTCCAGACTGGAAAACTGAAACAAATGTACATTGCCCAAGACACCAAGACAAAAGTTAGAAATGTAGCTATCTGTGCTACTTCTGTTTCCTCTTCACTGACTGCATCCTTTAAAGTATTTCATGAAATGTGGCAGAAAAAAACATGAGAACAAATCTTTCAGGGTGAATTGACACTAATGCAGGCTAAAGGGGAAGCAAGAATCTGTTTGAAAGTGTTCTTCAACTAGAACCAGGCTGAAGAAATAGCTCTATAAGAAGTCAGTTTTACAGAAATCCATTTGAGGTATCCACTTGTCAGCCAGTCCTCAGTGAAAAGCCAAATTTTTCCAGACTTCTAATTCAAACACAGCTTATTCTTTTCTGTGTGTAACGATGATGTATCAGCAGATGCTTCTAACAGGAACAGAAGTGAATTACATTGCAATCCTCACTAGTATGAGGTGATTCTCAGGCAGGCACGATTTGCCTGTGGGTTGGTAGAAAGAGCAAAAGGTCAGCAACATGTCACATCACTTCCAGTTTAGAGGTTTCAGAGATGTGTGTCTTTGTACTAGTCCACTAGGAACAGATTTACAACCATTAGAAATAGTCTGCAAGAATTGGCTTTGATTTTCCAGCCTTTCTGAAACTTTCTGGTGAGTAATTACGGGAGGAACAGGAGTAACTAACGGACGTGGAGCTGGGTTGAAAAGATGGGAATCCAGCAGACTGTACAGAGGGCTCAGCAGAGAAGCAACATAGGCAACTATGCTTGAAGGTCTTCTTGCATTTCTAAGGGCACATTATACTAATGATATTTTAATGTCCTAAGAGTAAAGTAGGCAGCTGCAGTACATTTAAGCAAGATACTAGAGGGAAGACATCTGTCCCAATATTTTAAAGTTCTCATTAATTACCACCAATTGCTTTCAGAGTAGCTACAAAACTTTGCCACTGCTGTCCCTGCTCCAAGTTGTGTGTGTGTGTGTGTAGGAGGAGAGACACAGAATCCTCCGTATAATTGGTATATACAAAACTATTTCTCCAGTACTTCTGACTGAACTGAAAAACATAAATAATTCCGGGTTATTTACCTCAAAAGAAGTTGTCATATAAAAGATCTTCAGACATTCACATCCCTAATATGTATATTTAAATTTAATTATATATTGAGAATATGACTCAGAAAAGTGCTAATGATGATTACATCACTTGCATAATAAATATTTTCCCATTTTTTTCCCAAAAGTCCTAGTACCTGACCAGCTGTATAACATGTGAACATCATATATCAAACACTCCTGATGAAAGGAGAATAAGTCCCATGTTCTGTACACTAAAGCAATATCCTGTCCCATCATAATTTCTGTCATAGTCTTCTTTCTGTGCTACCTTTAATATTCTCACTCATTCTTTCCATAAAAGCAAAGCTGAGATTATAGTCCTTTATGATTTAAGACCCCAAATCCCAATTTATTTGAAAAGATTAAAAGCACTGAGTGGGTAATGAGTCTCTGAAAATTTTACTATAGATTTATCAGATTTTAAGCTACAATGGGAAATCATCAAAGACATAATACAATGCAACAAAGTGAAAGCTTGCCCACATGTATTCTTCATACGGCATTTTGCATAGAATCCAAACTCAGTATTCCTATTGTTCACAGGGACATTTACAGCCAGGTGTTAATTTTAGTTGATCACCCAGGGGACAGTGAAAGAGTATTTCCAATCCAATTAAAACAACCCAAATCTGTGTTCTGATAAGGCAGTAATTCAGGTTTGTATAATGAGGCTGCATTCTGAGTTTCAAATCAGACTGTTAGTGCTCCTTTTGCACTGTTTTGCAGTTGCCAACAGATTGTATCACTCTGCAAAGTATGAACATGAATAAAAAGCATATCTTGGAGTGTATTAGCTGAATCTTGTTGTGACCACATTCATCATGCAGACTTAAGTGTTTTTATTGATATTTGTGCAAGAACAAGTGAACACAATGTGGGAATGAGAGAAACAACATTCATAGATGCTATCCTGTACAGCTGTGGGTCCCAAAAAAACACCTCTTTAAGCTACATCAGTGTACAGTAGCCAGGTTGTGATTGTGGGGTTAGGGAAGCCAACATGTTGTGTGTGCAAAATTGTTATTAATGGAAGCATATTGCAACAAGTTGTCCAGCATAGCACGTCTCCTCATTTTTTTGTTGTTTTTCTATTATTTTTCAAATCATTCCTAATGTTTCATATACTTTTTGACTGCTAGTGACCAGTGATGACACTTTCATAGAAAAATCTCCCGTTTCACTCTCAGTGATGACACCCAGCTCAGAATCCATACAGCTGTATTAGTGATGTTGAGATTTTCTTTCCCATGCATGTCACCATATTATTTATTCACAGTGAATTTCATTTTATCTGCCAGTTGCTCGATGTATTAAATACATCTGTAATTCGGCATTCTGCCCGTCTATCCTGAACTTCATATCATCACAAACTCTGCCACCTCACTCATTATTCACCCCTTTTCCTAAACAATATAGTGGTAAATAATTTGATGTATTGACAGAGTAAAAACAACAGAAACAAAATTTGCACATATTGTTGTCCCTGCACAGCTGTACTAGGGGAGCTATTCAAATGACAGGTTACATGCTTCAGGAAAAAAAAAAATAAGAAAAAATAAAGAGAGAGAGAGAAAAAAAGTGTCAGGTAAAGAGAGACTACAGGGACTAGAATGAAGAGAAAATATTTCAATTTCTTCTATGATAAACAAAAGGCCTCCAGTAATCCTCAAATAGACACACATTTTAAAAGAGTTCAAGAAATTAAAGTGGGTAATATCTTTTTTTTTTTAATTTTATTTTTATTTTTTTTCCCCAGGTATGATTTGAAAGCAAAATATCTGAAAGCAGATTGATTTTATCAATAGCATAGTTTTCTGACTGGGTCTCACACTAGTGTGCATGGTTAAATACAACAGTAGGTAATGTGCTGAGAATTGGGGTGGCACTGTGAATCATATCTCCAGGAACATCCCATGCTTCTAGGAGGTGGAAAGAAGGGGGATAAAAATAAAGAAAGGTATTAATCTAGAGTGGGAAATGGGGCAGAACTGTATAAAACTGACCTCAGGATCTTATCCTAGAGCAGCAGGCAGCCAAATCCAGCACTGTCAGGCTGTCAGCACTGGTCCAGGATGGATCCATTCCCCATTCCCTTCCTACCATTGTATTCCATGACTTGTTTGTCTTAAGTTTCCATTAAAACCAGCCAGCAACGCCTGGCCTCCACCCATAACCAAACCTCCTGCACAAGCCTGGGAAGCCCAGCAGTTCCCAGAAGCGCCAGACTCCCTGCAAGCATGCCGTGGGACTGGTCCAGGGAAGAAGAGCCAACTAGCACACGTGCAGAAAAGCCAGGCTGCACGCTCCCAGGAGACAGGGCCCTGCACTACACATGCAAAGGCAACACAGGGTTTCTGCACTGCAAATCCTGACCTGTCCTGGGGTGAGGCGGTCACGCCTGGGGCTGTGCATTCCTCCGAAGTCTGCCTTAGAGAAAACAGCCATTATAAATTAGCTGTGTTAATTCTAATGCTGTGGAGCTGAATACACATATTATCACATAGGTAGAACACAAAAAAAAATCTTACAGAAAAAGATATGTCACAGAAACAGCAGCTAGATGCAGTATATGAGAACTTAATGACTCGCATGCAAACAGCAGTTCCTTTGTTTCCCTTTGTTTTATTGACTTGTTGCTGGAATGTACCAGAGCTTGTAAATCACTTCCTTTTGTCAATACACGATAAACCCATGCTATGAAGCATAGCTACCTTCCATTGTTTACCTGTGGTGGTGAATTTAAAATGTTGGCCTTCAAAGAGAAGATATATCAAATTTTAAGTTCAATGAAAAAAAAATGATAGCAATCAATTTGAAGTTTAAAAGCAAATTAATGGGAGAAATAAATGTAGTTACTGGCAGATGCATAGACCACTGAAATTGCTTCAGTCAGTCATTTTATTGGCTTTTAAAAGACAGAGGAAGAAAAGTCAGAGGCAAAATGAGGTTTTACTGCATTAACAGCAAGCCAAATGCAGCTGGACTTACAAGCAGAGCTGCCAGAAACACTGAAGGCCCCCGTTTTAATTGCATGAATATCCGAACAGTCATGTTTGGCATAAAGTATTCAAGGAGTATCCTCAAAAGTCCACTTTTAGAGAACAGGCACAAATTATAACTCTGGGCTTTATTCACAACAAATTAGTCATACGGGTGTTGCATAATTTTGCTTTAGACAAAGAATGTGCAAGTGGGGAGAGAAGCTGATGCACTGGCATTTGGATGAAGTTTGCACGCATGAAGGAGTGATTTTCTAAGTGATGGAGGAGACAGGAACACAAAATCCAAATAGAAGGATTGGAGTAGCTTCAGCAATTCCCTCTCCTGCTCTGAGAGGCTACTGAGCATTCATTTGACTTGCAAATAACAGCTTTGATAGGGTCAAGAAAAATGCACCTATAGAAACTTGAACCAGAATGGGAAAGAGGAATTTTACCCACTGAACAATAAATAAATAAATAAATAAATAAATAGACATCGTAAAGTGGTCAGATCGACCCAGTTAAAGAAGCAAAAGTGCTCATTTCCAGAATATAAGGATGCAGAGGGTTTTAACGTTTTGCAGTGCTGCTTGTTCGCGTTTTCAGTTTTCACAGTAAATATGTAAACGATGAACAAATTCTGTTGGCTGAAACTGACTTTTTAATATGGAATTAAAAGCTAGTTCTTTGGCTGGAATGTGTACATGAAACTGAGGGAAAAGCCACAGCTGAATGAAGAGGGTCATAGAAAGGGAAGGATGAGGACAGGTATGCCTGTGGAGCACTGGAAGGCAACTTGTAAAAGAACTCTCCGAGGAGTTGGTCAAGCCCTAATTCTCCTGTTTGTACTCACATCTAGCACAGAAATGGACTGCTGGTGTTATGAAATCATGGAGTCAGGAGCCAACATCTGATAAAGCCCACCCAATGAAGGCTAAAGTCAGCAGTAGCTGGGGTAACAGACATTGTTTATTACTAATAGAACAACATATTTCCATATGATTCAGGGCTCTTGATGCATTGGCACCTAAACTATGACTGTCTTACATTCAAGCACCCTTCTTTCCATTTGTTCAATTCACTTGATTGAAGCTGTAGGCTGGAAGCTCTTCAGGCCAGAAACAGCACTCGCCAATGAACATGTTCAGCAAAATACAATCTAGGCTGAGACTTCTGAAGGGCTACTCATACTCAAATAATGATGCAATGCAAGAAGAATAAATTATTATCAGTCCTGCCTTGCTTCTATGATTATTTTTTTTAATCCATTTCTATTCTTTTGTTAGCAAAAGTTCCTGATGTATTGATGAGCTGTGAAAAAGTGAACGTCTTCTTGCTTTGTGTGAGCTTTGGCTTTTTTTCTTTCCTTTTTTTTTTCCTTTTTTTTTGTTCTTATTTTTTTTCTTACTTTACCACTTCCATTTTGTTTCAGAACTTTGTTCTTCTCTGACTGAAGAAGAGAAGTTCAGGTAGG
This sequence comes from Anser cygnoides, assembly GCF_040182565.1. Taxonomy (NCBI): domain Eukaryota; kingdom Metazoa; phylum Chordata; class Aves; order Anseriformes; family Anatidae; genus Anser; species Anser cygnoides. The sequence continues at coordinate 123,273,239 of NC_089874.1, read as the reverse complement.
TTTATTTTGATGCTAGTTATTACAAATATGCTAATAACTAGAAATGAAATTGTGAAACCAATTGTCTGGTTCTGAATTCCTGGAAACTGCTTCCTTTTACCCTCCAAACACACTACTCCTCTCCTCAGCTTGACAGGATGCAATAACACTTAATGTTGGCTGGCATGTTGAGATCTCTTGGTTTAATCACAAGACCTCCAGTTAGCTGGCTTAGTGGGTATTTATATTAGATGCAATCTTTCTCTTAGACATGAAGATGTACCAGCAAAATGTTGTTCTATCAGCCAAAAACCTTATGAATACTTAATGCATGTCCTTTGGTAAGATGATAAGGAAAAAGAAAGGTATATATCTGATGAAAATTAAACACTGGTATGTGTGTTTGTTTTTTTTTGTTGGTGTTTTTTTTTTTTTAATTACTGTTTTGTTTTCTAAAATGTAGTGACAAGTTGAATAAAAAGCAAAGCATCATTTGTTGTACCAACAAAACACCTATTAGCTTTTATGATTTTTTATTGGCTAGTGGTGACTGTTATTAGTCGACGAAGCAAGTAATCACTGAAAAGATCTGTTAAAAATGTCAGAAATGTTTCCTAGGTCATAGGTCTTGAGGGTGATTAACACTTTCTTATCACACTCATATATATACATGATTCCAAAAAGGTAATGTTAACAGTATCTGTGAGGAAAGAAGATGCTGGGAGAAATGGTTTGTTTAGGATTTTTTGTAATTGTACATCTAACTAATAGTTCATACTCTGGCTGTGGAAATCTGAATACCAATTAGAAAAAATAACCCTCTCTGCCTCTTCTTGGTGAAAACTGTCATGTTAGTTGTAGAGTTACAGCACTCTTGATACAAATGAGCCCTTAGGAACAGTAATTCTAGGTTCTCCTTAGCTCACATTTAGTGATGATCAATAGTTTCTCTTTTTACACTTTCAGTATTAAGATACCTGAGACCTCTCCTATTGGAACCTTTAATAACAAGCAAGGGAAACAATTACATTTCAAACACTCACACCGGGTTCCTAAGCATCCACACTCCAATAAGCAGTTCGGTCAGGACTCACCTCCTGCCGCAGCTGTGCAATTGAGCAATTTTATCATGTGCACAAATAGATTGTTTCTTTGGAAAAGTCCTTTTAAGGCACATAAATTCAGAACTAAACAGCAGGTTACAGAAGTGAAAATCATTTTGTTTTTTCATGAAACCAGTGCTTTGAACCTTTGGAGACTTTTCTCTTGAACAGGATTTAGCATTTATATGTCAGAAACAATACATTTTAAAAGATATCAAACTAAACCCTGGCTGGTACTAATATGAATCATATAAAAAGATTATATAACTGTCTCATGTCTTAATTTGAAGTAAATCAATTTTTCTTTTAATTCTTGCTATGCTGTATATGTACATTTTGTCTATAAAATATCTTCCTATATGAGGTGAAAGTTTCTAGAGCTAGTGAACGGAAAGACAAGGGTTTTATGGCGGAAAATACATTGTTCTAGCAGAAAAACCTACTACTAAAATCACCTTGTGCACTTTGTTCTCACATTTGCTCCTATGACTCATGCTAACAATAAGTATATTTATACTGTTAAATAACTTAGCCCCATGATTAATTCCAAGATCCCACTCTCCTGAGTATCTTCACCTTAAATAGTTTTGTCATAATGGGCCAAAATAGCTTCCTTTGAGGCAGAGCCCAGGCAGTGGCACAGATAATTCACCCCAGGACTGCTCTGTGTCAACAAGTTGTTCTGCACCAGGGTCAGGGGAGTGAGAGAAAGAGACAGTGCAAGGCTCATTTTGGATTTCAGTAAGAAAGACCCAACAACAAACAGCTTAATAAGATGACTGCTTTAATAAGACCGGGTAAGAAGAGGAATACAGATAGTGAGTAAATCTTACTTCCCTTCAGATGCCGTGCACACAGTGTTCGTGCAGCATCAGACAGAGCAGATGCTATCCGTGGAGTGAAGCTCTCCCTTTTGCTCATTCCAGCTACTATATAACTTCCTTGCAAGAAAACATCTGTATCCCTAAAGGATGTTCACAAGACCTTCTTGCTGCATGGTGAGGTAAAGAGAAGGTGGCATAATCACTGGCAGCCAAAGAGTGCTTCCCAAGGGTCCTCTGTTACAGTGAATTGGCTGAGGCAGCTCTGCAGCCATGGGATCTGTGCAGCATAGCACACGCCTGAAAGCCAGGCTGGACATGCAGCAAAGGCTCAGGTTGACTGCTACATGGGTCAGTGGAACCAAAGCATGCAACTGGCTTTCAGTCAGGGTCAATACATTCCACATATGGCCTAACATTCCAACATATATTATAAATTGCACATTATATCAGTAACATACAGGCTTCCCAAGCCAAAAGTACAAAGCCCAGTAGAGCAGACAAGGCCTGTTGAAGATCACTGAACCCTCAGATAGAATATGACGTTTCCCACACAACTCCCAATATGCAGGCCCAGGCTAGGCTGTGTTCCCTTCAGCCCCCACAGTCCTCCAGCCCCCTTTCAATGGTCATTGCTCTTGCATGCTCTAACCATCACCTGGACCACACCACACTGCCCTGACATAATGCTGTAGAAACACCCACTACTCCAGCATGTACATCCCTCCCATACCCTCTGGTTGTGCTTTGTTGACCAAAGCACACAGGCACAAAATAATTACAGAATCACAGAATCATCTAGGTTGGAAGAGACCTCCAAGATCATCTAGTCCAACCTCTGACCTAACACTAACAAGTCCTCCACTAAACCATATCACTAAGCTCAACATCTAAACGTCTCTTAAAGACCTCCAGGGATGGTGACTCAACCACCTCCCTGGGCAGTCCATTCCAATGCCTAACAACCCTTTCAGTAAAGAAGTTCTTCCTAATATCCAACCTAAACCTCCCCTGGCGCAACTTTAGCCCATTCCCCCTCGTCCTGTCACCAATTATTATGCCTTAAGCCACAGGGGCAGGTCTCAGGCCCATTGCGAAACCACACCAGATGCTATGCCAGCAAGAATGGCTAATAGTCTTGAGGCAAGGACACCCCTGACTTGTTTGGGGTTAAATGACTTATCACTTGTCATGTCACCAGGCAATGCTTCCTGGAACAGCACCCTCTGGTGGGACAAGCAGAGCTAAGGAAAGCATGTACTCTATTTCATCGTTAATTGATGAAAGCACGTTTGGTGCCTATTGTAAAAATCTACCTCAGAAAGCAGAAGCAACAGCTACTTAGTAGGAGAGTGCAAACTTGCAAAAAATGCTTGAAATTGTCAGAACTTTCCAGAAACAAGTTACTCTGAATTTGCATATCAACTTTGTGGTATACCTTAGAACAATAACCTTGGGCAATTCATCCTGCAGTATAGTTTGGTCCCATTTATCATGGTCAAATTCTTTTGGTTTTATATTGCATAAACTATTAACTTTTATAAAATTAACAGTTAATAATGTCAAAAAGAGTCAGAGAGAGCGCTGGTCTCTGGACAGCTATGACAGATGCCTTGACGTAGAAAAGTGAGATGTCAGACGCCTATTTTCAGTGACTTTTACTTGAGTACCTTCTGAGCAGTTTTTTAAATCATTTTCTTCAGACACCTACCACTTATTAGCAGATATACTGCCAAATGGGATTTTGAATTCAATATCATTGGTCACAAACTTGATTTCCAGCTTCTAACCTGTAGGCACCGAAGTCTTCTGCTGGAGTTAATTTGAAAACAGTGCAAATCCAGTTACTGACTTCTGACTCCAGTCCATTGACTCATCCCTCCTTCTTCTTTATTGTGGATTCCTACATGACACTTTATTTTCAAGTTACCCTTCAAATTAGGAAAGAATTGTCAGTGTTTGTCAAAAGAATAAGTTGATACAGGTTCTTTCCTGATCCTTCAAGTAATATCTACTCTATTCCAAACTGGTTTTTGTAAGAAAACTCTCCTACAAGTTAAAACTTTTGTTATGTTTACCTTTTGTGATGTGATTCTTCAAGAGATTTGAGGATTGGAGGTTTTTTTTGCATCATAAAGACTAAGTAATAAAGTCTGTTTTTTCCTCAGAAAGTCTTTTATACTTGCCTCTCTAAAAACATCCAGCTTACATATCCTTTTCTGTTGCAGAGATACCTATTAGTCAGATGAAATATATATATGAGAGTTCTTCCTTATCTAAAGATTTCAGACCAAGTGAAGAATATGTTGGAGTAATTAAAATGGCACAGACTTGTGAGAATAGCATTTGAAGTTGAATATCCTTAAAGGAAGTACAAAGTGAAACCCATTTTATAAAATGTCTTTCACAAGAAGAAAAAAATAGTTCACTGCCTTCAATTAGACCAGCCAAAAGGCTAAAGAGAAAAGAGAAATATCTTCAGCCTACTTTCTAGCTTGCTGTGGATCCAGGAAGTGCTGGCTAAATTAGCAGGCATGCTTGTTCGGTGAGGGGCCGGAAGGCATCACAGCACCTCAAGAGATCTTTGTTAAAATTCCGCCTTCAGATTAAAGGAAGAAATGAGACAATTTCCCTGCTAAGTTGTCCTTACAAGACATAGCTTCTTTTTCTGAAATTCCTTTTTTCTTTTTTTTTTTTTTTCCATTAATAATAGATAAGATTGCACCAAATAGCAGTATTTTCAAGAGGAGTGGGAAGAAAATCTTAGGAGAGGTTTTTCACCTTTCTTCCCCTATTATCAAGCCATACATTGTCTGTACTATTGCCTGCTGTTGGAAAAGAACAAAATATAAACCCGGATGAGCACAGTGAATAACTATGCATGTTAGAAAAATGACACTACTTTCTTGATTACAGCTGAGGATAATTTATTTCTATTTGGTCAGATATTCCTTTTTTCATAATCTTTCATTCTTCATCTCCAACCACTTACAGTTACCCACAGTTTCAGTATTTATCCCGGCAGGCCCCTGTTAAAGAACTGACAGGAGATTATCAAAACTCAGCAACACGGGGGAGAGAATGGTGAAAACTTTCACAGTGTGTTATCTATCAATTTTATCTATGCTTTAGGTAGTCATAACAGTTAAGTTAGAATGGAATAAAGTCAATGTTAATTCAAAATCTGTGAAAACAGGCTGAAAAATTCATGTCTGCTAATGCAAAATAGGAGTCCCAGCTGAGTTTTAGTATTAGGTAGCATGTTTCACCCCTTAGAGGTAACACTCATTTTTCAATCCATTTGGGCAAAACTTAACTATTCGGGTGATTTCCAAAGGCTCCCAGATTCCCTTACATTATCCCATACATGTGATGACTTCTAAGAAATCTCTTTTTCCCAGCCAGGTATTTCCAAAATGCTCTCAGCTAAATGGCTCTTTCTTCTACAACAGCCATTAGACTCCTTTCATGTCACTTATCTTTAGCCATAGATAGCCTTTTCTGACTGTTTTTTCTCACCCTGTCACATGGTTTCATTTTCTTTCATTTATTCTTCTCTTTCATACTTTTGTCTTTCCAGATGCTTTCCTTAGAATTTAAGGAAGATTAATCTAATTAATGGTTACCAATTCATCATGGGTTACAGTTGGATTTCATTATCAAGGTTTCTTTAGGCAGCTCTAACATGAGATACTATATATCATAGCAATGTAGTTTCCAAAGCCATATTGAGTAAACATCTTTATGTAACTGTCCTTCATCAATTAGTTCAACTAACAGCACTAAGAACAATGAGTATCTAAGTGTTAACAAGTGTCTAAGCAGTCAAAGTAAGTAGTAGGTAGCGTTGCATCTCCTTATTCTTGAGCCACCAACCAAAGTAAATAACACAGAAAATACAAAAACATCACAGCCTGAAGAAGGCCCAGATGAGATGAATTTTAATTTCTAAATTTACTGTAGAAAACTCATATTACATAGATATCTGTGTAAGTTTTGAAACTATTTATTTAGATACTGTTTCTAAAATCAATGGCTATTAACCCAATATTCATCTTAATCAGTTTATATCATGAGATTTTGACAAAGAAAAAAAAGGCTTTTGAAAAATTTTAGCAGCTCTTGCTATCCTTATATTTTCCACATGCCACAAAATATTGAGATTACAGCGTCATAACACCTAGAAGGGGTGCCCAGGTGAGCGCACAGCTCTACCAGTTTGCTCCAGTAACAGCTCTACTCAGTTAGCTCCTCTGTATAGTGCAAGCAACAGGGGCAGTGGTAGGTCAAGGGTATTTGTCCTCTGGAATGATCAACCACCCAACCACCCTAAAGCTAGCATATAATTCAGCTTTAGTGACCAAAGTTTACAAAAAGAATCCATGCTAGTGATGAGCTTACCAATATTGATCACCATAATGAACTGGGTTTTCTACATCACAGTCACTAAATCAGAGTTATATAGAACTTGCAGAGCAGCTAGTTCCCCTGAAGAGCAACAAACACGGTAATTTCCACTGGATATTTTTCAGACTGTCATCTGAAAAAATGTATTCAAATAATTGCGAGATAACCCACTCTTATGTGCGACACAGTTCATCCTGAGAGTAGATTTTTGAAGAACAGTTTTAAAGCTTTTTTTTGTATATTGATTTGAATATTTTATTGACACTTTTGTGTTTTAATGAAAAAATGGAATTTCATTATATGAAACTTAAACAAAAAAAATACGAGACAGTCTTCTAATTAATCTGAAGTGGAAACATCATGCCTCCATAACTGATCTGTGAGCAGAAAGGTTTTGCTAGGCTTGTTTGCTTCTTGAAAATCAAAATTTGTGATAAAGTATTTAATAAATACTCTTGTATTTTCACTAATTCCTGAGTTTGTGAACCTGCTCCAGTCCTGCTGAAGTGTTTTTCCTGTATGAGGATGTTTATGGAACCAGAAGACTTTGATCGTCTTAAGAGAGAAACCCTTTCTCAATGTCTTCATGCATAGTCCTTCACTGTATCAAAACCTGATTGACAAAGTAAGCTCTATTGCAAGAACAGCCCCAGAACACTTCTGCACAGAACAACAGGGGCTCTTTTGGATCCAGCCATCCTAATTTGTAATCTTTAAGAAGGTTAATGACATTGATGAGTCTGGTGATGGCATTTGTTCAAAAGGACAAAGAAAAAAACTGTCATTGCTTAATTTACCAACACAGCCACAGTATAAGGGTCTAAAGAAAGATCACCACATACCACACATGCATACTTTGTAGAGTAATCTACTTTAAGAGTAATGTAGCTTAGATCTTATCTAGGACTTCTTAATGCTGTAAAACACAACACCATTGCTTATAAAATCACTATATCAAATGTACGGTAAAGAGCGAATCCTAGGTCTTTTCAACTGAGTCAAGCCAGCTTTTGACAGGCAAAGATCAATATTAGTATTACATTATTTCAAAGGCAAACATCTAGGCCCAGTAAAGCAATAGCATGAAGTACATATTTTGTATGTTTCACCATTGAATCACTGCCTTTGTGATATTTCCAAATCATAAGCAAAAAGTGGTTCTGAAGACGCTTAAATTTAGTGTAGTGTTCTACACCCTGGACATCTCTTTGGAGGGAAAGAGACTCCACTTCAGGACATGCTTAAAGACTTTGATTCAAGTAGAAGCTAAGCTCAAAATTCAGGGTTTTCCTGAATCAGAGCTGCAGTCTACACACTAAGTGTTCCCCTTGTGAGAAGGGACTACATATACAGCTTAAGCCTGTAAAACCTTAAGGCTGTAAAAGCTTCATCAAGTTGGGACACTTGCACACTCAGCCAGGGGGAACCTGCATGAAATCCTGGAAGGGGTAAATGAAGAACTAATCAAAGTAAAAATATGCTGTGTTTAGTTACTCACTAAAGGGAAAAGATAAGATCAGAAAGAGATCTCTTATTCATAACAGAAGCCGAGCCATTGCAACAGAAAAGCAGAAAAGTGGCAACATGAAAAGGCTTCTATACTAAAAGCACTAAAACTTTATTTTCTTGTAATCTTTGTGGTTGATTTCATCATGCATGCACTGAACCTTCACATAAACTCCTATCTAAGACCTTTGGAAGGACACCTGCTTGTTTCAAATGGTGAAAATGCCAGGTAATCCAGCAGGGTTGGAGCACACTATATAAAAAAATGTAAAGACATATAAAGAGGGATATTTAAAAAAAAAAAAAAAACATGACTTGCATCTTCCAGTATAATCCTTAAATACTGGAAATCCATAGAAAAATACATTTGGCCTTCTTATACTGCTAACTGCAGGCACATTTTTACATTCTTACTTTCTAGTTGTTGCTTCCTCTCTGCTCTTTCATTTAATGGCATATAGATGATCTTGCAGGCTTTCTCTGACTCTTCCAGTCATGTATGTGAACTTTAGTGCCAAATACTAAGGAGACAACTCTGTAAATATGGACTTCATTCGATGTTTGCATAAACTCTTCTTTGCCCAATGAAATAATTGTTTATTTAGGTCTGGCTTAACAGTTCTCTAAGAATGTATTCATCCTAAGCACAAATCACTGTTCAGGTATTTTCCAGAGCTGAGGCAAAATCATTTTCATTCTCAAAGGAATTAAACATTGTAGTTTGCCAAACTGGCATCTGGGGTGCGGAGTGAGGGGCTGATCTAACTTTGCCAACAGAAGCATTAACAGGCTGCTGGGCAGTGGGAAAAATCCCCAAACAGCTCCATGAGCTGAATGATTATTTCCTCTTGAACTTGCTCACTGTGACAATTTAAGCAGCTGAGTCCAAAGTTAATGAAAGTCTCCTGTAACTGCTCTCATGTAAAATTCACTTCCAGTGATATTTGCAGCTGGCAGGGTTGTTGCTCATAGCAGAGACAGTAATAAGGATCCTATGTGAAAGAACTCAGCTAATCTGTGCTAAAACCTTAGAAATTGTATTATCCTGCTTACCCTTCCATCTATTTGCTTCTTTTTGCTTATCCTTCTGTATCGTTTTATAGACTCCGGGTCTTAGTTCTCCCATAAATACTTGTTTGTACTGCACTTGGTATCAAAGAAATCAGTATTTTTTTATGCGGTCATATGGCTAATGTTATGAATTAGTCTAAAATTCAATCTAACCAGAATAGCTTGATTATCAAATATTAACACCCTCCAAAAACTGCCTCAATTCAGTTCATGGGGAAAAAGTGAACATGCATACAAATCACCAGTTTAACATGCATACACCTCTGTGTACAGAGATGCAAAAAATAGGTTAAGTTAAATAGATATATTTCTCCTAAAATTAGTGATTAATATTTTACAGAATTCTCATAAGGTTTGTGCACATTCCTGTTTCAAAAATGCTGCAATTTCACTTTTCCAATTCAACACACTTGATCAAATAACAATACACAAATAATAATACACAAATAGAATAAAGCAGCTAAAGCAGAGTTCATTAAGAAAAGACTGATGCATATTAGGCCAAGCAATATTCAGATCAAGCTAAATTTGTTGTGGGTTTTTTTCAGCCATTTGCAGCAAGGCTGTAACTCCTTAAGTTTCATTCAGGTCCCTGACACAATTAGGTGTAGAAAACAAACAAATATTAGTATTCTGGATTTCCCACATTATCTAGAAATGGTAAAGGTAGGTGTTGAGTGGGCTGTTTCTTTTCTTTTTCTTTTTTTTTTTTTTTGTCTGGTCCACATTTTTATAATAGCTACTGATCTTTTCCCTGTGTTCTTTTCTGCTTATCAAAATTTTCATTTCTCCTGTAAAATTATTGTGAAGAAAAATTTAGTAGTCACTCAGGTGTCCTTGCAAGGTATTGTGTTTCTCATTATCTTCTTGCATAAGCACACTTGGCAATGTGTTTGCTGATGTATGAAACACAGGAGTTTGCACTCTACAGCACATAAGCCTGTCAGCTGTGTGTCTTAGTAACACCAAGTAACATCCTGATCCACCTCTAGTTTTCTGAGTTTTGGCCACTTCCTCGTCTTCACTGGACCCTCTCTACCCTGTAGACCTGGCTTGCCAGTGAGTGGTAGAAAAAAAAACATCACGTTGTAACCATCTAAGAATCAAATGTCCATTTTTTATTGCTGTAATACAGATATAAATTCTTCTTGAAGTGCTGTGAATAAAAAGCCAGGTATAAATTCTTAGTTTCATTATATTTCAAACTTTGCAGGAGTTGAGTCATCTACTGAGGTAGATGGCATTAATACAAAGTCATACCACATCTCCTCCATCATATCACATCTTCCAATCACTTTCCTTGTGAAGCCTAAACATGTTTGTTTAGGCTGCACCCTTATTCATTTTGTACCCAGTACTCATTCCTGTCAGCTCACCTTTCCCTGAGTCATTTCCATGTGTTAATGCCAATGTTATACAGTTGCCATTACTAAGCCAGGAAAGGATGAATATTATGATAAACAGGCTTGCCATGAATATTCATTATTATGTACAGAAAGGAAAACAATGAAGCCATCTGAAACACCCCTTTTCTTCAGGAAAGAAGTGACAGAAATCAGTGCACGAGAATTTGTATGTAAATGTTTTTTTGGAGAATTAAACTTGTGTACAAAATCATCTGACATTTTATAGAATAAGTTTACACAATCCATAAGTTGCAAATACTCCTTCAGAGACTTCAAAAGAGCCTTCATTTTTTTAATTAGCTAGAACATTTAGGATCTTTCACAGCTGTTATAAGGATTTTCAGTATGTTGTTTCACAATAAATTGAGCTATATAATATGGTTCATGAAGATGTTCCTGTGCATACAACTATTAAAATGGATAGTCAACTTTTTTAAATGAATGGTTTACCCAATTTATGTAAAGTGTCTCAGCATTATTATCCAACTGATCTTAAAAGAACCTCTTTAAATTGAAAATACCTCTGACTTCTTCAGAACGAACAAGCTACACGTGTTTTATTTCGTGTGTGGGGCTGATCTACATGAAAATGCATAGGAAGAGTAATCTGGAGTCATTAAACTGCATTAAATTCCTGTGGGAACACTTATTTTGAATTTAAGTTGGTTTGTTCCAGCTAACTTATCCCTCTTCCAAAACAAACTGAAATAAAATAAACTAAGTTAATTAAAAATAATCCAAAATTAAGGCCACTTTATTGTCATATAAACAGAGATATGTATTGTGATTTAGGATACTCACTGAAATGTTAATTTGAATTTCCATTTATTTTAGTTTGCTTGCATTGAAATATATAGAAGAAAGGGACCACTGATATAATACTATGTATTCATTTTAATAATTAAAATTTAAGACATGACCAATGTAACATAAAAGAGTGAAATGAAGATAAACTCTGGACAAAATTTTCAAACATGGATATCTCAATTTAACCACCATGTACAAAAAAAAAAAAAAAAAAGTTATCAATATCTTTTAAGAATATGAGAAAGGATGGCTATCACAACAATTCTTTATAACAAGAAATTTTCAATAGGTCTTAATTATACTAAAATCCCATTTAATTCAATCACATTTCAGATGTGCCCACCTTATTTCCCTTGAAAATTTACTAGTTAACCTGGAGCAATAACATTTCAATATGTCCATACTGCAGAGTATGCAGAGGAAGACTACTAATTCTATCCTGAATGCAATTAATAGGATCTGTATCGGCTTCATTTGGAGAAAAAACAACAACAAGAACAACAAAAAACAACAACAAAAAAACACAACGAGAGAACGAGAGAAAGGGAGGAAGGGAGGAAGGGAGGGAGAAAGGAAAAGACAGATGTCAGAAAGTGATGCATATTTAGTTCACTGTCTACAAATCCCATTGTATTTATCCAAAAATAGTGATCCATAGCAGCAAGTCAGTTGGAATGCAGGTTTGCAATAGGTCATGGAAAACAGACTCCGCATGCATTTTTTTTAACAGGGAAAGATGGAAAACTGGTGTCAAATTAGATCCCCCCTAACAGAAACCAAAGGGGGGGGGGGGGGGGGAAGAAAAAAAAAACTATTTTTATAAGAATTGAAATTTTTTTTTCATTTTACTTTTAATCCTCAATGTATGCTCACGCGTTGCAGCAAGAAATCTCACTATCCAGCTTGTTTCAATGTGCTAACATTTACCAGCTATTTTCTAGAAAAGCTTAGAAGATTTGAAGGCAGCAAGTGTACTCAAAAGTAAAAGCTCAAGTATCTCTCCAAACTCAATAGAGAATTAAGAATTTTCACAGGACTTTTTAGAGTACATAAGACAAGTACAAGTATGACTAAGCCAAGAAAAAAAGACCTAAGTGAGGCTCACACCATCCTTGTGGGTAGAATTGAAATGGGCACTGGGATTACCTGTAACTCACTGTGTGAGACAAAAGATGATCCTAGCTGCTAACAAAGAACAAGGGATTCAAACCTGAATGCTTAGGGTGAACATTTTGATGGGTGAGAAGGAAATGTTAGAAACTAAAAGTATGTGTTAGGTAACCATTGTCCCATACATTCTATTTTATTATACTATATTATATTTTATTATACTATATTATTATATTATCCTGTACTTAGTTTTCATTGATACCTACCCCTTTGTATTTCTGTAGATCAGTTATTCTCTTCCTTAGACCTGAGGATATAGTATCTATCTTTTACCCTTTGGCTCTTTCTTGCTAAGCTAGAGTTGCTCTTTGTCATTGGGTTCTAAATATACCTCAAAAATGAAAGGAGATGTGATGTGGAGGAACAGGAGAAAAGGAAAAGCTTAGTATGTTAACAACAATTAACTACAGAAAAAGCCCAAATGGCAGTTTATTGACAGATGGACAAATGAAATTGCAGGTCCCAAGGGCTGCAACTCAAATTAGATTTAACATTAAAGGGATGACAAGGAATTAGTCTTATCAGCATACATGCCTATCCTGGATTCACTGGATTCCTGGATATGCCTCTCTTCTCATTTGGCTGCCTTTTAAATATATGAAGTTGCAAGAACATTTGCAGTACAGTTGGCTGACAACACACACACACACACAAATCAACATAGAAGTAGAATATAAAGGAGTAAAATGAACTTTCATCTTGCACATGGAGAAATTGTTCCAGGAACCCAGAAACAAAAAGTCATCTGTAGGTGAAGCAGGCAAAGGGTTTTCCTAGAGGGTACCTAGTGCACTGCAGAAAGCTGGAAACATACTGTGTTTGGCAGTATACTTTGGTGCCTTCTCAAAGATTGGCACAAAACTAAACACAACAGCTCAGTGATGAAACAGGAGGTAATATCTGAGGGCAGGTGCAGGGGTGGAGACATAAGAGATACGCCAGTTGCTCCAAGGATGGAAAAAATATCGCAGTGGGGAGAGGGCACAAGCAAATGGCATTAAGCTCTTGAGCTTTGCTGATAAGGTCCAACAGGCATGTTACCTGGACTGTCAGTTCTTTGTGGGATTTGGAATTGCTTCCATTTTATAATATTAAGTTGGGATCTTTAACACCAATGGACTGAGCATGCAAGTGGGGAAAGGGAGGGATGAAGTGAAAGGCAGAGGCGTGGTAGTTTCCTCCAGCTGGGCAGCCAAGCTCCACCACAACCACTCTCACTCCCGCTCCTCAAAGGGGAAGGGGAAGAAAATACAATGGAAAGGGCTCAAGGGTTGAGATAAGGACAGGGAGATCGCTCAACAATTATCGTGACGGGCAAAACAGGCTCAGCGTAGGGAGATGAGAAGAATTTATTACCAATTACAAACAAGCTAGAGAAGTGAGAAACAAAGAAAACAAACTAAAACCACCTTCCCCCCCATCCACACTCTTCCACTTCCACCATGGGCTCCTCCACGGGCTGCAGCGTGGAGATCTGCTCCGTGTGGGACCCATGGGCTGCAGGGGGACAGCCTGCTCCACCAGGGGCCTCTCCACAGGCCACAGGGGAACTGCTGCTGCCTGCCTGGAGCACCTCCTGCCCTCCTGCTGCACTGACCTGGGGGGCTGCAGGGCTGGTTCTCAGCCCTCTCTCCCAGCTGCTGTTGCACAGCAGACTATTTTTTCCCTTCTTTAACTCTCCTCTCACAGAGGTGCAAACAACCTTGCTTGTTGGCTTGGCTCTGGGCTGCTGCGAGTCCCTTTGGAGCCAGCTGAAACCGGCCCTTATCTAACATGAGGCAGCTGCTGAACTTTTCTCACAGAGGCCACCCCTGCAGCTCTCCCCACTACCAAAATCTTGCCAGGTAAACCCAATACAAGAGGCCAGACACATGGAGTGTGTAGACAGCTAGTAAAAGACCATACATGAGTAGAAGTCCTTAAAAGACTGGGGGCACACTGAGAGTTAAAAAATGGTCAAGAGCAACAACCTGAGGTTTGTAACAAGTTGCTCCAAAACTATGAGATGTAGATGTATAATATTAATGAACCAAGACATGTTCTATATAAAATAGTGTAAATGTGTATTAAATAATGATCTTTCAAAGAAAATACCACATATTAGTTGAATGGTTTAATAAATACCACCCAATTGAGCATGCATGTTGAGAAAGTGCTAATCTGTAAAAATCAGAAAACACCATAAAATAAAACTAATTCAAAAGCTTTCTAAAGGGTTTTCTAACATGTATACACAGAGTTTGTGCATCATCAGATCACTCCATGTAAATATAATTTTGAAATTTCAGCCCAGCTGATGCCGTTATCTCTGAGGAAGCTTTTTTTTTTTTTTTCTTTCATTCTTTGTGGCATCTGTCACTGCCTTTACAGTGTTTTTCAGCATGGACTAGTAATTCAAGGTTTATTAAGCTAGGGTTCCCAAACTCAGATGTATAAATGAACAATAATTGTAGAAAGTGTCGTGCAAATGGTTGTCTCTGAAAAGGTGCATCAAGCAAGGATCTGAGAAAGTTGTTTTGTTTCTGAAACTTGCCCAAGGAGTTTCGTCTGCTTCAGAGCAGCGCCTTGAGGAGGGTTTGTAAATGAGGGGAGAAAATACAGATCCAAACATCAGTGTCTGTAAGACTGAGGGATTGTTTTCTTGTCTACAGAATGACCAGAAATGAAAGGCAATCCACTAATATGTATATGCATTACTTTCTACTGTTTTTTCCTGCTCCAAGCCATCAAAGACCATAGATCTCCTCTTAGAACCCCTTCCTATTCCTTTCATATTTCATTTTATGTGGCCTTGTTACCAAGGGACAAATCTTAACACTTAAACAGTTGCAATGCCTTTATCTGGCGACAGCATGATATCTGCAATGCTTTTATTTGGCTACAGTACCAAGGAGAGGAGATCTGAAGATGAATGTTAACTTCAGAAGGTTTGTGAATACCTAAGGGATGCAGTCTACACAACTGATGGCATTACTGATGCTCTGTTGAATGCCCTGAAGATTTTGAAAGGTCTGAAGTGAATGCAAATGTGAAAAAGCTTTAAACAATAGACCTTAAATTTTGTTTAGTTCCACTTTTTTAACAAAATGTCTTCCAAATACTCCTTTCTCCTGCCCATTGCTCCCTTGATATCCAAGAAGCAGTGTTTTTCTAAAGAACACAGCCTGGGAGTCATGTGTGATCTTTCCACATTGATTAAATACTTTGCTCTTATCAAACATTAATTTTTTTTCTATTTTTCAAACCACCCACTCTTGCAAACTTCCCATAGGACACTTTTTAAGGATAAACAAACAAACAAATAAATAAATATGTTGTTCAAAGCAAGCCACTTCACAGTTGTTTTTTCTCTTCTGAAACATTTTTGCTTTTGAGAATAGTGCCTCAGTCTTCAAAAATGTAGTCAGACCATTTCATCTGTCTGAAACAGCTCTAACACCTTGCTGTGTGGTGCGTTTGTGTTCCCATTAAATCTCCACTCAGTCAAGACAGTCTTCTGTGCCATACAGCTGTAGAAGCAGCCCAGCTATGGCTAATAATACCATCCTCAGTAAAGCCCCTAAGCAGTATCATCTCCAGTAGCTTTTAGGTAACTTCTACATTAAAAACATATTTCTCCTAAATTTTGTATCAGCCTATAATGTTTTGAAGCAAACTGTATAGGAAAACCTGTAACTAACGACTTCATAATGCAGCATGTAGAACTGTGCTATCTCATGGTCATCGCTATTACCTAAAGGTCCTGCAAGAATCTATGGCTAATGGTACGACGTCTCTTATCACCACTGCAGCATGGAAGTTTGGCACGCTATGGCGGAGCATGTACCATTTGTATCATCCTTGGGAACAAGCTGATGAAACTTTCCAGATGGTGTCTTTTTTTTTTTTTTTTTAAGTTTTTAGCTCACCTTTCAACTGCTGTAACAAACTGCCTTGATGCAAACTGTATATCAGTGTTGGTATAGGAATAAAAGTACGTTTATATATTGAAGGTGATTTATCTGATTTTCTGTGGTGTTTTTTGTGTTTGTTTTGTGTGTGTGTGTGTGTGTTTGTTTTGTTTTGTTTTTTAAACTCCAAAGTAGATTACACCTGACATTATTTTGAATGACTTATTGCAGAGGTGGGAACGATGATATCTGTATGAAGACAGAAGCCCAGACATTCACAAGAGTTTGCAAGCATTTAGCACAGGCTCTAAGCAACAGATTTCCTGGTTGTCTGCTTTTTATTAGTTTGCTATTGACTTCCAATAAGAAATGGAGCCAAATCTGGGGGCAGTCTATTCCTTCTGATTTATGTAACACAGGGACTATTCATTCAGCAAAGGAAGATTTGACAAAAAGTAATAATTGAGAATTAGTAAATTTTGTGCAGTGACTGAGCTCTGAACATGTTTATAAAGCTGCCTGGAGCTGTCTTAGTTTGAGGAATAGCGGGTCATAGGTTGTCACTCAAGTGTTGAGTGACCAGGGAAGGTTTGAGCAAGAGAAACTGTGCCAGTGCATTGTTCGATTTTAGTCCCTTCCCCAACAGCGACCTGACTTTCAGTCAGCTGAAATCAGTAAAGGGTTCCCATGCTGTGATAAAAAACAAATGTTACAGCTCCCCAGAGCTGCTGCTTCAACAGTGACATGGGTGAGAGCTTCTCTGATTCCCTAAATAAAAGAACTTGCATAAACAAAGCCACAAGGGGAATAGGGAAAGGAAAAATCCAGTCTTCCTCTGGTAGCACTGTCCATGGACTACTTTGTCAGCGGAAAGGATGGTCACCTTTAGCTCTTCCTCTCCCTATGATGGACAAGCCATTATTCTGTATATGCTGCTAAAAGAAAAGGATCCTTGAGAAAGTAAACATTTTCCCACTCATGTCAGTCCTTTCTTGTTGAAACTTGAAAATGTGCAATGAAAGGATAGCAAGGGGAAGAACAGATGCAAGAATAGAAATAGGCAAGCTAGAGTTAAAAAATAAAAGAAGCAGCAAGGTAAAATAAATATGGAGAAAAAAGGCAATTAAATATAATATTAGAATGAAAGGACAAACATTAGAACATACGTAAAATTGTGGGCCAAATCTGTTTCAGACATACATTCAAACCAAGGGAGGGAGATGCAGGCAATTAAAAAATAGAGTAATAGGGATATAAATATATATATTTAATAAAAGTCTACTGTAACTGTGCAAAATTTGCTTGAAACATATTTGTGGCCACCACCTGTCCTGATCTTTCCACACCAGGACTGTGCACGGAGAAGAGACTGCACCATCCCCTACAGCTGCTTGAAGTTTAGTTCTTTACCTGTGCTGGTATGCACTGGCCGGGATTTAAAATTTTGTGACCCTGTGCTGGGCAAAAAGAACACAAATAAAAATTGGCAGCAAAAGCAGAGGATGTATTTCAATCTTTGACATCCTTTTCTGACCCTTCCATAGAATTAGCTTCCAGAACGAGCAGTGGGACTGGATCTTACCCAGAGCTACAGCAACAGCAGCAGTTCAATTCAGAAAACAAATCTCTTCTCCCCCACACCCAAAGTGCTTCTGTCTCACACAAAGGATTACCAGACTTGGAATTTTCTTTGGAATGACTCTTTACTGCTAACAGGAGAATGCAATATTATTAAAGCATTTCATTTTCAGCACTAACTTTTCCCCTTGTTTTTCTGTCTATTTGATTAAAAAGTGGAACATAAAATATGCTCAGCAGTGGCTAATGCAGCAGACCAGAGCAATCTGAAGTCTTATTACTAAAATGAACTGATGATTGCACATTGGTAGGACCTCATTAACAATTCGATATTGGGCTCCACGTATTTCACCGAAATCAACACAACATGCCACATAGACAGTATAAGTTGGCAGAAAACTCATTCATTTTCCTGCCTTGCAAAATATCTTACACACGTTTACCCTGGACGCGAGCATGACAGCACTCTGCAAGAGGCTCTGTCCTGCTTTAGGTGGGGCTGTGCCCCCCAGTGCCATCATGGTGTCCACACACAGCTCCCCTGAACAGAGAGCATCCAAAGCACAATCCTCTCCATTGCTCCAGACTAGATACAAGCACATTTTTTCTCTCCGGGGTGTTTTGTTCTAAGTGTCCCTGGAGTATTGTAAGAACAACAACAAATCTCCAAATGCTGAATTTTGTAAAGGGCATTTGCAGAAATGTGAGATTTAAGTATTCAAAGCAATTCAAATCCTGGCACATTTAGTTGGAGCACATAACAGCAAAGCAACTAGCCGGTCCATTATTTTTACTGAAACTTTGAAGACACAAAAAAGACCTCAAAGACCCAGAGGAAAAGTATTTCATTATGGAATCTGCAGAGCTGCTTTTAAGATGTGCTGATTACCATAAATACAGCAAGTAAATAGACCAGGCAATTTGCCTGTGATCTAATGAAAACAGGCAGCCAGTGTTGTGAGTTCACTGGATGTGCTGATAAAATTTTGCTTGAAGTATCACTGAGCTGTTACAAAAGGAACTAAAATCTATCATTTAAATTAAATATTTTCCTTGCCTATGAGAAGAGGTTTTCCTAAGGAACTTTCTCAAGAACAGCAATCCAATTACCTATGCTGTGGGCTTTCCAGTGCTCAGTGAAGCAAAACAGTAAGGTTTTTCACTCAACACCACTGACCAAATCAATAAGAAAACAAAGAAAAAAAAAAAGAAAAGAAAAAAAAAAGAGTGAAATCTGTTTTGGATTTGAAACAACAATACACAAAAAGAGAACACTTTGCTCTTCAGGGAAGTGTCTGCTTCTCTGTCTCCCAACAGGCTCTGGTTCTCAGGCACTGGTTTAATGTAATTCAGGTGGGACAGCTGAATCTGAAGTTAAGGCAGCCATCAAGTTTTATTGATTTCTTTTTGGTAAATAGGTCTGCATGGCTCCTTGTACCGCACTTACTGAGTATTTTGGGAGAACTTAGATACACTAAGTCAGAGAATTTTGGCTGAAATCTTTGAAATTCATGTGGTTTACCAAAATGGTTGAATTATAGAAGTCAAAAATAATTCTATAGTAAAAGTGAAAGGCATTATAAAGTTTTTACAACTGGAATGAAACTCAAAAGTTATGTTCCTAATGCAAAGCAACCAGTTTGCAAGTCTATAGTCATCAAGCCTGTGCCACTTGAATCTTATTTGCAATCGGCTTCTTCACCTTTCACAGATGACCCTTTCCACAGGCTTCAGAACCTGCTTTCTGTAGTCACTTTTCAAACAGCCTGCCCCGTACACTGCATATTAAAGGTAGGAGACAAATGTTCACAGATAATTAGAATTTAATTAAATATATCCTAAATGTAGCAACAAGAATACAGTTCTGGAAGACAAACAATTCAAGGAAATAAACTGGGGAAAAAAAAAATAAAAACTAGGCTTCAATAACAGAGGTAGATTTGTTTTTGTTTTCTAAATGTTTACCTGCTTATTCCCTGAATTTGATTCTTACTTCATGCTAAATGAATTAGAAAGGCTATGCTTGAATGGGGCTTCATGAGCTCTCATGCTCACTCTAATGCTCTGCTCAGAAGGCTGCACCGTGATCTTATAATGGGCAGTAAAATGTTCCATTTCAAATTATAGGTCTACATCTTTCCTCTGTTACAGAGGACAGGACTGCAGGAAGAAATCAGTAAAGTGGAAGGAAGAAATCAGACCTGACTGACAAAAAAATTACTGCGTGGTGGCAGAGAGACCACACATACTCTAAATCAATTAGGAGATCTCTAGTTCTGTGCTTGCTCCATAAGGGCAGCAGCAGGGTTTATAAAGGCTGGTGGAAGTGTGTTATGTAAGACACTGTACAAACACGGAATAAGGACAGTCCTTGTCTTGGAGAGATGGCCATAGAAGCAAACAGGAGAAGACAGTGTTTTATAAAAGACAATGATCATATAAATTACGCTGTATGTGGCTCGCTGTATATGGTTTACAGATGAAAATCATTTGGTGAGGAAAGAATTTTCTGAGAAAAACATGAGTTGAATGAAAAGACTGAAGAAAAGCAGAAGATATTCTGAAGGGCAGGTAATAAGTTGGGTAAGGAACAAAGGATGGTGTTAAGACAAGGGAGATGGAGAATTCAGGGGCACGATGTTCTGGAAAAGGTGTAGCAGGGCAGACTGTAGGCGTGATGTAGAGCTCAGTGTGATA
The DNA here is from genome assembly GCF_040182565.1 of Anser cygnoides. Taxonomy (NCBI): domain Eukaryota; kingdom Metazoa; phylum Chordata; class Aves; order Anseriformes; family Anatidae; genus Anser; species Anser cygnoides. The sequence goes on along the minus strand of NC_089874.1, from coordinate 123,252,804 downwards.
ACACCTCTGAGAGCTCAGTTCTCTGCTTCAGAAATTTCTGCATCCCCATCCTCATGGCTGCTCCTTGTCCTCATTCACCTCCCACAGACAACATCTCCAGAGAAAATTAGCATTGCCCTACTCAAGTGCATCCATGGTCACGCCCCAGTGTGTGAAGGCATAAGCATATGAAGAGCTACTCTACCCTGCAAGCATCTGAGACCATGTGTCTGGAAAGAGGCAACCTTCATTAATCCTTATCATCTATGCCATCTGTCATTTGGTGTGGATTTGCTTTGATACAGGGTAAAATTCAAGAGCATGATTCCTTTATACCTTTTTTTTTCATTTTTATTTTCTTTCGCTTCTCACAAGCTGAAACCAATGTTGATCAAAGAATGTATAGTTCCAGGAAGCACATTGCTCTCAGTCTACCACCAGACTTGTTGCTCCATTTCTCTCTAAATTCAAGTGAGTACTTTCAGAGACCAGTACCCATCCTAAGGACACTACTCATTCAGCACAAAAGGGCAAGTAGAATCAGACACCTTCCGCAAGCCATTATTATCTTAGTGTGCAGGACACTAAGAAAGATATTGAAAAGGATGCAACAAAAGAAACTGAAAGGAGCACGATCTTAGGATACTGCTCAGGTGAGTGGTGTCTCTAACTGGATTACATCTCTCCAGATTCCCTATGGATAATGCCAAGCTATTGTTTAACTGGGAAAAAAAAAATAAAAAAAAAATGCCTGTTTTCAACTGCCTTTTAGGAGCACAAGCCCACACGCTGCAGGTGTCTCTACCTGGGTGATCCATTGAGCGTGCCTACTTCAACAACATTTCTTCTCTGACATTTTCAGTTGCAAGCCCTCAGACTTTGATTTCTCCTCGTGTGGTTAGAGCAGACAGAGGAGAGGAAGAGTACAGGAAGCAATTTCCCAACTCCCTGCACATATTACACTCAGAAAATATCAGAACAAGTGTTGCTGATTTATGCTTGAGACTGGAAATTGGTATAGCTAAAAACTTGCTACTGCTCAGCAGGAACAGGAAGCATATTGGAAAAAAAATAAATTAAAATAAAATAAAAATAAAATATAAAATAAAATAAAATAATAAAATAAAATAAATAAAATTAAATAAAATAAAATAACATAACATAAAGAAATATCCTTCAGGTAGACAACACTCAAATTGCTGTGGGGAAAAAGAACATAACAATCTCAAATACAGGATCACTTCTGCTAACATACCTCAAACTAGATTGCACAGGCAAGAACATGGATGCACAGGGAACAATAGGGGCTGATGTTAGAAGGCTGCAAGACACCACAGATGGCAAAGAGGGAAGTTCTGCCATGCAAGAGCTACGATGTGTCCACACCTCTCTCTGTCCCTCAGGGATCCATGTCTCTATGCCATGTCTACTTCAGACCCTAAGCTCATTGATTGATCCTACAGGAATTAAAAAAATGAGGAAATCTTCTAGAGTGCTTAACAGTAGATAAGTATCCAAACTAGTATGAAAAGCTAATTTCCTCGTTTGTAATAACACAAAGTACCTAGTTTGGGGAATAAGACTCAGGGTGTGTAATAGGAGATAAGCCACCATTAACACCCTGTGTTTGTTACACAAAACATTTTTTTGGTAGACTGTGATGATTCTCCTGGAGAAGCTTGCAGCCCATGGCTTGGACAGGTAGACTCTGCTGGGTTAAAAACTGGCTGGACGGCCAGGCCCAGAGAGTGGTGGTGAACGGAGTGAAATCCAGCTGGTGACTGGTCACCAGTGGTGTTCCCCAGGACTTGTGCCTGGAACACAAGTCCTGTGAGGAGTGGCTGAGGGAACTGGAGTTGTTTAGTCTGGAGAAGAGGAGGCTCAGGGGAGACCTCATTGCTCTCTACAACTACCTGAAAGGAAGGTGTGGGGAGCTGGGGGTCAGCCTCTTCTCCCAGGTAGCCAGTGATAGGACTAGAGGGAATGGCCTCAAGTTGCTCCAGGGGAGATTCAGGTTGGAAATGAGGAGACATTTCTTCTCAGAAAGAGCAGTCAGGCACTGGGACGGGTTGCGCAGGGAGGTGGTGGCGTCACCGTCCCTGGGGGTGTTCAAGGAAAGGTTGGACGTGGTGCTTAGGGACATGGTTTAGTGGGTGACATTGGTGGTAGAGGGATGGTGGGACGAGATTGTCTTGGAGGTGTTTTCCAACCTTAATGATTCTATGAATCTGTGATTCTATGACTGCTCAAAACACATCTCTATCAACATTATAAACAGAGGAAGATATGCCTGCTGTGGACCACGTTTTCATTTAATAAAATGGTAAGGCACATCAACAAAGAAAGTCATTGTTTGTTGTTGCTTCAGAAAGTAAAACCTTTAAATGCTTCCTTTTGTTTCAGATGATGAGATCCAAATGAGGCTGTTTCAGTTGATTTTGTGGGACTGCTGGGACAAAACAAACAAACAAATAAATAAATAAAGGTAATGACTTTACCTTATTGTAAGTGTCATGTCTTTTTGAAATAGGACAATGTATTAAGTTACTTAAGCATTTTTATGGCATCTAATCAGACAACTGAAAGCATCTTTGTATTTACTGTTAGTTTGCATAAACATTTAATATTTATATATCTTAAGGCACCATTATCTGAATAAATTAAATGAAATTCTAGCTTATAACCATGGCAATGGAAGTGTTACCTTTGATTTTGGTAGGGCAAGGATTTCACTCAAGATACAGAGTTTTTTCAAATCATTAAGCTGTAATTGTCATTCATAACAAGATCATTCAGCTGCATTTAAAAACTTCTATTGGTATTTCATTTTGAGTTTAATTAATGCAAACATCTGCATATACCAGGACAAGTTAGATGAAGGTTAGGTTTTCCAATTTTATAAATATTTCACTATTATTATTTAGATAAACTATGAATAAAAGGAGGTGATGTGGTCAAAATTACAATTAGTCCAAGTAACGTGCTACCAAACCAAAGTTAGTTGCTAAATACCTATTCCTTTCTGCAAAATTTCTAAGTAAAACTGATGCTGTGCTGTATAAATTTTGTCAGGTATAAAAAATTAATTTATCCTTTTGCCTCTTTTGCTTTATGCAGCAAAAATCTGTTTTAAGCAGGTTTTGGTGCATTGACTATGTACAAAAAGCTTCTGGTAAATCATTCTATACAATAAATCTCTTGAAATTAGAATGAAATCTGAACAGATTAAAGGGATAAATATTGAAAGAGAAGATGTTTGAAGAGAAAAAGATTGTATGATAGAATCTGATCACAATACCTGAGGAAAAAATGGCAGATATTAAGGAGATTTTGACCAGGAATTGAACTGGGTCAGAACAAGAGAAATGTCACCAATTTTCAGGACTGCACTCTTGTGTCAGAAGTCTTTTGGAGAAGTCATGTCTGGCACATGAAGAGAGCAGGAAGATACTGAATGCAAAGGAATAAACATACCTCAGAAGAAGTCCTATCCTTAAAAGGCTTTACGTGGAGTAATAGACCTGTACATGCATCGAAAACAGTATTACATGCTAAACACATTTGGATGACTGTACACGATGGCTACAGTTTGCTTATCCTGTGATTTCATCTGTGTTCTTCCTAGACAAGTGCTGCATTCTCCTATCTTTTTGTCCCTGGATTAAAAAATAACTAGAGGGACATATATAGAGAGGCAAGGACTTGCCACGTCATGGCTGTTGCAAACTCTGGTCTGTCCCCAAAGTTGTGCACTAAGTGTCTATTATCATGGCTGGGGAACTCAGGAGGCAGCTCAGCAGGTACTGAATGGGTCCACAGCCCTGTGCCCTGTTCAGTGAAAATGAAGCCATTTTGCTGGCACTCCTCAGCCTCTGCAAGTATGAATCTTGACACAAAAGAATGGTCAATGTGGTCTGAAGTGTTTTCTCTGATATCTTTAACTGTGTCCATCATTTTAACAGATTTTAGATTTCTCACTTTTCTGATGTGTTTGGCTAGCAACTTTTATAGTGCTTTACCTGCTATTGAAGTTTGATGCAGTTCTGCAGTTACTCCAACACATTTATGGGAAAGAAAAATTTATTTTTTATGGGATTATTGTTATGTCTCCTCCTGGATCTCATCATATTTTTTAAAAACAGTATTGGTTTTCTGTATGCTAAATAAATTAGGGCTGATCAGTCTCTTGGCTTATTTTGAACTAGCCCAACAGAATTCTGTATTTGTCATTTCTGCAGCCTGATCACTTTAATAGGATTCTCCGTGTCTTTTTCTGATCTCCAGACTAGTCCATCTGATTGAAGATAATTAACACTTCAACATTTTCTGCTTAAAGTCCCAATCAGCTGGGATTAAACAGTGACAGCCTGCCTGTGTAGTTCACTTTTTGGTTCACAGGCACAAAGAGCAAGAGCCTGGCTTGTCTGGAGATCTCTGCCTGGAGAGTTTCTTTTGCAGGAAAATGATCCTTCTGCAGAGTAGCTGAAAGCTCTTTGTGATTCTTGCTCAACAAAAATATTAAAGGAAGGAAATATAATTGGTGCCAGTCAGTACGGTCTTTACAGAAAACAGGTTTTGTCAAACATGCTTGATTTAATTCCTTGAGGAGACTGCAAGTTTGGTCAATAAAGGTAAATGTAAATGTGTTAGACATTGTAAACTATTTGCCTCGGTGCCACATACATTTTGATAATATTGAATTAGAGTAGGGCCAGTAAAATATATTTCATGTACATTAAGAGCCACCTAATAGACAGATTTTTAATCATTCTTTGGACTTCTTTCCAGCAGGGTTCTCTTGGGAGTGACATTAGTCCTGATGCTACCCAAAAATGATTGGTTGTGATCTGAATAGAAGTATAGTTACATTTTATAAAATATAAAATATATGCTGCATCCACAAATTTGCCAGGTGAAGATTAGGAAGCTGTACGGAGCAATACAGATTTCTTTGTGAAATGAAGTCAGTTTGAACTGCATTTTTGTACCATTTAAGGCAAAGCGTTATGTCTAGAAGCAGTGAATGAAGGGCTAGAGAGTGGGAACTATGCTTTGGAAACCAGTGACTTCAGGGTAATAGTGAATAAGCAATTTAAGATAAGCTCCCTGAAAAATTGTTAAAAGCCTATCAGTAACCTTAATATGACTTGTCTTAAATACATCCCGTATCACCACTTTAATTTCCCCTACCTATGGTTTTCTCTCAGTGTTGAACTTCATGCTTCATTTGGATAAAGAAGCAATAGCTAAAATAAAATTCTCAGGAACTAGAACTTATTTTTTAGGACATTTATGAAAATTTGGGCCTAAGCATCCTCATGTCCTAAAACATCTGAGACACATGGTAGTTTACTTGAAACACACTAGTAATTTATGGCGTGTCCACATTCCACTAAAATTACAGACAAAATTGCTATAGGAATCTTGTTCCATAAACTCCCCAACAACCTTGAAATGAGCACTCTAAACCAATCTTTTTAATTGCTCAAGCCACAAGCCATAATCACATAATTCCTTCTGATTACCAAAGCAGACTGGACTATTAAAAACTATGCATTGCAATTTGAATAGATTAGCCTTTAGGATATATTAACATCAATTTTCACATGATATTAACTAATAAATTATTCTAGCAAAAGAGTTCAAATTCTAATTATCAGCTAGTCATTATATGTGTCCAGTTAGTTATATCAGGCAGTGCTAGAGGAAAGGAGGTTTGTGATTAACTTGTCAGCGAAATACAGCTCTGAAAGCAACACCATCACTGTCTTACAGGACTTCAGTTTCTAATTCATACTAAGATGTCAAACATATCCACAAGCTGAAAACAAATCAAAGCCCTGTTCTGTTAAGCCAAATATATGCAGATGGCAGGAGCAAATCATTACCTAGAGTTTCTACAGCAATTGCATAAGAACGGTTTCACCCACTGTTTTAAAAACAGTGTTTATACATTTCATGGTCACAGCTAAGCAGATCAGAATTAGTACACCCTGAAGGTGTGCCTCTCCCTGTGGGAAACAGTACATGATCTACAACCATGAAGGTAATGAAAAATTACTTCGTACGTGTTGAAAAGGACTGCTTTCATGTAATGAATTTTACTGCAAATGAAAGACCACAAGAGCATTTCATAACATCACACCTGTCCCTCCAAACCCAATCAGCTCTTTCAGTTACAAAATTGTGAATATTAGCAAACTTAGAAACACACACACAGATGGAAAATGTAGCCTCACATTGTATGGAAGGGGAACATGTCCCTCAGTATGTTTCCTGGTTTGCCTCACAGATTCAAACCATGCCTGTAGGCATGCCTGAGTCGCTTTAACATCATAGAAAAAGCTTAAAATTATATGTTATCTTCATTTGTCCTTCACCATTGATGCAAAAAAGAGTTTGCATTTCCTGCATACTAGACATAGACTGAGGTGGCAAGACAAAAACAGACATCTCTAGCAACATATTCACATTCATTGATTTAGACTGTTTCAGAACCCTTCAGTGGAAATCTTCAAAATATTTTTTCTCCTATATTCTTCACTTGAAAAATCAACATATATTTAAAAAATATATTATTCCTGTTGGTATACCTTGAATGCAAGCTTACTTAGACACCAAACAAAGAGGCAACTAAGCCATAAGAAAGTGCTCCTTTCTTATCCCCACCCTGTTTCAATTTGTTCTTTCTATCATCAGGAGTGGTTGGGGGGTGTTTTGGTGTTGTTGGTTTTTAGGTGTTTTGTTTTGTTTTTTTTTTTTCTTCCTCTGAGCAGAAACAAATGTCTCTGTTGATCAGCTAATCAAAGAACCTGAGAGTTCTCCCTCATTCCCCCTTGCCCAAAGAAACAAAGAAAATGCTATTTAATTCACTGATGTGAATTTCATCAAAGATTCAGCTTTGCACATCCTGATTACAAGCAATCAACATTTAACACTGATGACTGGCAAAAGTTCAACTTAAGCAATACTGGTTATTGCATATGATATCATGTTAGGATTCAAAACAACAGCAAACATAGAGATTGTTCTTGCTCTTCCCTGCTTCACAGGGCTACCTGTATCTCAGAAAGAAGAAAAAGAGATGGATTGTCTGTTCACTGTCATTATATTCAATTGTCTGCTTAGTGTCATTATATTCAAGGCATTATATGATATGGTTTGGTCATTTCCTTTTCTTTCAATGGAAGTAAGAAGACCAAGATGATACCTTTGCTGCAAACCATTGATATTTTCACCATTAACAGCTTTTCAAGAGTTCAGGGTCCATAGCACAATGCTCTCACTTTGGTGACCCTCAGAAAGGACTTCATCCTGTCCTGAAAATACTTAAGTGTTACCGTGCCTCATCGCAACCTGCGCATTATTCCTATTTGTACAGTTAAAAAAAATACACTTGATAGTTGATAGGCAATATTAAATATTTGTTGTAGTATACAAGGAACCGCCAGGCAGAAGAGAAACTTAACCTGTGGATGTATTCTTTCTTTCCTTACAGTGCACTGTGAGAGCAATTGTTAATACGTTCAGTTTATTAGATGAACAGGAAATGGTTCTGGTTATCAGTCCCAGTGGTCGCTGGTGTTTCTAATGGAGACAGCCATGATTAAGGTACCATAGGCTTTAAATCTTCCTTTATGATTAAATTAAAAATCACAGAAGAAGTTTGGAAAATTCAATATATGTACCATGTCAAGATAGAAAGTTATCAATGACCCCAAAAAGGATTCAGTTTAGCCAAACCGTTTTCCAAGATATGGCAGAAAGTTTTGTTTAAAGACTGGATTCCAAACACAAGACTCTGCAAGCGTTCTAAGAGATCACTAGCTGAGAAAAACAGAGCTAGGGACTGCCAGATAGACAGGTATAAGGTATATATAGTCTTATATTCCTCTATACTCTTCCCTAAATTTTGTATTATACAGTTAGGAAGTAGACAACAGTAAGTAAATTCTTCCTTCATTTTTAATTTCTAGAGTTAAGGGTTTAATGTCTTGAGTTAGGGGTTATTTTATAGTGTCTGCTAAAAAAAAAAAAAAAAGGTATTCCAATTTTCTGTTTTCCATTTTTCTCCAACATCAAAACAGAATGCTTGAGATTATCTAAAACATAGCCAGTGCTCAGCTGCTGAGCTGCAGAATGGAAATAAGATGTCAGCAAGGTAGAACTGTCTTTCAGCAACTGGAATTATTCAGAAAATCCTTGAAGTCCGGTCAGATGGGAAAATACTCTGGAATCTTTGTAGGTAAAGGCCTTATTTGTATAAGATGCAGGGCAAAATGTTTTATATTCAACGTCTCTTAGAATGAAAGAAAAAGAAATGAAAGGAAAGAAATGAAAGGAAGAAAGAAAGGAAGAGAGAGAAAGAAAGAGAAAGAGAAAGAGAAAGAGAAAGAGAAAGAGAAAGAGAAAGAGAAAGAGAAAGAGAAAGAGAAAGAGAAAGAGAAAGAGAAAGAGAAAGAGAAAGAGAAAGAGAAAGAGAAAGAGAAAGAGAAAGAGAAAGAGAAAGAGAAAGAGAAAGAGAAAGAGAAAGAGAAAGAGAAAGAGAAAGAGAAAGAGAAAGAGAAAGAGAAAGAGAAAGAGAAAGAGAAAGAGAAAGAGAGAGAAAGAAAGAGAAAGAGAGAAAGAAAGAGAAAGAGAGAAAGAAAGAGAAAGAGAGAAAGAAAGAGAGAAAGAAAGAGAGAAAGAAAGAGAGAAAGAAAGAAAGAAAGAGAACATAAAGCATTAAAAAGGCAGGCAATAAAGGTTAGAGTATTCTAATCCTTTGTCTTAATTCCTTCAATTTGAAAAGAGCCTTTTATCATTTGACAAACCTTCTAGCTACTCTTCCTGACAAATCAATAGAGACATGATGTTTGAGTAAAATATAAAAGAATTTTCTCACCATTCTAATGTCTTTTTTTCAGTCAGTCTGAAACCTCTTTAATATTCAGTGCAGAAGACAGCTATCAAAAAACAGACAGTAATGATGATGATTTTATTGATTTTGACTTGCAAAGAAGGCTCAGATGGGACTAACAAGTAATTTCTTCTTCTTCAGCAAAATCTTTGTACCAAATCATCTGTCAGAAAAAATATGCATTTTTGGTGTCACATCTCATACTTTTTTGTATTAATTACATTCTAGCTATTGTAAACTTTAGGGCCACATACCTGGCTCCTCTACTTGTGTATTTATGCATAGGTGAATCTTCTAACTAATTCAAATCAACTCAGTTCCTCCGATTGTCAGCAGAATATAAAAATATATAGATTTTTTTTGCCTCTAAATTAAACTCCTAATCTGAGACTTGAAATTTATTATGCACTTTTTCATATAGCTCAGTTTTTTAGATACAGAAAACTCATTTATACCGCTGCAGAGATGAGAATGATTTGTATTGAATTAGTTTCCCTGTTCATAGATAAATGCACATACAGACATTTGGAGGAGACAATTTTTTAATGCAAAATACTGCACAACATAAATATGTTTGTTATATATTCACAGGAGACATTCTCCAGTAGAACTTACAGGAATATTATTATTTCATCAGTATTCTTCCAGACTTGTATGCTGTATTACTCATTCTTTGGAACACTAAACTGAACACTCACCACCAGAATAAAGGTTATGCAGTGTGAGATGATCCCAGTGGATGGACCATTGTTATTTCAGCAGTACTTAGCAAGGAGAAAGTAGAGTGTCTTTCTAAAACTTCCCAAAGCCAAACTCCAATAGCATGGCAAATTATATTTTCTAGCAATTTCTCCCACTTCTTATCTTCAGTTCAGTGACTGACCTGAATAGAACATACAAAATATACAGGCCTTTTAACAATACTCCTTTTATTCTGAGGGCACTCTCTTGGAATTCATATAATATGCATTCACACTGCTTCCATCATGTTCTGAATCAAATGCCACTAAGAATGATTTTTTTTTTCTGAATTTCTATTTCAATACTGATAATGGTAAGAAACTACATTCCCTTTAATTTAGCAGCCCACAAAACTGTTAAAAGAATGTAAACAGATAAAAGAATCACCAGAAAATTTGTGGAAGAAAAAAAAATCATACCACCACCAACAAAGAAACAAACAAGCAAGGAAAACCCCTAGAACTAGCAATAGAGTTGTTTGAACTGAGGTCTCGTAATAGTTGGAGATATACAACCTATCAATACTCTCAATGGCTTCCACCTCAACTGAGTAGGAACGTTTACTAACTATCTACTATTTACTAACTGAGTAGGAACCTTTACTAACTATCACGGGCCTCTTCAGAAAGTGAAATAAAGCTTGCATGGATTTTAAGATCTTTGCACTTGCCTTTAGGGATATAATTTACCTAAATCTTAAGCCCACTTTGACAAGGTTTGACTGGGATTTAAAACAAAACAAAACAAACAAACAAACAAAAAAAACTCTTTCTCAAGAAAAGTGTACTGTATACTAAAAATTTTCCATGCTTAAAGGGTTAAAAAAAAATGCATTTCTACTTCCTGATATTTCTATAAAATACAGTCAGCACACTTAAGGGATTTCTCCTTATCAATAAAGAACCAGAGTAAGGTATACAGCAGTCTTCAAATTGATTTTGTAACACAGGAGTGAAAGCAGTGATTACATCTACACCTTAATGTGCCAATGCATAATTTTTCATAGTTTATTGATGAGTATAAAGAGTTGATTTTACAGGCATTTTTAAACATACCTACTTTAGAAAAATTTTCACTTATGCGATGAATTCTTCTTTATAAGCAATATTACCAGTCATTTCTGTTTAAGGACTAGGAAAGAACAGTAAGTGAAAGATAATATACTTTTCTATCATTTGGGGGGAAGTGGAAAAGGGGAAGAGAGAGAGAGAAAGAGAAAGAAATGTATTCATTGCTTATTCAGAGCCTTTATTCATTTAAGACTTCCTGAACCATTTAATGGACCATTTAGATATTTTTCTTTAGTCTTGCTTCTGCTTCTCAGGAGCCATTTGTAGCCCAGTAGCCAGACAACCATTTTTCTTCCCAGGTGATGTAATCAAAACATTACAACATCTCTCTTCTGCAGGCAAGAGAGTCTCTAAAATAGCAAACATGTTTGAGGTCAATGTATAGTTCAATATTGTAACTTTCTCCTTCTCATCTTTCCTTCCAAAGCTACACACTCTCCTATTCTACTCCTGTCTCCTAACAATTCTCCTGTTCAATTACTCCATTTCTTTAAAAAATGAGTTTTCTAAGAAGTTATCATACCATGGCTTACAGTCCTAAAGGACCAGTCTGCCAATCAAATGCATAACATTTGCACAACAGCTCTTCCCCAGCCAAGCCCGAATACCTGTTTAAATACATCCCTAACAGAAAAATAAATGAAGTAAATTCAGTCTGGAATTTACTGGAAAAACACTCTGTAAGACACTGACACTGCCACGCTTACTGTCATTTCTGTGAGTAGGACTGTCTTGTAAGTAAAAGCATTTCCAGTTGCTCAGGAGCAACTGAAGAATACATCTGTTCATAGCTCTTCTTTCATATCTTCAGATGAATCTTTGTTGCATCACTTTGTTGCATGCCTCTCCTCTATGGTGAATGGCAAAGCCCCAGGGGCAGCTAGCTTTGCCTCATGCCTCAGAGGACAGGGCAATTAATCTCTTTTATATGGCTTGAGTACATGACCTGAGGATAGACTTTCCTTCCAAAATTTTCTCCATTTTAAGGGTGTCTCCTAAATTACCTTAAAAATTGGAAAATAAAGTATTAACAGCTCTGATCAGCAGACATTATTATTCAAAAAAAAACAAAGCAAAAAAAAAAAACTTTCTAAAACAAATCCTGATTCTACAACCCACAAAAAAAAACTTTCTAAAACAAATCCTGATTCTACAACCCACAGAAGTGAAAAAAAAAATCTGTTCTTTTTCTCTCTAAAGCAACATGGAAAACATATCACATGGCCAGGTGCTTAACTAATGGGACATTTTTTTTTTATTATTTTCCAAGGGAATCTATGTACTAGATTAATAGATATCAGATTTATCAAAAATGAAGAGAGGGAAATAATTTATATATATATATATATGTAATAAAGTAAATCCTTTTCTCAGGCATCCTTGAATGCCAAAATCATAGATTCTGTTATTTTACCCCTTTGTGAAATTAACTATTGTCTTTACTAGTTTAAGGATTATTCTAGCAAATGGTTTAATTATGTTTATACCTAAAAACAATGTTAGCGATCACATGTGCCTCTGTGAAGAATTGTAATCATGTAGCCACCCTCTCTCATGCTTCCTATGTGGTCTTTTGATGACACATGACATTAATACCACAAGGTATTAACTAGTTTTCATTTCATCAGATTGACAGTCTGAAATAGAAGTGTGTTTTCCATTTGGTTTGTCAATTACTGTACCAGTATATGCCTTCAGCAAGAGTGAACTTTAAATTGCATCTTTTCTAAATAAGATAAAATATGAAAGAAAAAGACAAAAACATGAACATCCTAATAAATCATGTGGCACAACAGCTACAAGCGAATACAGCATTAAAAGATAAGCCACCATCAATAACAAAGGATTTTTTAACAATATCTTTTCTATTTTTTGGTCATTTTCTTCTTTCAGTAATGAAGGAATATAAGTCATGAGTCCTGGCTCAGGCTGGCTAGGATGCTCTGGAAATTAAATGAAATGAAATCCAGTGCAATAGCTGAATCTGTGGGTCTGCCTTTGTCTTTAAAGGCACTGATGCTAAAACAAGGTCCACCTGGGCATAATAATTTTTTTCCTGTTAGAAGCTGAAATAACAATTCGATAGGACTGTGGAGAGGTTTATGCTCTCTTCGAAGGATTTCTTTGGTTCTTCCCTCTCTCTTCAGGGAACAGTTTCCTCCTCGCTGTTTCTCTATGTTTTCTTTTATATCTCTTCACTAGTGGGACTCTTCACATGGGAAGGACTTCAGAAGTGAGGCCACTCTTAAGGGGGAAACAAGTCTGAGTTCACTCGTTTGGAGGAAGTCAGAGGCACCCTGAGACACATGCTGGCAAAACCAAGGTGGTGGCCTGTTTGAGGTCCCTTCCCATGGTTTCTGATTACATCTCCTTTTTAAATTCTGGGGTACTTTGTGAATGGATGCTCATTGGAAAGGGATCAGGCAAGGCGTGCTTTTTATAAAATACATCTTAATGGGGCTGTAATTCTGAGTAATTAACTTTCCTCCTCTGCCTCCTTGTTTCTCTGAGGTGCTGTATCACCAAGCAACACAGATGTTCCCATCAGCCTGCAGTTGAAGAGTCTCAGACTAGTTCATCATTCAGTCTGGCAGGGAATTTCTTGAAGACTAAATACAGAGAGTGCTGAGGCTTTCCCGGCTGTCCTTGCTTGATACAAGCTTTCCTTAAACTTCATCTACCATTGCTAGTTTTTCCTCCTGTTCATAAGAATTAAATTCATCCACGTAAAATGGAACAAATGAAGAAATTAGCTTTGCCTGAGAAAAAAAAAAAATCTTTGGAACCAATATCAGACTAAGTCAACTGTAGTGGAATGTAATGTAAGTGTATTTACTTTAATTTTATTGCTACACACACTTGAACGAATATTGCAAATGTGACACTTTCTTGGGATCACCATCTTCACAGACATCAAAGAGCGGAATGTAAATGCAATACTTGATGTTGCGTGTCATTTCACAGAAGTCATTCTAGCTAGGAAAAGCTAAGGAAAATTAGATTCCCCAGCATTTAATGGGATGAAAATAGCTGTGAATGAAGAAAGACATTAATTGTTTTATCGGTGAGTTCAGAAAAACTGTTATTAGCTCTGTCAGACTGCTTTTGCATTTTGAAGGAAGGCTTAGGATACTTTAAGCAGTTCATCTTCAGAACTGCCCTTCTATGAAAGACAATTTTTTAATGAGAAGCTGTGATATATTAGAGTTGCACTTGCTCACAATATGTGGGAGATAGATGATTCCTAAACAGTGAAAAATAACTACTGGCTAAAAGATAAATTCAAATACCAAGTAGATTGGAGTGGAACTATTCTATACCCTGTACAGTAAGATTTCCAGTGTGTTCTTGCTGTATTTCATGGCTTATAGCATTATCTTGAAGAAAAGTTACAAAACAACTCAGTTTCTCAGAGGCCTATTTTTTCACAGAGTATCTAGTAAAGGTGGAAAATATCAGAGCAGACGACCGTACATTGTGCTTCTCTCTCCAGAAGGTCAGGGGCAGGCAGTGAAGGATGCCTGTTGCTTGCCATTTTTCTCACAGCTGACTTGGCCCACCCTGGGTTTGGTTGTGTGCTCCTTCAAAACGAAAGCTCTCTGAGTTGTTACTCAGTCAGCATGACTATTTTATTTGCAGGCAGAGCACCCCCCTGGTTTCACTTGTGCTGTTTGCTGAGCAAAGGAAGGGACAAGAGACATCCAGTTGCAGCATTGCTTCAGCAGTACTATAAGGGGTTTTCCTGGGTATCAAATATCTTCATGTGGTTGTCGTAACATGTTCTAAAGGAAAAAATCTCCCTACCAGCCTCAGTGTTTTGATATTTGAACTGATGATCCTTTCCTTCCATCCCAGTTCCCTATTGTTTGTTTGTGGTTTGTTTGTTTTTTTTTTTTTCGTACTACCATTTCAGACAGTGATTGCAACATGTACGATTTTGCCTGGTGTTAAAAAGCAGGGTTTTTTTTCCTTCTTTTGTAGAAATTGAAGGGCAGTCTTAGGAAACTGCTGAAGTGTTATGTGGGGTTTTTTTTAATTATTTTAATTTTAATTTTTACCAAGCCATTTCAGTAATCAGTTCCACATATTTAATTAGAGTATTTGAACAGGTAGGGAAAGCTTGACTGATCAGTGCTTATAGCAACATATAGCAACCTGCTTTGAGTAAGCGCTGGAGGTTTGAAGGTCAGTGACTGAAAGGAACAAAGGAGAAAGCAGGACTCGTGCAGAAAGCCCAAATATCTGGAAGAGTCAAGCAAAATCACTTTTAGCTCTTAGTCTTTTGCTTTTTATATTTCTCTTCTGCTCTGCTCCAAATGATGTAGAATTTCCAATAACATTTTAAAAGATACTATTAGACTCTGAAGAAAACCACTGAAGTTCTGTGGCCCCAAGACAAATGCATACCATTTCAGAGGAAAACATGTTTTGATCAGTAAGACATAACTACAACTGAATTTAAATGCATCATTTTGCTTTATATATATATATATATATTTTTTTTTTTTACAATAGCGCATACCTTCCCATCCCTCATTTTGGAAATTCAGCTTTGGAAAGAAAATTAATTTTGTTGCTTCTTTGGCTCTTGAATATGTTCCTCTAATATCTGAGCCACAGAATCACTCACGGAGCTTAGAAAGGCTCAAAATGAACGAGATTTATAATAGCATCACCTTCAAGGATAGGCTGCAAGCTTGTGAAGCATACAAAGTTTTATGGTTTCAGATAAAAGTCAATTCCTAAATACCAGGAGCTGAAGAGCAACTTATCTCATAATACAATGCCAAGAGCCAGGCAGAGAAGAGCAATTCTGCTTCATGATGACTTGGGAGGTTTTGGAATTTGTTTTCATCCTTCACTGGAATGAAAATGAAACATCTCCTGTATTTTCACAAAGCAGAGTTGTGCTAATACAAAAACCTTTTTTTTTTTTTTTTTTTTTTTCCACCTCAAATTCAGATCATTCTCCCCAGAAATGACCAGAAAGGCTACCCTGAATCTTAGAAACCAGAAAACTTTGCCCAGGTCACAAAGCCCCTAAGTGACACGGTGTTTACACACATGTGTAAGCAAAGACTCATGCCAAACAGCACAACAAAGCAGCAGCAGCATTCACCAGCAGAAGTAACGCTGTCTGATTGTTGTGAAGTCTCTTGCAGCAAGGCAACAGATGCCGGCCACTTTCTGGAAAAGGGGTTGGGACTGTGCACCCAGTGGGAGCTGTTTCTTGGTCTCTAAACACCAGAGCAACTAAAGACACGTGAGAAAACTCCTGACTCTGGAGCATGTTGTTTCTCTTTGGGAGATGCTATGCTCCACATGCTCATGGACGGATGCAGCCCCATGGTACAGGGAAGTGGTGCCCAATGGCCACGTGCACTCCACCAGGTGACACGGAGCACTTGGCCTCAGTGCAGTGAGCAACGCAGTGATACCTTCCCTTCAGCCACACACCATGTGCTGGGCACCTCTGCTGGCTCCAGCACATCCAGAGCTCAGGTAGGTCACGTCACACGAAGCAGACCAATTGCAATGCTTCATTAGAAATTTAAAAAGAGCATCTCACTTGTTTCTCTCTTCTGGGCATTGTTTCTTAATTTATTTGCCTGCCTATGTCTCTGCTAGGATTTCTTTCTTTTTCCTCCCAAGATTTAATGTGACCATTGGTTTGGCTTCATGAATGACAGAAACAGCATCAAAAAATGAGAGAAGAGCCCATTTCTGGAAAGGATTAAACAGCATGAAGCCCAAAACAGCTGCTTTTCCATGAGGCCTCCTCTGCCCAAGCGCTCCCTGCTGCTGCTGCCACCAGTGGCGAAGAACAAACAGATCTGACAATGGAGAGAAAATTTAGGGACAGGGAAGTGGGGAGAGGGGATGTTTGTGCCACCACAGCCTTTGTGAACATACGCAGCATGGATCCAGAGGGGCAGGGCAGCCAGAAGAGTCATTGTGGAGACCTGTTTCAGATTGACCTGGTTTCTTTGCCAAAAAAAAAAGCACAACAATTTGAGTCACAAACCTGGCCCAAACAGTCTGTACAAAACACCTTTCTACTCCCATCACCATCAGACTCCTGACTGATATAAATTTTTAAATAGGCATATGTTTTGGGTGAAAAATATTCTTCCCCTCTGAACATCAGGACTAGGGGATCTTTCTACTTATTGTGTAATGGCTTCATTGTGAACATCTCTATGTTGCTATTTTGAGGTAACTTTAAAAAGCAAATGACAAAATGGTGGGGGACACAGTGCTAGATTCAGGGAACAGCTGGATTTTGTTATATTGGCTTTTAGACAGCTATTGTTGTGCCATTTTTCCACCCAGCTCTTCTGAGAAATGCTGAAAGAAATTGTATGTGAAACCTAATGCAACGGTCAGTCTAATTCAGAATAGTACAGTAGCTAAAACAGAAGAAAATATTACTTTGTTTGCTTAGCACAATCTGTACGTTCAGGGAGAGAGGGAACATAACAGAAAAATAATATGACTAGGAAGACATAATTTTGCAAGTAATAAAGTTGTAATACATTCTCTTGTGTTATGCAGCAAACAAGGGAGAAAAAGAGGGGGTAGCAGATACAGATCTTTGAGAACTCAGTGTCTCTGCAGACCCTATAGGGGCAGAATTCCACAGCCAGTTGGACCTAGAAACACCAAGAAATGAGGTGACAACTCAGTCAGTGTTCATGACATGATGTGGGAAGCTTACATTACAAACGAGGACCTATAACTGGAAGAGAGCCTTGAAGATCCCAGTCTCAAAGACTCACAGTTGGGAAGCTCTACATATGTGGTGACCAAACCATCCCAAACCTGGGGTCTTCTCTGGCGGGAAAGCTTCCCGCACAACCCTTTGGAAACAGGGTGAAATATCAATTCATTTTCTGTAACAGTCAAACCACTGCTAGTGGATCTGGAGAAAAGTATGGAAACAAGTTTTTGTCCCTTGGGCCTGCTCAGCCTCTGGTATTTTAGGCTTAGCAGGTAGCAACCTTCTTCGAGTGGTCATTTTCTTGCAGAGAGGGAGCAGGTTGGCAGCTGAATGCAATGAATCTCTTGAAGAATATGTAGTCATGAGCAACAAGTAGTATTTTTTTTATATGTGGTAAGTGTTATGATGGCATATGTAATCCAGTGCAGGCATTTTCTTTTTCTTTTTTGACTAATAGCAAATTCATGGTACAATCAGTGTTTCAGGGAAAACTGAAGTATTTCTAAAAACTGAATAAAATTTCATTACAATTTCAGCCAATGAAGTGTATTCATAACATTTTACTTCAAGTGGTTTTGAGCATTTCAAGTAAGAAACATCTAAGTGTTTAATACCTATGTTTTTAATTACTTGTTTTACATTTTCATTTTGAACAGTTTGTTGTTGTTGTTGTTGTTGTTTTTTCATTAAAAATGTCCTGAATTAAGAAAAGGCTTTAAAATGAGAAACCTTTCTGTGTTTGGATTTGGGCCATTTATTCAACCAACATTCAGGGATCTCACCAGTGAATTGATGAAATACTGGAACAATTTTTACTTTACCTGTTATTAAAATTCACAGATCAAGCATAGCCTTAATACTTGCAAACATCAGTATATAACCTCTAGAAGATATTTGGATTCTTTCATGAAAATATAACCTTCAATATCAAGACCAGTAGTACTTTAAGTACATGCAACAATTAAGACTAGATATATAAGAGCTAAAAATACATAGCTGGGAGTGTTAGGTTCTGTGATAAAAGCTCCTCTGCACTCCCACAGTGGAGCAGAGAGAGAGAATGGCAGGAGGGAGCCACTGAGGAATCAGAGGAACACCCTGTCTGATCCCCTATCAGTGCTGTCCCAGGAGGGAGCCCCAATAATACCCTGCTGGGCTACTGCCTTGGGACCTGAGACACAAGGAAAGAGCATTTTGAGATTGCACAAGACTTACAATGGGATGTTTAAGGGAAGAACCAGAGGCAGGGAAGGGGATGGATCTAGGTGATTTGGTGATCAGAAAATGGAGGGACAAAGGGATAAAAAGGGCCAGTTGCCCACCAGTATGAGCAAAAACAAATGTTAGCCACTGCGGTGGGACCAGGGGTCAGATGACCACATGTCTGTGGTGCCACTTAGGTCAGGGGACTGGTATCCAAGGGGAGCTGCTGGTCAGACACAGGTATCCACATTTTATATATATATGCATATATGTATATATATATATTTATTTAGCTAGTAGACCTTCATCCTGCTAAGCCAGAAAAGGGAGGAGGGTGAGGCTACTGGTGCTGTCTGTGTTCACATGAGTGCTCCGTGTGCCTGTCAGCATTGATCTCTGTGGACAGCCATTTATATATGGATATATGCAATGTATATGTGTGATATGTGTTCATGTGCCTACTGCGAATACATGCTCAGCCTTGCTACTGGTTGGACCTGGGAGCATGGATCTGTGGCAGCCTCACTTCCATCAAGCAGTCAGATCCTGCCCAATTCCCCTAACATAGATAACTTGGCAAGCAGTTGTAATAACAGAATATAACAAAACCTGAAATCTGTGCTGATATTTTCCCCATATTTTTAATTCATATTAAATTATTTATATTAGGCAACCATGGATGTTCCATCCCAAAGAGACAAATTCCAGATTCTTCGAAAAAATAATCATCAAACACATGTGTTATCTAACACTGCAAGGCTGTTCCCCAAACTATCATTTTCTTGTGGTATGTTGAGAAATAGATTGTGCAAAACTTCAAAAAAAAAGATCAGTCTGAAAACCATGTAATTTTATTTTGCCTCCTCCTTTTAAATTTTATTCCACCCTGCACTTAAATCTTTTCTCTCCAAGTGGGAACAATTACCAAACCAGTTTTGTAAAGGTGAAACGGCATTTGGCACTAAGGCAAAGGTACATGATCTAGCCATGCACATACACTGTAACAACTGGAGGCATCCAGCTCTCTAGCTTTATAACATGACTTTTCCCCTCAGGAAAGTCAATTGCTCTGTTATGGTTTCAAAAATAGGAACAGAGTTCACCTTGTCTTTGTGAAATGTGCTCGGTACTCTTTATCAGTTTAATCCCCCTGAGCTGTACTGTACAAGCAATAGTGTTACATGATTGCAGGAGAAAAACAAGGCTTCAGGTAATGGGAAATGTGATGATGTTTCCTCTCCCACCTGCTCCAGGAATATTTAGAGGAAACAAAAACTTGTGAAATGTTTGAGCTCTGCCCAGGTGATTGATTAACAGGTTTCTGACTGCTGTGTTGACATTCACTGGGCTTTCATCAGTGCAGTTTAAAAAGAAAGAGTGAGGAAAAAAGAAGCCAGAGATTTTCATCCTCTGCCAGTGAGTCTGGCTTGTTTGTGCCTGAAGTCCTGGAGCATGGTTTTAAGGTGCCTAGGACAGAAACAAAACAGCATATTTATACTGGAGAACAGTCAATACCTGAATTTGCATCACAGGCTTTTGTTCTTAATTAGGTCTTTCCCATATTTAATTAAATTCATCCATTCTCCTATGGGAGATATCCAGTGACATTTCCTTTCCATTGTTGCAGAAAGGGAGATTAACAGTGAAATATTAGCCACTAACATAAAGATACGCAATTCATCTGTTCAGAAGAAAAGAAATCACTTTCAACTGACTGCATATTTTTATTCTATTTTTTAATCTGTCAAACTGGTAGGCTCACTTAGAATTTAATTTTTCAAATACAAACACCCTTCCCAAGTATGATTTCTCCAATTATTCAGAAATCAAAATAAAATGTGAGTAAGGTAAACCAACGTTACCTATGCGGGCTGACAACTGAACACTGTGCTTTTTACATCCAAGGTAAAGAAGACCATGAATAGGCAGACTGTATTTTGCTCACAACGTGAAAAGGGAAAGTGCTGAAAGTCATAGCAGAACCTGATGAGGTAAATGAGGGTTCCTTGGTCATTGCCTGAGGCCCAAATCTCTCATGCATGATTTGTGCTAACACTGGCACAATACAAGAGCAGATCTTCAAGGTCAGAGTCCACAGCCCATTCCACAATGGCTGATCCCAAGAGCCAGCTGAGTCTCCAAATTTTTCCATTAAAGAGTCAGCATTGTCCACTAATATGCTGTGATGGCGTCTGAGACTTTCTGTACATTGCTTACAAAATGATGGTGTGCTGCTGGTAAGTATGTCTGGACAGGTGATGGCTTCATCATCTCACAGAAGATATGAGGGTTTGATGTTTTCTCCTATCCCACTTCAGAAGGAAAAACAATTTCAAATATTTTCACCCACGATCTGTAGAAAGGAGAAATCTTGGCTCAGATCCCTAAAAAAAAAAAAATTGTTTGCTTTACTTTTTTTTACTATTTTTAACCTTTCCTTAGTTGACAATAGGGTAAGCCATTGCTAACATTTTGAAGGAAAGACGTCTTTAAAAAAAAAAACAAAAACTATGATTTTAAGATGTTGATGTTTTAGCAACTACCATTATTACTTTTTATTTTTAATTAGGAGTTTAATTAAAAACAACTTCTTAAAGGGAAGAGCTTAATTTTCTTAATGCGTATCTGTTGCATATGCATGTGCATATGTCTGAAGCATATGCAACTAAGTGGTCAGAGGCACTTGAGTCAGATGCTTTGTAACCAAGAACTGTTTGTTAATATTAATAACAGATTTTCATGTGACCCTAACTTGTAATTTCCATCTGCTCTAACATGGAGCTGCAATAGCTCACATGAAGATCCTCTCACCACTTGTATTTGCTAACTGCACATTAGCTTCCTATTACATATATCATCTATGAATGTAAAACTGTATACTTTTTGGTATAGAGACAGTAGGTCAGGGGTGACAACAGCCCCACAAAAAGAAATCCAGATTGACTTACTGGAAAGTCAGCAAGCAATATTCCCCTTAAGATTTTCATGTCTGCAACTCCCTCTGTTTCTAGACGTGTCTAACTTTTATGCCCTGTCTTCATCTCTCATCTTTTAGAGACCATAATCATCTTCTTTGATGTCCAAATTTCAAATTTCAGAGTCTTCATCCACTGCTGCCTGTTATTCCTAGGCTTCAACTAAACATTTATCAAATCAATGAAGAAAAACAACATAGAATCATCTTTCTCCTTTCCTATAAGTTATCCTTGTACAGTACCTAATATGCCATATAAATTCTTCTCCCCTTCTGTCCAGTCAGAGTAACTTATATGAGAAACTGTTAAACAGATGCATAGTTGCTTTCCCTGAGGAAGCCATACTAGAAATTCCAATTTAGCAGATGTGAAATGAAAAAGCCTTTATTTCATGTACATGCCATCCCAAATATCTGTGAGATTATCTTGTCACAAAAAATGGATTAATGTTGTCTCTTTTTTTTTTTTCTTTTTCTTTTTCTGGTATTTTTATTTCATATCAGATTAATCTGCTCACAATTTTTGACATAAACAGCGTCTGAGGAAGGAAACCTGAATGAATGAAGCAAGCAATAGACTGCAATAAGCCATTCTGGTGAGACACAGTTTTGCTTTGAATAGAGGTGAAAGGAGGGTGTTTATCCTTTATGGAAACAATCTGAACTTGAAATGAACACAAACAAAAGGTCCAACAGCCATCATTTCTCATGACAAAGATGAGTTGAGAAAGAGAAATGATACCCAGTCCACTATCCACTATCATGTTTGGTGTTCCTCACTATTGGTAAGAAAAGGCAAAACAGTGGAATTAGTCTACACACAGGAAACTCCCTGAAATTATGCTCTCAGATTGACCAGTGCAGCAGGTTTTCCTACTCCACTGTGAATCGCTCAGCTCCCACGCTGACCATCACTCTTTGCCTCAGTAGTTCTGAGCTCAGCTGCTGCTGGTGATGCCAGATACAATTCCCTTCTCTTTTGCCTCCAGTATCAGCAAGTGGGAAATCTAATTTCAGCATGAGACAAAGGGCCCACTGAAATCAAAATTTGACTCTTCAAAAAATCATCTGTTACATCATCCATCTTAAAATGGCAAGCACCATCACACATGCCACTGCTCAGTGGCTTGACGTGGCCTTCAGAGAGCCCTTCCATGACACCCATTGATCATCTGCTATACGTCCATCAACATAGTTCTGCATTGCACTTTCACCTCAGTTAGCAAGATAACATAATATTCCACCTCTCAACATTTCAATCCTCCGTGCTTTTCTTTCCAGTCCTCACTCTGTCTCCTGTAGGTGTTGGAGTTCCTACGGGTGCCTTTGTGACTGGCAGGAGCCACCTGGCAGCCCTGTGGTGTGCCATGGCCCATGCTGTACCGCACTGGTCTGTTCAGGCTCAGCTTGGAAGAGGCAGACCTCTGTCAGGTTTCTCAGCTTTGAATGTGGCTGGAAACCGCATAGTAAAAGGGTAGCATCGACTAAGAAAATAGAACAGCTGAATTACAGAGTATTCAAAAGACCCAGCACAGCTAAAGTTTTTGGAAAACTTGAAGGAAGCAATAATGTTTTATGACAATGTTTAGGCTGCCATCACCACACCTTTCTGAATGGACAAAGAGATCCCTTTGTAACAGTGAACAGGAAAATGGTGCTTACTTAGCTAACTGAACCAAGGCCCTGTAGCCCTTTCCTGCAAAAAGGGGTGGGTTTGGAATACAAAGCTTAATACAGAACTCAAGAAACTGGAGGAGATAATTTAGATACCTCTCTTCTGAGATACAGCGGCAGCAAAAGAAAGCAAGGTTGTTCTCAGATGTCTCCAAGATGGTTGTTTGCACAGTTGCCAGATAAAGGTGTACTCGGAACTAGAAACCAGCAGTTTGTATTGCAGTTGCACCAAAGCAAAATGAGCATCTTCTGTTCAGAAGGGCAAGGATGGTTTGACATGGGGGGAAGAACTGACACACATGAATTTTAAAGTACACGACTGAGCTTAGATTTTCCTTTAAGTGAACTGCGTGCATTTATCCTGAGCTGCAGGTAACACTGACAATAAGGAAAATTGAACAACTATCTCATCAAACCTAAAATAGTGATTTCAGTGCTGTGCATGGTTGCCAGCTTTTCAACTCCATACTAGAAAAATACAGTGATTTTCTGATTAAATCTGCCACATAGAGGGCATGGCAGGAAACATAATATTCCAGAGTGTGTTAACTTTCCCTGAGTCTTACTTCTGTAATAGGATGGGAGGATTGGGAGGATGCCCAATTTCCACTCCTTCTGCCTGAATACCAAACCTAGAAGGAGACTTTCAACATTTGAAAGAAACAAAGAGGACGTCAAAGGCCAGTACGAGATCTATATGAAAAGTTTATCCTTTGCAAATGTATCATAGGGGTATAGTCTAACTGCATCACTCTCACAAGAAAGAAACCATTTTTTTTGGATGGAATCTGTGCTGCCTTAGAGGGATTAAAGTAACTTCCACTGTAATTGCTATACACTCCACAATGATTTTAATAACCTCTTTTCATAATCAAGTTCTCATAGATATTTAAACTTAGTATTATTCACAAATGAAACGTTCAGTTTACATTTACAGTCACATGAGCCTTTGCAAACATTTAGAAGGGATATGAAGTTCTATCAACAGGTGAAAAGGGAACAAGGCACAATAGAACAAAAGACGATTTTTGTATTTCTTCAGCAAGGCTCAATTCCTTCTTTGAACGTAGAACTGGAAGCCCAACACTCAGCCTTTATCAGTTAATCAACCAGTTTTAAATTTAATTCTCTTTTATTCTTCCTTTACCAGATTAAGGCTACATAAAATGTCTAATTAATATGGCAAATTACCTACAAAGCTGATTTAAGATCAAACAGATCCAGGATTCATAACAATACTTGTATGTTACAAAAAGGGGAAAGAGTAATGTATTGAATGAAAGAAGCTATATGAAATAAAGCCTTTTAGCAACATTTCTTTGATCTGTTTCTCTCTAAGCCCACTCTGAGCAAATTTTCATGAAAATTAAAAGTTAGGTTTATATCAAGGAATGAAATGTTGTTGAAACTATAAAAAATCTCAATAAGATTATAACTTGGTTAAAAAAAAAAATGTCCCAAATAGGGACAAGTAAAATATTAACATGTTTTAAGCTAATGAAGAGGACTTTGCTGGTGTTTTATGGAACTTTTCTTATTTATTTTAATCTGAAAGACAAAAAGTAAAGAATAGAAGATGACATAATTCATTCTTTTTACATGGTTTTCATTTAAAAAATATACTTGGAACAACATAATTTTTTCAAGCTGTGCAATTGTTTCATGATTTATTTTGTTTTATTTTGTAAACTGTATCCTCCTATTGTGATGTCATATGAGATCAGAAATTCCTCAGCTCAGTCTGTGAGCTGTTACAGCATTCAGTGATGGGAGAGGAGGCTGCCAGCACCGGTCTTAATCTGAGGTCTATAGGAAAGTCATAGGAATACAAATGGTATTTAATAACATAGCTATTATGCAATAGGCTTAAAAATGTTTTCTAAAATGACATTACTTGGTTCCTCTAAGGAGTGTTGTTGAGATGCAAGAACTTGTCCAGTAAAGTCATAATTGCTATGGCTATAGAGCTCCCTAGGATAGTCTGGGGACCATTTTCTGGCCCAGAATCCAAGTATCACAACACAGATCAAGTCCATACTTTAACCCAGCACCTCGAGCTTATTGGAAATGGCTGCTGATGCAAGCTGACCCCCAACCTTGCCTGGCCGTTGCTTGAGAGAACTGTAGGGCACGTGGGCAAAAAACTCCAGGGAGCGTGCTAACAACAGTACAAACCAGAGCCCTGACACGGGCTCTAATTAGTTCATTATTACAGACGTAACCTATACTGAACACCTATCCCATCATCTGGTGTTCTGCTGACTTCTGAAAATAACGCCCACAAAGTAACAGAAATCTACTTTTACCTTTCATGACATATATAATTTAACGAGCTGAAGAGAAGTGACTGAGGACATCAATAAGAGAAAAACAGGAGACCAATTCCCTCGGTGAGAATTAGCCAGCTGAAATGTCTTGTTGGCAGTAACACTTCCTACCTTACTGTGAGAGCTTTGCAGGATCTACCAGAGATGTTGCTGTGGGGTGAGAGGTGCAGTTCCCATATGCTCACATACTGAAATCACTCAATGCCTATCAAAACTAATGAACCAGCAGCCCTTTCTGGGCTGCTTACCCAAACCATGCATTCTGAAGTTTCCCTTCCTTTTGGAAAGAGCCCCTAAACCCCAATCTGCAGCTCTCAGTCTGATTCAAGTATGTGAATACAAATAGTGGTTTGCAGCAGGCTGGTATTTTTGTGGCAGTCATTAAATATCATTTGTGAGCATGGTGTTCTCTATCGCTGAATTTGCAGGTCATGTCTTAAAATCATATTACATATTCATATAGTATAAATAATACAAGAAAACAAAACCACTTTTTCATTCTGTTTTGGCAAATAATGCGTAAAACCTTAAGCTTTCACAGCTACAAAGTGTTTGACACTTAATGATGCCTAGTTCTTGAAGAGGAGTTTTTACCATTCAGCCTCAGAACAGTTTACATAGGATGGAAATACCATCACTGATATCACTGGCCACGAACTTGAGGAGTAAGATAATAAAGTCGTATCTCCAGAGTCTTTCCAGAGAAATGAACTGAAAGCCATTGGTTTCACATTCTATACATAAGATTTTATCTTACCCTACACATAAGACTGTATCATCTATGACAAGTGATAACAGAAGTGCCATAAAGCTTTTGAATGATTCATGTAAATGGCAACTTTTATCTGCAGATACTGGAAATGCTTGGGAGACCATAAACATGAAGACTTATGACAAAGCTCCTTAGGCAGAGTCTGACTACACCACATTTCTGTCAATGCTAAAGACTTGTGCTTCTGTGCATCCAGAAGAGATGCACACCTGTTTGCAATCAGTCAGCACAGCTACCACAGCCAACTCTTCATGAACCACAGTGAAAATTAAGAAGGCAGGAGTCTATGAAATCTCAAGAGGTACAACATGATGTTCCACTTCACTGTGCCTGGATTTTGCATAGGTGCAGCTGCAGCTACAGTCAGCTTCCATGAGCTGGACCAGGATAAATTCTAAATATAGGCAAAGTGACAGTGTTCCTTGCTTCATAGTAGTGGCTGGCAAAGCAAAGCCAAAGGATTAAGATGTAACAGCGGTGCTTGAACCAATGGTTTTTCTTTTAACAGAGGTCCTTATAAACAGAAGAGAAGGACAAAGGCATCAACCTTGATGCACTCAGAAAATGAAGATATTTTAGAATATCTGTAGCAGTTATGCTGATTTCTAAAGAATAGAACTCACTTTCTGACAGAGGATTTCTCGTGACGCTCTTTGCTCTGATTTCAGTCCTGACAGTTCCCGGTGAGACCATAAACAAGAACTGTGAGTACAATTCTGATGCAGTAAGTCTCAGGGCCATGAGAGCAGCTGTGCCTGAAGGAAGCTGCATTTAACAAAAGAACAACATGCCACAGGTTGCACTTAAAATTTTATAGGCATATCTGATGAAGGAGAAACAAGGGCTGTTCAGTTAAGAGCCCACACCACTGACATACCAGGGAAAACCTCTGCTGTCATTTCTGACTGCTGCTTGTGTTTGATACTAGGGAGGGGATGGATTAATGAACTTGTTAATGACCTTCCTGCCTCCATCTGTAATTTAGCTTCTGTACTCTGCCTTTCACACATTATTGGAAAATAATTGATACTGCACTATGATGGAGCTAAGCTGTCAAAGTTAATCAGGCCACGTTTTAAGGTGATCAAAGCTTCATTCATTCT
The DNA here is from genome assembly GCF_040182565.1 of Anser cygnoides. Lineage (NCBI taxonomy): Eukaryota > Metazoa > Chordata > Aves > Anseriformes > Anatidae > Anser > Anser cygnoides. The sequence continues at coordinate 123,225,341 of NC_089874.1, read as the reverse complement.
GAGCCTTTTATTATTTTATTCTCTTCAGGCTTGGCACTGTAAATCTTTCCAAAGGGGATCCCAATGCATCTCTCTTACCATAAATGCCAGTATTTCTGTTATTCCCCATCTGCTTGAATGAAGATCACACATGTCAACAGCCAATCTTAAGGAATCAGTCATTATTCCAGTATTGGGAGCCATCTCAGGATTTCAGCTCCCTAGACCAACTCAATATCTGTTCTAATTAAATATTTTGTGCATGCTTTAAGTAAGTTTATATATAGTTGCACATTCATTCCAAGGTGAAGAAACATCTGGCTTTATATACATACAAAGAGAATCATCTCCATTTGAACATGTAGAGCACAGGAAGATCTTAGCTTTCCTGCTGAAGAAGTGTTAATTTTCAATAAATTTAATAAGTAGTTGAATTAGAAGAAATTAAAATGCACTGAAGGAATCTCTTCTGTTGATGACTATAAAGTCGATAACTGCCATTCCAGCACCTTTGCTGTAGTGCCATTCTCTTTGTGTGTCATATTTTAACCATTTGTTTAAGTCCTACTGTGGACCCTCTTTCATTATAGGATTATCTGAGTTCTAAAATGGCAAAGGAGGAAACAAGCAGACGATTCAAGTATTTGAGTATTTTCCTTAGGGAATATGAAAAAGACAATGCAAGCTGTAGAAATCACTTTGACACCCCAGGATGCTGGCTGGGGTGTGGAAAGCAGCACATCTCCACAACTTATTCCCTCCTGCAGCCAGAGTAGGAATAAGAACAGAGATGCTCTCTGTCCCTGGATATCCCAAGGTCTGTGGCAAGCTGTTCTTGGGACCAAATAGCTGTGTCTTGACTCCTGGGGCACTAGGGCAAGCTACAATTGAGCTAAAATGAAAAAATGTCTATGAATGATGAGTTCCTACCTGGAACAATTTTTTACTGTGAAGCCTGTGACAATATTTCAGTTCTTTAAAACTTATGGAAATAATACTTATATAATCTTTAATGAAGAGGGATGTTGACTTCATTGAAGGATAATTCATACAGCACTTATTGGGGAAAAGTAAGTCTGATGTTCATGAAAGCAAAGAGATGCTTAGAAGTACCACTTTAAGAACACATTTCAATCTCTAAGAAGAAAATGATATCTAGAGTTATCCCAACAGTTTCATCTCTTCAAACTGGCTGGATGACAAAATGACAATAGTGTTTTTTTACTGTTCAGTAAAATTGGTTTAGCTAGGAATAGATAATCAAATAGCAAATCAATAAATTTTGGGCAACTGAATGAAAAATATCTGTTCAGATCACTATAGACTGTCTAGATGCAAACGAAGCTTGATGATACGCAAATTTAAACTGATGGAAAAATTATAAAATGACTTTCTAGGTTTCTTCTTCCATATTTGCTCTTCAGCTAAACAACATAGTCTTTGCAAGAAGATAAATGATTGAGCTTGTAATTTCGGTATCAGTCTTCTTATTCACACCTTTTATACTTACAATGATGGCAAAATTCTGTAGGCTTTAGTAAATTGTCCATTGTAGATACATCATATTGGAAGTACTTACCCAGGAACAGGACTACATAATCATTTTTATTTAAAAGAAAACCAAATAAGCTTGCCACCTACCAGGGCATGGAGGACTACCAACAAAAGAGGAGCTGCTCCTCAAGGAAAATTTAGCCTCTGACTTCCACTGGAAAGACATAAGATTTCTCCTTCAGAAACAGCCAGTTAGCTGGTTGCTCACAGGAGGGTTAAGGAAGGGACAAGAAGGATGTGTGTCAATCCACAGAAAGCATGGGGAATAAGCCAGCAGGGCTGTAAGCTTTTAGCCAGAACAACGATTTAATTGGTGTAACAGGATATGGCAGGATAATACACATGACTAATAAATTGCTATAAATGAATTCAAATTAATGCAAATGGCCTGTTCTGGAAGAACAGGCAAGGCAATAGAGAGGAAATGCTGGATAAATTGAAAAAGAGAATCCAGGCTGCCTCAGTAGGTGTCAGTTATAAACCAGTACACCAGGCAGGGCAGAACCCCCCAGAGCAAAAAACGTGGTCCCCCTGGTGGATTCTAGCTGATAAAATGCCAGATGAAAAAGGAATACAGTAGGACATAGCCTGGCAGGGTCATGAAATGTGCCATGAGATCTTTCTGCGTGGAACCTAGGGAAAAATCAAACCAGGCCTGAATCCAGGTGATTTTCAGAAAATCCATAATAGAAGGATTCCAAGCACTTTTTCATCTCTTTCATCATGACTTGATATTCAATATTTTAAATGATTTTACTTTTTTGTTGTTGTTGTTCACAGAAATGTCAGATAATTCTCTGCATTTTCATCCTGGCATCCAATATTTTTCATGAAATTCTATCATTTTGTAAAATCAGAATGTGCGAATCTGGAAAGCAAATGAGAACAAAAAGTGGAGTTTTGCTTAACAGAATGTAAAACTGATAATTATTGCTAATATCCATTTGTGATATGTATCACACTGAGCTGCCAAAGAAAATTCTTGCTGCCCTGCAATGTTGAAATGCTTTCCACCGAGATCTGAGTAATTTTGCTTGTCAAGAAAACAGTCAGCGTGCTTTATTCCATAGACCAGTTTCACCACCATCTCTCATTCTTCTTCAAGGGACAGAATACACTCTGCTTAACTTTCCCTGCTTAACATTTCTTTTTAATACCACACATTGTCACTGTGCGCAATTAATGATCTTTGGCTAAGTGAGGAACCTTATGCACATCTCAGACAGACTGACAGTTGACAGATTTACTTCCCACATTCATACATTGTTATGAAGCATAACTCCCCCTCAGAAGAGTGACAGCTGCCTCCATTTACAAAGCCAAAGACCTGCTCAGACTGATTTGTACCAATACACTAGGCAGGACTGGGAAAATGTTCCTATCGATTCTTCCACCCACACTGGAGGTGATAAAACAGGTTAAGTGATCAGGTTTTCATGCTGTCATAAGCAATTTGTCTGATTTAACACCCAGAGTTCCTAGATCAATTCACTGTTATTTCTGTAGGCTGTTTTGCACCTTTCCACAGAAAAAAAGTTTAACAAAGTACTGTCGGCTATACATTACATGGCTTCACACTCCTTCCTACTATTCAAAGGTACAGAATTAAAGGTTTACCTTCATGTAGAGCAGACTATGTCATAGGCTTTTATAGTTTAATGGCTATTTCACCAGAGCTCATTTCACATGAAAGACTTGCTGATAAACTTTGTACTTTGCCTGGTGTATGAAGACTTTCCACGTGACTGAGCTAACTGAAGCACAAGACTATCTGGTGTGACATGTAGAACAGCAATTTCATTCAACATTGCCAGGGGACACAAGAGAAAGGTCTGCCAGATTAAGACCTTTATCGCGGATTTCCAATTACAACCTCAGTTCTGATGATGTGATTCTTCCACGGGGTTGGATGAGATCGTTAGGGGCTGGAGAGCAGATAAGATGAGCTCGCCTGGGGAAAAATTGAGGATGAAGTCATTCAGTTTAGACTGATAGTCAAAGAAGGTTTTTTAAATTAAATGAAAGCTACATTTAAGACATTGGATATATCTGCTTGTCCAGCACATAGTTCTTGTCCTTATTTTTCCTGGCTGTAAATCACACTGAGTTAAATCTCACCCTGCAAGTAGCACCCTGGAAGCAAGCAGAAACATCCAGCACGGTGTTAGTCACTGTCCATAAGAGCACCAGCTTTTGAAGAGCATTTCCATGTTCCTGATTTCTGAAAACTTTTTTTTAGGTTGTCAATAAGTATGTTGGCAGAGCTTCTCCAGGCAGACCAGGCAGTCAGCCATCCCAAGGGGAGCTCAATCCAGCCTCATCTGGGCTTTGATCTGCACTGCAGGAGAGATGGGGGAAAGATCCTCTCCTCCTGTGGTAGCTGTTTAAACTGCTTCTCCTGCCAGTGGAAGGACGGGTGTACCTTGAGTCCTGTAACTTTGGGTCCAGTCATCTAACGTAATGGTTTCCCTTATTCCACTGACTGCATAGGTAACTTCAGTGACCCTAAGCACAATGCACTCCACTTCTGTTATATGTTAACAGGGGGAGATTCTAACTCTACCTGGGCTTTCTGAAGAAATGTTATGTGTTGACTGAGGAAGAACAGAAGAATACGTCTGGTAATTTAAGAGATGCATAATAGTCATGGTGTTAATGCATTTCATGTGACATTAAACTGATTGAGATAAATGGAGAAAGACATAGAAGCTTATTTCTCTGGATTGTGAGAAATTCCCAAGAACTACCAGGGGGATTTGCAATTTCTTGAGCAAACGGAAGAACTGTTGAGGAAACAGGCCCACTCAGATCAGCTAATCTATGCCCAGAATCTATTAGGCAACATCAATCCTTGTTTTGACAGAACTTGATTTCAATTAAATCATGAAATGAATGCAAAGCCCTTTGTTCCATTATCACTGAACAAATCCACAGCAAATATTTTAATTAAATTATAAGGTGATTAAAATACCTTAGAGATGATATAATTATGCCACAAAGCTTGGCATGTGCATTTGCGGATTTAAGAAAACATTGAAAAATAACAAGCAGAAACCTTTTTGCTCTGTGATGAAAAAGAATATAAACTTGAAGACAGATGATGAATTGCTGAAAACTATTCAGAAGGTGAGAATTAAAATTTAGAGATTCTATAATAGAGCTGAAAAATACAATTATAATAAAGCGCTTGCTTTCTAGCAACAGTTTCCATTTTTTATCATTTAAATTATATATTTACTTCAGGGTTCTCCTCATTATGAGGAAAACTTTCAAAAACACCTAAGCGCAAGCTTCTGTCTTTCCAGGTATTTATGCAAATCTGTACTGATAACATGCAGTCCTGTTATGTGTTCCACCTCTATCAGATGAGTCTAACCCAGCACTTGCCAACATGGAAGGTGAGCGCAGTGGGAGTCGACCTGATTACTTAAGACAGGCGTTTAGTATCCTACAAGAGTAGCTATTATGGACTGTAGCAAACTGCAGCATGCCCAGACATGCAGAATTTGGGAGCTTTATGCTTTCTAGTGTGTCAAGAAGGAAGACCAAGGATAGACCCTAAGGAGTGTCTGTCTTTAGCTGGGTTTTAGTTACAGGCTTTCCCCTTGGAAAATTTTTGTTGACATTTAGTCCAAGCCTGCTGCCTCAACACTTTGGAAGACAGCTCCCAATCACCAATGACAAATTTCTTTCTTAAGTGAACCTCTGATCAATTTAGGACCGAAAGCATATTTAATTTTGTATGGGAAGGTGATGTTTTGCTGGTCACAGCTTGCAAGGGATTTGAGGACATCATCTTGGCCAAGGTAGGGCAGCCTGCACCTTAGTCTCCAGGCCAGGGGAGACTAGGTCTAATTCCCTACCCTGGGGGCTGTGCACATTCACAGCAACCAAGAGGAAGTGCAGGCCCTTTTCCCAGTGCCTGGAGTACCTTCTCGAAGACCTCGAGGCTCAGTGCTACCCCAGCATATGTGTAAGGTTCTGGCTGCAATGGCCAAAGTCAACAAGGGTGGTCAAGTGACCCCAGAGGGACAGTGAAGGCCATCGTGACTCACTTCAGGTCTCCAGCCTTGGTGGGAAGGGCACCCTGCCCCATTGCTGAGCTGCCTGAAGGTGGTGGGACAAACCAGCACCTTACAGGCTGCCACACACATGCTCAGAAAGGTACTACTGGAGAGTCATGCACAACTGATAACCCAGAGGGTCTACCCTCACTCATCCCCAGTGTCCACCACCTATCTGTTGGTATATGGTTATGAAAATCAGTGAGTTCCCCTTATACAAGGGAGTGTGTCCTGGGCGTAGAAAGCAGCAAACAGGGTGTGGGTGCAAGTTACCCTGGTGGTCTGTCATGAGGAGAAAGGTGGAACGTAGTAGCCTGTACTGCCATTTTTGAGGTTTCTTGCTTTTCTAAAATAATATCACCAGCCTGGGATGGATGCTGAGACTTACTCTGAAGAATAAAAGTAACAAAGTCAGTGCAGCATGTGTACTGTGAGAGGAAGAGAGAATGCAGCTCTGGAGTACCACAGATTATAACTGTGTTCCAGAGCTCATCCATACGTATGATCACAACAAAAACATGAGAGAAATACACTTGATATTTTAAGATTGCAAATGTTTCATTAAACAATGAGAAATAACCTCAACAAGATAATATCACTGGCAAGCTCTTAAGACATTCTTACACTGCATAACTAAATTGCTATTCATAACCAGCAGGAAACATTAAGAATCTCTGCATGCAGTCTACTGACATATGACTGTTTGGTCTTACCAATATCATATTTCAAATGCTCATTTCATTGATATTTCTTCTGAAGGTAGAGAAAAATATCATATTCATCAAAGATTCCCTATCACTGCCAAGGCATAGGCATAGCATCAACTCTATTCTTGCTTAGCAGAAATATATCATAAAACTATCATCAGCAGTGGCATTCAGCTATTAATTGACTTAGTGCATCCCTAGTCAAAACCCTTGTGGTCAAACTTATTACAAAATAAATCCCAATAGATATTAGTACTGCTTTAAAATTATAATCAGTAACCAATCACACAAAAGATAACAAACTCTTCTAGTAGCAGAAGTTCAGAGTATATTTTTGTAGAGGGGAAAATTATCATTTTCAGCCCACAATGAATCACCGGAACTACTAAGAAAGTACGCTACATTCATTTCCTTCACTCTGAGAACTTATTTCTGTTCCCTCATTCCATTTAAATAAGATTGAAATCAATTATATTGCAACTGAATCCGTTCACAGAACAAAACCAGATGACCGTTTCTCTTTCCAGAAAAATCAGAACATGTGTGTGATCCAAGGGTCAAAGGTGCATATACCCTTGTTAAAGCAAATGTGTTTTTGAGAATATCTGCTGTAAGAATTGGGACTGCAAATGAAAGGATATCTGGAGAGGTACAGGTAATTATAAGTAAGAGGACTGGCCAGTGTAGAACAGTTAGAAGATGTTATAGTTTGTTCCTGATGAGCCCAGTATAAAGCCTTCAGAAAGCAATATAAGTTTTCTGTCACCTCTTGTGGATTTGATTTCAGACTCCCTCAGGGCTATGTAATGGGCATGTTACCTAACACAGTCAAAAAGCAGAAAATTGGAGTGCATTACCAGAAAGCTTGAATCAAATTATCAACAATTCTTTGATTATTGCTGAAAAACCACAGTTTTGTTCATGGGAGAAAATATTAGTTTCAGTTGCACAGTTTTGCTACCCCTCTGAGAATTCTTTTTTAAAACTTTATAAATATGGGTGTATTATGAGATTCACAGTGCATTATGTTTTCATGAAGAATAGTAAATCAAAACAGTTTTGAAGTTTCTGGTGTTGGAAGCATAAAAATAGAAAGGGATTTTTTTTTTTTTTTTTTTTGCATTACAGGTCAAGAAATTAAATGTCTAAGAATTATTTCCATCTTGAAAGAGGTAAAATTCAAAATCTTGAAAAAAAAAGTAAAAATAATCTTTCCAAAATGCATATGAAATCAAACAAAATTATGTATTTTAAGTGATTTTAAAATAGTTCATTTAGAGTGTGTTCTTTAAAAGTTTATCTTAGTTTATCTTGCTATTAACTGAACTGTAAAGTAAAAAATATAAGTTCAACAAAATACAAGACTTCTCATTTTGAAAATAACCAAAGGAGATACTCTGATTATTTAAAAAAAAATAAATAAATCACAAGTGTGAAAGACATAAAAACTGAAATTTCCTTATGAAGTATGAAGTGGGCAAGGAAATTTACTTTTCTGGAAAATTTTAGTTTGAATCTTTGTGAAAGTTCCCTTAGCGGTATTCAGTTGTCACTTTAGCGTACATTTCATCCATACCCATGATAGAATCGGCGTTATACTGCCAGATAATCAGATATAAAATGCTTTTTAGTCCTATGTCTGCATCCACATGTAAAGCAACAGCTGGTGCTCCTCCATCATCTATGCTGAGTTTAAAGGTATGTGTAAGTGCTTTTGAGACCCTAATGAATTTCTAAATAGAAATTAAGTAATTTCAGAGACTGCTTCCTTTGACCTAGAGACGAAACAGCTGGAGACAAAACTCCAGCAGTGAGACATGAGGAGGAGGAGGAGAAGGAAATCAAACCAGCACTATTACAGTCCAGGCTGTGGCACCAGGCAATCAAACGGGCTGGGAAGGCAAGAGGCAGCAAGCTGGACAGCCTCAAATCACCCCCACTCTCTGCTAGGACAGGTCTCAAGTCACCACTGGTGTTTGCACAGGTTCAGCACAAGTTCTCCTGTCCTCTAAATCCCCCATGTAGTCTCCACTGACCCTGGGGGGATGAGAAGGGACTCATCCGGCCTCCTAACCCTACCCTGCCCTATTACATGCTGACCCCAAGCATAAGGGAAGGCCCATCCAGCAATGTTTGTTCTCACATCTCTCATTGCCTGGCTCAGAAAAAGACACAAACTCAAGGCCATGCCTCTATGTGGCAATAGCCCACAGAGAATATAAATCTCAAATTTTCTAGTTATAAATTCTAGGAAGGAAAGCATCAGCCACTTCCAAGAGCAGCAGGAACATCCCCATGAACTGGACCAAAGGGACTAGTACTGTTCTAAAAAGAAAATTATAGCACAAGTTCCCCCAGCTTTTCACTCACTGTTAATTTAATATTTTCCCTCTTGATTTCAACATCTGCAGAACCATTATGCAGCTGAACAATGCTGAGACAGACGTTTGACTGACTGCTTATCTTCTACAGTCAAATACAGCTTTTATTTTTACCATGCCCAAGAAGAATCACAATAATCCACATTAAAGATGGATTTCTGACATTAGCAGTCAGATCTGATAACTGTTTACAATTCCAGCTGGGCAATTAAACAGTGTTAATTTTTGGAACCCCACTTCACTCAATAATATAATAGGCACTTTTCTGATTAATAAGAAATTAGATTATCCATAAACTCTCTGCTGGATGCTAAAGTCTTCCACTGTGTGACAATTAAGGCATGCATCTAGTTTCCTGGTTTTCAAATCTTCTATGTACTGTTATGCTCCTTTGTCGTAATCATGTCCATGGAAAATGCATAATGTCTTCTCATAGACATCTGCTCTGCATCTGACTCAGAAAAATGCTCCTTAAAAAGTGCTGTTACTCAAACTCCTTTTCTGAAATATGATCAAAAAATCTAAAAATCAATTTAGCCCAATAATGAGGAGAATTTACTTTGCTGAATAAAATCCACCCATGAGAACAAGACCAAGACATGAGCCAGGGTGCACTCCGCCAATGTCTAGGCTGCAGCAGTGATTGCTACGCCTTCTCTCTCATACCAATTGGTCTGAGTTTTAACTTTTAACTGTTCTTGGTCTTCATGACTTGGTCTTACTCCATACATGGCTTACTCCTATATGTGGCCAATGCCGAACAACTACAAAAAAGGTGATTAGGAAGCGATGATACCCCACAATTTTGCATGTCCAGCCATGGCAAGGCTCAAATGAGTTTTGCCCTATAGAAAGCAGATGGACTAACTTGTAGAGTTGATTTGCCATAAAATAGTTATTCCAGTCCACATGTTACGAAGGTAAAAGTCATTCTAGTTCTTATTTTAATAAATGATCTTTGTTATATATCTCAGAATCTCTTTTTAAGGCAATAAAATCAAAACATATATTTCACTTTTCTTATTCCTCAAGAACAGTGAAAGATAAGATGCATGGAAAAATTACAGGTATTTCAAAACTCTTTGGAAACCAACATTCAGAAACAAATCATAAAATTTCCCTGAGTTAAAATGCCATTTTTGTTGCTGAATATCCTCTTCTAAAAATTGTTGACTGTATCATAATTTCTTAAGCACCAAACATAAGTGAATTCAGAAATTGCCTCAAGAAAGAGGACAGCATAATATTTAATTCTCACAGTTACTGGTTTTCAAGTTCATTATGGCTTGATTAAAATTATCCTCTTCTGCAAATCATTTACCACTGGGGTGTGGACCGACGTCACAAACAAAGATTCAAGCGCTCTGAAAATAAAGACATTGAGATGAAAACCCAGGTTTTGAAACAAGAATTCTGTGAATCATTTTTCACATGTCAGATGCTTGCTAATGAAAAAAAAAAAAAAATAGAAATATTAGTATTTTTAGAAACTTGAAATTTCTAAAAATCATGGAGTAATTTTTTTAAAAAGCGAAAATCCCCATGATTCACAGACAGGTTTTGTGAATCAGATAATCTATCATTTATGATCTATCTGTTGCATCTTGAGATCTCATTAAATAGGCCAGTAGTTTTTGTATCTATGCCAATTTACAGTCTCCTGGATAGTCCTGTCCCTGTTGGTCATTCCCACTGTGATGTAATAACCACTTCAGAAGGAGGCATAATCCTACATCATGATTTAGCTAAATCACAGGAGAAGGAAAAGACAAAGTAAAATTTAACAATACCTAATTACAAATCATAAGTATTATTAAACTTGCATTTCAAAAGGACATTGAGGATATTACGGACATTAAGATACTTGGGTTATCCACAACAGAGCTGGTAAAAGATCTGGGAGGCATGTCCTGTAAGGAGAGACTTAGGACACTTGGGTTATCTAGTCTGGAGAGAAGGAGGCCGAGAGGAGACTTCGCTGCTTGCTGCAGCTTTCTGAGGAGGGGAAGCAGAGGGAGGTGCCAGCCTCTGCTCCCTGGGATGGGATGATTGGGAACAGCACAGATCTGCACCAGGGGAGGGTCAGACTGGGCGTGAGGAAAAATGTCTTTACCATGAGGCTGGAACAGGCTTTCTAGCGATGTGGTTGATGCCACATGCCTGTCAGTGTTCAAGAGGCATTTGGATAATACCCTAAATAATACGGTTTAACTTTCTGTTAGCCAAGAAGTAGTCAGTGGACTCGATGATCTTTGTAGGCCCCTTCCAACTGAAACATTCTATTCTATTTTAATACAAAAAATCCTAGTTTTTTCACTGGCTTCGTATGGAAAAGAAAAATCACCGTTGGTTGACTGATACTTGCTTAATTGTCTGAATTACAGGGATTGAAGTTTTCCGTACATCACAGTTGCCACCGAACTAAAGTAACAAAAGGAAGATCTATATATGAAATTACAATAAAGGTTGAGGCAAGTAACTTGACAGTAACTTTAATATAGCTTTTATGACTAAATTGGTAGTGAAGAAAGAGTGACACATGCATTAGTACAAGATTGCAGCCTTGTTTCTTATCCAGGGTCAAACTTTTTCAAGGGAAAAAAGGTCATTGAGTACAACCCAACACAAGGTCTTATATAGAGAGCATGGACTTTAAGTTCCCTGTGGTTACTCAGCTGGGCAGAGGTGGAAGGTTGGTGTTTTAAAATGTTTGTCCATTTGTTTCACGACTGCAAAGGAAAAAAAAAAAAAATTTTTTCATAATAGTAAGGTCAAAGAATTTGCTTTCTCTCCAGCTAGAAACAAAAACAATAATGGAAGCTCTTCAAACTAATGTTCAAAAGAGGAAAAGAGAGCCAACATATTACTAACATCTCAGCAGGGAAGACATTATTACAGTCAAAAAACTTCAAAATCCCTTTTCTTATGCAATTCATCAACAGTCCTCTTTACCCTCAGAAGAAGAGTCTATATATTTCTTCAGTGGCCTGTCTTTTGGGGGGTTGGGGCTAACAGTGCAAAGCCTATTGTCCATTTGTCTCATATGTGGCACTTTTGTAAATGTCAGTACTAGATGGATATTAAAGTCATCCATCTGTACATGGTCTCTGAGCTTTGCTAAACAATAAGGGAAAATTATATCACTGCACTCTGGGAAAAAAAAAGGGGATTAAATCTTTGATACTTCCTCACTACCTAACATACTAAGTACATAATGCAAATTCTACAGATTAATGTGACTTAGAATTTTAAGTTCATGGCAAAATTACAAAATGAGAAAAAAATCCATCTCCTTTCTGCCACAAAATAAATTATCCTAGAAATTATATTGATTTTACACTATTACTGTAATTCCTATTGTTGACCACCATTTTATGGGTTTGGATGTATTTTATTTTCAAATAAAAATGTGTTTCCAAGATCAAATTTAGATTGTAAGTACTTGAAAGTGCCATCTGAATGTTTATCATGCACTAATAAGCCTATCATACTCAATTAATAAAGGTATTCTATTATCATCATTAATAACTCTGTCACAATAGTCTTGAGTATTCTTAAAAAAAAAAAAAAAAAGTTTACTAGTAAGAGGGTCATGGATTTTGTTTTTTGAAACAATAAATACCCCCTCGATATTTGTAGCAACTTCAAGCTCACAGCTATGAAGATTCTTACTACCATTTTATTATGTTACACTAATCCAGATGAAAAAATGCCAAAATGCAAAATGTGCTGTAAGTATAATCCAGACCTATATTTCAGATATGAATACTCATGATGCACAGGGAAGAAAACAGTATCATTAAGACATTCAAAGAAATCATGATGTGAATAAAATCACAGAGAAATGCTGATTACTTTCATACAAATCAATATAGATTTTTGCTATATTTGTGGTATGTTTTAAGATTGATTATCTCAAACACAAAAATGATAAAAATGTATCCTCTAGAGCTGACTCATTCTTAAAACTGTTAATGGCAAAATTGTTTACCTGAACTGTATAAAGTGACTAAGAAAACATTTGAAATGTTTGGATGTTTTAACAACATCCCCCTTAAAAAAAATAAAAAAATAAAGTGGCAAATGAGTGATTTTTGAGTGAGTCCATGGTACATGTAAATCATTCTCCTTGCTACCTAGTATAAAATGATAGCACAGTCTGTATTGCTCATATGTGTCCTTTTGTTTCCTACAAAAAGATAGTTCCTTCTAGAAATTATGTCCAGTATATAATTTATGATACTCATTTTAAAAGAAATAATTAAATGGATAAACTGAAATTATAGAGAAATGTTTTTGATCTGTTCATGCCACATAATTCCATATTAAAAAATACAACCAGACTCTATTTAAACTGTCTTTATTTAACTTTATTAACATTGTAGAGCAAGAACTTTGCCAATCAATCAAGCTTTGTATGAATGCTACATGGCAGAGCATTTTATTAGACTGGCGCATGTAGCAGACTGATACTTAAGTGGCCACAATAAGTCCATTTTGGTTTTGTGACCATGCACAAAACTGAACTTCTTTGCTTTATCCTGTCTTTGTAGGTATTTCCGAAATCTTTCAGCTTTGCGATTCAGAAAGAAAATCCGCAATGCTTTGAAGAAGCTTCCTTTCATGAGGATTTTGAAATTTCTGAGCCACAGATATATCCAAACATTCTAACAGGAAAATTTTAGAGTAAAATTTAAACTTTTGATCAATGGAAATATTTTCATTCAATTTTCTTTTTATTTTGACTTCTGAATTATGTATAGAACATATTTAAATTGACTCAATCATTTCAAAGTCAAAAATTGAAATGTTTCATTCCAAAATTGACTACATTGGAAATGTTAATATTCTCAAGATTTTTCCATGTTCTTTTATTTCAAAAAAATCTTCAATGTAATCAGGAGTTCATTAAAAAGGAAAGTTTTCAAGATCTCCATTCTGCATTAGAAAACAGGCCTATGCGACACTTTTATTTCTAACTGTAACCTATCACATGCAAAACCTTTTGGTCTGTAGCCCATCTCTAATTTAAACTCTCCCGTGACAGGTCTTTTTTGAGTTATAAAACTTAACAGCTATCTAAATAACTCTTCGCATAATAAAAGAATGTTAATCATCATGCACATATCTATCATATCTGCCCTGCACCCAAAGGGTGGATTAAATAGAAACATGAAACATTTTCCTCATTCAATTCTTGCTGATGCAGCTTAGAAGTTATGATATCTACAGTGCAGCTGCTATTATAAGGTTGCATTTAGAACCTCTGTTGTACAAAGCAGGATTGCAGAGCCACATTTGGTACGCCCTACAATCACATATTCTTGAATAGAGCTAGTATTATTCTTAGTTATGGTTGTTCTTGCTCCTCACCTTTCCTTAGGTGCAACCCATACCCTGCTTGAAGCTGAACCCACCAGCCAGCTCTGTCCCAAAGCTTAGTTTTGATTGCCTGTATTTTAGCTTATTCCCTGTTTTTTCAGTCCTGTGCGAGATACATTTTCCATCTGAGAATTAAGTCATGGAAAGAGCAACAGTTGTGTCGTTTATTCTCTGCGTCCAGGAATTCAACCCTTGTGCTTCAACAGACTCTCCTATAGAAGTCATCAGGAATGTCTTATAATTACTCTCAAACTACAGCTGTCCTGGAGGAGGTTCCCCCAGACAGGGGAGCCAAGAAGCCACCACTGGTGTCTGTCTCAGTGGTGTACGTGCTCGCTTTATGTGACAAGATTACGGCCTTGTGACTGCAGCTCTCTCCCGTCATCAGCCTGGGTCTGTATCACACTTGACGCCAATAAACAGATGCAAAATAGTATTAGAAAATGGAGGATTTCATTGCAGGGGAGGGAATAGTACAGCCTCAGCACTATTAAATGTTTGATCTTGTTACAGTTTAGAAGCCTTAACAACTTATCACGCCTAAGCCTGAATTCCTGCTCCCATTAATGTATTCACACATAAAATACATTAAATTAATTGCTGTTATACTCTTGAGTTTTCCCATGTCTGTGCTAATGGGACACTGCACAGGGCTGTGGCAAAGATATATTTTGTAAGAAGACTTTCCTAATTACCTCTGAGCTAAGTGTCAGAAGCAAACAGGGTGTCTTTGAAGAAAAAGAGGGACAGCAATCATTCAGCAGCATTCAGCTGAGCACTGAAATGAGCAAAAGATACTTTGGGCTAGGTTAAAAAAAAAAAAAAATAGAAAAAAGCAGTAGACAAACATAGTGTTACCATTATTAGGAAAATCATACCAAAATCAATACTTAAGAGAAGATTTTTTTTTTTAACCCACTCAGCCTCATGGCCTTCTTTTCTTACAGTGACACAATGGCAGTAAAAAAACCCTGTGGTTCTGTCAATTAGATGATGATGTGCTGTCAGCTGAGTGAAAAGGCTCCAGGTGTCCGACTGGGTTGGGGTGCCACCCTCAGCCCTTGTAAGCAGCTGCCTCTTGCAGAGCAGCAACCACCGCCAAGGCTGGATCCAGCTGGGCAGAATCTGGAGTGAAGGGGAGAGCTGTGATATGGGTGATGGGCTGCTGGGCTATGGCAGAACAGAGCTGTGTCCCTCCAGGTCCCTCTTTTGTTGCTTCTACGCCTGGTTGTGACAGCAGTTTCTCTGTACATGCTCCACAGAAACAGTTATAAGCAGAGGTGACAGGCACGTACCAGCACAGCCCTCCTCCCATCACAGTGTTCCCCAGCTGCAAGAGGCTGAAGCAGACGCAGTGAAACAGGCTCAGATTAGGATGCAGCCGATTAATTTTGTAAAGCTCGGGGGATTTGACTCTGTGGCACTCTCAGGTTGTGAAATTAGAAATGGAAGGGCAATGAGTTATGAAGTACAGACATTAACACAAACGATGTGTGACTGTACGTACACGAACATTACCCGAAACTGAGAGAGTAACCAAAGATCTGTAAAACAGCAGCTATTAGATTGAGAGACTGTGTCTCCACTTGTTTAGAGAAGCTCGCAGGAGGAGATGAAATCCACCAACTAATAATTATCGTAGCCATAAACAATAATTTCTAACGATTCTCGAGGCAAACTGAAGAGTGCGTGGGCCTTCCCTAACAAAGCCTCTCAGAGGCTACTCACGATGCAAATGCAAACTGGTAGGCCTGCTTTGTATCTGCACTCAAGCTAAGTGTAAATGAGCAAGTGGAGTTGCATGTACAAGGTATGAAATATGGATGAAATTCAAAGCGAGGGATTCAAAGACAGGCACTGAAAGTATGCCAGATAAGGCAGAAGGATCATTGGGGCATTATATTTATTTCTATTTTAATCATAATCGTAAAGGACAGCTTGAAAAATGCACAGTAAAATCAATCTTAATGTGATAGTAAAAGTAAGGGAGTTTTTATGATTTATTAAAAAGAGCTTCAAGGTGAAAAAGAGCAAACTACCAGCCTCCTGTCTGCTTTGAGACAGCCCCTCACACTTCTAACATCAATATTCATTATTAAAACTACTGCTCCTCAAATCCAGGGATTGAAGCTGCTGTGATATCCCTGTATTCTTCAATCTGTCAGGTCTCTCTGCCTTAGTCCATTTTTATGGGCTGACAAAGGATGGAAATTGATAAGAAAGCTGTTTTCAGAGTGTGTTACAGAGCCTAATTAATCATTTTCCCTCCGCAGCATTAACACTGGCAGGGACGATGAGGGATGCTACGCGATGTCACACAGTCACAGCATGCCTGGGTGTTCAGGGTTGGGGCTGACACTTCCTCCTCTGGAACAGGTCAGAGATAAAGAAGCTACAGATTTTAAACCCAATGGTCATCCAATAAAGATTGTAGGTGGCAGTCTGTCAGCCCCTCCTGATGACATGAAGGTTTCCAAATTCATGACTTAAGCTCTGTGAGGCAGAGCATCATAAAGCCACTGCTCCACAAGCAACATGTTCATGTCACTAATGATCCTACTCATGATCTTTGCTTCCTCTGGCTGTCTGGTCTTCGACCCCTAAACTCTACTGCAAAAATTCTCCTTCTACCCACACATGGTCTGGCACCTCACCCCTACAGCAGTGCTTGTGCAGGCTTCCCAGTGCCACAGGGGTGGCTGCCAACTGCCTGATAGTAACCAGAGATGTAAAACCTGCCCATAATTAATTAATTAATTAATTAATTTTTAAATCTCACCTTCTATTCTTCAAGCATTCACAATCTTACCTGGAACTAGTGAAGGTTTGCATCATGGTTTGCAAATTTACACAAAACATAAATGATCACTTATGCTTCCTTCATTTAGGAAACCAAGCGAAGACTGGTAGAACTGAAATACTTTTCATTTTCTTCTCTTTCAGGATGTTCTGATTTTTACTTTTCAAGTTCTTCTGTTTGTCGCTAAGATAGCTAGAATAATATGCTTCTTTTCTGTAGTAAGCTGTAAGACACATTTTTACATGTATGTCACAAGCCAGAGTTTTAATGAACAGCGCTGTGAGATTGGTGTTAAAATTGCAAAGGTTGGCAACATTGCTGGGATGCAGCCCTGGACCACACCTGCTAAAAAACACTTCAATAGAGGAGCAATATTGTAGTGATGCTGGGGACCGTAAAGAGAACAAAATATAAGTGCTTAATGCATGAAATATGTTATGTGACAGTTGAATATGCATTTATGTAAGCATTTGTAAAGTGAAGTATTTTGTTAAATACATGCAGCAGGGGTAGAATATAACAGAAATGGAGAAGGAGAGAGGGAGTGAAAAGATCTCCAACTAAAAAAACTGAGATCTGTGCAACAAAACACATGCACGGCTCAGCCTGGAAATTTGGCGAGCATTCTGCAACAGCAGCTACTCTTGCAAGTGATCATCTACCTGCAACGTGAAAGAAAAAGAGCAAATGGTGTCGAAATCTTTGTTGTTTCAACTTAATTGCATAGATGCGCATACAAGAGGTAACACTAGGAATATGTGAAAGTTAATGGACTCACAAAACAAAAGATTTACTATGGTCAACTGGAAGACAGACAGTGGTACCTGAAAATATAACCCTGCACTTATCTTCTCCTGTTGATAGTCCACACCTGTCTTTATACAGCTACTCAGTAAATAACTTGGGGAAATGTGTGCAAGGATGATTCAAATAATTTTTATCTTTGGAAACAATTTACCAGCTGCCCAGTCCTTGCTCTCCAACCTACTTGTAATACAGATGCTAGGATGCAATCTTCAGGATGGACCCATTAGCAAGCACTCTCAAAAGAAAAAAGTGGCCAGAGGACTTAGGGGCATCTGTGCAACCTGAAACCACCTCTAAGTCATTTTACAACAGGCGAGCAATACCTTATATCTGTATTTCTGGCCGTAACCCATTTAACCTGTGGGTAGTAGATCTATAGGACATAATCTATAGAACGAAGATGTACAAATAAGTGGCTAGATATAAATGTAGTACTGACTGGCATATACGCAGTGGGGCTGAATACACGTGGTACTCCACACCAGCCTTTTCGATTCCTTGGCTCATAAATACTGGAATTATCCATCTTGCTGCTAGAAGTTACCCAGTACTTGTGTTACCTTGTGTGTCCTTCTCTTTTTAACGTTTCTTTAAGATCTGAAACAAAGAAAGAAATCTGAACAAATGTGAATGTTTTTAAGTGCACCTGGAGAGAAACACTGCTGTTGTGATCTTGTCTGGTTGCCATATGTGGTGAAACAGGCAACCTCTCTCTCTCTGCGGGTCACTTCTCAGTTCTCCTCTTTCATTTCACATATTTGGATTATGTTCTATCAAAGTGATTTCTAGCAGTTTGTGCAGATCTTGAAAAGATATGCATAAACTCTCATCTCTGTGTATCTTCAAATAATACCATAACCAAAGGTGCAGCTTCATTCACGATACAGTTTATAAGGATTAAAACATTGTTAGAAACAAAGATCACAGAACAAAAACAGCTCTGGGGAATTCCTTCATCACTGAATCTATCCTACTAATTGTTCAGATTTGTCTCATTATCTTCTCCACTCCATTAGGAAGGTTCTGTTTTGTACTAGGTAATTATTGGTAAAAAGATTCAGAGGCAATTCTACGTAGATAAGGAGATGAGATTAAGCACACGGACATTTATTTGCCATTTCCATGGCAGTGCAAAATTCTGGGCACCCACTGAGATACCTAAAATGCTGGAGAGAAGGGAAGGGGCTGTGCTGATCTCACTGGGGACAGAAGGGAGCAGCCGCTCAGCGCAGGAATACATGTTGCACCAGGCAGGGTTTGTGTGGGAGGCTGAAAATTCATTACCTTGCCAGTCAGCCTTGGGCCTGGAAGACACTCTGGCAGCATCTTATTTCGTTCTTTTTTTTTTTCTTTTCTTTTCTTTTTTTTTTTTTAAAGCGAAATATAAATAAAACACAAAATTACGAAAATATGAAAAATACTGATTTCATCTCAAGTATGCCTGGAGATATTTAGCGATGCTATGAAGAGTAAGTCCTTCATTTATGGTGCATCAGCACAGCAGACTGCAGCAGCCATCTTCTAAAGACACATCTGGAAAAGCTACGTAGCATGTATGGTCAAGACCCAAACTGTGCATTAATGGCCAACCTGGGAGGGAGCCTGCAGGCTCGACTGGACCAGGACCCCACTGCCTGATCACAGCAGATACTGATTTTAATCATCCTTGCCAAGGATATCACACAACGAGGATATTTAGATGAGGAAATGCCCATGTTCACATGTGAAGTTGGCACTGACCAGCGTTAGTCTGATGACTGAGCATGTGAAGGAAGCAGTTTACCCGTGGGAGGACACAGGGTAGGTAGTCTACTGCTTGCAGCAGTAGACTAACATGGGATGTGATGTGCTGAGGACAAGAAGAAAGCAAAGGAGAGCTCACTGTTGTGGTGACAAAAGTGCTCAGTAGATCTTCCCTCTCCGCATTCTCATGTCACCGGTGCAACACTGCTAGCTGCCCTCCCTCCTTAGCAGAGCAACCTCAGCAATGGGTTGAGCAGAAGGAGGCAGATCCCTGGGATGAGAAGCACAGCAGCTGCTCCCAGTAAGGCAGGTGGACTTGGGAAGGCACATCCAACGGTCCTTTCAAGGTGTGCTTGGCACTGTTATGTGCATGATAAAATGAATATGCAAGAATTCAAATCAAACTGAAATACTGATTTCTTTTATGCTCATGTATTTGTTTCACAACACATTAAAACAGCTTATAAAAGGTAGGTTAATTCTTTCATTCTTCTACAGAAAAAGTGTGAACTAATGCATTTGGGCAATGGGAGAAAAAAGGATTTATATTAAGCTTCACTAGACCTTAAAGTGCTGAGATAATACAAAATCTGAATACATATTGGGAAAAGATTATACAGTATCTCTTGAAGGATAAATAATAATATAGTCTACTGAAGATTTAATACAGATCAAAACAAAACTTCATGATGTAGAAATGGAACAATTTAATGTAAGTATCAAATGCAAACTGTATGTGACCTTTCCAGAGAGTTATTAGAATGAGAAATTGATGAGACCCACACAAAAATGGCAATAGTCATATTGAATTTCAAGAAAGTGCCGGGTCAGAGTGTGCCTGGATGTTGACTTTTACAGGCCATTCACTCTGAAACTTTTCCCACATTGTGGTAAAGTGTACAATCAAGTGTTAGATAATACCATATAACCGCAAAGCCATAGGGAGATACTCATTATAACTGCCAGTGTCCACATCCCCAAACACAGTAGGCCTTTCAATTACACAAATTTGTATTAAACTTGTAATTGTTTTCCCACTGCAATCTAAGGAACATTTGCCTAAGTCTGTGGGGAGCTGGCTGACCTTTTTCTCCAGCTGCCAAACTGCATTAATGGATTAAAAAATATACATGAGAGACATTCCTGATAATATTTGTCAGTAAACAACAGCAGTCATGCCACAGAGATGTTACGCAGCTGAAAGTGCGAGCTATGATATAATTTCCATATTAACAGGAACCCAATACTATGGAAAGGCTTATTCACCCCAGAAGCACAGAACAAAGTGGAAAGCTTTGTCAGCTACCCTTGGTTGTTCCTAGTTTCTCACCATTGTTTCTTTTTGTTGCCACGGGTGTCCAATGGCCACATTTCTTCTCTGCTCACAATAGCACAGGGCAAACCTCCTCTGCAGGAGCTCAACCATCTGAAGCTTTCTAAAAGTGCCAACATCATCCTCTGATCTCACAGGTCAGTTACTTCTTCCTATAGACTATGTCCAGCCAGATATGTTCTGCATGCTGCATTTCCCTATTTATTTCAGCTTCCTCAAAGGAGTAGACACCATACTTCCCCCACTCTTTGCAAAGGTAGCCACTACCCTTCATGAAATCCCTGGAGTAAAGTTTGTTATCAACATATTTTCACTCTTATGTTTTTCAGTTTAGATCAAATGAAATGCAGCTACAGCCCTTCTTCTCTTCAGTGGCCCAGAACATATGGCTTTGACTGGAGGATCTCCCCACCCCCCTCCAAAACAGAAGTACTGCTTTAGACTCCATAATGGTCCATTTCCATGGATTGCTCTGTTCCCTCCTCTCTCCTGGGTGTATGGGTCATGTCTAATGTTTGAGGCTCTCTCAAGACTACTCCAAAGCCCCGTTTGTGCATTCCCATGCAAAATCCTCTACTATCATGCCAAATATCTCTAGCTACCAAAGCTGGTGTGTCTGGAAATGATGCTAAGAGAAAGCTTTTGTGGGGTCACGGGTACCAAAAAAACCCTACAGGAATTATTAGTAGTCTCTGCCTGTGTCCAGATCATAAAGGACAGTAGATGTCATAGCTGCAACTTCTACATGGCAACTGTAGTGTGAGCAACTGGTTGTATCCTTTTCTCTATAGACATCTTGTTCAAAACCCTGCACAATCTCCCAGTGCAAAATTGAATTGATCACTATAAGCACATAGACCAGCAAGGGACATCAGAGAGGCTAGGCTGTCCAGAGAGGTCATGGCACCTCCATCTGGGAGAGTTTCATAACTTGACTGGCCAAGGTCCTGGGCAACTAGATCCACCTTTGAGCAGGAGTCTGGATTAGATGATCTCCAGAGATCCCTTCCAACCTACATTTTGCTGTGATTCATTATTCTCATATGTATTATCAGGTCTTGAATGAAGACTACCTGCACAGAAGCAAATGTGCCACACTAAGGTCCAGCAGGACTCTCACTATGGGCAACCCCCCCCAACCCCCCAAAAAAAAAAAAAAAAAAAAAAGCTGCTGAGTATAACGATTTCTGTGACTTGTTAAAAATCTCTCTAAGAGAGAGAGGTGCCTTGAGATCAAGTATTTCTAACCACTCTTCTCTCACAATTCCGGGCCAGTAATACCCAGTGTGATTTCTGAATTGTTCAAGAGGGATCCAAGATTTCAATAAAGATGGCATTACTGGTGTGCTAAGCTTAAGTAAGAGACATCTGTTTCATATTTATGGTTTTCTCTTTTAATGAGCTCCCCATAAAATAAGACATGCTTGTTTAGAATAAACATATATAAGAATAATAAACAAACATAAAAATATATAATGTTTAGTTCACACAAATCAGCAAAAGAGGATGAATGTGTTATATATGTGGGTATGTAACATAGTATCTAGGTTTGCTGCTACTCATTGTTTTCTGCCCTGAAAGAACCCTCGTAAAGATGTGTTAATTTTTCACGGTGGATGTCACATGCAGCTGCAGCAGTCAGCATGCTCACGTCCATCTTCCTTGGTGATCCATTGTAACAAATAACTTTTGGAGTTTATTCCAGTACCACAGCCTTGATCCTAAGGAACTTATTCCATACTGATGTGAATGGGGCGCACATTCTGTTTCATTATGATTTGGTAATTGTCAGGAGACACAGTTTTTCCCATTTGGATGCTGAAAGCAAGCCTTGTAACAGCTTTCAGAATTAACAAAGTGTTGAAAGGCTGACACTGGAAAAGTTTCTGAAGACAAGCAGTTTGGTAAGGAACAGAACTATGGAAACTCAGATTTCAGGTTTTTCTGACTTTCCTCTCCTCTGTGGATTCTGATGCCTGACAAAGGGTGAGCTTCTTAGCTTTTCTGCCTACATGGGCACCTATTTTCCTAATTCTAGTAGAAACTTGCCAGCTGAGAGGTTTTGACATTTCTATTAAATGGGGTTGTGATTGAGCAAATTAAAAAAAAAAAATAAATCCTGGTTGTTAGCTGCATCTTATTCCATTGAAAAGCTGACATACCTTTAATTACGCTTTGTGTTAGGGACTGACAAGCAAGGTAGGGAGGAGGGAAGGGTGAATTTACAATACCCTTTTGGAGTTACCCAGAGTGACTTCGTTGCGTCCCATTTATTTTTGCTTAATTTTGTAATAGCTAAAGACCTTAAATGAAAGAAAGATCTAAGAAAAGCAGGCAACGAAATATTCAATGTATCTCCTATGTGTTACTTCTGTATGTTTCATAGCAAAAAAGATAATGATAGCAAAAAGCACCTCTTACTGTGACAGGCATTCAGAAATGTAGGGAAAGGAAAAAAGAAAAAAATAGGGGAGGCAGCACCTTATGTGCAATGATAGAAAAGACAGATACATAAACGTGCTACATCCTACTATGGTGCAAAGAGTTAGGGACTGGCAGAGGTCACAAAAATTCTTGCTGATTTTGTCAATTTAGTGGTTCTTGGTAAAACAGGTATAGAAAACAGCTTTTGGATGGGGTAATATACGTATATAAATATATAACTAGCATGTCACATCAAAATGTACCATGACTTTTTCTTTTTTGTCTCCACAGTAAACTACATTTTATCCACTGCTTTCTGAAACAAAATCGTGTTTTTTTCACGGAAGAAAAAAATGTGGTTTTATGTGGAAAAAAAAAAAGATTCTTATCTGATGAAAAATAGCTTTACAGAACATGAAGCAAGGCAATAATTCATCTTTCTTGCCATTGCTTTTACACATTAGTCACTACCACAAGGTTTTCATCCCTCCAAATTACACCCTCCCAAATCACTACACAGAACCACAGATCTTTCTGATTAGCTGCTTTTATTTAGCGACACCATAACCATTTGATTCTCTCCATGCAAATCAAAAGCAGAGCTGTGATCCATCTGTTAAGTTATAGACCATAAGCCTCCATCTGTCATCCATGGGCCACTGGCAGTCCCCCGAGCACTCTCTGCCTGTCTGTAGAGAGTTGGCTGCTCCCATGGCGCTGCCTGCTCCTCATCTCCAGCTGTTAAATCGCATTAAAAGATGGGTGAAAAACAGAGGGGGGGAAAACTGAGCATAACATTAATTTTCCATGCAAACAATTGCCTTAGCTGCAAGAGGGATGTTATACAATTGTGGATGCACAGGGAGGATCCTCGGAGCCACGTGCCTTTCTGGGAAGCAGCTTTGCAAGAACCAGGTCCCTGCTCTGAGCAGGGCCAGCTGCCTCAGCCAGGCCAGCAGGGTGCTCCTGTGAAATCCGCGGCCTTCAGTCCAGCGTCAGCACCATTAACTGGTTCACTGCTCATTGCTCTGGCAGAAATATTGACCCTTGATTTCTCCTCAATAGGCTGGAATTGTTGCCCCCCCCAAACACCAGCTGTTCAACTGGTCCTGCACCCAGAGCACTGGCTCGGCCCACGGCTGGGCAGTCCTGTGACAGCTCTCCCACCTCTACAGCTCCGGGTACGAAACATCATTTTTACTCATTTTGGTCCGCTGAACTACCACAGATGCTGCAGATCCCACTCGGAGGTAGAATATATCCTGGCATTTTAGTCATCCTTCTTCACCCTGACCACATGCTCAAGGAACACCATCTGGTCCCTACCCGCATCTGACAGCCCATGGTGGGGCAGTGGCAGCAGCTTCTGTCCCCTCTGTCCTCCTGCCCCGCCTGCCCCAGGCTACCGACCCTGCCAACAGCATGTGCTCCCTGAACACCCCACTCACAGCCCAGCAGGCAAGAGAAAGTGCCATCAGCTCTCATTTATTTTAAAACGCCAAACTATAACCTGCAGTAGTAGCTCAGGCCTCAGCATCTCCAGTCCCTGTCAGATGACTTGCTAGGCCAAATTCTTCAGCTACCACATCCGAATGAGCTCCTATGCTCTTATGATTTTATACAATCCCAGACTGTCTCACAGATACCTGAACCCATCTGCTGTCCTTCAGCCAGCACCCTGCAGGCATTGCACATGATATTCCCACTGTTGAAAAACAGGCTGATGTGGGAATACTCCAGTACAAAGTAAAACGTTGTCTCTTATTTAACCATCCCCAAAAGTGCCATTTCAAATCTTAAGTCCTCATTCTTGGAGCACGCGTGCACGTACTTGCTCACTACCTATTAAAACCAGACCTACTGATTATTTTTTGGCCAACTCCTTGAGGGAAGATGAACACATTTGTAGGTGCCTGCAGGCTGTAGCTTCTTGGGGTGAGTTGTGCAAGGCTCAGGGTTTTTTGGTCTCTTCAAACTAAACGTGTCTTTAAGCACTTTATAGTGCTTGACTCTGGGTTTATGGGAGCACAGAATATCCCACATAATAAATATGCTAAGCAATTGACAGTCGGGGACCTCTGTGTCTCTCAGTTATTCATTCAGAAAAAAAGGCTGCACTTTTCCTGGCCTTTATGCTTTGCTAGCCTGGAATTAGCATTTTGCCAGACCCAAAAGCCCAAATCTGAGCTCATACAAACTTCGGGAAGAATGGATTTGGCTCCAAGCCCTCCATTTCAAGCCCATCTTTAATCTACAGTGTTAGCAAAAGATTTTTCTTTTTATGCTAATTCCCCACTTTCTTGTCAACTAATGGAACAAAAAGGAGGAAAAACTATCTTGGTCCTAGGGATATTATCTTCCGTTTCTTTTGGAAATACATACGTGATGAACCAATCATGCTGTGAATAATAAACAACTGCTTTAAATAGATAAGAAGCCAATAGGCAAAAAGACAATAAGGTTATTAAGGGATAATACTGGGAAACTGAGTGACAAATGATTATCTGAACTTCATTTAATTTCATATTTAGCACTTCTTTTATATTAATTTCTACAATTTTTCCTTTCCCTTTTGTTCATGTTAACTTTCTGATATTTTAGTTTTACAAGGTCTTTCTGCAACAAAAAAGGGGGGGGGGGGGGGGGAGGAGGGAGGGGGAATAGATTCAAAATATAGAATATGACATCACCTAAAGAAAAATTAAATGACTGGCCAAAACACTTAATATTTTACCACAAGTCTCTAGGGTTACATGGAGAGACTTATGCAGATTGTATGTGAT
This sequence comes from Anser cygnoides, assembly GCF_040182565.1. NCBI lineage: Eukaryota > Metazoa > Chordata > Aves > Anseriformes > Anatidae > Anser > Anser cygnoides. The sequence goes on along the minus strand of NC_089874.1, from coordinate 123,199,384 downwards.
TCTCTGGACAGAAGACAGCACTGGCTGGTACAGGAATAGTGTAGTACAGTCAGTAAGTCCTGCCTACATGCCTTGCTGCTGTGGAGCATGGGCAGAGATGACGTGGCTTTCCACCTCTGTTCATGCAGGTATCACTTCAGAAACTTTTTTCTAAAAACACAGATTTAAAGACAAAACACCTTACTTTGGTAATTATTTTAACTGTAGTTGATAAAAAGGAAAGGTAAAACTCACTTGTGAGACCTGCTGTTAATTTCCCTCAGAACAAATAGAAATTTATTTAACTGAGATAGTCTTGGCTTTATAATCCTGATGACTTTTTCTCACATACATGGGAAGGGTAAAATGCCTTTCCAAATGTTCTTGATAATTTCTGTAGCATCCAGAGAGACTGGAGAATAATAGTTGTACACCAAAATCATCTCATGGAAGGAGCAGCAATGCCCTACTCCTGTTGAAGTTGTCTGCTTAAACCACTGACCTGCAGCTCAACAGCTCAGTAGTATACTGCTCCCAGTAGAACTGGCTTCAAACCTTCACCAAAATGCACTCGGTTCTCTCTTTGTCTTTGGTCTGACTTTGCATTCCCCAAACCTACCTGGTAGCTTCCATCCAAAAGCATAGATGTTTCTCCCTCTGCACTGTATCTCACCCCTTTAAGCAAAAAGAAATCCTTATCCTCATATCTTCTCCTCTGTCCTCAAATTCTTCCATAATCTTTGGCTATTCAGGGATGAGAAGCTTATAACTTCTTCGAATAAAGTACCCGCAATTTTCCTTTGGAAACCTTTTGCATGGTTTCATTCACTTGGCAATTTTACAGCTCTTACTGCTACTGTGAATAACATCCTTTTAAATAATTCCTGCAAATAATGTGATTTTACCCTCAGAAAGTAGCAGAGTTATGTAGTTGCATTGTTTTGTGTACAAATATGTTATTCTTGAAACAAAAAGGGTCACTAAACTGCTTTAAATGTTTGTTTAAATCAATGCTAGAATGAAAGAATAAAAAATCCTGCTTTTATACTAAGGTAAGGCCAAAACCTCCTGCAACAGTATCTCTGATTTTATGTGCATAGGGCATAAAAAATGATATAATAAGCAGAAATAGAGTGCTGATGTTTTTCATCAAAAGAATAATTTAGTATGCAATGACATCAGCATCCTAACTAACATTTCTTCATTCGTTTTAGGCAAAAGATCAAAGAAATGTTGTGAACTGATTTTTCATTATATTTAGTTAAGGTCCCCAAGAGACATTTAATGACTATTCACATTAGACACTAGCTAGTAGGAAATGTTGGGCTGAAATTGGTAAGCTAAAAAGTCATTGTCTAATACCATGCAAATCAACTTTTCCTTCACAAAAAAATCCAGAGTGTTCATATCCCTTACAGGGATTCAACAAATCAGGTCCAAAAGACCTTCAAAAGGGTTTTAATAAAATCAACCTAAAAACTTAATGCTTTTTTAAGGGGGAGAGGAAGGGGGAATGGGAGGGTTGGTCATTTTTTATGCATCCAGCAGAGAGATTTTACTCAACATTGGGGTTTTTTTGAACTGTGTAACAGTTCTCAAATTCAGCTACACTCCGCATGACTATGGACAAACAGTCCCTGTTGTAACACTGAAGAACACAGACAAAAGCAGGAGAGAGAGCCTTTGGGGAACACTCCTACAAATCACGGGAAAGACATTTAGCTTGCCATGTGTTTAACTCCATGAGTTTAAATACTGAATGAATTCCAACAAAATCTCAGCTGCGCAGATAAGGAGATAATACAAACCCTTTCTAGTCATAAATTGCTTCATCCCAGCATCTCTTGGGAGTGACACTCATAACAAAATTCCCTGGCATTTCACCGGAATAGCTTTGCAGATTTTTTTTCACAGAAAATACAAAGGAGGCTAAACATAACCTCAATTGCCTTCTAGAAAGTGTGTTAGCTGTGGTCTTTGGGAGACCTTTTTCCTTGACACCAAATTCTTTGGAAGTCAGAGGGAGAGAAAGACAGTTCCCATATCCTCCAAGTAGAGCTGGGGAATAGAACTAAATTTGGATCTGAGTCTGTATCTTTCTACAGTGAGGAGAAGAAAAGGACTACAGCCATATCAAGTGGGATGGGACATCAAACAAAGCAATGCAGAAGAGCTGCTTCAGCAGCAACAAGATAAAACAAAGAAACTCTGTTGTGAAAAATACTGCAAACTTTAAAATAAAATAAAATAAAATAAAAAAGCTGACATGAACAGCTTGCTGTTGATTATCCTCTTGAAAAATACTTTCAGAGCATCATACAGCCAGTGATATTGAAGTATCAGTAATGGTTTGACATGCCTCTACAGCAAACTTCTTAGGAAACAAGCACTGTTCTTGCTGCCAGTGAAGCTTGGAATTACATTTCCAGTTATTCATTTTGCCTACCAGAGAACAATAAGGTAAAAGCTTATTAGTATAAAGCTTATGCAGGACTAGCATCTAGTGTAAAACTAAATCACATAATGTGCATCACATTACTATCTGCTCTACAGTGCCACATCTTCTAGCTACAACTACAACAATAGAAAGAAATCCAATCCATCTACTCTCTATAGTTATTTAATATAGCAAAAAAGATAGCAACTTTGCATGCATTTTACTTTTACCTAAAATGTCTTTGTAAAACAAGCATGTGCCTGAGCTGATTAAGAAAAAAAAAATTAAAAAAAAAAGCATAAATTTGTATTTGATAGTGATGTTCTAAAGAAAAGAACCAAAGTATGGAGGAGGAGCACTGCTCATACATAATCTTATACACCTTCAGCAATGGGGATAATGGTGACAGCAGCACAGAGCACAGGAAAGGTTAGTGAGGTTCAATGGTGTTTTCTCATACACACAAAATGCGTTCATTAGTCTTTAAAAATATATCCGCCCAAAACAATTATCTCTTCAGCTCCTAATCATATATAGCAAGTATTTCAGAAAGCAGATATAGCATTGCATGCTTCTTGCGTATTGTTAGATACATGCAAAATTTTTCCCCAAACTCCTAAAACAGTAATTGTATTTCTTATGAATATTCACTCACATTCTTTCTAAAGAAAAATAGAAAAGCCCAAACTAATCAAAATGCCCTTAAACATAATAATAAGAAGACTTCACTGTATAAATCTGTGGTTCATCCACATTATGAATACAACACAATTCTGATCTCATCTTTAAAATATACATATAGCAGAACTGGAAAATTTTCAGAGAAGGGCAGGAAGTGGAATCAAGTCATAGAGTAGATTTTGTGTGAGGAACCACTTCATAAGCCAATATGTTTCAGTTTGGGAATGAGAAGTATCATGAAGAATACAACAGAGCTGCAAAATCATGAATAATATGGAAAAGGTGGGTAGGAGTCAACAGCTGACTGTCTTTTCTCATACCTGAACTAAAAATGAAGCTACTAGGAGTCAGCTTGAAAAAGTACAAGGCAAAGTTGGTCCCACACATATGGAGTAGTGAATCTGCAGAGCTCCTTGAGAGATGGCCATGTGAATGCTGAAAATGGACAAGGTTGGCAGGGGAGCTGCTCGTGTGAAGTTTGCTGTGGTGCACACAGAAACCAATCCAACTCGTGAAGACAGAAAACCAACATTTCATCTTATCTTCAGCTCCTGCTAAATTCAAGGGCTCAGCAGTCATGAAAATCTGGCAACTAGTTTGTAGAGTAGGAAGAAAATCAAGTTATTTTTTACAAATATACTAGAAAAAGACTAATTATATTTCCAAGATAAAAATTGCCATAAAACAGGAGTTATTTCATCAGGAGGCTTGAAAAAATCTCAGATGTTCTCTGGCTACTCCCTTTCAAAGACCTTGTGATCCTCAACATCAACAGGCTTTATCAAAACCATTATTGAAGACTAAATCCTTTCTGCCAAAGGGGATGTAAATAATCACATTGGTCTCTGCATGCCACAGACTATAAAACAGCTATAACATTGAGATCGATGAAGTCCATATCTTGTAGAGGTGTTTTTCAATACAAAGAAGTATTTACAAGCTTTCTGTATTTTTCATCTTTCAGTAAATGCTATGAAAACAATTTTGCTTAATATTTAAGTAGTAAAATCATACTTGAGACCTTTTAATTTGCAAATCGTATAAAAGGATTGTGTGGAGTAACAACTACTTGGAAAAAGAAACATAAATCCTCTTGTTAACAAGATAGCTATCAGCTACCTGGACTTGGTGCCTGTGGGTTGGCATAAAATAAAATAGTTGAAAGCTGGGGAGAAAAAAAAAACAAACTGAGAAACAGTAAGGCTCAGTTCTAATTATTTTATTATTAAAATATCTGCAAAGGGAGACTAGCATGAGTCATTTTCTTTGGGGCCAAATTTTTCTTACTCTCAATCAGCAATAATTTGCTGCGTGCGTGGTTCTGCAGAAATCAATGCGACTCTCATCAAATATTATTCAGTGTTCGTCAGAATATCTGCAGGTGGCTTGTACTTTGGGAATGTTGAAAGAGCAATTCCTCCTCCTGCCCTGAAAAATATATTCTGACACACCTGATTCTAAGAAACGGAGGGAAAAAAGGGGGAGGTTAATTGCAAATTGCAAGTTGTTAAGCACTCCTAAGTGCATTAGGGAAAAAAATAAAATAGAACACACTAGTTACTTGGTTTAGTATAAAGGTTTGTTAGAGTTCCCTATTTATAGTAGTGACAGGGAGGCTATTTTTCCAGGTATCAGCTGAAGTAATTACAGATTCAATAGAAAAAAATCCCATAGTATTTAACAATAGGAAAAGTTAATTAACGTTTGTCAGTATGACAAAAAAGTTATGTCAAAGACATCTCATTTCCTTCCTTTAGATTATGACATTGATAGAGATCAGTGCTGGAAAGATGAGTCCACTTCTGGAGTCAATATTCTCTAAAGGCACTGGGAAAATAAAGGGACTACAAGAACTATTGGAGAGTTGGAAAAAATCCTTTACCAAACAAGACAGATCATAATAGCTCATTTGAAAAAGTACATTTAGAAAAAATCTGATTACAGTGCATAAATACTTCCCTGCAAAGACAACATCTGATTGGAAAGGTTGTATATCTTGCAAAAGAAGGATTATAATGATCAAGAGCTGAATCCTAAGCAAAATTAATTTAAATAAAATATTAGAGATCACTGCCTAATCACAAGGAAAGAGGTTAATTATTGGAAAAAAAAAAAAATAGCTATGAGCTGAACCTGAGCATCTGAGCATTCTCCATCTCTGGATATTTTAAGAACATTCTTCTTCTAAAGCCAAGATGTTAGCCACATAGCAGGGTAACTAGATGAAGTTGAATGACCTATGATAACAAGAGGATAAGACTAGCCTTAATAGTCAAATCTGGTCTTAAAATCTGCAGAAAGTAACATGATTCAAAATTTCAAAAGCTGAAAAATGCAGCAAAGAATTATTCTGCAGACTTGATGGAATCCAGCCTAAGCTAATACAATCACTGAGTACTACAGTACTTTGGAGCAAAAGCATAGCCTGAGGAGCAATCTGCTGTAGTACAACTTAGAAAAAGAAAAGGAAAAAAAAATGCTTTGGTTATCTTGGTACTTGTAGAAAATGTAAACAAGATCCCAAATATTTTGCAGTGCTGCCCCTCAGAATAGCAAACATGGAAAGAAATATCTAACATCTTAAATTACTTTTAATGGATTGATGCATCTGAGCTGATGGATCTTGATGGAATGATGCACACAAGAATGAAACAGGATTTTAAACGGCATCAGAGTCTTTCTAAAACTCCAGGAATTGGAGGAGGAAATTTAAGTAGACAGTTTTGCCTACATGTGACAAAACACATGACAGAAACTCATTTCATGAACCCCACATTTAACACCTGAGGTTTTCAATGAGAAATAAAGAGTGGTGGAAAATGGCACATGCAATGCTGGAAATGTAGGTTGATATTTAAATATCGTTTGATTTTTAATGACTGATATTCTCCATTGTGTTCTGCCTTCCTCATTTAACCCACTGTCTTAAGCTTTGAAATATGGAAACTAACACCTTCAATTTAAATGAGAAGTTTGAAGGGCCTTTACAGGTGAAGTGTCAACCATGTGGCAGAACAATTTAATCAAATATAACTGGTTTTTATCTTTACACATGTATCAGCATACCAAAGTCCTACAATTTAAATATTTTTAAATGTTAAATAGCACAGTTCTTTTTCAGGTTGCTAAAGCAGTTCATAAAGGCAAAATAGAAAGACCTAAAATAGCAGCTGAATTTTAACACGACTCCCCTTTCTACGTAAAACTTAATAAAGTTGTGTCCAACTTCATTTTAACAACACATTATATATGCACTAACTTCATGAAATTTACTGAAGGGAAATGGCTTAAAAGACTTTTTAGAGCGAAGCATTCATTTTTTGATTTATATGTAGATGATTTGAAATTATTTTTTTTTACATACTGGTGATTAGCTTGGAATGCCATGAATGTGGCAATTTCATTATTCTTAAAATTAATCTTTCTGATATCAGTGGTAAAAGTATATTAGGAGGTTTTCTTCTTCGTTTATCGATATTATTCCTCATTAAAGAAATGTTATTTTCTCTCTTCATCATCTGGAAAAAAAAAAACAAAAAAAAAAAAAACAAGGAAGCCTTTGCTCTTCAGAGCATCAGAGGGAGGGCTGGACTTGAAGGAAAAGCTAAAATTTCTATATGGCATTTTGCAACAATAAGGACTTATTAAGCATGGCTTTAGCTCTTTTTGTTTATCACCTGCAGACGCTCTTTCTCTTTAAAAGCCAGCTAGTCTGAACTCATTCTTGGGTACATGGAGCTCAAATAAATACATATGAACTTATTACTTGTTTTATTTCCTCTCTCATTATAAAACTAATGTTAAATATCCCTATGCATATTGAATAAAGATAATGATTGTAAAAAAAAAAAAAAAAAAAAAAGAATTAGCTGAACATATGCTATTTATTCAGGGACTTGTATACCACAGACAGCAACAGATTAAATTCACACACAGCCACGCCACTTCACCCATGTACCACGTTTCTGCAGGAGGAAGTAATTGTGATGTCTGTGACATTAGACAACACACAATCAGATAGGAATTTCTGGCACATTTGACATAAAACTACTATAAAAGTTGAATAGGTGGGATTTAAACCTAAAATGAATTAAAGAAGGAAGAGATGCTTCTGAGCCATGGAACTTCTTGCAAGAACAATAATGACCATTAAAAATGCCTTAATCTACATCTGTATCTCTACTTCCTTCATGGCTGCAAGATGCTGTGTGCAGATCAACATTATTTGGCAGCCATTTTCTTCAGAGGTTCCTCATTTATTTTTTTTTTATATTATCCTCTGTTTTTTCAGCACTCTGGCTTTGCCAAAAGGTTCGTTGGTGTTGACTCATTATTGGCTTGTTTCACTTAGGAGCCCAAGCGAGTTGTAACTTGTACCTTCTGTCAGTGGCCCTTTTACTCCAGCACTGCACATGCTAATGAGGATGAAGAACTGCTTTCTTCTCCTGGGTTTTAGATGCGACAAGCAGGGTTATATTCCAGGACTATATTTTGTTTAAAGACCTACACATGATGAATAAACATAGGTTTTTATCCCTTGCAAATCTCCTGTGCAACCAGAAATATAAACAGTTCTCTGCTGCTGACACCTTCCCACCTTCCTAGGATATTAATTTTTCAGCAAGAGTCAGATGTGTGCAATATACCAAAAAAAAAAAAAAAAATTGAAAAGGAATCCATCATTGCTCCCTGCAACTTTGTCCATATGAGGCAAACCAACCTTACCCACTATTTAAATCACTACAGCTCCAGAGTAGAATATATTTAACATCTAATGTGTTGGGACAGATGTAATGGGATGTAGACTCACTATGCAACTCTGTGAAATAAGCAGTAGTAGTAGTCTCTTACAAATGAGATTCTTATTACTAGGCAAGGCTTACCACGGTAATGTACTTCCCAGCTTAATATTGACTGAATTTGAAATCTGGGTTACTTTCCAAAGGTTGGTTTCAAATGGACGTATTTACTATAGAGAAAACTGCTTTCAAGTTTAAGGAATACCTATAACTGTGATGTGCAGTCTGAAATGGAAGAAAACTATTCTTTGTGCCAGTAATCTTATCGTATCAAATCTGTCTTGCAATAAGTCAAGATGGAAAGAGTGATGGATGAGAACTTACTGCTAACATAACCTTACTCTGAGTGAGCCTCTGCAAACTGCAGCTCCAAACTATTTATCAGAGTATATCTTGGACTTGAGAAATGCGGACACATTTCAGGCAAAGCTCTGATTATTTTAACTGAAATCCATAATCACATACCTTTATTTTTTACTTCTTATGTTTTGCATCCCACTGCCTCTCTTCAGCATCAGCTAAAATGGAAAAGGCAAATTTCTTCCATTACAAATTTGTTTTATGAAATGTTGATATTTTCTCTCTCCTGTCTTTGAATAGTAAAAGACATCATTGTCAAATCAATGGAAATAAAACTTCATATCCATGATGTTACCAACAGCTTCTTAGAGAGATCTGTCTTGTTTTTTATAAACAATTCCTGTGACAGGCAGTTAACATTTTCTGATCATTAGCTGTTGCTTCCTACATTTTTAAAATTTGTTTACAGCATTGATTTGGAAACTTCAAGAAATTGAGTTAGCTTTTTTTCCTATCAACATCAAGCATGAAGAGTTATCTGTGGTAGAACCAGTAAAGCTAATGCATGACAGAATAAAACTCAAGCAATAGAAAGCTATAGCTGACTTTAAAACATATGTAAATACTTCTTTAAATACGAAGAATTGTTTTACTTGTATATATATGTGTGTTTATATCATAAATATGCAACTGACATTTAGATGAATTGTAATTACAGAGTAGAATCTATAGCATATCAATTTTGTTGATGAGACAAAAGAAGTCCTTGAAATCTATATAAATCAAGACCTAAAACTATAGTCGCATAAAATATATTTTGATGGCAGAAGAATTTGTCTACTATTCTACAATGCTGCCTGAGATACTGCAATGTAAATGTTATATGGGAAATGCCATTCAAAAGGATAAGGAAACAGGAATTATAAGGTTCTGATCTTTACACTACTCGCACAAAATCTTGGCTTTAACCAATGGGTAGTCCTTACAAAATCAGCTACAAACGTGGGATAACAAAGACATGTCAAATTTCTGTAAAGGTCACATTTGAAAGGGTTAGCAATCTGAAGTAGGTCTTCAGGTGAGTCTCACCTCCCAGAGTTGTTTAAAGGCAAATGGAAAAAAATAAATAAATAAATGACAAAACAAAACCAGAGAAGTTCAAAGCATGTAGGATCACACAGAAGAAGTGAATGACATGCACAGAAAATATATAAAGGTTGATGAAGAAGGAAGAAATTCAGTTTACATGGGCTCTGTAGGAAATTGTATGGATGAATGCATTTGTTCCTAAAGCACGTAGAAAATACTGCCTTTGCAGGGATAAGATGGATGGGAAGTGTTAGAATATGGACCCCCCCCCCCCAAAAAAAAAAAGTGTGAAATTTTAAAAGAAAACAAATTCTGTTGATTCTTTTAAGATAAGTTTGGCCAACAGAATTAACAAGGTCTGCAAGCCTTATCTTTCTTTGCTATATCGATATTTATAGACTTATTTTTGATGTATTTTCATTTAAATATACATTCATCGAAGCCTTGAAATAGGAGATGGAGTGACCTTTCCTAAACATCATTACCGTACTGATATACTGTTCCCATACCGTACTGCATAACTAAATCTACTGGATAAAACTAATCAAGCAATAGGGGAACCACCACTTACTTACATGCAGCTTAATTTGGGATAAAAGTCTAAGCACTTCATTGTATAAAAAGGCTTTCCTGAAAAGCGCATCAAATGTTAGTTCAGTTTAATGTCACTGCTTACAATCATGCATTTATCTTCTTTTTTTGATTATTTCTCTTGATAATAAAGCAGTTATAAACCATTCCCTGTAATGGAATTAAATCAAATGATGCATAGTAACTAAAAAGATCACTGCCATAAAAACTGGCAGACTGGGAAAATATTAACATGAGTACATGACACACAGACAAGGAAAAGTAATTTTGAACTTCATCTAGAATACATAATATGGTATCACTGTAGCTACATAAATTTGGAGCAGCAAGATATTGGCACTAAATTTCCAAAGGGTGACACTGTACTCCTCGGCCACCGAATTATTCCTCACGGGACTGAGACATGGGATTTTAAGTTTTATATAGAGATTCATAGAACCACAGAATCACAGAATGGTTTGAGTTGGCAGGGACCTTAAAGATCACCTCATTTCAAACCCCCTGCCATGGGCAGGGACAACCCCCACTAGACCAGGTTGCTCAAAGCCTCATCCAACACTTTCAGTGTTGGAATTACTTTAGATTATGTAAGATTAGACAAGAAGGGTGGACAGGCTCTGGACAGACAGGGAAAAGTTGGGCACTGAAAATCTCTCCTGATTTCATGGGCTGTTTTACTGAAGAGACAGGTAAATGCTGGTATTTCCAAGCTACTTAAGAAGCCCAGATTGCTCAGCACAGTAAATTACATGTAACCCTTCCCTCCCTCTCAGAACACGTGGAACAAAAAAGGAAGAGTAACTCATAGGGTAAACATTAGCATGGGTACTAATGCCATGAGTCTCTTTTCTGTAACATACTGTGATTGCTTTCTATTTTAAGTTGATATTAAAGAAGCAACGATCCATAAAAGTAGCAATTATTTCATCCTTAGATCACTGCATTTCAGGTTCTATTCCCCTACAACTTTTCTGTGTTCTAATTTATAACTCAGCTAACTGCTCAGTAGGTACTAATCACAATTTAAACAAAGTGAAGAGTATTTTCACATGATCAAGGAGTGAGTACATGATTAAAACTGAAACTCTGTTTTAAATCATCCTCCTGGAACTGAATACCATATAGCTACACAGAAATTAGACATAAATCTCTGCAAAAGTTAAGTGAAGAGTTTTACAGAATTGCATTACTTTAATCTTTTTATGTTCTAAAATGCATTTGAAAATATCAGATTCAATTTTATTATTTTTTTTTATTTCAGAGAAAAAGACAAGAAGGTTCTCACCCTGTAAAAATACAGGGACTGCTCACTTCTGCAGGTGCATTGATGGACATTACTGGATTCAGCACATTCATAATGGTAAGCTTGTGCAGAAGCCCCAAGTAGTATTTTAATTAAACTTCTAACTTAAGACATTATTAAGAGGTAAAGTTTCTTTGAACTTCATATTGCTCTATACTACTTATATTTAATTTAGTATTTTTATTGTAATATATGATAAATGAAATCAATTTAATCCACATCTGATAAATTTCAAATGTACTCATCCTTTAAAAATTAAAACTTAAATCTATTTCCATTATTCTCAATCCATTTTGCTGGAAAGATTAAATAGCAGAGCATTTGCCATGTCTCATGTTATAGTTCCCTTTTTCTGAATGGATATGCAATCCTACAATTACTGTATTTTACTGCAAAATATTCTCAGAAATACATAAGCCACATATGTCAAATAAATTAACACTGCATTGCCCTGTCTTCTGTTTTCATTGTTCTCCTTATGAGCTCATGAACTATGATAATCCAGTAAGGGTCTCCCAGCCACTAGTTTTGAATTAGCTTTATCTTGAATAACTTTCTGATGGAAAACTCTGGAGCAGTAAAATAGAAAATATACATTCCCATAAATGTTAGCAGAGAATGCATATAGCTTATGGCAGAAAGCAAGATGAGATTTTGACTCAAAACACTGAGATTCAGAAGTAGTCGGTGGGATCCGCCATAGCTAAGGAGACAAACCAGGCCCAGAGCACCAACATTTAATTTCAAACACTGAGTTATATTCACGTGGAGCACATTTTTATTAAAATGGATTGATAATTATTTGCTCAGACTCAACTGTACGTTCAGAATATGCAACTTTCAACTGCCCACAACAAAGGGTAACGCAAACATCAGTATCAAACCAAACCTGATGGTGGATGGAAGATTTTCACCATAAAACAAAATAACTAGCAGACCTGAAAAACATGATGTGGCTTATACTTCCTCCTGTCTCTGTTGTCAGTTGTGACAGCTCCATTCCTCTTAAAAGCTAATCTGAGAAGATATTCATTTGGCCATGGCCCACAGCATGCAAAGACAGGGAGGTCCTTCTTGGACATGGAGAGCCTGGAGGCCAACAAACATTCAGAAGAAAATAAGTCTGCAGACACAATAAAACAGAATTCACTTGAACTGTACCTATCTAATGATCTATCTAAAAAAAAAAAAATCCACCTCCACAAACACTTAATTTTGAAAAACTCAGAAATTAAATTAATGAAGTACTATTGTCTGACATTTTTCCTCATGAGCTCTAACTTTGAGCTTTACATTTACAGTTCTAGTTAAATGATGCATAGTTATAGTTTACTTATTTACAGTCAGTTTACTTTGCAGATCCTTTCAGTAGGTTTACACGCGTGCAGGTTCTGTTGGACATACCAGCTGCACCTCTGCTCTTGAGTTTGTGCACGGTTTTAACAGAATAAAGAACCAGAAGCTCAGGTGCAAAGCAGAGTGAGAGAGTGTATTGTTGTCTTAACAAAAACACAGAATTGTCAAAAAAAAAAATAATAAATCTCAGAGATATTTAGAAGGCAACCAGCTTGCATATTCTGTCAATGGGGAAAGATGACATAGGTCCCCTGGGGATACCTCCACCACTGGCAGGTGTCCCTGTATACTTCTGTCCTGCACAAACAGGGCTAAAAACGACTAAGCTAAGGCTCAAAATGACAGTCAGCTCCCACATATGGGAATTACTTTGTACAACCCCCTTCAAAGGGAAGCAAAGCAGCCGTGTAGCAGCACGCAGCTCTCTCCCAGAGTGCTGAAGCCAAGATCTGAACAAGCAGACGGGAGATAAGTCACTCTTGCCCTGAAGCATCCTGACCTCCTTGAAAGCTTCTCACTTCCTTCTGCTGGTTTGAGTGGTGTTTTGATCAGTCGACCAGGCAACACAGATGCCAATCATCTTTGCCACATTCTTTGGTTCATTAGATTTTAAAGATATTCATTAATATTTATTTTTGCAATATTTCAAATAACAATCTTAACACTTTTCACAACTAAACCAACATTAAATGAACCAGCAGAAAAATACCAATACAGAAATCCATTCAAACTTCTAGCACCACTCCATTGGCACACACATTATATCCAATTTTAGTACAAAACATATACCAGACTGATACCAAATATTCTGGAAATGACAGCCTACTTTGATCATAAAAAACAAGATGATTAGCCAAATGAGTTGTTTTACGTATTGCCCTAAGAAAACAGCAGAGCATTCAAGTCAATTTCTTAGCACAGAAACAGCATTTTTGAAAAGAGTAATCCTCAATTTCAGCGAACTATTTAACTCTACTCATAATGTCCCATCAAAAAGCCACCTCACCCTGAAAGTCTGGGTGAGGTGACAAGCCTGTTAGTAGGATGGTCTTGGAAGTAGGTGCAGATTCTGCCTTAGCCACTGAGCAGCACTGTTGCCTGTAGGGAAAGGAGGAATAAGCACCACAACTGAAAAGACAGAGGAAGACAATCAACTTGAGGAATGTTTTAGGACATAAACTAGCTTAATCTCATAAATCTTCTAAACTGTGACTTTCCCTATTCTATCTTAACCTAGCCTCAATTTTTCTTCTCTCTTACAGATGTGAACTCTGCTTACAGTGCTCATTCTCTATACCCAAAGTGGTTCTGCAGTTAAATAAGTGGAAGTACAACTTATTTCTGCTTAAAACACATAGTTTTAGTATTGTGAGATTTGGATTATTTTATATTCTATGTCTTTTTCTGAAATCTTAGCACACACCAGTCTGTTTATCTTAGACACATCTGTACATATCAACTGATTAAATCCTAGGGTATCAGCGTAGACAAGCAACACTCCAAAGGTAGTCCAAATCCCTAAGTTAAAAGTCTAAAGTCTGGTTACAAACATTTCCCATTGAAGTCCTGTCCCAGCGGTACAAACACCATACCTGATACTTCAAACTTGATCAAAGGCCATGAAATTTCCTTATAAGCACCAATTACTTTGTCTAGCAAAATGCTGCCAAGCAAGGTATTATCAGATCGTAACCAATGGCATTTACATTATATTAGAACGAAGTGGTGAATTCAGAGTATCATGTCAGGTGACACAGAAAGATTTTGGCAGAACTACTGATGGTTAGCTGTGTGACAACGACATTCTGACCACTTCCATACCTCAAACAAACTTTGTATCATACCTCCACACTGTCAGTGGTTACCACCCTGATTTTATGCCATCCCCAAATTATCAGACCATCTTACCACATCTCTCATTTTTCTTTACTATGCACTGTCTCTACACATGTTCACTCAATATGATAACTCTTCTGCTTCCCAAACCATCCAGGATACGCTCGTCTTTTGCATAAATTCCATCCCTGTGTTAAACCTAGCAAGATTCACAGCTTCAGCTTTCATGGAATATTTTCAATAGTTCTTTACAGGAAAAGCTATAAAGTCTCAGCTGTCTAAGGTGGCTTGTTAGTTTCTGGAGTGTTCAATTATGCAGAAGAAGAAACGAAATGAAAATTGCTTTCAAGCATAAAACAAGCAGTTTTAAAGAAAAGGAACATAGACTGGTAAACTGAGAAGGGGAAGGTCACAGTTCAATTTCTAGTTTTTTTTTTTTAATAGAAACACAAAGTGCAAAGAAGTACAAACAACAGCAGAACAGTTCAAATAGATGTAAAATGAAAGAATGTGATGATGATATTGTTCCTTATTTCATTTTCAAATGATCTTAGGATGTATTCTTATGTCAGCATCTTCTTCCCTGTCCTAGCTACAAAACCTGATTACTTAAACCTCATCTTTCCTTCCCACAGAGAACATTTTTCGGGACATAACTGAAGACCCAGTCCATGTAAAGCAGCTGAAGATGATTTACATCAAAAGAAAAGTGGTGCAAATTTCATGTGGTGATTGTGAGATCTCTGTGCTTTATGCTCCTTCCTCACTCCATCCTTTTTGCATGAACATCATCTGTTTAGCATTTTCAGTGCTGCAGGGGTTACAACTGTGGCTGTAGCTACTCTGGAGAACTCCACTGTAAATGACCAAAGTTGGTTTTGTATCTGAGGAGTTCGACCCACCATTAGGCCAAGGTATGTGCGCCTCCGTGCTGCTTGCATATGGGCTCAGAGCTACAGCCACAGCAGGCTATATGGAAGACAGATTCCCAGTGTGGATGAGGGAATTCCTAGCAGAGGTATAACGAAATGAAGTAGGACCCTCTTTGTTATCAGCATCACCTATGGGGGATCCTTTCGGGGCAAGAGCAGAAGAGGGAGAGCACACTTGTCCTCTTGCTGCTCCCTTCATGGCCCCTGAGGAGGTGCAGGAGAGGCTGCACGCAGGCCTCAGCAGGGGCAGAAAGGAGAGCACTCAGTGCCCTGCTCTAAATCGCTCCCGTTGGACTGCTGGAAATCACAGCAACCACTGACATCGTTTTAAATTGTGTTTCAGAGCCACTCAAAACACAGGAATTTCAAGTCACCTCTGACTCTCCCACGGCACCAAGCTGTGCCCCGGAGGAGAGCCACGAGGAATCCAGCCAGCCCTTACCCGCTCTGCAGGCAGAGCGTCCAGCTCTTGTTACAGCTCCTGTCTACAAAAGCAACTCGTTTTGAACGCTGTGCAGAAGTGTGAATACAGCACACCCCAGCTGGGCAATAAAATACTAGCAGTGAGAATGTGAGACTGGAAATGGGGAAAAAGCTCCAAAATTCTGTTGTATGAATGTGAATAATGGGAAAACAGTTCAAGCTTGCACTCCAAATGTATCATTTAGGCTCTGCTTGTTTGTTTTTCTTAATATGACTAAAGTGATCAAAATCGCTCATTTACAATTTTCAGCTAATCCTTCTACATACACACTAGGCACCGCAATCCTTTTCATAGATGGAATCTAATACTTCCTTAGTAATTCATGGATGAGTTTTCTAAATTAAAAAAATGAGGATAAATCACTCCACTCATGTGGAGTAGTTATTGTTTTAAATAATAATCACTGTGCCTGGATTCCATCACAATGTATTTTGCTACTGAGCACCCTGTTTCCTTCTTTTTTCATTGCAGATACCCATCCCATGGCCTCTGGGGATATGAGCAACATAATGTTTTTATAACAAATATAGATTTTGTACAGTTTGTTCCATTTAACGCAGCACACGCTACTTACTGTAGTTCAGGCCAAATTTCAGGTATCTTGGAGTGCACATCCTCATGTGTCCATGAGCAACAGAGGAGCACGTTAAAGTGAAGCTCCTTATGTCTCCATAGAATGGTATAAACTTCTCTGCCTTGTTCTTATCTTGTCTCAGAGAACTGCACAAAATAAATAAATGCACCAAAAGTTATATTTGTCGTATGCTGACACTGAATGCATGTCAAGATCTTAATTTCACTCAGAAAAATTAGCGTGAAACCTCCTTCCCCCTTAGAAGACTGAGTGGCAACAGCCATGAGATAAGACCAGAAGTTGTCTGTGTTACATCAGTGGAAACATCTCCTGATTGCAACAAGATCATTGCATGGTTTTGCCTTTCAGAAAGGGTGCGGTTTGTTCAAAGGTAAAAACATGATTAAGAAGATCCAGCTTTGTCTGAGATGATACCAGCAACCCTGTTCTTCATACAAGATTGTCTTCAATAGCTATGAGCAGAATTGTCTGCATCACTGATATATTCCATATTTCTTCATATCTCAGATGATACGTATACATACATATTAAGAGAGATATGGGAAGCACTGGATCATCTCTGTCCTATAAAGGTACATTTTGGGCAGCACCATACCAACTGAACATTGAGTATCTCTCCCTATTACAATTCATCTCTGCTTACTTTACACTTAATTTAATAAAGATATTTTAAAAGTAGCAATGCATACCTTGTGTCCATAGGTCTATAAATGACTTTATTGCTAAGTTTGGTATAAGAGGGTTGATCTGCAAATCCTTTCTTGACACTGATATCAGCTACATATATGTTCCCATCAAAAATTAAATCCATTTGAATGAGCTAAATGGAACCTGACTGTTTGGTCTTAAGAAACGCTGTGACCTTTTGCACTGAGCTGAAGAAAATAATCAACATAACATGCTGTTTTATGTTTCCCGATCCTCATTTTGATTCTATCAGAAAGGCTCTGCGTTATGAGAAGGGCTGCTAGGGCTGCTAACAGCATGCTTATTTCATATTTCCGTAAATCTATCTTCATTTAATGATTCTGAAGCAGCTCGATTAGCATGATGAGTATAGTTTGGAAAATAAATCTGTTCCCGCAGTAAAGATACTGACGTGAAATTCAAGAGAATTTCAGTTTCTAACTCCAATGCTCACTTTTGGCATGACTTTGTAAAGTGATTCAGGTTACGTGCTTCACTTCTCTATTGGCAAAATTATGATTTCATCTTCCTTTCACCTTTTCCTAGCTAAAGTCTGGGTGTCTGGACAAGATTTAGGACAGGTCCCAAGGTGCTTCAAGCACTCCTGTAATACAGTTTGTTTTTGTGTGGTATATCTGGACGGCAGAAAAAAGCTGCTGGTGTCTGGGGTAATTCTGGATTTTATAAATGCCAAAGTTTTTATCAGCTCCAGGACACTGTTATTACCAGGTTAGTAGGGAGCAACAAGTCATCATCATCACTGCTGTGAAAAGTGTTCTCTTTCTTTTTATGCCTCTTTATTTCTTTGTTTCTCAGTCTGCTGTTGCTGAGGAAATATTATCCCCTGCTCCTACAGTGAGCAATTTTTATGTAGTTTTTGCCCTGTAGTCTTTTGTCCAAATAGTCCAAATTCTCTCCTGCTTTTATCCTCTCTCTGCAAAGAAGACTCTCATATAACCACATCCATAAGGACTCAGGATGAGGACCAGATATAGGGAGGAACCAGACAAAGATTCAAAGAGCAGAAGACCCGAAGAAGCAGATGAACCAAGGAGTGCTGGATATCTTTAGCACATCCAGCAGCCATGGTTGTATTTCTGCCCAGTGCTGGCAGTGCCCACTTACCACTCCTCTACCCCATGCGGTCTCTTTGCACCTGTGCATTTCACACCCAATCTTTTTCTCTCTTTTACTCTTCCCTGGTCCCCACCCAGAAGCTGTAGCACTTATCCACTGTAAAACAACCCTCTCCATTACTCCTCTTCTACACAAAATTTAGATGCCCTTTATTTGGTCCATTTATATTCTTTACTCCTTCTTCACTCTGTCTGTTTTGCTGCTCAGGTCTGCACATTATCTGCAGGGATTATCCGCACCTCTGTACACAGTGAGGTTCCGGCATTGCCTGGGTTTTCATCACGACCAGATTAAACACAATCAGTGGCATTAAATGGCATAATGAAGGACAAGGCAGACTGAGTAGCTGAGTGGGCAGGCTGAGCATGGATGCTTGTATGCACAGCTATGAAAAGAAGAGCCAGTCAGCCCGGGGACGTGGGATGCACACTGTAAAAGGAATAATCATGAGACTACCGGGCTATCTGTCCCACCACACCATGCTGACTGTTAGATTGCGTGCCCAGAAATGACAGCAGGGCTGGGGTTCAGTGAGTGAGTGCCAGTAATTGATCCTGAGGACTAATCTGATGATGTCCAAAAAAATATATATTTTTAAAAATGGTAAAAAGCATCCTTACAGCAAAAGAGGCATGGAATGTGTCACCTCTGTGTTAGTCAGTGCCTCCCTAACCATCTCACCCTTACCCAGGCAAGAGTCAGGAGGCCGAGATGTGCCTTCCCACCAGGAGGCTGGCTAGGAACAACCTTTACAGCCTGCCTGCTTACTCAGTGGCCTGGCAATTGGCTTGTTGCTCCAGATGCAACTACAAATATACCCAGTGGGGCAATTTCTAAAATGTCTACCTTGTCCCTTGAGAGTTTGCTTTCAAAGTTGGCTGATATCACTGGGGAGACTGAGGGCCTGATTCTCTTCTCACACACCCTGGGTACATGCAAGAGTCTTTGCTGCGAAGGGATGTATTTCTGGCACTCCATGTATCCGTGTGACCCTCCTTAATCTGAGTCAGATGTCTGATGTAAAGACTGACAGGTGGCAGAAGGCACAATTTCCATGCGGTAATGGCACTAGATCTCGTGTTAGTCCTGAAGGATGAAGACCTGTCTGTATCTCAGACCCAGAGGACTGTGTGGCATCGCTGCGCTGCAGTGTTAGGAAAGACAAATGAGATCTGGGGAGGCACAAGTTGAGGTGTCTTCCTCCTCCGGTGGGGATGACTATGTATTAACGTCCTAATAAAATTCCTTTCACCAGGCTGTGCACAGGTCCCATCACTCATGCTCAGAAATGATGAATTCAAAGTACAGCAAACGCCGGGGAGAACATTTACTGGGTAAGGGTCTACCTCGAGACAGAAAGCTGCAGAGCACAGCCTGGTGACTAGAGCAAAAAGAGGGCTGAGAAGGGAAACGATCAGCCAGAAAAACACCATGAAGGGACAAAATCCTGTCTGAAAGAAAAACAAATATGTATAAACCAGCTGCAAATAATTTGGGGCTGGAAATGAACCACAGCTTAATACTGCTGGGGCAGAGCCCTTGTATAGGGGGGATGTCAGGAATCAGGGGGGATGTCAGGGATCGGGGGGGATGTCAGGGATCAGCATCGCTGCCCGAGGCCGGTTCCCACCCGAGCAGGGCAGCGATGCCCCAGCTGCTGGGGCCGGGAACCTTTCAGGATTGTGCCTCTGCGCGTTGTGCTCATATTTGTGCCTTCCCAGTCGCTAAAACCATGCAAATAGGGCGAAGCTGTCCATGCTTAGGAAATCCCAACGTTTTACAACCAAGACCCTCGCACAGACCCCACTAAAACCCACCTCACCGACCCCCAGGGGTGCGGCATGACTCACTCCGATGCCTCAGCCCCCCCCCAAAAAAAACCTCCCCGCGGGCGCCATACGGGGCCGGGCACGGGCACGGGCACCCCGCCCGCCCCCTCGGAGCCCCCGACGGGGGCGTGCAGGACATCGGGGGGGTCTGGGGGGGATGTCGTAGGGGCTGCGTCAGCGGGAGCCCGGCGGCGATTGGGGGAGGCCGCGCTCTGCCCGCGTTCCCTAATTATAAAGTGCCGCCGCCCGCAGCCGCTCGGCGCCCCCCCGGCGCTCACCGAGGCCGTCCTCGGTGCCCCCCTCCCCGTCCCCAGCGCGGAGTCTCTCTCCGGGGGCGCAGGCTGCCCAGCCCCGCTATAAAAGGGCTGCGGATCCGACGCCGGCACCGCAGCAAGGCTCAAAAACCCGCCCGGAGCCCCGAGGGGAGGCAGTGCGTGAGTGAACCGGCGGGGGTGGCGGGGGGACCCGCCGCACCGGTGGCTTTGTGCTCCGGAGACGGGAGATGAGGCTGGGGATGGGCGGCCGGGGTGGGGCGGGGAGGTTTGGATGGAGTGGTTTGGGACGGAGCGGTTTGGAATGCAGCGTTTGGGATGGGGCATTTTGGGATGGGGAGTTTGGGGATGGAGCGTTTTGGAATGGAGCATTTTGGGATGGAGCGTTTTAGTATGGAGTGTTTTAGGATGGAGCATTTCGGGATGGAGAGGTCCGGGATGGAGCACTTGGAACTGAGTGTTTTGGGATGGAGCGCTCCGGGATGGAGTATTTTGGGACGGGGCGGTTTTGGGATGGAGCGGTTTGGGACGGAGCGGTTTGGGACGGGGTGTTTGGGGATGGAGCATTTGGGATGGAGCATCTGGGACAGAGCGTTTGGGTATGGAGCATTTGGGAATGGAGCATTTGGGAATGGAGCATTTGGGATGGATCGGTTTGGGATAGGGCATTTTGGGATGGGGCGTTTGGGATGGAGCGCTCCGGGATGGAGTATTTTGGGACGGGGCGTTTTGGGACGGAGCATTTCGGGACGCAGCATTTCGGGATGAAGCATTTCGGATGCAGCATTTCGGGACGAGCGCTGCCCAGGACGGGAGTTTAGGGTCGGGGCGGCTCCGCTCCCCCTCCAGTCACAGCGTCCCGGGGGTTTTGGGGGGATGAAGGGGGGGGGGGGGGGGGCGGCTGCCGTCTGACCTCTCTCTCTCTGCCTCTCTCTCCCCTTCCCGCAGCCCCATGGCGTTGCTCCTGCGGCTCGGCTGCTCGCTGCTGGCGCTCAGCACCTGCCTGCTCCCGCGGGTGCGGGCCGACTGCGGCCGCGAGTGCGCGACCTGCGCGTACCGCCTGGGGCCCCGCGCAGACATCCACCCGCTGGTAAGGCGCCGGGGGGCCGGGATCCACCCCCTCCCGTCCAGAGTCCCCTTTCTGGGGGACAGCGGGCCGAGAGAAGGGGAAAAATAAGACACAGTGAGGACGAGGATGGGGTTTTGAAGGGGGGAGAGAGCACCGCAGAGAGCCCCCAGCCCGGCGCTGTTTGGAGGGGACACCCCCCCCCCCCCCCCCCCCCGGGGGGGAGAGAGGAGAAAGTCGAGTGAAAACTGAAGGGGAAAGGGAATTGTGGCCGGAGGGCAGCTCCGCCGGGACCCTCCGTGCCCCCCGCCTTTGCTCGGCCCTTGCCGTGGGCGAGGGGAGCGGGGCACCCCCGGCACAGCGCGCCCCCGGGGGCCCTGAAAGCGAAATGGAGATTGGGGGCTGTGCCTGGAAACTTGGCCGAAATCTGGCGAAAAGGGAGGTTCGAGCCCAAATCGAACAGCTCCTGCTGCTCTCCCTCCCGGTGCTGCTGTGCAATTAGGAATACGCCTGTAAAAAAGTCTCTGACACTGCGGCATCTCCCGAGGTAAATCATGTTAAAAAACAGAACGCAGGGTGTTGTTGTTTTTTTCTTAATCCGTACTTTTAATGATATTGAAATGATTAAATGGCATATTCACAGAGCCAGCTCAACTCGAAATTTAAGCATCGGGATCAGTGCTGGGCTGGGGTCCCTCAGACCCCCCTGAGGAACGCAGGAACTCGGGCTGCCAAGTCCTCAGCCAGCGGTTCCTGCAGTTCCTGACCTCAAATAGAGGCGATGCTGAGGCATCAGGCTCTCAGCACTGCCAGATGTTCAGGAAAGTTTTCCTCCTAAGGCGTCATCGGTTACTTGGAAGCAAAAGAAAAAGGAAGGACTGAACCTATTCTGTGCAGAATAAGGAGTCACCAAGTATTTCTGCTTAGTCTAAAGCAAGGACTCGCTGCTAACCACAGCAGGTTTATAACGGCAATATTCTTAGGGTGGCTGGCCAACAGTCCAAAAGAGGTTCTGTATACCTATACTTAACCCTTCAAGCTTTCAATCAAACTTTAGCTTTAATATTAACCATGAAAAAGAAAAAAAAAAAGAAAAAGGTGGTAATCTGCCCTTTTGGAGGGAGGGCTGCGTGCTTTTTTGGTTGTCTGTAGTCTCTCTTGCATACCCTTCAGTAATTGTTCAAGAAATAATTAAAGTTCCACTCCATGACAACACTTATTAGTTGAAATGGGGAAAGAAGCAATGTGCCATAACATATATTTCTTACACAGGTACAAACAGTTTCTGGAAACAAATGTTTCCAGACACTAGCATCTAGTAATATCAGAACCGGTATTATCATATTGTATCTGTAAGATATAACCTGGTCATTCATACACACAAGATGGCATATGTTCACTTAGCAATATGCTATTTAAACTAACTGAGAAGTGAAGAACAAGGGAAAGACGTGGTTTTGCTTTGACTTGGAGCAATTTCAAGGTCAGGCTGAAGCTGAGACCAAATTCTCTTTATTGCATAACTATAGTATATAGCAATAAGTATGTAGTACCTGTTAAAGTAAATTATTGTGTTGCAAAGTACATAAATCCATGTAATTTTCTTGTGATCATATAAAAAACTGTATGTAAATTTCTGAGAATAAAACAGCTCAACAGACAGGTAAGGCCAGAGGTAGTGAGCTGGTCAGCTAACTATTGAGAGAATTATGCTGAGATTTCATTTCACACTTTTAAAGTATACTGAGATCCTTAGAAGTCACCATCTATAGGCAAAATAACTGTTTCTATTACTAAAAATATTGGTGATTTCTTTTTAATTATTTTTTTTTTTACATGAAAACTGTGGCAAAGAACAAAAATATTGGATTCACCTTTCTGCAGATGAAGAGTTTGGTTTCACAAGGGGTAAATCTCCCAACACAAAAGTAGCTAAAATGTATGTTAATATTGACAGGTTATATGATATGCATACTGGTGTTGACAGCATTTTTGTCTTAGCCTCAGTAATTTCTTTTCCCGTCAGAAGCAACACAGCTTGGGATTTTTTTCCCTCTTCCTGATGATCACTGCTTAGTAAGTCAAACTAGCAAAATCAGAAGTTTGATCTGCCTCAGGAAGTCTGTATTTCTACATTTGAATTGGTACACATTTGAAAGATGTGCTCCATAAACTAAATCAAATTATAATAGACAGAAATAGAGCCTTTAGAGCTATGCAGTGTGTTGAAGATACCAAGCAGCACAGTATACAATGCAGCTGGCTTCTTTGCAACAATGATGCTGCTTTATTAGTTCTAAGTGGCTTTGTTCCCGAAATTTCTGAATGTTACTTTTAATGATGAAGATTGCATACACTTCTACACACTCCTTATGAAATGAACCACAATTGGATTTTAACTGTCCATTAGTAAATAGAAACGTTCATAAAAATGCACCCTACTGTAAGGGAGGTGCAGGAACTGTACATACAGCTTGCTTTGAAACAGAATCACTGGGACAGCCTTGCCATGCGAGACCCATGATCCAACTGGTCTGGTACTCTCTCTCTTAGAGTGGAGATGCCACGTCCTTTGCAGAAGGATATGAAAGCCTTCAGAGCAGCCCTTCCTGAAGAGCTGTCTTTCCAAGCCACTCGGAGAGAGGCTCGCTCATGGCCTTTTAAAAGCAAGAAAAGCTATGACAAGGTGACAGTGAGGTGTTTGTTGCTATCAAGTCATTCTCAGCAAACCCCATCCGTTTTTCAGGCATGTACACTGGAATGTGAAGGAAAGCTGCCTTCTGCCAAGGCCTGGGAGACCTGCAAGGAGCTCCTGCAGCTGACAAAGCTGGACCTTTCTGAGGATGGCAGCGTTGCTCCAGGAGACAAGAAAGAGCTGGACGAGAACCATTTGCTTGCAAAGAAGTATGGAGGCTTCATGAAAAGATACGGAGGGTTCATGAAGAAAATGGATGAGCTCTATCGGGTAGAACCAGAGGATGAAGCTAATGGAGGAGAGATCCTGGCTAAGAGGTATGGAGGGTTCATGAAGAAAGACTCAGATGACGATGCCCTGGCTAATTCCTCTGACCTGCTGAAAGAGCTTTTAGGAACAGGGGATAACCCTGAAGCAGGGCATTACCGAGAAATAAGTGAAAATGATGGAGACATCAACAAAAGGTACGGAGGTTTCATGAGAAGCATAAAGCGCAGCCCAGAACTGGAAGACGAAGCCAAAGAGCTGCAAAAGAGATACGGTGGCTTCATGAGAAGAGTGGGCAGGCCAGAGTGGTGGCTGGATTACCAGAAACGGTACGGTGGGTTTCTTAAGCGCTTCGCCGACTCCATTCTCCCTTCAGAAGAAGATGGGGAAACTTATTCCAAAGAGGTCCCAGAGATGGAAAAGAGATATGGTGGATTTATGAGATTTTAATATCTTTCCCTTTATCCCTTTTGTCCTAAATGAGAGAGACTGCCTTATTGGTCATAACTTATTGTAACGTGTTGCTTGTACTGTACAGTTTTTTACTGTCCTGGTTAATGATGCAACCTGCGATCTGTTGTTCCAGGTCCCGTGTTCTTTCAAGTCAAATAGCTAACTTCTGTTTTAGTCAAGTTTCAGTCTGTATTGTAGTTACCATGCTATTTTGATTACTGTATTCATTTTCTTTAATCAGGAAGTACATCTACAGTAGAATTGCTTAACTGTATATATAATAAATTCTTCATCCTAATGCATAACTTCTGCAGTGCTTTTTTCCTGTTATTTAATCAAACATAATATGAATTTTTCTTAACACTAAGCAGAGTAATGCCAACCTCTTTTCTATAATTACAGAATTTGTACTGCACACACAACTGAAACAAATTTTTGTCTCAGTTTTCTCAGATCCTTAGAATAGAGGAACAATAAACGTGCTTTAAAGGGGATATAATTGGATTTGCTCTAACTGCTCTCATTTTAACCGATTAGCTGAATCTACGGTGCTTAACCATTTCACGCAAAAACAGTTCATAAAAATCTTTGACTTAAAGATCTAAAAAAATTTATCCAGTGCACAATACAATGCCACATCTATTTAGTTACATCTCTTATCCAATATAGGATTGTACATTTGGCCTTTAAGTTATAAACACTAACTCAAAAAGCAGTAAGTGAATTTATGCAAAATAAACATGATCAACAACTGCATTTTTTTTCCAAAAATCTGATTTTACAGAGCGCCTGATATGACTTTCTGTGGAGGAGCTTTCCATTTGATTCCTCAGCTGACAAAAAGCACTTAGGCACTACTGAAATATGGGAAACTGCTGGTCAGTCTTTTCTGTTTCAAATGAAAGCAGTGTAAGTAAATCGGAGAGCAAATGGAAAACCCATCACTGATGCTATAGATCTTTTGGCATTTACATAGGCAGCAGATAACATCAAAGGGCAGATCCCATCCCCATGTATGCATCTTTGTATAATTCTGCCTGACTATCCCCTCAGCTTCCTAGATCAGGTGTACCAGCATTTTTCTCCCACCTACTGCTACCAATTACGTCACACTTGCAATAACATGGTAAAAAAATCTTTGGCCACTGGCACTGAATAATTTCAGGACATATGACCAAGATTTTTAAAACCACAAGTCTTATACTTAAAAATTTCTGCAGTCAAAATCTTCAAAGCTGTTTAGATATCTGATTATTACTGAAATAGTGTATGGGAGCTAGATGCCTAAAACCACCCGTGGCTCTGGATTCAGTATCTGTATCTCAGATTTGCACAGTAACAACTATTGACACAAAGGGCAGCTTAAGGGTCTGACTTTTCTCCAATTTCAAGTCAGTGGGGTCTTCTGGGTGCTCAGTACTTTTAAATTAAAAGTTAGTTGTTTAAATGCACACTTAAAAGCCTAATCATGTACAACTAGTTTTTGTCTTGGCCTTCAGAGGATGATAGAGGTTGTCTGAAGTGGCCAAAATCCTGCTGAAGAGTTGATAAACTGCAAGGTGTTCCTTTTCCTTCAGTAAAAACCATGGCATCCATTTTCCTGTTCCTGCTGCACATCACTGATGACACCAAATTTTAAAGGGAAAAAGATACAGGTGCCCCATGTCCTTCTCAGGGTTCATTTGTGTTCCCTATCACCTTTCTGGAGAGTTTTTCCCACACTCTGATGTTTCACGCTGTTGAAAGATCAGAGGATCTTTCAACATTTATTCATTTCTCCCCAAAGCTCTCTTCTTTCTAATTTAGCCGGAGAAAGGCCCTTGCCAGACTGTAATTAAAACGAGTCCTGTTGCACTCCTTTGATGATGCAAAAGGTTTACCAGTTGTTGTCACCTATCCTTCATAGCTAGCAATGTTGTGATTTAATAAGGAATAAAAATCCCAAAATCCTAGTGATCTAGTATGTACCTTACAGAAAGAAGTGTTTTGATCTAAACCTTCCTGTTTATATCAATGTATATAGTAAAAAAGTACTTGATACTAAGTACATCTAATGGGGATATACGAATGCAGCCCAAAAGGAGTGAGGGCAAGCAAATGGGTGGAATATGTCTCCTCCAAGGTTGAACAGGCAGGTGGCAATGTACATGGGAGGGGGACAAGACTCTAATTCCCTGAATAAAACAGCAAAACTGAATGGTCTTCATTCCTTCTATTATAATCTAAAGCCTTTTCAGTCAGACACTATTTTTCTTTTAAATAAGTATAACTAAAAAAATGTGAAATTAGAATACAATCTAAATTCTTCTGCTGTCATGGAATTTCTTATCTTAGGACTTTGAGTTATGCCATCACTTAGAGACTCTCTAACACTGAAGTGTCCTAACATTCTCAGTAATTAGCATTTCAGATGAAATCAGCTCAAAATGTTCTAGTAAATCAAGCAAGGTTCCCTGACGTCCACTTTACTAAATCATGAGTCTAAACATAGGCTAAAGATTAGGTCTGCAGGGCTGGGAGATGAAAAAGGGTTCAAAGGTCTCACGCTTGGTCCAAGTTCTCAAAGTGTCCCGTAATTTTCCTCTTACAGTACATTCCTAGAACTGTAACTTCTTCAGATTATTCAGACAGCTGTATTGCTTTATTGAATAAAAAGTGGAAAAGAGGAAAGCCTGATGTCTGGAAAGAAAATTAATTGCAAAAATATTCTCAAGGAATAAATGTCACCCTGAGACCAAAATCCAGATTATACATTTTCTTTCCATGGCTTTTATCATCTTTCTTGGAATCATTATATGGCAGCCAGTATTCCAGAGTTAAATCATATATGGTACCATTGGTCTGAATACCAAGTGTAACAAAAACTGAATAGGAACAATGAATGGTGGAAGGGTCAAGACCCATCAAAGAGATTAATGCCTTTGCATGAGGAACAAAAGAAAGAAAAAGATAGTCTAGGTAAGGATGAGTTGGACTTTTTCATAGGAACTACTTAGAGGAAAGAAGCAAAAAAAAAAATATATGATTTCCTGAACCAAATGCAGTTCACATACGGGAACCGATCGTGACGGAGAGAGAAGCTGATGCACAGAATGGTTTCTGAGTACAAAACTGCATGCAACTGGACCTCTGCCTTAAAACCTAAGCTTAAATCTTGAGGTAATGAGAAAAGGTCACAGTGCCATTCCTGCATTCTCAGATGAACTATTCTATCAGATGAAATATGGAGAGCATAATTTCAAATTTCCTGTATATTTTTGTTAAATTATATTTAATATGTAGTACGATTCACAATAAATATAAATAACTATAAATTATTATTACAATAATTACTTTGTATAAGTATAATATTTTACTTATAATTGTTTATAATCATTTCATAACTACAAGTAATTATAGCATAAATGTTAACTGTTTCAGATAATGTTTCCCCAGATAGAATCTTTATAAGAACAGAAACATATTCTAATTTAATAAACTGAAATAAATATTATTAATCTGTGTTCAGTATAGACTCTAAATATGCACTGGCTCATTTTATTTCTGAACTGGACTTAATTTAACAAGAACCAAAGTGTTCAATGTACAATGTATAAGGGCCTCTCTGTCATTAAGGATGACTTTGGAGGCCTATGTATAAGGCAGAATGACAAATTCATAGTGCAGCTCTCCAGTTGGTGTAAACATCTCAGCACCACAGAAAGTTTTCTTTACAGCCTTCTTCCTCAAGTACTGCAGGGCTCAGCTGGACACAAACAGCCAGATCCCTTCTTATGCCAAAACGAGCATCCCAGAATTTTCAAATTAAAAGACAAATAAATAGTTACGATTCCTGATCCTAGGTTGCCTTGAAAATGAAGAAATTCCTGGCATAAGTTAGCTGGCCCCAAAACCCATCTTATTTACAGCGGCATTCTGGGACAACTCCAAGGAGCAAACCACATTTCTCACCTTTTCAAACACTCAAGCGGAGTCTTAATGGAAGAAGACTCATGAAGACCTTGAAGACTGATGATTCAAGCATCCCCGAAGAGATCCTTCTACCCAACCAAGCTTTGCAGTCTGTTCTTTTCCTCCAAGAGCAGCCACTTGGGCAGTGCACTGGGTGAGTTTTCTCCACTTTTTTTCTGCAGGCCTACCACCTCTTGTAGAAACACCTGTGTCCACACACAGCCTTGGCTGCAATTACGCCTCCCACAATGCTGATGTTTGCTTTCTGACCAAAACCATAAAAAGAATTGCATACACGTAGCTGGAAAAAGACCAAGACCTCCAGTTCCAGATCCTAAATATGGAGGCTATGTGGCTGTTTTCAGGTTTTCTGCTTCTAATATTTTGATCACAAACTTTTGCTGCCCACAGCACTAAAAATAGTTACACATATCAAGAAGAATGGGCTACATCATATCTGTATAATAACTGTGTATCATAGTATCATAACTTAATTGCAGTTATAGTCCACTACTCCACTTGCCTGCTCAGGGTAGGGAGCTATCATGAGCCTTGATGTAAACAACGAACAGGGTAGCAAAGCCTGCTGTAAATCATTAATCCGAGCATTCAATTACTAATCCCATCAGCCTCATTTCAAGCACACTGACAGTAGCATATCCAATTAACTGTTGCTATAGAAAACAAAATTGCTTAGAGATATTTGACAGAGAAATCTTTACTGGCCCAGCAGGGATTTCGACTGAATTTGTTTAATTAGATTGTGACTTTACCTAAATTGAGCATTTACTGTAATCCCTGCTGAAACCACATGATGAAATCTTGCAGGGTTAACACAAAAGCACATCACTATGCTAAATGCTTTGGTAAAAGCATTGCACTACACTGCTGCCTTAAGGAGAAGGCTGGCATACGTAGATTGCACGCAGATTATAAGTGCTAAACTTTCTTGTAGGTATCCACACTTGTAAGTGTACAAGGATATACATGCTCTTTGCCTCTTGCCTTTCTGCCATTAATCTCTTTCTTGATATGGGCTTCTCCAGCCTCATAGTGACAGTTTCCAGAAGATCCTACAAGCATTTATTTTCCTAGTAAATTAAAATGTATGCAATGACTTACACTCCAAGCCTGCAGTGAGGACTGTGTGCAGACCTCTGACCAGAGCTCATCGTGATTCCAGTCCTCCTAAAACTACAGCTTACTGAATTATGAAAACTGTTCCTAGACTCCGATGGGAACCTGCATCCTAACTCTTAGATTTAATGTTTCTGGAAAATATTCTAAAACAGTTATTTGGGTAATGCTTTTCTTTCTCTCATCAGCAGAAGACAATTGCAGGAACAGTCTAAATAATAGGCGAATTTCTCTCATAAAAGCAGTTGAGTAAGGTAAGCCATATAAGCTTTTCTTAGAATACATACAACAGGATATTTCAATCATGACCTGCAGTTTAAATGGGTTTTCCAGTAGGCCTTTCACATTTCTCCACATTCCCATTTTCATCTCCGCAAATAACTACCTGACAAGGGTGGAAAATAGGGCTGAAATTTCAACTGCACCACATTTCTCCAGCTAGAAGAATATTCAGCAGCAGATTTTTTTTATTGTATTTTTTGTTAATATGGCATAGCTGTCATGCTGTGACAGCTAATGACACAGTTAATGCGACAAAGTCATTCTCAGAAAGTGATTAACTCATTCTTTTCCTGTCAGCCAGAAAAAAAAGAAGAAAAAGAAAGAAAGAAAAAAAAAAGCTGTCAGCTTCCATCTGAACGTAAGCAGTGGAAACCAGCCAAAGTGAAGAACTTTTATGGGAGCCTATGCAATATTTAAATTTTTCCCACTGAGTTGTGGATACACAGAGCTGAGCTATGGGAGACGTTCCACTCCCAGATATCCAGCATACTGAGTTTCACCATAGCTACAGAGACCAGAATTCCTTGAGTGGGGTTCTTGGACTAGATTAAGAGGTTCAGTAGTGGTAGCTTCTCCTTCCGAATTATTCAGTGACCCCTCAAACTCAAGGAGTTTTATCAGAATGGCATAAAATAGATCTGTTCACAGCACCATGACCATTCACAGCTCATAGGTTCTGTCAACACCTTCCAAACATACAGCTACCTTCATTGCCCTGACATCAGTCCTTGTGAGCCCTCAAGAGTTTAAATTCCCTGGTGAGGTCTGGACAAAAGACGCAGCATCATGCTGATGTATCTGCTTCTCTACCCTGTTCAATTAATGTGAATACCATCATCAGTTCTCTCAATATCTTAATGAAAAGAGCAGTTAAGTCACTAACTAACCTTAACCCTAGGCAAAATAAACAGGCATAGCAGTAGGTACAGAGAAATACTTAAAGGAAATAATTTTCAGACTAATATCCCTCACTACTGAAGACATCTGTCCCTCAAATTACTGAACAGCTTTGAGTTCGCCTGCGGTTCTCTGGCAGTGTTAGTACACTCCAGTTGTTCTGGTCTCCTAGTTGCGCTGCTTCCTGGCATCATTATTCTTTGTTTGTTGATTTTCAGACTATTTGGTTGTTAAAGTTCATTAGATGCATCGAGTCATGCCTTGAGAAAGTTCCAACTACTATAAAACATAGCAGTCTGTCTCCCTAAGCGCTCAGACATCCATCAGCACGCCCCCTTTGCCTTCTGCTATCTCACTGCTGTTGGAGTTCAGAATCCAGCTCAGAGTCCCTGATCTCAAAATGAAAGTCCCTCCTGAGCAGGAAAACTGCCTTTCCCTCCCTCTAGCCATCCCTGGTAGGCTATGCAGCAGCACAGTGACACTGGGTACTGTTCAGTCAGGCTCTACAAGATCAGAGAACCCACTTCTGTAGTCCTCAGCAGTAATGCCACTAATGTAAGAACTCATTTTTTCAGTATACAAAAAGAAGGACAAATTATTCAGGAGTACGTTCAAGTGCACATTATACCCACGTGCAAAGAAACAACCAATGCAAATGAAATAGCCCAGTTGCTTATTGTCTGAGCTACAAAGGATTAAAGAGAAAAAAGAATATGTAGTTCCATAGTCATAAATAATTTCAGTCTTTTCACTTAATCGGGTGGCAGGGTATACTATTTGGCAAAAAGAACTAGCCAGACTACATAAGAAAAGACTCTGTGTGTCTGATTAACTTACAAAAGACATCATTCTCCTCCCCAGCTTCTCCTCCTGAGGAATATGGTCATTTCACCCTGGGAAGCAGTGCCAGTTTTAGGCCTGCCTATATACAAGAAAAAACTTCATAATTTGTCCTCTGCTCATTTGCTTAAGCCTGCCTGTCTCCAAGGTTTCTGTTTTTTGTTGTTGTTTATTTTTTTTCTTGGGAAGAGCACAGTGAACAGCAGCTTTTCCTAAATGACACACATTTCTAAGGATTTGGGGTTCTGTAGCTTAAATCCTACAAATGTCTTTAGGCACAACAATGCCAAGCTCTATGCTTTGTGCCCTCTTCCTATCTTGCATTGGTGCCCTGGGTAACTTACTCCAGATACGATTACACCATCATAGATATCACGTCTGTGTACCACCAGGTCACAATGAGCACAACCTCAGTGCTGGTTAGGGATATACTCCAAGCATCACAGCCATGGCTTGGTAGTCACCTTTTGATCAATGTGGTAATTACCAATTGGCAGAACATTAAGCACCTGCAGGGTTAATGGTAGATGCAGATGAGCTCCAGCTTTGAAGATGTCTGTGGCATGCACAGGCCTGCCAAGGCAGGCCTACCTACCCAGCTGTAGAGATCTGAGCCACAAAGTCTCTGTAGGCTCAAAGTAGGAGGGTTGAAATCCATCTTTACAATAGTAAAAGTGTTGCTTCACTGTCTGTGAGAAATACAAATCCTCCCATAACCAGAGTAGCCTGTAATCATCTTATCTTACGGATCATGCCCCAAAAGCATTGCAACATCAATCTCCTACAGCAACTCATGGCTTTCACTTCAACACATGGATTAGAAATTAAATTAGTTTGGCTAACTGTGTGATGAAGTTTATTGAACTTGTAAGAAAACAAGAAAAAA
Organism: Anser cygnoides; assembly: GCF_040182565.1. Classification (NCBI taxonomy): domain Eukaryota; kingdom Metazoa; phylum Chordata; class Aves; order Anseriformes; family Anatidae; genus Anser; species Anser cygnoides. The sequence goes on along the minus strand of NC_089874.1, from coordinate 123,166,603 downwards.
ACACAGGAAAGAGATCCTCTTTGCTCCCTACTATTCATTTAAAAAAAAAAAAAAAGCTGCTAATGCTTTGATTCAGGATACGATAGCAAAGTTTTGTGAGCTTTTCCTCTTCGTTTACAGGGCATACAGTAACCTCCCCCCTAACCCTGATCAACTGCATCTTGAGGCGGAAATGACCAGCTTCACTGCAAAGTGACTTCAGATTCATTCCTTCTACAGCTTCCCTATAAGCAAGGCAAGACCTTTAGCATCACTTATTCAAAGTGCAAAGTGCAACAAATAAATACTGTCCTCTTTATTTGCCTTTTTACATAAACAGCATGTGGAAAATGTCACAGTGATCATGACAAACTCAGAACATAACAGTAAAAAGCAAGAGTATGAAGGGCTCAGTAGGAACATGGCTTTCTATACAGTCTTCCAATTCTTATTAAAAATAAAAATAAAAAACGACACGAGTGATGCAGGATTGTGAGCATAAAGCTGGATAACGTATGTGTGAAAAACTGAGGAACTGCAACTGTCATCTTAAAAGTATGAAGCAATGATAACCGAGAATTTGTCATTTGGCAGCCCAGGGGTTGCAGAACGTGGCATGGTGCATGCCCCATCAGCTGGGCAAGGACCCGACCCATCCACCCTTTGTAATCCTATATGATTTCCTAGCAGGGAGACAAAGGCATACATTTTTCTTAGATATTGCGCTGTTCAGTTTGGCAACTATTTTCCTTTTCGTTATTTTTATCGAGACTCGTGTAAATACAATATTCAACACAGAGCTTTGACCTTTTTTGCCTATTTGACAGAATGCCACTGAAATGTTTCAATAACGTAGACCTTACCATTAAAAGGATGCTATATATACAGGAAATGGTCTGGTCGAAATGCAGGATAAGATACAAGGATCCTAACTTGTAGGGCCATGATGTTCAGTATAGCTGACAAATTAAAATATGTGATGTGATTTCTGCCACACAACATCAGAAAATATACATTGCTTAAATACATTCTTGCTGCCTGCTTTCTGAAATAGCAAATCACATTTTATGCTAAACAGCATACTGTGCTTCTAAGGCTGATATCACCCCAGTGTTTTCAAGTACGTTTTTCTTCAGCTAATACCAATTTACTATGAAAACAAACTACTCTATAAACATTGCCACAACATACATATATAAAATGTATGTTAATAAACCTTCTAAAAGGCCTAGATTGAAACTGATGTCTCTGGAATGAAACAGCAGGTGTATAGGATCTAGCAGATCTCTCTCTCTAATACCACAAGAAGCTGCCAGCTTTCACAAAACGTCTTTAGTCACATTTTCTATTTATGCAAAAGAATAATGTAAATGAAATAGCTGTTTGAAAGTCAATCTCTTTTTTTAGACAACATCTCAGTGCTTTGAAGTGCCAGTAAGATGCTGTATTTCCAGGTTTTTAAAAGAGAAGAACAATCTTTGTGCCTGAAAAATTATGTTCAACTTCAGAAGCATCCAGAAGACACTGAGGTTCCTGAGATTATCAGGTGTTTTACCCTTCAAGATGTTCATCCTATACCTACTTCCTCCACAAAATAAATAAATAAATAAATAAAATAAAACCTTGTGTTGGGGAAACAATGCTTACTACTGGTCCTGCAAATGGGACTGGAAAGCAGATTGCCTTATATTTTGCTCTTTTTAGAGCAACCTTGGTTCTCTGGGACACTGATGAAGAAGGTAACAAACAGACAAGCAAACCAGACAGAAAAAAATGGAGCTAAACAAGTGTTTGCCTTCCACTGTGAATGCAGCAGCAGGAAGCAGGTCTATGAACAGGAAGACAAGGTAAGATATAGCTTCTGGGTTCTGATTTGGTTTCTTGCTTGTGATTTTCTGCTTTCTTATAATGGTATATGCTATTGAAATATTTTTTCAGACATAGAATCTTAGAAACTACACATTCAATAACTGGAAGTAATCATGTAGGGCGATTATTTTTCTCTTCTTGGCAACTTCTAGATGGAACTTAAACTATTTTTGCCATAAAGTAACTGGGTTTAATCTGCTCCATTACTTGTCCACTTCCAGTCTTCATTGTGAGGTGGCAGCTTCCTTTACGTCAAAAGTATGGTATAGGGCAGAGGTTAACCCCATGAATGAACTTGCTAGACTTTTAAATTTCTGTAAGATATCAAGAAACAACAAAAAAAAAAAGTGGGAAAATGTAAGCAGGAGGAGGTCCCTTTCATTTGACCATCTGTTTAGAGAAATGTAGATCTGTAAGGGTGAGGTTGGGTGCAATGGTTTCAGAAACATGATCAGGACATGGCTGTTTTCCAGTCAAACTGACGATTCAACTTTATTTTTTGGTCAATCCACCGGTAAAGTAAGGTAGACAAAAACTCCATTTTAAATGAGACTCTTCTGCTCTGCTGACTGCAAACTGTTATGCTTTGCAAACTGTTACATTTTTTTCTATCATCAGAGTCCAACTTCTGGACTCTTGTTATTTTGCTACTTATTTTTACTCCTCCTTAAACTGTCTATGTACCGCCTGAAAATATTTCCCATTGTAACCTCACTTATAATCCATAGTTACTCATTCTGACATTTTGTGCAAGGATAAATTCTTCTATTGCTTAATTTTCAGTATATGTATATCATTCTTAAGTCACGTCTTTGACATTCTCCATCTGAAGGTGTTGAGCAGAGGAATGAGCAAAAGTCTTTCACGTGGTAGTTTCACACTGATGGCTCGCTAATAAGCTCCACCACGCCGCTCACTCACTCCACCTTCTCAAAAGAATAGGGGGAGAAAATATGGTGGAAAAAGGCTCATGGGTTGAGATCAGGACAGGGAGACCACTCAGCAATTATCATCACGGGCAAACAGACTTACCATAGGGAGATTAATATAATTTATTGCCTATCAGTAGCAGACTAGAGCATTGAGAAACTAAAAGCACACTCAAAACACCTTCCCCCTATCCACCTTCTTCCACCTCCTCCCCCCAAGTGGCTCCCCCCTGCTCCTGCGTGGGCTCCTCTCCACGGGCTGCAGCTCCGGCCCGGGGCCTGCTCCTGCGGGGGCTCTCCATGGGCCGCAGCCTCCTCCAGGCCACATCCACCTGCTCCACCGGGGGCTCCTCCACGGGCTGCAGCGTGGAGATCTGCTCCGTGTGGGACCCACGGGCTGCAGGGGGACAGCCTGCTCCACCAGGGGCCTCTCCACAGGCCGCAGGGGAACTGCTGCTGCCTGCCTGGAGCACCTCCTGCCCTCCTGCTGCACTGACCTGGGGGGCTGCATGGCTGCTTCTCACCCCTCTCTCTTCCAGCTGCTGTTGTGCAGCATTTTTTTCCCTTTCTTAAATCCCAGAGGCCCAGCCAGCATTGCTCCCTCTCTTGGCTCTGGTCAGCAGCAGGTCCCTTTTGGAGCTGGCTGGGGCCAGGTCTGATCTAACACAGGGCAACTGCTGCTGGACTCTTCTCACAGAGGCCACCCCTGCAGCCCCCCAGCTACCAAAACCTTGCCACGTAAACCCAATACGCACATGAATGTTGATAGACTGCTTTGGAATAGCCTTGAAATGTAAGAATGATTAATTTTCTTTGTGTTGTCAGGCAGGCTTTTTGTTTTGTGGTTGTTGCTTTTAATTTCAATCAAAATATGTTAATTCAGAACACAGGTATGAGAGTTTGAAATGAATATTTTTCAACAAGAAACAGCACTGATGGAAAGTACTTCAAGAGAGTAACTTGGATTCCGTATCTGCACGTACGTGGGACCACAGTTCTCATGCTTGCAATCAAAAAGGTACTATTTTACTTGCACGTGTTAGCAGTACTTTGGGGCATAGCCAACTAACAGGGCATGGGAGAAGAATTCTTGTTGGGGCCACTGGTGTTAGATATTAAGAACCACAAGTGGTTTCATAATACTACTTGAACAGTGTGATCAAGGATGTATCATACCATAATAGCACGCCTGCAGAGATGAGCACCTTCTGGCCTGTGCTGACCCAGTCCACCATGTTCTAGGAGGATGATCTTTGTCAGTTATTGGGGTAGTACAGATAACATGATCCTCACCATCTAAGTCTCTGATTACTACTTCTACAATTTCATTCCCTGTAAAAGAATTACAGTTATTTGATCGTTCTTAATATCAAGATCTTAATATGCTATCACATCCCAGCAAGATGAAGAATCAGTCTGAGCAACTTGTGATCAGTACTTCAAATATGATAATTGATCCTTATTTGAAATGGTACTATAAATCAAACTGCCATTCTTCTAGAATGCTCTTCCTGAGGGGAAAAAAAAAAGAAAAAAAAAAAAAAAAAAAGAATTTACCAAGATGAAATCTCTTTTAAAAAAATAACATTTTAAATTATCATTTAATCCCCATTCCCATAAATGCTACCTGCTTCTTGCAAAGACATACACCAAAATGATTAATTTAAGCTAACGTAAGTAATATCTCTGTTGAACTTTTCTGTTGATGGTGTATGTTTTGAAATGATCTTTATTCTTATTTTAACAGAGGATCAAACTGTTTGCTTTGTGCACTCAAATAATTCTCAGTTTCTGAACACTTTAACTGAATCAGCTACGGGGCTCCAGCCTGCATAATGTGCTGTGCCCATATTAGCAGCAAACATTTTAAATATCTACGAGTAGAAACTCAAAGAGCTCTTTCATATTCATGAATTGGTGTTAAGTTGTTAAAATATTGTTAATTCTACCAGGTATTTTCATGAATTGACAGTCATGTAGGGGCCTGAATTTTATTTTATTTTTTAACATAAGACCTTTTCAGCCAGGGGCCTTCTCTACTATTGGAAATACATTCAACTGTTTATTGGTAATATGAAAAGTCTTGAGCCTGGACACAGTAGATAAAACAATAGCAGAAAAATTATATTAAATTATTTGGATTTATTTGGTATATTCACTGCAGAAAAATGTACATATTTTCCCATAAAATTGAAGCTTTCTTTCTCGGAAGCAATTTTGAGGCTCTGAAGGAAGAGGCTAAAGTTTATTCTAAAGAATAAACTGATGAAGTCAATAGTAACAGATTCTCAGAATTAGAAGTTTCCACATGGGAACTCTGAAGGAAATCAGATATGGATGTCATGAACTATAAATGCATAGGTGATGTATTGCTAATGACAGGCTTCAGTGTCCAAATATGTGTAGCAAATATGTCAATGTTCAAAAGCACTTGAGAAGACACCATGAAACTACAAACCTGTCAGACAGAAAATTGGTACAAACAATAACAACAACAATAATAAACAAGTTAATGGGCACCTGGAGAAATATATAATAAAGAATAATCAGCTTAAGTTTTTGTAAATGAAAGTCAGGCTTCCCACAGTTTTGGGGGTAATGAGTAAAAAGCTCAAATGAAACCAGATCTAATAAATTGCTGCTGTCTGTGAAGCTATTTGTCATGTGAAGAAAAGAGGATTATCATAGAGATCGGCAGAGTGGTTAAAAGACATGAGAAAGGAGAAAGCTTAGACATCTGCCATACTCAGCGGTGTGCAGATTTGCACTCTCTTGTGCAGATGGAAAGGTGCTGGTATCTGAGCCCTGCCGCCTATGACAAGGACAAAGCCTGACACAGCTCAAGGAGTATCAAAACATTCTTCAATGAACACTAAGGCTCCCTGAGAGAGTCAAAGCAAGGTTGAATGTTGAGGCATCAGACCCAAGCACCCATTTCCAAGTTGCCAGACAGCAGCAAATCTTTTTACACTTTTGTAATCATTCTATGATTTTGACATACCAAGTAACCATTTGCCTCTGGTGCAGAAATCTCTGCTGTGAGCCTGATTCCTAATACTGTAAGTAAATCATGACCATGTGCTTTGATATAAATCCAAAGTATGGAACAGAATCTCTGTATTACAAACACAAATGAAGTTAATGCTTATTTTAGCTTTCTCTCCAAGTGATATATCTACTTCATGGTATATGCATCTGTACTCAGTGCATTGGTGTCCCCCAAGGATCTGCACTGATATCTCTCCTGTTCAGTATAAATGACTTGGAAAGGGGGGTTTACTAAGGAATACATATTATCTCACAATACCAGAAATAGGCAAAAATAAATATTCAGGTTGTAATGCTAAAGAATGCTCGCAGTGCACAATAAAACTGTACCTCATTCCCACAGGTTCCTGTGGAAACCAAAAGTATTCTTGAGTTCAGGAAGCAATTAGAGAAATTATTGGGGGGAAAAAAAATCATCATGAGGTTACATTAAATACAAAGATAGAAGTAACGTATCTGGCTCAGGAGGGTCCTAAGCTGCAGAATGTGAAAAGCTGAAGAGTACACTGGAGGAGATGTTAGTGTCCTTGTCCACCATGAGACAAAGGCTCTGGGGCTAGGCGTACCTTTGAACTGCTACAATAAAACAGTTCTTACATACTTACTTTTCCAGTATAGATATAAATAATTTCAAATATCACTACACGATTTCATAAATGAAGCACGAGAGGCAAGGATACCTTCTCATGCTTTCTGTTTATCTTTTTTTAAATTCAGGTTAAATGAGAAGTTGGGGATGTTACTGTTCTAAACAATAATGCTGACATATTGCTTGCCAGTTGTGAAATTCCAAATGCAGATTTAAAAAAAAAAAAAAAGTCAACTTCCTGTCTCAAGTCTGGGTAATGTATATATTTTCTCTCCTGGGTGCCTGAAATGCACAGGCAAATATTTCAGTCAGAGAATCTCCTCAGTGCCACATACCTCGGGTACCCAATTTAGAAGAGGGCTGGGAAGTGCCTTGAATGGGGAAAGTCCATTTTTTTAATCATCCTGTAACTGGACATACACCAAATTGACAGTGTGACCCAGTATGTCTCAGTAATGTTCTCAAAAACTTGTCCAGGTACTCTGCTAAATCCAAAGTCTTTGTGCAGCCATATCGTGAAGCGTGCTCTGTCAGCTGTGGCTGCAGCTAGTGCTGACACGATGGCTTGTGGCTTTTCTGCTGCTGACACTTGCTGGCATCAGAGAGCTTTTTCTAATGGTCCTGTAGCATTCAGCGAGGCACAACCATGCTGCTTGGTGTCAGTCTTCAGGTTGTGCTTTCATTCCTAGTCAGTATCTTCTTAACATACGTAGAAAACTAATCAAAATAGTATCACAGAATCACAGAATTACAGAGTGTATGTATTATCTTTGCTTTGTTTTCATCCCTATGAAGGAATTCGCTGTTATCTGGGGACCCAGGTGTCCCTTAGGAGATTTTTCTTGTGAGGGAGTTACCCTTGCCCCCTCTCATATTTGTTGTTTATAGGCCTGAGTGAGCAGCCTGCATCAAGGAAAAATGTAGCATCACAAACTCCTCACTAAATGTCATTTTTCACTGGAAAATCATCGCAGGCAAAATCTTCTAATCATTTCCCAGCCCACAGTGCATCATTCTTCCCCATAACCAAAGGTACGGGGGGAGATGCTCTTCTGGACAGGTGGGAAGTGACAGAGGACAGCAGGACAGTGACTGTGGGCCCCCAACCAAAACAGCATGAACTAGGCGCACATCTGGAGTGACGTACATTGCAGCACATCGCAGCTATTGAAAAGAAAAATGTAATTATTCTTGTCTTTTTTCTTCTTATTTCAACTCGTAAAACACTAGTGTCCTCCTTAGGTAATTGTTATCAACCACAGTGGTGGTTTGGGGGCCCAGAGCTGTCAGGAAGTACGGTTTGTAATAAATAGGGCCCGGAGCCAGCTGACGTTCCCTTGATGTGTTGACTTCTAGCTCCCTCTTGTGTACCAAATCTTTACTGACAGACAGACTACTCAAAACATGAGGAAACAGCAGGCAGAGAAAATATAAACTTCACTACTTTTAATAACATGATTTTAATGCTGACAGATCTTCATATGAAGGGTTGTCATTCAAATAAATGTCTCCTATTTATTAATTATTTCATAGATGGCAAATCAGTTGGGTTTCTTGTATAATGATGCTCCAGAGAGTAATTCATGTTGTAAAATCTAATTTGGAATGCAACATTTTTGAAACATCTAGCTGTAATGATATTTTTTTAATACACCTCCTAGAATTGCAAGGCCTTTTTTCCAGCCATGATCAACTGTAATCATGAACACCTGGTTAGCGTGGCAAGTGCAGCAGGAATCTTGCGAGTCTACAAAACATCGGAGTGCTATTACGAATTAGATCTACGTGCCAATACCATTCCCTGGAGATCTCAGAAATGCTTGGCTTAAGCAGTTTGTACTGACACATCGAGACTCGCAAAGAGCCTGCAGTTATGAAAGGTGGTGGCATATCAAAGGGGAGGATGGTGGTAGGTTGCCTGTGTGGCACAGGGAGCTCACTGCAGATTTTCTTGGCTGACTGCAGCCTGTCTTATCTCCGCAGAAGAAGGACAATACATCTTGTAGGTGTTAAGTGGAAGGGAGCCCCGCGTACAGGTTGTCTAACAATTCCTGTTGCCAGTTTTTCTGTGGATGGATATTCAGAGTCCTGAGCGGGACCTGGGACTATACACTTGATTGGAAAATGGCTTTCAGGTTCAGGAGGCTTTTTGGCAGAATTTTCATCAAAAATCATTCAAATGAGCTGTGTTTTAAGCTATGTAACCACTCCATATTCTCATCTGTTTCACTCAGGAAAGCTGGCTGCTACAGTCCTGCCCATTTCATCAGCCTGTGTGTGCTACCCAAACTCTCTTAATTCTTTCTGACTAGAGCTTTCAGATTGCCCTATGAGAATGTGAACTGCATATTAATAAGTGCATTTTGTTTCTTCTGCCAATTGATAGTGTTACTTGGGTGTACATTTGCCACCTATTACTATTGGGTCAGATTCAATATTGATAAAAGATCACATTCAGCTTTCTTCATTTAACCATAATGTCTATAAGAGCAGACCATCCAATCCAGGCATTATAACTTTTTACACATTAGCTGTGTACTTTTAGGTTGTATCATTCCATCCATTGCAGGTAAGTTCCTGAAGAATAAGAAACTGTTTGAAGACAGCTTTTGAACTGTTAGCAGAAGTGGGTTTAATTGTACCTAATATCTGTTTTCACACACATTTGAAATGCCATAGGAAACTACATGTAAACTCCTGTCTTAAAATAAAGTTTTTACAGTTGCAAAATTGTAGTATAATGTAGGTTGGGAAAAATCTTTGGAGTTCATTTGGTCCAAACCTCCAAATAAAAGCAGGCCCAATTTGGATCAGGTTGCACGGGACCTTGTGAAGTCAAGTTTTGATTGTCTCCAATAAAAGAGATTACATATGTTCATCAAGCAATACAAATTAGATGAGATTCAGTCTTCCCAGGCTAACAAGATGGTATTGTAGGTACAAAGCAATATCAGAAGAAGAAGTAATGGGTTGAAGCAGTATTTACAAGTAGGGTGTTTAGATTTTATGACTATAAATAGTTCTTACTGACATGTTAACTGTGATATCAAAAGGTGAAGACCATTCTGAACTGAAAGAATGCCTGGTTTGTAGATGAGTGTCTGGAAATGCATATAAAATGTTAAATCAGCCCATCTTTTTATATAGTTCACTGAAAAATCCTCTGGAAATTATGAATCTTAACCTTAGATACATGTGCATCAATCATGGTAGGGGCCACTAACCTTCAGGGTTATTATTACCAGTATGCATAGTATCCTTAAAATACTAAGTCAAGACTGCTAATATATAACTAATTAGTACCAGGACTTAAATAGTATTACAAAACATTAAATTCTGTATATAATACTATGGTGCTTTTGAGATAGTTTTAATCTTTCTTTCTTTCTCTACTTTTCAGATTATTCTGGAAGTAAACATGCAGTCATCACAATGATGGAAGCCTTAGATTCAGAGTTATATCATGGAAGAAAACGCAGCTTTAAAAACACAATCATTTGTCCTTCTTTTATTAATACTAAATTAGCTAGAGGTTTTCAAACCCAGTTAATGAAACTTACATTATGTTTTATCTCAAGCAAAAAGTAATCACTAGTCACTAGATATGCCATATATAGTCTCTAGCTATTATAGGGGTGATTTTCTTTTCAGTTCAGTATTTTTGCCCCATTTGCACACAGAACTGTTTCTCTTGGTTGACAAATCCCAGATTTGCATACAATTAATAACTGACATGTATAAGAGACTGCGTAATAACCTTGCAATCAAGGAATGGTTAGGGATGCATGGCAGTATTTAAGGCAATTTGTCAGTAGAATGGGGACTGCTGAGGGTCTTTGCTCCAAGTACTTTTGGCACCATCATTATAGTTACGGCTGCCAGGATACCTGTCACCTATGATTATTAACAATGCCCCAGTATTAGCAGGTACTTCTCTGAGTGAGAATAGTTCTGGTGATATTATCTGGTAGGTTGCCATATTGTAGTGACAGGAGAGGTTGCAGGCATGGATTTAGCCATTGCAGAAGTGGATTATCAGCCGTCTTGGTTCTTCAGTGCTCTGTTCCTGCTTCCACTGCTCATCATCCTGAAATAGCATATTTTATACAGAGCTCCTGGCTGTAAACAGGCCCGGGTCTGGTCTATTTAGTTGTCAACCCAACCTCTACAGAAGAAAAGAAGGAGGTGTGAAGAGGACTGAATTCTTATGCACAGAACATCATATACCACAGATGAGCTGGGAAGTTTTCAACACCATAATCAATGTAGGCACAAACTTCATTAGGGTCTGAGCAGGGCTTGCATAAAAGTTAGGTATTGGTAATTAAAATTCACAACATCACAAAACTTCTCAATTTATTTTGATCATAGAAAGAACAAATTGGATTGGAGACTCCTGTCCAGGACGACATGAGGGGAAAGAGGGAAATTCTTGTATTAAATGATTTCTGTGCTAGAATACAACTCAAAAGTAAAGTTTTATAATTCCATAATGCTTTATTTCTTGTTTCACCAGAAACCAACTTTTACTTCCTGCTTATGATGCAGAGTATGTAGCCAGCAAAAACATGGATGCAATTCAAAAGGAAAAGTTGTATCTATTTATGCCTTTGATATTACTCTTTTTGGCTTTTAAAATATAAAATTGTGTCTTCTGTCTTTTATCGTTTCATTCTTTCCTTTTCCATATGCCTGCAAAATCAGCAGGGAGGTTTAGTTAAAATGTTCCTTTAGTTAGCATCCCTGCAGTCAAACCAGCTGTATGAATTCAGTTATGAAGAAACGGTGTTTTTAATTTTTAATAATTTAGGTGACTAGCATTCCTCTTGCAGCTTCTGTCTCTAATATACTTAAGGTATAGTTGGGTATAGAAATCAAAATTTTTCATGGGATGGTTCACTGGGAACGCTGTGGACTAGAAGCTGTGTGCTTCCCATAACCACCTCCACTAATGGCTGGGCTTTTCACAAAATTGTTCAGTCTGTATTAATTTTTCCCATTTGTAGCATAGGAGTGACAAATGCATTATTGCCAGACCTTAGAAGCATTGTGCACATTATGAATTTATATGCATTTATTTAATAAAGTGCATTTTTCTAATTAAAAAAATAAAAATAAAAAAATGAGGCTGAGCCTTTGTCTCATCGGTTTCATTCCTTGAAAAATAGTACTGGTTATCCATCCAATCTTACCCGGAGATCCCCAGCAACTTGGATAAAGTTGTTGATCAAAAGAAAAAGGATTGAAAGCAAATTATTCTTAGGACCTCGAGTGCCATCTGATTTTTTTCAGTGAAGAAAAAAAAAAAAAAAAGCATGTTCATTCTTTGACAGAAAATTTGCTTCTTGTATAATTTTTGACAATGGTCAGCATGCAATATAATTCTAAATAACTGTCCTTTAATACTGATTCTCAGCCACAACCCGCTGTCTCATTTTGTGACAGCATTCTACTTACATATTTATCTGAGCTCTCAGTAAAAGTCAGTAAATCCAGGCAGGGATGTTTGACTTCATCTCCTACTCTTTGAATTCTCAATTTCTGAGCAAAATCTCAAAACATGAGAAGAAGGAACTATTGTTCACGCAGAAAGAAAAGCCATAAAAAATTTAACATCTTTCACATTTTAAAAATCTTAGAAAGTGTAAATAATCCCCCTCTAAAGATTTAGTGAAGCATTACCACTTACAGTAAAGAAACAAGCCATAAAGAATTCAACTGTCTCTCAATGAAAATGAAGCTAGCACAAAACAGTCCTAAGGGAAAAAAATCCAAAGATAAATTCTAGAATTAGTCACACAAAAGTATGTGCTGGTACCCATCAGTAAAACATACCTTTTGAGAGCATATTTTGCTTATACAGGAAGCTGTAGAATCAACTGTCTTATAAAGAACATCAGTCATATTCAAATTACAATCTTTTGGAGGAAAGGAAAATTTGAATAATACTAGGTCCCTTTGTAACATAACAAAAATCTTTAAATAAACGGGTGTCAACCACACACAACTTTAATTTCTCAGCAATCTCTGTAATATCTTGGACATTTCCATGCCACTCTGTGACACGACCTGAGCGCCTCAGATGGAGCTCCGGTGGTCTTGGCCATACACAGTACACTCTGACTCCTGATTCCCAGACGAGCAGAGAGAGGCTCATTGCAGCAGCTTGTCTTATTACATCCGCAGGCTGGATGGCTCAGGGCAGCTTAGTTCTTGTCCCACATCAAAGCTTCTTCTGGAGGAAGAGGTTTTTTAAAAACCTCTGCAGAAACCAGTGTATATTGTTTGATGTGAGATAACGTATACCATAGATATTGTTATGCGGTACCCTTCTAGACTCGGACCTAAAATGTCTGCATGTAGTTCTTGGGTATGTGATGCACAGTCATAGCCAGCTCGGGATAACCATCTGAAATACACAGCTCTAGTGAAGACAGACATTGTGTGGAGATGGGGATGTAGCCTTTATATTTGATCAAATGGTTTAATCCCACTGTTCTGATATCCTCATCTCTAACCTGGGAAGGAAAAAAATAGTGAAAGTGACGTAAAGTACAAATATATTGTCTCTGTTTTCACTCTTACAAGCTGTGGACAAGGAGGCTTCATGCTTATACAATTTTTCAGACTAACCAGAAGTAGAAACTTCATCTCTTTATTTTTATACAGAGAAAAAATGTTATTGATCTCTATATTATGTCATGATTTTCAATACTTTATATAATTTCATGAGGTAGAAAAGGCCTAAATCAATCCAAATTGCTCGGTTATTAACAGATCAAAATTCTACCTTGATTACTACTATAGATTTTTCTAGTTCCTTTCTTCAGTCAGTAAAGTGTCTCTGTTCAATACTTCAGATATTTCAGGATGCCACAGACTGCTAATAACAAATAATGGTTTAAATTTAGAAAAATAATGAATACATATCTAATTGCCATTTAACAAATGCACAGAAATGTCGCTGAAGCCACGCAGATGATCAGGTGGTTATCCTTTTCATTAACTAACCTCAGCTGACAGTACTGCCTGAGAGAGCAGTGATTTAAACAGTCACAAGGCATTGCTCAACGATTTCATAAACTCCATGCTTCCCGTACGTTCACTGATCAAACACATTGTGTTGGTGGAAGTGCCATTCTAGCAGCTCCTCTATCACTTAGTCCATCACAGCCTTCACAGAAATGTTGTTAACAAATGAACTGTTAATATTTCCAGTATGCATTTTGAGTGCCCTTTATTTCATCATTCTCCTGATTTCTTACTGCTGTCAGGTTTAGGATGAGATGAATCCTACCCAGCAATGCCGCCTCTGTTGCATTGCCTGTAAGGGAGCCTAGACAGATTGTGCAGGTACAGGTGCATACATCGTAGATGTCTCCTTAGGATTACATGAATTCCCCATATAGCAGGGTGGCCTTCCTATCTAATAGAGGGAAGACTCAGAAATCTCAGATGGTAATTTTTTCACTGCACCACTGTAGCAATTCTTCATTTGAAGTGTTGCTTGTCATTCCACCAAGCCACAGGCTGATGATTAGAAGTATTTCTTCACAAAATTGTTCTATGCTACTAGTAGTTCAGACATTCAGGGAAAACATGGTTGCTGTTCTGATATCCACACTTGTAATTTGGAAAGCACAGAAAATACAGTGACATAATATATGTGTAAAGGTATTGCTTCTATTTTTCACTCATGAGAGATAAAGAGATGATGTAGGGACAGAAACTGATGTTTTATTCCTGATTTCTTTCTCCTGTTTCTCAATTCCTCAGTCAAAATAAAAAGACTCACAAATCATAAAAACTGATTATTTTTGATAATTACTACAAAATATTTTTTTACTGTTAACATTTTAAAATCATTAGCATTTTAATTATAAACTCATGGCCTTACAAATGCATTTTTATGAAGTACAGGCAAGTCAGGCAAGTCATTAGTTCCATATCCAGAAACTACTCAACAAATAACAATGTTAAATGATTTATCTTTTAGCTAACTCAGCTCCTTCTAGAAGATGCATTTTTAAAGTAGCAGCAATGATAGATAGGCCCAGTACAAATAACAGAGATGTTGACACACAATAATGCTCCGTTATCTAAACCGCCCCACCTGGTAATTAAGAACTAAACAACTGCTGTGAAATACTTCCATGCTCTAAGACACTAAGAGCTCTGTAGCACCTCAGCTGCTGTCAATGTTGCCCATGCATTAGTTCCAGCCATTTTCCTACATTACAGTTTTGGTGGGGGGGTGGATTTTTCTCTTCCTTCAGACCTTATAGTAAGCCAAGTTGCTCTGTTGTGCCTTGCTAAAGTTAAACTTTCGCAGTACTTTATCACCAGAAGAACATATCCAAAATAGATTCTATGAATTTGGTTCTAAATCCCCTTGGTTTTCATTTTATCAAGAAAGACCTGATATAATTTTCAGCTCTATTATAATATATTTTAATGTCCTTCCTGAGTTTTTGACATTAGAGAATATACACAAAGTTCAGTTGACCTATAAAGTGATTTTAGTCTAGTACAGTAGAAGGAAAGCACACATATAATTAACACAAAGTACCAAAATATGAAAGGGTATGTGTGTGTGTGTGTGTGTGTGTGTAAATATATTAATGGTGTAGCTGTAGCAGTTGACCTATGTATATCTGAAAGTGGGTCTCCAGAAGTTTTTAATTCTTGAAATTTCTCCAGTTGAGTCACACGTACTGACTTTTACAGAAAAAGAAAAAAAAAAAAGTCAAATTTGTGTTTTTAAAACACATGACATAATGCTTCTTTTCTCACTTTTGTTTTTTTTTCCTTTTATTAAAATAAATACAAATTTCATGCAGATGCAAGTGTATATATTCTTATTTTATACTTACACACATGCTTTCCTTTCTGCAATAGAGGGAGTTAAAGTAGGCTAAAGTGTAAGCAGTGTCTTCTGTTGGATGATATGCTAGGAAGCAACAGAAAATAAAGAAAGAGGATGCATCCTCCTTCAGAAGTGGCAGTCGTGAAAAAAAGTCTTTGAAAGATACTGAGATCCTGACAGCAAATAAGCGTAAAGTAGGAAATCGGGTTAGACCCGATGGCTCCTTCATTATCTGAAGTCCTTCAATACCTAGCTTAAATTTTCCGGCACGTTGAAGGAACAGTGGTGCCTTTACCGCTAAAGTGGTAAATTTGAGAGTCCCAAAATTAATCAACTACCTTAAATTAAGAGCAGAACCGTGTCTCTAATCATGCCTCCTTCACACTCAGGAGGTGAGCTCCCACACTTTAATCCCACGTGGAAGTGGAAATTAGAAAAAAATTGTTTCCGTTTAATATTTAAGCTGTGTAACATTGGACCATGCTTTCCTTATATATATTTCCTTATGTCTGCCACCTCATAAACTGGTGATGTTACCTTAAGATATGTAATTTTTAATATATAAATATATTCTTTATGTTACTTAATAAATAATGCATAATACTTAATACATAATACATAAATAATTCTTTAATATATATATGACATTAATTTCATCATAGCTGATTGCTTTCTATGCAGACTTTACAGTGGCTTTCTAAATAATGATTTCTTTCAATTTTCATTTTTTATAGTTTCCTTTCCAAAGAAAGTTGGAAAACTTCTTCTTCCAAAGAAAGTCCATAAGTTTAGAGTTAGTTTAGAGAGTTGGTAACCACTGCAATAACTGATTAAGAATCAGGAAGAAAAACACCATTTCTTTTATGTAAGAAACAAGGTTATTTGTTTATCAACAGAAGCATTAAACAGAATTACTAGATAACAACCTACATAATTTTGGAATAATTGTACATTTCTCACAATGTAAAACATACGTGATTTCAACCACACATATCTGCAACTGATGTATTGTTTGAGTATATTCTCATCACACGCACTTTGTAAATGAAAGGCATGTTTCCAGCTTGGCGATGGCATCATACCTAATGATTCTAATGCTGATTGATTAGATTTGGTGGTTAGTATTCCACCAAATGCAAAATACTTTAAAAATAGCTCCTTTAACATTATTGCAACATAGATGCATTCAGATACTTATCAATATAACCTATTAAAAATCTAAGTAGAAAGTGCAGATTATGAACACTAGGAGATTTTGAGAATACTAGACTTGTAACATGGTGTTTCTCTTGTACTATTAATGGGAATTGTCAACTTTCTGGGAAAATACAAGGAAGAAATATTTAGCATTGAATAGTATTACATGTAAAAGTGAGAGGTGTGACATTTTTAGCTCTTCAGTACACATAAATCCTTTTTTGTCCTAGTATTTTGCTTCAATTAAATATTTTCGCTTACAGCTTCTTAGCTTTCTTATTAGAGAATTATCCTTTGTGTTCTTCATATGCAACTCAAAAACTACCTCAGAGACGTTTCAGTCCCTGGGATTCTTCTCTGAGACTTTTGTATTATCCATATTTCCTCCACACAAAAAGAGCACTGCTGAGAAAGTTTAGCTGCAGATGGGATTAAAAGGCAGCATGCCTTAAACCGGGATATGGTTGAAGCTACCATAGTGCTCTAGGTCATTGACAAGGCAAGCAACACAGAGACACTTTGTTTACTCAGAAAAAAATAAGGCAAAACAAATGTTTGCCCACTGGCATGAGTGCAGAAAAAGGGTAAAACAGAATTTCTTGCTTATATGTTGTTCTTCTGCAGAGGAGTAAATCTTTTCAGACTATGTTTTGTTAAGTGACACTTGGAAAAGGTGATTAACCACATAGAACTAGGATATTTTTCTAATTCTACAAAGAAGTTGTAGGCAATATTTAAGCTGTGTCTCTGATGAATAGCCTAATGTGCCCTGGAAGCTGTTCCACCTAAGTTTTCCTGTAAAATACATAAACTGCTCTGGTCAAAGATCAGAATTACATGTAGCAATTGAAGTTTTATGCTTTTTTTGGCTTCCTGAGAATCAAAATTTTTAACAGGTTACCAAGGAAAAATGAAAAGCAGCAAAGTTGTTTCTGCTTTCATCCTCTATGCTTAGTCAAATGTATATCAGCAGTGCAATGCTTTGGGGGATGACTAGAAACAAGGACAGTGTTAGTTTCTCCGCTGAGTTGATGACTTATGCTTGGCTGTTACGGTAAGCGTAAAACTGTGCTTGTGGTGTTCACTAGGCAGTACATCACAGGCACACATCACAGGCTAGACCCCGCTTGGCTCTTTAAGTGCACTTTCTCCTCATCTTTGCTGGCGGGGTCCCAAATGTTGCTAAAATGTAACAGTAAAATAATATTCCACTCGTTGTAAACATGACAAGATCCATTTTCAAATCCTCCTGACTATTAAATCAAACCCATTTATTAGAGGCAAAGACTACAAAAACTCTTTCTTATAAGGAATACTTGTTTCCAGATATATTTCTTTCAGCCTGTCATAGTCAGAAAGAACTAACCAGTTTTCCTAAAACTATAAACCACAATAAGGTAATGAAAACCAACAAAATAGAAAGCTATATGGAAAACTGTTTTTATCATCTGTGCCAAACCGGTCTGCAAACCATAAGGTGTGGGAGAACATTTTTGTTTCCTTCATGAGACATGACTTTTATCAAAGGACAGCAAGGAATTGCAGTCACACATCACAATTTGGGGAGAAAGTGCTAACAATTTGACAGAAAGGGGATTTATCCTCAGCAGGTGACGGCAGAATGAATTACTGCCTCTGTATTACCGACAGGCATCTCAGGAAGGAAAGTAAGAAAAAGCTATAGAAAGACACTTAACCTTTTATACTTCTTTTCCCCACCAAAACTCTGCATAGGTTCAGAGGATTTGGACCCCTGCTGAAGTATGGTGAGATCCAGAGCACAGTGGAGGCTGTTGGAGAGCTCGAGGTTGACCAGGTAACTCCGTCCTGCCCTTCACCGATGGGAACATTTTCTGTCACTGTTCACAGACAAATGCAGACACCCAACCACACTTTTGGCCCTTTATGTTAGAGCATGTAAAGCTGCTCAGAATTCCCCAGGCATTAGAAAAGATACCTATAATTTATGTTACCTCAAATAACAGAGGACTGCCCTCCCACTTTTCACTTCTCTCAGGAGATGGAGCTACCAGGTAGGTATGTGGCATCAGAGCTCTCCATACCTGGGTGCTTTCCACAGCTACACAGAAGTCAGGGAGAGGCTGATGTCCACGTCACGATTTGTTCTTCCCAGAGCACTGGGGTTTTCAGCTCGCCACAGTGCCAGTCTTCCCACAGATGACTCTGATCTAAAAAGTAAAGATTCTTAGTATTTCCCTTAATTTAAAGTTTATGAAAAAAATGCATTCTCCTGTAAAGTATTTTCCTTCTTTAGCACCAATCAAATTATATTTAAAGGGTCATTAACTTGTCCCATTTGATTAACTAGTCCTCTGAACTGGACTAGCCTTAGCTGGTATCAGTCAGGTGGAAAGTCTCATTTAATGCAGCAACCCTCAGTATACACTGTCACAACTCAGTCTGTGATACCAATGACCTCCTGGCTCCCAATAAATATGGGAAAGAAAATCAGAGCTGGCAATCATTTTAAGAAATACGTAGTCTTGCCTTATTAGAAAGGTCTTGGGTGACACCATAGCCCCAAACAACTTAGTAGTTGACAGAAATAACCATAAAAATGTCTAATTCAGTGGTTATACACATTTCCATGCAAGCTAAAAGTGTTCCCACAAGACTGATATATCCCTAGCCTTCTTCTGGCCCCCAGTGTACTTTTCCCATCATGATTCTGAGGAAAAGGGACCAAGGGAGGAGTAGGTGACTCAGAAAAAGGAAAAGTCAGTCTGAAGCTGGCTGCTACCATTCTTAGCACAAACTAAAACAAACAGTTAAAATAGTTGTCTTTGTTTGGAAGCAAGGACGCCTCCTCTGAAAACTGCTACTTTGCGAGCTGCTGCACCACACTGAGAGGCAGCAAAGCTGTCTTCACTGTCAGTAAAATTCCCCAACTGGACCCAAAGTGGGAGAAATACAGGGGTTTCTGGTGCTTTTTGTAGGCACTCTCTTTTTAACCAGTCAAGGTGAAATAGGTTTAATAAATAAATGTCTATGACTCTATGGCATCTATTCTCAGATGTCCTATTTTTCTCACAAAAACACAGAATGAAGAATACCAGTTAAATGAATTGGAGTCTTTCCCAGTTTTTCCTTCTAAATATTATGAGGTTGTTTGCTTCGCTCACACATGAACGTCTTCCTTTTCATCACCAGAAACCACTGAAGCACTCTCCTGAGCTCAAACAGCAGAAGGAACATTTGCTGGTGATGCTTGCTTACATTCAAAGTATATTACACAGAATTACAGCATACTCTAGACTGAAGATCTAACTGTGCAGCACTTATTTATACTAATCTGTATTCTCCCACCTGAATGTCCCACAGCAGTAAGTATGTGATTGGTCTCACTTGATTTTGGCTAGCTGAAGGACAGGCGGCAGACCCAAGCTACTCGCTTCATTGCCTGATTGTTTTATGGCAGCATGAATCCTTCTGCAGCAATTTATTTCTACCAGCCAATGAAGAAGTTTGGATGATTTTCCTATCCTGAGGTGTCTGTTTCAATCGCTAAAAATGGGGTGGAGGAATTCCACTCTGTGTTCTTAGGGTTATGAGTTCAAATATTTGGGCTTTGACTATTCATCATGAAAGAGACAGGAAGCATCGTTACATAACAATTTATATGCAAGTTCAATGTGGTCTTAAAAATTAAGTATTTAGCACCAAAACATCACAATGGTGTTGATGTGTTTAATTTTTCCTTCTTTCTTCGCTTCATAGATTAGCATTTATTTAGAGTTAATACACTTGTAATAATTGGGTAGGCTGGAAACAACAGACTCAGAGGTGAATGCTGCAGGCAGTGCAAGCATTACAACAACTGAAGTCTTTCCGATGATTATTGAATTAGCTGCAGGTGTTCAAACGCATTTATTTTAGGTAAGCAGCCTTCCTCTGGTAAAATCTGCCTCACGTCACAGTCTCTGCAGAGATAAGTGCCAAGGGAACGATGTTTATGCATTACAGGACATTATCCTCTCTGGGCTGCAAGGAGTGCTTCTGAACAAGCCACGGCAAACGTGTTCCCAGCTAGATGGATTTCTTGCCATTTCTCATCCACATCTCTGGAAAGGCAAACCTGTCATGAAAAATACTGATGAAGACATGAAGTTTGGGTTCAAATTCTGTTTGTTTTGTTTTGTTTTGTTTTGTTTTGTTTTTAATCTCTTATCGCATGGAATTGCTGGAGTACTTTATAAAGAGTGCTTTGTGTGTTACCTAGAACTGATGTTTTTCATTTACGAAAACTAAAGCTGCCACAGGATAAAACAATGATGGTCCTTGTATGGATAAATAACTACATACAAGGTAGGACTATTAGCAAGAAGGAACAGCAGGTGGAAACCAACCGCAGAGGGCCGGGACTCAGCTCCCCGGCAAGCGGGGCCCCCCGAGAGCCGTGCCCAGCTCCTCCCGGTCCTCACACAGACCCGCCTCAAACTCCCGGGCCCTTTTCTGGCCGGGCGGCGCTGAGGGGCCGGGCCGAGCCCCGCCGCCGCCGTTCCCCTGCTCGGCCCGCTGCGGCCTGCAGGTGGCGGCCCCGGCCCGGCCCTGCCTCGGGCCTTGGCTCCGGACCTGATCCCGAGCGGAGCGCGGCCCGGGGAGGGGGGCCGGCTGCGGCCCAGGGGCTGCCGGCCCCCGGGGGAAGGGACCGGGGGCAGCGCCGGGCTGCACCTGCAGCGGCCAGGCTGCGGCCTCCGCAACGCTTGGCGTGAAACCTGAAAGGCAGAAGGCTCACTTTTCCCTTCCCTTCCCTTCCCTTCCCTTCCCTTCCCTTCCCTTCCCTTCCCTTCCCTTCCCTTCCCTTCCCTTCCCCTTTTCCTCTTTTTTCCAAGCTGCCAGTGGCTTCTGTTTCCCCTCCCAACTAAGGCGCACACTTTTATCGTGAGACCATTCACTTTGGAAGAGACTGAGGGGTCAGTTCTCCTTTTGCTGCTGCCTTCTACCCGCTGCCTACACAAGCCCCCAAAGTGAGCAGCGTACCTTTCAAAAGCAGGATAGATTCATAAAGAAATAAAGCATTTTAAAAGAAACAGATTTCCGTAACACTGCTATAAAACTGTACGATCCTAGATCCAGCTGCTGCTTCTAAGGTCTTGCCCGTGTCTCTTCTGTGCCACACAAACATTGTGCACACGGGAGATGCCCCCTGATGAATGAAAACATCTGTATATTGAAAGCAATACCTTTTCATGCACATTTCAAAATTTCAGTGTGGTTTTCATGTTTGTGGGCTGAAAGTATTTGGGGGACTTTCTTTAGAAAATTGCCTCATGTATCAGAAAAATCATGCACACTTTATAAAGTGACCATAGTTATTCATATTCCTGGGACTGCTCTTGTGTTTGTCTTCTTTAATGTGTTTGAGGGCAGCCTTAATAGTGCCCTAAATAACTGCAAGCCTGGCAAAAAGAAAAGACTGAGCACAAGAGTGGAATCAGAAGGACAAATTGTTAATGTCACATTTGAAGGGCAGCAAGCTACTTAAAAGGAGATGCCCAGAAGATTGCTGGATGTGCAAGAACTGACATGGCTCAGAGCCAGACTTGGAAGTCCTTGATAACATGAAATAACAGGAGCAGATGAGGATGACCAGTTTACAGAGGGAAAAGAATGATGGACACAGAAAAATACAGAAGAGTTGGTGAAGGAACTCCCTGAGCATTAGCTACGCTATGAGTGGGAAGATACAGTTATGAATACATAACAAATAGTGTCCTCCAGCACAGGATAAAGAAGCAAACCACTACACTGAAAAGTCATGTATTTAGGCTCTCCTGCAGGAGATGGTTCCTATCACTCTCACTGCAATGCAAGTTTCCATTGGCATTACATGCTGAGATGTCCTGACTGGAGATTTTCACCTGCTGTAAACACGACGACACCTAGGACATACAGTAGAGATGAAAAATGGTGATGTCCCTATTGTGCAGGTCTAGTGATCAGCAAGAAATAGTTTTTGCTTCTCCTGAAGCAGTAGAAAACAGCTAGTTTGCAAATATCCTCAGAAACAAAAGGAAGATATAACCTTAAACAGACATGCAGTGTAAAAAGCATAGGTGTTTTGTGCACCTTCCTGAGAGGGTCAGACACTGTGAGACAGATGCAGGCATCTGCAGGCTCTGACAGACACTCTCTGGCTCTGCAAAGCCTGCGCAGTATGTGGATATAGTTTACAGTCATGTCCAAGCCACAGCAACCATACAGATAGCCTGGAACTAATGTGTAGAGAGACACCCACTGTCTGGCTATGTCCATTTGTAATGAAATCTTTGTACACTACCTATACGCTTCAGTCTCAAAGAATAAGCATTTTCTCCCAAACGAATTTAGATCCAGTTTGAATACCCCATCAAATGGCATTGCAATTCTTCATGCTTTTACTTCAATTTCCAGTTGAAGGCACACAGATTTCACAGCATGTTATAGCTCCTGATGTGCATCATGTAGGACGAGAAAGAAAGAGGGCTTTCCCAGGAACTCTGGCATCCTTTTAGTTACCTAGACAGGTAATGCTGATATGTTCCAGGTATTATCAGGCTGTCCCAGCAGTACAGCTTATCAGCCGTGAGCTGATATTTTAAGATACTATATTTAATGAATCTGCTCACAACTGTTAATCTTAATTCCAGGAGTGTGTTCCCCACACAGCCAGTGAAAAGACCGAAGAAAAGACAACTGAAAGAAGGTAACTAGTCTGAAGTTCTGCCGAGATTTTGAGCTTTCTTTGTACATCTGAGTACGAATGAAGCCTGCCTTCCCAGACAAGTGTCCGTATCGCCGCAGGAGACAGCATGGAGAGTCGCCTTCAGCTGGCGCACATTAGGCATGCATTTACAAAAGCAGAAGTCTGAATATTTATATATAGCATGAATTAGTAAACTCTTGAACAAGTCAGTTACTGTGGGAAAACATCCTATAAGTTTCAACGGGCTCTGGAAGTAGTGCTGCAGGAAGTGTAATTTATTCATTGTTAAAATCTCACAATGTCTGCAGCTGTTCTTACATATTTTATTGAGAGGAAACTCTGCAAGACTGGAGAATCAATACAGAAATATCTTTTTTTAAAAAAAAAAAAAGGAACTCAAATGTTTTTTTTGAGATCCACATTTCTTCTTTTATCAGGTTCTCATTTTCATTTTCTATTTCAGACATAACGCGCACCATCAAAAGGATCACAGTTGAAATTTAAGTGGAAAAACGCACGCCCATTTTTACTTAAACACTTAAGAATGTGTCTTTTCTTTTCATGGTCTCTTTCTTCTCTCTGCCAAATATTGATCAGCAAATATCGATTACTACAAACCTTGTAAAAATGTGCAGTGAGATAGACTGTCAAGCTCACAGTCATTTTCAATATGATTCACAAAGAAAAAGTGTTTTCAAATCTTGTTATGTTTTAGGTGAATAGGATTCCTATAGAAACACATGCTTCGTATATATTTTTCCAGTCCCATGTATGCATATATTTAGTCCAAGTATTTCCATGAGTCTCAAGCAAAATTCTTTGGCAAAATGCCCTCAGAGTGAGAAATCAACAATTCCCAGTTTCTGAAGCCTCTATTACTGCCTGCTCTGTCGAGGAAATGCCTCAATTTAAGCACAGGGCTTCTTCATTTGCAACCTGAGAAAGTCAAATACATCGCGAAGAACTGTGTCAAAAATGTAAATGCAATCATCATTACACTTATTACTAAATAAGAGGGTATTGCAGAAATATCTAAATAGCATATTGCAGTAACCATATAATGAAGATTTGGTGAATTTAACAGTTTTAAAACACACACACACGCACAATTAAGTTTTGTTTGTTTGTTTGTTTGTTTAAGATACCGTTAGTGAAGGGAATATATAACATATTCAGGGCTAGCTAAAAATTTCTCCTTGGTTTGGCACCTTCAGAAGTGGTGCTAATCTTTCATTTACCTTGCAATCTTTCATTGAGTGAATTTACTCAGTTTGTTGAAGACTCACTCAATGAAAAGAAAAGACTAAAAGAATATGTCTCTGAAGATCTTCAGTGCCAGCAATTTATCAAGTTCCGTGACTGCATCAACTTGTGTTCTTGGCCACATGAATTCATCTACTTTTGTTGCTTCATGTGCAACCTTGCAAGCAAAAAATGAAAACAAAATGCAGAGACTTAAAGAAACATTTGTGAAGTATGAAAAATATTTTGATTTTAAATTGAACTACTGAGGATGAAGAAGGAGAAGGTGACTCCCACAATTTTATGAGCTAACAGAAGTTTTATATTTGCCATCTCCGTTTTGTACTTAGGAAAACAATAAAGCTTATTGTGAATTATACTGGGATATTCAACCAGCTACATAAAGTCATTGTTCAGGAAAGGAAGGACTAAAACTACACAGCTTTAGAAACCTTAACACTAGGAATTTGAACTTCCCTAGTCATTAACAGAATTCATTGGTTATTTAGGTTTGGTCCTTCTTCAGGTAACATTCTGTGTATGATATTTAAGAATTTTTAAGGATGTTATTCTTAACATGTTTTTCTTGTCTGTTAAACAAAGTGTTGCTGTGAAAATTGCTCTTCATTCTTTCACACATGCAGGTCTCAAAAAGCACACAGCTTCCTAGCTCTTCCTTATAAAACAATAAAAGAAAGCAAGTTAATTTAGTATATATTTACACATTGCATGTAAAAAAAGTAAAAGAGGTACTTTCAGACGGGGTTATTTTTAATTAATCTCTGTGTAATCTATATAAACCGTGTACTCTATTTGTCAGTAAATAATTTAGAATTGTTCCTGTTCCTAATTTCTTGCCTTCTGTTTGATGATGTATGTAGCTATGTAGGGTGTTAGATTACCTTCAAACAATGAAAATATTAAAAGATTTTAATGTAATTAAAGAATGAACTAAGAAAGAGACAATATGCTCTTATGGAGTGAGTATAATTTCTTTCCTCTCTTGAAGCTAGTTTTCTCATTTGATTTAAGTATAAAACAAATAAAAACACATATTCAAAACGAACCTGTTACCCTGCAATTTTCCCTTTTTAATCAATTATCTTTTTTTTTTTTAATGAGTGTTCTAAAAATTTCTTTGTGTTTTTCCAGTTACTTGTAACTTCTCAAATTATAATGTGATAGAAAGAAATCACAAAAATAATTCCTCAGGTTAAGGCATTCAGCTGTAAATTCCATGTTAGTGTGCACAGATATGCACACAGTTATGCAAAGGGTCGAATAATATGCACACTAATTTCACATTTATATGCAGAGAATGTTAGTCCTTGTCACATATTATTCTAGATGCATAAAATTAAGTAACCAATTGTACTGATTACAGAAACAGCATCCTGACCAACTTCTGAAACGAATTTCCAGTGTCTCGGTCTTTTCTTGATCTTCAAAAACTGGAGAAACTGCCTCTTGCAAAAGCAAGATCTTGCCTCAGTGAAGGGCTGCAGACAACCGATCGGCTGGATTTGCCTTCTGACAGCATTCCCCTCGGCTTTACCATCTCAAACTGTCGCACACCTTAAGAAGCTGGAAAGTCAAGATGGCATGCAAAGGTAATGGAGAGGGCTGGTACCTCCTAGAACATCAGAAAACTGTAGGCTTCATAGGAAGACTGTCTGGGAAAGGGTAAGAACATACAAAGAACAAGAAGAGTGCCAGGAAAGATGCTGTGGTGACTCTGGAATTTACTTAAGAGTCTAAAAGAAAATAAGCTTAAATTAATGGTGGCTAGACTTAATACCTTCTGTATTATGTAAGGCTCCAGTTGTGTGATCTTCAGTCTGGCCTTTATTGCTCAGTGAAACTCCATATGAGTTAAGTTAATTAAGCAGATGAAGCTGTGAAACTATCAGCTAAACTATGAATGTTTTGCGGGGAGAGTGCAATTACATTTTTGCAGAGAAAGTGTAGCAAATGTCAATTATACTTTGTGTTTGCATGGCACTGTCTGCAGTGGTAAAAATGACCACTAAAAAAAAAGCATTCCGGTAGACAGATAGAGTTCCTAATTATTTATACATGAGGGAAAATGAGATATGGAAATTAATGTAATCTCACAAGTCCTTTATGAAACTCTGACAGGAATCTCTGTCACCAGGTTTCCAAGACTGGTTCCACTGCACATTTTTCTTTTAAGTGCACACAACTCTATTTATCACTAAAATGTCTTACAAGTTAAATGTTAAATATTATTATTTTTCTGTTGGAATCTCAAGAAGTAGAAGATGAAAGAAGACGAATTATTGTAAAAGGTAGAAAATAAAAATGCAGACACTATCTTTCGGTTTTGTTATTACTATTAGGTTTTGCAGTCAATGTGACAATTTTTTTTTAGTTTGTGTGTTGATGTGTTTGTTAAGTCTGCCTAAGAGCTCTTGTCATGGATAAGAAAGCTGTTAGCTTGACAAAAAAATTGGCATCCGGAAGAGGGAGCGGAGACTGGAGTTCATTGAGTAAGGATTTGGGGGCTGAGCACAGAGAAAAGCTGGGACTGTTCTTTGCAGGCTTTGGGCCTCAACCATAAAACCTTTAACGGGAGAAAAACGATGAGTTTTCTATGTCATGCCCTGTGACAGTATTGCAAATGTTCAAATGGCAGAACCAATTGTGTTTTAAGCTGGCATTTACCTTCTTGATGCCATTTACATATTGTTCAAAGAAGCAGGTGTCAAGGTTGCATCAGGACCAGCTTACAGCATGGGAACTAGGCTCTAAGTGCCTTTCTGCTCAGCTTTGCAAGAGTTCTTTATGCCTCTCTCATTAGCATGGCATTAGAGAGTCATTCCAAAATACATTAAAAAGCATGACTTCTTGCTTGTTGCACGTGCTGTTTGTTCTCTCATCTTCTTCCCCAGGGAAGATGCTTGGGCAGTGAAGCATCATCTTTTGGTAGAGATGGTTTGATTATAAATATTTATGTTGTCCCAGTGTTTTTTGCTAGGAAAGTCAAATAAACGTGTCTTGTTCTTTGCATGGAAGGTCAAATTTGTGACTGTCCTTATATCCCAGGATATTTATTTCACAATCCCAGAGTGGTCTCCAAGAACATTCTGTCTCCTGGACAGAAACCTTTTATGACAGCATTTACCCCTACTGAGGTAGAGATTGGGAGCAAAGGGAATGGTCTACAAGGGCAGATGAGTGTAGTTTTCAACACGAAGCTCGAGATGCTTTTTGGCCATTGCGGGAAACCCTGCTGTGATGAGAAGGACCAAATCTTGCCTTTTATTTCTTTGCTGGAAGAGATTGCAGACAGCTGAGGACAGGTCTGATACTCTCAAAATAAACAGCATGGCTGAGGGCTTTTTATTCTAGGTGAATTGTTCTAAGTGCTGAAAAGCCTGGTGACCAAATACATCAAACTCTTGTAGTCCGGCCAGGAAGCAAGTGAAGCATGAATAACTGAGTAACGTGTCACTGTCTGCCAGCATGGGATGGGGTCTTCTAGCCAATCAAAGCTCATATAAAGCATTACTCATGGGTAATGCTATGTCCGAACTTAGCACAATCAAGGAATGCACAATCAAGGAATGCAAAAGGACTTCTAAATTATAGATTCAGTTGATCAATTACAGATGTGGATTGACTGACTCCAAAGTAGACTGCATTTTACACTCTTCAGAAAGCCTTTCTTCACTTCATGATTCTTGCAGGGGTTCTGTTTCACACAGATGTTTTTCATCCTTGGGCTAACCTTGTCCAAGCACAGAGCCAACAGGACAGAAACAGCAGCATTGTCGTATGGATTAACTAATACATAGAGCAGTGCATCATCCACCTTTTTCTAGTACTTGAGTCTATGCCACCAGGTTGGTTTAGGCTGATGATAAAAAACATCAGAGAGAGATTGTTCTTGAACTCCACGTGTGAGCAGTCCGACAGCATCTAGCAATTATTCATCGTCACCACAATCCTGCAGAATGGACTCAGAGCAGCTTAGTACATTCTCCAGCTTCCTTCCCACCTCTTTCAGAGGAAATAAATAACATATTTTCATGGTTGACCACCACAAGTGCTGTGGGCAGATGTAGGAGAGTTCTAGTTCTCTCTATGTACTCATTTCCATTAATGGTAGGGGCATTTAGATATTCAAGATAAATGGCTCTGTAGGTCAATGGCCAGGCCTGAGGTCAAGTAATTTCTTCTGTAGAGTAGATGCTTACTTGCTGGAACACACAGGGGGCTGCTCTGCATTCCACACCTGAGTTCCATAATGTCTGCCATTTCATTTTCTACAGTTAATTCATCATAATAAAGACTGAAGATTTAATGACTCAACCACAATAAGCCTGTGAGGATTTATTTTTCTAATTCTTTTGCAGTCATGAGAGTCCTTTACTTTCTTATTCACATTACAATACAACCTACTGCTCAGTCAAAACAGATATTCTGTAGCATTGCTTTATATTTTGCTTATCTTCATTGCAATGGAATAGGAAAAAGTAATAATATCTGTTTACTAGTGAGTAATTGCCTCTGAGTAACTACTCAGAATTTTTTTGATGAGAAAATATAACTCACAACAACGATATTTCCTGACGGAGGAAACTGTGAATGGCAGATATCCAATGTATATGTTGTTGCTATTCTATCACAGGATTATTAAAGCAAACAAAGCAAAACCATTACATATTCCAGAAATATTTTTTCTGCATGTTTCCAGGAGTTCATTTCCATTCATATCATTTAATATATCTCTATATATAAGCATAGGCAATATCTGTTTCCTGTAAATGACTGACAACAGCAATACAGAATAAAGATAGAAATTATTATACTTTAAGAAAACTACTACATTGCCTCACAGATCTGTTGTTTTTCTTTGACAGAATCAAGATTCATATGGTCAAAGAAAAAAAAATGAAAAAAAAAAAGTTAACGTAGTCTATCCAGATTCAAAGAAGTCATTTGAAAAGATTAAAGAAAGTATACTGACAAGGACTAAGTGTCATTAGAAATTGTTTAAAAAAATAGGAGACATAGGAATAAATTCCCTCTGTCACAGACAACCAGGAGCATCTCTAGGACCTGTGCTTACATCCAAGGTGTTCATTGTATCCAAAATGACCACAAGGGTGTGACTCAAAAGGTGACATGGTTTGCTGCCGATGCTTCCATACAAGTAAGAATGAGGGCTGAAAATGAACCACAGAAGAGCCTTGGGAGACTGAGTGACTAAGCACTAAAAGAGCAGAGGAAATTACATTTATGTAAACAAGTGTAAAATGATACATAAAAAAAACAATCCTAACTTTGCATACAATTTTAATGATGGCCCCAAATTGGCTATTACTACTAGGGAATGAGGTTTTAGAGATATAATAGGTAGTTACATGAAAATATCAACTCAGTGCTGAATAATGATCAAAAAATGAAAAGAAATGCTATGAATTATGAGGAAATTAATACTGAACAAGACCAAAAAAATGTCACTATGCCGCTGTGTAAAATCAATATGTATATTATGAATAGCAAGAGCATGACTGAAAGGGTACAGCAGGAGTGAAAAGGTACAGAGTAACCTAGCAAGGATGACTTTACATCAGAGTGACCCTTGTAAAAAGAAGAAGTAGGATAGTTTGGGATGACAAAACCTGGTGAGGAGACAGTTGGGAGAAGGGTAAGAGATATAGAAATCAAGGGTGGCGTGAAGAAGGTAAATAGAGAATCTCTGCTCTTTCACGAAACAAAGCATCTGGGAGACATCAAAGGGTACTAGAAACAAAATGCACTGTAGATACAAACATGTATCATTACACTTTGGTTTTAATCAGAAGGACATCTGCAAGCTCTTTAATCTCAGACACTAAATGAGCAGTTTTTACGGTACTTGAATCTATTAACAATAATTCGATGTTTGCCACTGACCGAATCTTCTTTATGTTTAGTGAGTAACCTGAGAAAACAGATTCTCTTACTTCACACACACAACTCTGGACATTTTTGTATTGCAAAAAGCATACTAATAAAAAGTGCGTCTAGTGGCTAAGGTCTATAAACTTAAAGTATCTTTTCCTCAATAACGGGATGACCTCAAGGAGCCACCCAACGCCTGTACTGTCCTCAAAACCACAGCCACACTTGGGAGAACACTGACTGGTAAAGACAAAAACCACATCAGGCATGACACTAATAATTCCACAGCACAGATGACTATGGGAGAGCGTTCAGGCTCTGACATTGTTTTCTTTACAAGTACAGATGCATGCACTGATAGAAAAAGAGGAAAACCAAGGGTATGATGTATCTTTGCACAGTGCCAGGAGAGCAAGAGAAGGCTGTGGTGACTGATCACTTCCTTCTTGTGACTCATGGGCTACTTGCTGTAGAACCATTTAATAAACTCAAAGAACAGAAGAGTTTTCTAATCCTGTTTATGGAGCATGTATCAGCAAGTAACCTGGGATGAGGATTGTAGGGGCTTCATAGACATTTCTTATGTAAATTTGTGCCCCTGTAGATATCTACCAACAGCCAAAATGATAGCAGTCATTTTTTGCAGCCATTGTGCAGTCCAGAGTTGTGCGAATGATGTCACTGTATTTGGAGTAATTCCTAAAGCACATGAAAAATACTCATGGCCTGTACTAAGCGAAGCCAAACTTTGCCAACTTTCATTTCATGCAGGCAGAATTATCTTTTCTTTTTCACAGGACTTATCACAAACTCATAGACATGTTGGCCAGAAGGTATCTTTTCAGTACCTTTACAAGGGGGCTTGTAAAAAAGATGGAGAGCAACTTTTTGCACATTCAGATAATGACAGGACAAGGGGGAATGGTTTTAAACTAAAAGAGGGGAGATTTAGATTAGATATAAGGAATAAATTCTTGACTCAGAGGGTGGGGAGGCACTGGAACAACTTGTCCAGAGAAGCTGTGGATACCCCATCCCTGGAGGTGTTCAAGACCAGCTTGGATAAGGCCCCGGGCAACCTGATCTAGTGGGTGGCATCCCTGCCCATGGCAGGGGTATGGAACTAGATGATCTTTAAGGTCCCTTCCAACTCAAGCTGTTCTATGATTTTATGATCTCTTGAGGTCTGTAACCCAACTTCCTGCTTAAATTGGAGCTCTGTTCTATACTACATGGTCAGCCAGGGCTTTGGCTATCAAAGCTTTGAAAATCAGGAGATAACACAACCTTCCTGGACTCAATCTCCAGTGCTGCACTATCAAGCCTAATAAAGAAGTTTTTCCTAATGCCCAATCTGGACATTCCAGGCCACAGTCCATGGTTACTTCACCTTGTTAGTAGATCATTAGATGAGGACAACAACTTCCTACAACCTACTGGCCACGTTCCTCCTACTGTAGCCCACTATGCAGTTTGCCTTACTGACAGCCAGAACACAGTCTTGGCTCATATTTGACTCCTATCTGTCCACTCCAATAAACCAGGTGTTGTCCAACAGAGCTGCTGCTCAGCCTGTAAGTAAGAACCCATCTGATGATACAGAAGCATGTCTTTGAGTCCATAAAATGGACAAGTTATTTTTTCCACCATAAAATCAAACACTGAATGGAATTAAGACTTTTTGTGACATAGTTAATGACAAAGTTCAGATGAAAGGAATGTGAATTAACAGATGGGTCAGCAATTACGATTTCATTTAGATAGGACATACATCAGGAACCCAATCTGGGATGATTTATTGCAGACCTCATCTGTCCTTGCTTTTAACTGACTGCACAGAAAATGGCTCAGAATAAGAAACACAATTCTGTTTTCTTAACATCTCCTGTGAAAAACTGTGGCTTTCTGAAAATAAGGTTCCTAACAACTCAAATATATTAATTTTTTCTACTACCATCTTTTTCATCTTTTTAAATAGAGAATGGATTTACCCCATAAAACGTGTGAGTGAGGTGTTCACTAGTGTTCAAGCATTGTAAAAAATTGCCAGTCTGATGACAAGATAACGGTTGTTCACTGACACTAGTCTGTTCTTCATCTGATTCAGAATGAGAATAGCCTGGTAATTACAGGCCTGTCAGTCTCAATTCAGCGCCTGGTAAAATTATGGAGAAAATTATTCTGGGAGTTATTGAAAAACACCTGAAGGACAATGCTGTCATTGGTCACAGCCAACACGGGTTCATGGTGGGATAGTCCTGCTTAAGAAACTTAATTTCCTTTTACGACAATGCCACCCATCTAGGTGACCAAGGGAAGCCAGTTGATGTAATCTTTCTGGATTTCAGTAAAGCTTTCAAAATGGTTTCTCACGCTGTACTTCTGGACAAAATGTTCAGCATTCAGCTAGATAAATACATAATATTATGGGTGAACAATTGGCTGACAGGTTGGGCTCAGAGGGTTCTAGTAAATGGGATTACATCAGGCTGGAGGCCAGTCACTAGTGGGGTTCCATAGGCCTTTTTTTAGGGCCAGTGTTTTTTAATGTTTTCATAAATGACTTGGATGCAGGACTTGAAGGTATACTGAGAAGGTTTGCAGATGACGTTAAATTGGGAGGAGCTGCTGACTCTGCTGAGGGTAGAGAGGCCTTGCAGAGAGACCTTGACAAATTAGAGAGGTGGGCAATCACCACATGAAATTTAACAACAGCAAGTGCCGGATTCTGCGCCTGGGATGAGGCAACCTTTGATATATGTACAGACTGGGGATAAGAAGCTGGAGAACAGCCCCGTAGAAAAGGATCTGGGGGTTTTGGTCGATGGTAAGTTGAATAAGAGCCAGTAGTGTGCCCTGGCAGCCAAAAGGGCCAATCGTACCGTGGGGTGCATCAGGCACAGCATGCTCCCAGACACATGGTCTGACTTTTGGGTGCTCCTTTGTGAAGCCAAGGGTTGGACTTGATGATCCTTGTGGGTCTCTTCCAACCTGGGGTATTCTGTGATTCTATGATTCTACTAAAAGCTTATGAATGAGACTGTGAGTATATTTGGTTAATGCTTTATGAGGCTGTGATACATAATCTTTTTAATAGTTGGTTTCAGTAAATACCAAGTAGAATATACATTGAAAGTTAGATTTGCTCTTGCAGACCAGTCAAAGACTAGTATACTAGAAAAAAATTAAATCTATAATCCATTCCCTGGAAACTTTTCTGAAGAAAAAAAATATATACAC
This sequence comes from Anser cygnoides, assembly GCF_040182565.1. Taxonomy (NCBI): domain Eukaryota; kingdom Metazoa; phylum Chordata; class Aves; order Anseriformes; family Anatidae; genus Anser; species Anser cygnoides. Next base: position 123,133,025 of record NC_089874.1, on the reverse strand, counting down.
AGAAGATCAGCAACATACTGAAGCCAGCAAAAAAATTGAATACATCCCTATAATTTTACTTATTTAAAAAGTTTACTGACTATAAATCTACCGTGAAAAGCCTGGAAAACCATACAGCAGACTTTCAGCCTTGACAGCACGTTTCCCCCCTTCTGATGCTTCAGCATCAGCAAGTACAGAGCACTGCTCAAATGCTCTGAGTGACAGATCATGCCTCTCCCCTATCATTTGTACATACAGTATGTGTTTCACTCAGACTTCTCCCCATCAATGTAGCCATGTCTATCCCATGCTTAATTGTAATTTTTAATTGTGGAATAAGCTCTTGAGCTCTGTATTCTCCATTTCTACTTACTGACAAAGCAATCAGAAACAGAAATCATGACAACTGAGAACAAAACCGTCCAAGGTTTTGCTGGATAACCAGGCAGGCTCTTGCCCTGTCGTACCATCAGATCAAAAGCTGGTAGGAGAGCTCCCTGTGAATTCAGTCACCTCCCCACACCCAGATTTTCGGAATCAGACTGAGCCATGCGTACAGACTGAAAGGAAGCAATGCACTGTGCTCCCTGCAACCCCATCACCTGGGGCAATCGTAAGCATCAGATGTCAGGAAGGCTGAAAGTTCTTCTTTTCCACTTAGCTCAGTTTTATTTATTTCCTAAATTTCATATTCCACTCTGTTTTAATGCATTCCACAATGACTTAATCAGAGTTCCTTACACAGTCCCTAAAAGGGCCAGCCATGAAGCTGTCTTTTCATCCCACTCAAATACATTTCTCTCAGACCTGCCAAACCTCATAAGGCATTGCCTGCTTTACCCTCTGACAAACCAAAGCCCATTTCTCATGCACTTACAGCAACACACCACAGCATCTTTCCAACGCAACGAACTCCCATGTCGTGCAACATCCTCATCCTACCAGCCTGCCACACAAGAGCTGGTAGAGCACAAGTGGGGCCACAGCACTGCTCTTGCCAGTAGCGGGGAACCATTAACAGGACCACACGTTAAGCCTGGTTCTAACTGCAGCCTGTTGCACTACCCACAACACATTAGTGTATGCATTAGCTCAGCAACACCTTCCACACTTCCTTTGCCAAATTCTTGATATTCTACCCCGATTTATTTAAAATCTGGTGTTTCGTTTAGGATAATTCATTGCCACAGATTGCATTGATACAGGTGGTAAAATAATGGTTTTCTGTTTAGATTATGTTTGTCCGTTAAATCTGCATCGAATGGTCAAATTTCTACACATCCTTTAGTAATTCCCATTTTTCCATACCAACAGAGGGAAGAACTGTGGGAAGTAAAAGGAACAGAGAAGTGCCTAAAAGGCAGGTATCTTCTAGTGATGGCATTCCATCTTCCCAAAATTTTCTACTTTTTAGACACATTTTTTTGCAAGTCAAATGGTAGAAAAGATCATACGCAAAGAACCTTCAGCTCTTGTAAAACTGATTTGTAAGTATTTCAGTTTTATGGTCAGGCAGGCTGTACTCACACAAATTTCCCCTGAAGATGGTGCTGAAATTGTATTACACTCAGCCATAATCTCCTGACTCTTCATCAACATTTATAAAGCTCAAAGACTTTGCTGGGCCGATGAACTCATCCAGGAAAAGATGTTCTTTTAGGCTGAAGAATAAACACTAAATTTGACAGCTTGGAAAACAAACTGAATTTTGACAGATCGAATACCAAGGCCTTTTTATGAAATCTAAGATGCATACCAATTTTACTGCTAGGTTCTTCTCATAGCAACTTTATCTTAAATTGCCATTAGCAAATCCAGACAGTAAATTCATTTTAACAATTAAGTCATTATTTCTAATACTTTGATTAGGCTTCAAGAAATAAAAATGCACTCTACCTGCCACGCCATCATGAATAAATTCTACTAGTTGGTTTGACTAGGACTAGTCTAAAACATCCGAATAAACTATTTTTAGTTGTTTTCAAGATTCCTTTAGAACAACCTACTTCGATTTACAAAAGAGAAAGATGAAGATAGCCTTTTTCATTTAGGATAGCAGAATCCAGATGCCCTAAGCACAATCTCAGCCATATCAGTTTTATTAAAGAGCACAAGGGACAATGTTATCATTGGGAAAATGATAACGTCCCTTCAGAAGACATAGCCACAGGGAAAAAAAAAGAAAAAAAAACTCCATAAAAAGGTCTGTTTCTCTTGATTAGTGCAGTCAGAAAATTCCGAGTTTCCATAACATAAATTTAATATCTCTCCCCCACCCCCTTCTTTTGAGAGCAAGATAGCGCTCTTGTTTTGTTTAACACTTGCCAACTGATTACATTTCCTCTGCTAATTCAACAGTACCCAGTAGGTGGCCTCAGTGTATAATGCATTTCTTTACTCTCTTTTATTAATTCTGCTTTATTTTTTCCAATACAACAATTTTATTTTCGTTGGAACCTCCTACTTTTGATCATTTACTTTCAATATTTCAGCATCAGCTATTTGTTAAGGACCTATCCCTTAAAGTATTATTCTTTTGCTGTTGGTGAAAAACAACTAATTCAATTTCTACAGTGCAACTAACAATTTGGAAAAAGAACAAACAAAATCCATATAGTTCTGCTCTGGTTGGAGATATCAACCATATACATCTTGATTCCCCCTCTACCTCTCATTTTACTTTCTTCAGGGCTTAGAGGATTATTTTCTTTAAAGAACATGACATATTATCCAAGTCCAGACAGACATGCTCGTATGGGCTGACAAACTTCAATCGCTGTAATCTTCATCTCTGAAGCCCATCTTTCAAAGGGCTTTTGCTAACTCTTGTGGTTCTCCCACATCTCTATCTCCAGAATTCAATTAATTTTTGGGATATGATCAGCCCCCGCTTATCAACAACATTTGTCATCCTGTGGAAATGCCCTTTTCAATACAGCAAGGTAAGTTCTTTTGATATGAAAAGTGTGAAATGCATTCTTAGCTGACTGAAGATCTTAATCGCCCTATTTCTTGTTCTTGTGGCAAACACATTTCTATTTAGTTTCTAAGAAAGCAAGAGTGCCTACAGCTATGACCACTGACAAAACATATTTGCAGCTTTTTGTATTTTCAAATATAAATGATTTAAATGCAAGTATTTAAATGATTCAAGTCATGTAGTATACCCATTATAGCAAGATAAGAAATTGTGAGCTACGCCAATTAGTGGAGCCATTTCTACAATATTTTGTCTTGATGAGACCCCATATTCATCCTACCTTGTCATTCATCATGCAACAAATCCTGTAACACAAGATCAACTGTCATTTTCACTGTGACCTTTTACACTGAAAGAAGTGCCAGTAAATTTTTTGAAGCATATGTACCAATGAAGTATATTTGTCTACCGTAGATGTCCCCAAACTTCATGACCCCGTTTTTTGAAGATAATTGATGTGTAAACTCAATCTTTGGCTATTGGCAGTAGGCTAATAAGACAGTCTTATAGTTTCCGTACCATAATGAGGCCTGAAACCAATTTGGCTGGGATCAAGGAAATATGAAGCCTCCAAATATTTCTGGAATTGCCTCACTATAAACTTTTTGAAAAAGGCAGATTGAAATGTCTTATAATAGATGTGACTGTCTGCATCAAGAAGAAGATATTTTTAGATTTGTGTTAACAAGGGCTTCCTAAGGAGAAGCTGGTGTCTGGTCTTATCATATCCTTACAACATTCTCAGCTAAGTTTGGGATCTTCATTGCCCAACAATGTGGCCTCAGTACTGTCTTCACTCAAGGCTTCGTTTACACGGGGACACTAAGGAAAATGTCAAGTCAAGACAAATTAACTAGTCAATGTACATAAGTGAGGCTTTATTATATTCAGAAGAAAGGCAGTTTTATTGCACAGTAGGCCAAGACATAGTGACCTAAGTTACAATGACTGACAGTGCCCACATAGAGGTTTAATGCAACTGAGAACATGTGCATTAGTTTATTTCATTTTAACATTCCTAAGCATCCAAGTGTAGACAAGTCCTAAGAAAACAACATCAGATGAAGTGAAAACTTGGTTTTGCATTTGTTCCCTTCATAGCCTGTTCTGCTACCATGGAGACAAACAGCTCTGACAGAATCTAGTAATCTCATCTTCAAAGAAACAAAAACATTCTTGGTGAAAGTGGCTGCAAAGCTATTATTGGCCCTAGATGTGATCTTGTGCCTTTCATTGAAATCCCGCTTTATCATAAAGGAAAACAAAACTTTTCTCTGTCACCCCTGTTTTCTTCTCATCTCTTTCTCTGAATGGTAATCGGAGCTCTGAAAGTGTAAGTTGTTCCTGGGCAGCAGAACTAATGGGTCCTTCAAAGTGCCCTGCATCTCCCCAGCACCACCACCTCACCCTCTATTCTCTCTCCCACCTCCCTTCTGCTCCACAGCGCAGCTGTCCCAACTCCTCCCCACCAACAGGACCCTGCAACACCTTCAGCCCACCATTGTATTCCTAATTCAGGATGCTTAGTTCCCACTCTCATTGCCCGAGGCTGTCTCCCCTCCATACCTCCTGCCTGTTTGGCTGGGGACTGGCAGCACCCTCTCCGGATAGCACTGGAGGACTGGCCAAGCTTCAGCTGCCTCTCGGAGCAGATAGTGACTCAATCCTTCCTGTGTTTCCCTCAGCTCAACTCTCGTCTCCCTACAAGAGTCTACAAAAATACGGAAATGTAACCTCTGTGTCCTTCTGCCAAATATTCCTGAGATCACCCAACGGATTACGGGCAGGGCAGCCAAAAATACGGCCTGGTTTGTAATGGTTCAGCATGATCAAAAACCAGGCCTGTGAGATGAGAGCTCTGGGGATCTAACCCAAACTGAGAAGTGGCTTTCCCTGTGCTCCCCACAAAGCGATTTCATCTCACTCCCAGTTTCTTTGTCTGTGTAACAGAAATGTGAAATCACTTATCTAAACTAGTGCACAGAAAGGTATCTGGAGTTTAAGACACAGGTGGTATATTAGGAGACTACTGTTCTTTAGCACTGAAGAGAGATCAGAGTAGGTCTTCTAACTCAAGGATATTTTGAAATGAAGAAATTCAAACTACATTCAAGCGCATTGGGACATTTGTATTTTGGGGGTATATTCAGAATACTGAACATAGTTTAGAAGGAACTCAAACTATTTTTAAAGAGAAAAGAAGTGACACATGGAAGTTATTTGCATGTTAGCTGGAGAGACATTGAAGGAAATGTAAATTTAACCCTCAGACTGGGAATGACAGAAGTACAACACATTCCACTTCCATGAGATTTAAAAAGTCTCCTCCTCACCACAGATGAGTAGACAGAGCGCTCACAAGCCATTGCAGATCTTGGCTCTGTTCCTTCCAGAAGCTGCTGCCAGAAAATCTTGACCTCTTACTTTCTTACTTTCCTGGAGCACTTTACAACCACATGGTTATAAATAATTTGGGTGACTATAGCGATCACGATCTCTTTGCTAACACACCTCTGCCATCCATAAATTACTTAAGTCATTGGCCTGAGCTCATCTTCCACCCAACGCAAGGATCTAAGTGGATTGAGGAAGTGATTTAACTGCTGCAATGCATTCTCTGTTTCTTCAATCAGATCTTGGTACAAATGCAATAGGCTTAACACAAGAAGAGCCTCATCTTTACTATTCAAAGACAAACAAACAAGCTAATTATCCCTTCATAAAAAGAAGTGTGCCTGGGAAATGCCTGAGGGCAGCTGCACCCAACTACAGCACATCGGGTACATCAGGTAGCCTGTAATGACTGAACTCGAAATCAAACTGATGTCTCTGGCATGTGTCCAGCAACAGAAAAGGTAAGGTGGAAAACACCAGCTTTTTACACGCTTACAGCTTCACTGCTTGTTCAGTGGGAATCAAAGTTCAATATGAACAGTTCAGTGGGAATTAAAGAGGGTGAGCCGGGAATGCTGCCAATGGTCAACATATCTCAGGGAAAGGTGAGAAGGCAAGTGAAAAGGAGAGGGATGTCCTCAATATGCTGTCAGGATTTGGCAGAGATAGACCGAATTTTTAATTTCCCTCACTGGCTCTAAAATATTCTAGCTATTTCAAAGCATGACCATTGGCCTCATTCCACTATAGCCAAGCATAAAGGGATCAGACCAGGATCACACACCACCATGCATTGTGTTCAGTGTCGTTCACACTTCTGCAGTCAATAGTAACTGCAGAAGAGAGAGCAAACTCCCAAATCACCTTAGCTCTTCTCTCTCTGAGCGACTGTAGTTTAATTCACATAAATATATTTTGCCTTTAAAGATTATGCATACCGTTCTAAAATTAAGGCTCTGACTCTGATTCCATCCATGGAATTCCATTCCATCTCGTTGCTACATCTAAACACATATTTAAGTGAGACATATTAAACCAAATTGTCCCCCACATCTGTGTACTCAAAACATTTAGTCTGGTATCCAGTATTAACCCTGCTTCTGCTAAATTTTACAACCATTTATTTTATTCTGAGCCACATGACTCTTACACAAAGCTACACTTTCACAGGCCCGCCATGAACCCCCACAACCCACACTGTGCTGTACGTCAGCACCTCCTACAAGACCAGGACCCGCAGGACCAAGAGTCCACACAAGACCACAAGACCAGGAGTCTCCCACAAGACCAGGAGTCCACACTGACATACTGTATACAACTTGGCTGTGGCCATTCTGGATTCCTTAGCGAATCTCTCTTCTTTTGATCATATACATGGTGTGAATCATCCCATGCCAATCTCACGAATGTTATTGATGATATCTCAATAACAGCTCTCTCAGGCTGCTCCAGCTAATCCCCTGACCCCTCAATTCAGCATTACCTAACACTCGGGAAACAGCTGGGTAACAGCAGATAATTCCAAGTGATTATTGCCAGTTTCAGGAAGCAGAGCTAGGGTTGCATTAGAAAGTATCTTAATTCCTTACTCTCCGGTTTTCAGAGATCAGAGTGTTACTGAATTGCACGTCCTGAAAGAGCATGACACATTACAAAGCAATTTTAACAATGTGTTAACACATTTTTCTGCAGTGAAACTGGCAGAATTATTGAACTAATGATAAGCTTTTTAAATCACAAGCTCACCCACTTCCTCCTCACCCTTCTGCATGCAAGCCTCTCTTCCTTTGTGTGGCCATTACATTCAGAAATAAAATGACATGGTTTATCTCTCATAAGTCTTTAATGCACTGTTGGCCCAGTTTTTCTGGCTTAAGAGCTTATGTATGGTACACTTGTTGGCTATTTACGTAGTCATAAACCTAATAAGTTTGTATTTTATCTATGTGAACTATTCTGTAGAGTGTAAAATACGTACATTTTTCCCTAAAGAGCAGTATGAATGTATTAGAACTGATGTGGAATACTGGAAAATAACCTCCTGCAAAGACTGCAGCCACCTTCAGTTTCTACCTGCAACTGTTCTAAGTGTTGTTAATCAGACAAGGTGAAACCTGAACAGACACACACGAATGGGAGAAGATTTAATGAATACCTTTATTATTCAGTTTATGAAGCTGTAATGTGCTTGTGCTCAGGACTTGTAAAAGGGTATCAAATCTTCACAAAGAACACCTGGTACTGTGTCTTTGTATATAACACGGTGCCTGCTCCACTTTGCACGTATTTACCCTTGTTTTGTACCCTGGTTGCTACAGGTCCTAAACAAATGAAGGAATGCATCATTTCATCTATACAGGAGGTGGCAGAGTACACAAGATGAAGTTCATGGGATACATTAATAAAGAAGAAACAGGAGAAATAAAATTGAAGTAGAAATTTGGCGGAGGGACTTTCTACAAAGGGGAAATGGTGTTAAAATGCTGAGAACATACAGATGAGTAATGGCTCCACTGGAAAGACTAATTAGTAGTCTGGGCATTAGATCTGAAAACTAGATACCACTCGTTCAGCTGTTCAGGACAGACAACTGCTCAACTGCTGGCTCAACTGTTCAAGGAGCTCTATGCCCTTCAACATGGAGGATTTTCACTTCTGTTTTCACAGTCATAAGAGGTTTCGCTATACTGTTTAAATAAGGGAGGAAATTCCTCCATGCTAGTACAAATAAATCTTTAAAACTAGATTGTTTTGTGAATCATATTAACCTATGAAATCTGAAACCTGTGTACTGCATTGACCTTCATACATTCAATTGTCCCCAGGTTTAGACCTCTTATTGACAGTTCATATAACAAGAGAATAAGTCTAAATGTATAGGGATGAGATGAAAACTAGACTTTTCAACATAATTCTTCATTCCCTGACTTTCATTACTTAATGAAGTGTTGTTGATTTGCATGGTGTGATTCCTTTGTGGCTTTCTGTGTCTCCATCTAGTTAAAAGAAGCTGTTAAAAGATAGGCATACATGTTTTCCAGCAACACCTAATGACTACATCCTCTTCAAACAGCCACTATTTCGGAGTCACAGCACTCAGAAAGCTTTAAAAATTTTTTTCCACTATAGGGCCATTAGAAAATAGTGTTCAGTACTATAAGCTTCACTAGGGAATGCTTCAGAGGAACAGTTAAAAAGACAAGAGCTAGTTTCAAAGTGTTTACAGTTCAATTTTCCACACAGCAAAGCAAATTTGCCAAACGTGAAGGAGATTTACAGGGAAGCACATGAAACAAAACCTAATGGATTTCCTTTCCTATCACATGAACACCATGATACTAGGATAAATATTTGGTAGATTAAGAAACACAGGTTTGTTTCTCTAAAAACACAAAGCAAGCAAGCCTATGGGTGAATTGTTCTGTGGCACTTTGCCTCCTACCCAAATTTCATTCAGATTTCGTTACACACAGAAACAATGCTATAGAAGTGAAATACATCAGAAACAGAAATAACGAAGAGTCGGACAAAAACCATTCGCAAATGTGGGAAGAGTAATGTCAGCCATTAACTATACAAGTTTGGAAAGAACTCAGCCTGTGAGCAAGGTACTCCTATAATTTCTTGTTAGAGGAGCTTTGCGCTTTACAGTAAACTTTCAGCAATTTATAGTGGGTAACTTAACTAAATGGTTGGCATCATTCAGGCCAGTACCCCTTCCCACTTCCAGTGAAAAGAAATCAAGGACTGGTGACCTTAAAAAGTTCCTGCTGCCACTCTTCCCTCCTAGCTCCTGTTCAGGCCCATGCAGCAAAAGGCTCTCGTGTGCTGCAGTCCTGACCTGCAGAAGTCAGGTTGGCAAAGCAGGTTCTGCATGTGCTTTATTCTTCCTGCTTTAACTACTGCTGTTTCCCCTTTCTTGCAAGAGACTTCACTGAGGGATCAGCAGGTGCATGCAGCAGAGGTCCCCCTGTCCCAGTTTTCCAGTTCTAACAGCAGAAATGAAGAAAGAAGCAGATCCTGTCATTAACAATGGATTCTGGCACATTTTATATCCCTGAAGCTTAAGAGGTTCTCTGGCTTTGCTATATTGGGAACTGATCTGCCACCAGCCTCTCATAATGTCCTACTCATTTCCCTGTCCTGATATTAAAGTGTCTGGGCAACTTTCTCTATGAAAAGTCCTTCCTTAGACTTCTGAAGTCAATGGAGAACATCTGAGATGCAGGTAACCATTTCAGCAATGCATCCAGCAAGGAAAGGGTTGATTTTGATATTTAAAGAGTTGAAATCAAAGAAAGTGAAGAGAAAATGGATAGTAAGGGGGGCAAGAATAAAACAGTGAGTTTGCTGAGTAGGAAGGACTGTTGAGTTTGGGGAGCACAAGAGGTAGTAATTCTCAAAAAGGGAATGGTGAGAAGAGCTGAGAATCTCATTCCTCAGAGAGGTGTGTATGAGATACAACCTGATATCCAAGAATGATGTTTGGAAGACTGCAAGAATTACAACATAGAGTAAATACAGGTTGGATATGGATATACAAACTGTTTCACTGAGAGTACATAGGATTCTCCTAAAGGAGGAGGGACTGGGCTCTGCTTCTGATGCAAGTAAGATGCCAAAGCAAATGCTGTGGGAACACATGGCAAGCTGCAGAACTGTGGATGACTTAAGACATAAGCATCACAAATGTGGAAAAAGAGATACTGCCCTGGCAGCATGGAGAAGCAGGTCTGGTTTTAACGTGGCCTGCAATGCTGAGCCCTGACACTGTGAAAACGGGGAGTGGAAATAAACATCCAGGTGCTTTTTCCAGGCAGGGAGATTTCATCACAGTGGCATGGCTAAGCCCTAGGTACACAGAGCACTTTCAGGAGTGGTGTCGGAGCATCAGATATGTACCAGTTTATCAGGTAGCATTACTCGCTTGCCATTATTAATGAGACAAAACCAACCTCTTCTCAGATACGTGATTACCACTACCAGCTGCCTTCCTCTGCTAAGTTCAGCAGCAGAAGAGCACACTGCTTGTGCCAGGGCTCCCTCCCTGCTGCCTGCACAGCCCACAGGTACCATTTTGTTGAACAACCGCCCCAATGCCCCCCTCCTCCCTCAGGAGAGCTGCTCCCCTCCCTCGCTGCCACCACCGGCCGCTCAGGGCAGGCTGCAGGTGGGCGACAGCCCTGGCGGCCATGTCCCTGCTGCCCCCAGCTCGGCCTATGCCAGCAGCTGCCCTACGCAGCCACTTGTGCCTCATGAAGGCAGGCAAGAGCTCAGCAATAACCCGCCATGTCCTGCCCCCCCGGCACTACATTTCCCAGCAGCCCTGGGGGCGACAGGCGCCATGGCCGCTGCGGGGGCCGCTGGGACAGCCGTTAGCGGGGCGAACCCCAACGGCTGCCCGTGAGGGGAGCACAGCGGCCTCTTCTCCCCGGGTTTGGGAGGGCGCGGTTTAAGTTGACGAAGGCAAACAGGCAGCTAGAGCTGCAATTAAAGCTCGGCTGCCGGCAACCCGTGTAAATGCTTATCGCATAAGTGTTTGCATATGGATTTAGAGGGGCCGGTGCGTGACAGCAGCAGTGTCTGGAGTTCGGTCCCTTGCCTCTGCTTTCCAGTTTTAGTGGAGCACTAGTGGCTCTATGCACCATATGAAAGGAGGGGATTGGGTTTTGTAAGTGCATAACGTAAAGAAAAACAAGACTGCTTACTCAGTCCCTATTCCTGCTGAGCCCAGTGATGGCAGCACCAAGAGACAGAGGGAATGAGGAGGTTCTCAGCTGGCTCCCAGGTGGTTACATGGAGGAAACTGGCCCTGGCTTCTGAGGGCTCGGTACTAAAAAGATCGATTTTGAAAATCATTTATTAAATTTACGGTATCTGTAACCACACAGATCCTGGAGAGTAACGGCTGCTAGAGAATTACCATGCCTATCTACCACGTTTATGAGCATTTGTTCAAACCAGAGTCAAAGCTCAGCCCTGAGGAGGCAGGGGCTATGGTTGTGCACTGTTCTCACCCTAAAGGCCTGTGTAGCCCACTTCTTATGTTACCTGAGATTTGCAGCCTCGTCACACGGCTTTTTGTTTCTTGGGGCTTTTTGGTCTTCCCTAGAAAAGACGGGGAGCATGAGAACGGTAGCTGGGCCATCACTTTGGCCACACCTCCTTGACCACTGTTTTCTCTCTGTTACGCCAAACACAAAAAGGCAGGCTAGCAAAGCACTGTAAACAAGCAAGCCAAAACCACACCCACAAGTATGTGGGAGTGCAAATAAACAAATGCAGACAACATGAAAATAAGAACTGAATCTTCAAATCTTAGGTTCAGTTTTGGTTGCTTCTAACTGAAAACCATTGGAACAAAACTGCAAAAGCTGCCCTGTGGTTCTTCTTTTCTCAAAAAGTTACTAGATCGTTGTTTTCCTTCAAGAAGTTTGGATGGCCCTTTGGTTAAAAAGAAAGAAAGAAAGAAAGAAAGAAAGAAAGAAAGAAAGAAAGAAAGAAAGAAAGAAAGAAAGAAAGAAAGAAAGAAAGAAAGAAAGAAAGAAAGAAAGAAAGAAAGAAAGAAAGGAAAAGGAAGGAAGGAAGGAAGGAAGGAAGGAAGGAAGGAAGGAAGGAAGGAAGGAAGGAAGGAAGGAAGGAAGGAAGGAAGGAAGGAAGGAAGGAAGGAAGGAAGGAAGGAAGGAAGGAAGGAAGGAAGGAAGGAAAGAAAAGGATGGACATCTCTGTTGAACACAATGGGAAGCTTTTTCCCACTTTCCTTGCTGATCTTCCCTTGTGAAAATATTTTTTCCATCTCAGTTTGCAGATGCCTAGAAATTTTCCAGTGAAGCTACATGTCCCCATATGGCAAAATCAAGCTCAATGAGAAGACATTTACTTTTTTAGTTATCCTTGTCACAGATAATCAACAGATTACACAATCCATGGATCACAGTCTGAAATGCAACAGATAGGCTAAGTTTTGCACTTCAGAGGTACCTGGTGCCTTCAATAATTATTCACTTCCCTTGACTGCTACAGTATAAATAATATGTACCTACATTCTCCAGCCTATAAAGGAGGTAAAGAGAATAAAACATGAGACTTTTATTGTACATGGGTAACATAACAATATGGATAAATTGAAATCATACATTTTGCATTCAAAAGTTCTTTCCTCCTCCTCCACCCCCCCAACCCCCCCACGCCCCCTCCCCCCCCCCCCCCCACACCCCCCAAAATTCACACAGATTATCCAGAGCTCAAAAGGCAGAAAAGCGACGTTTCCATAGTTATTCAGAAGCTGCTGTAATGTGCGAGTATGTCAACTGCCTTTGCTCCATTTATCCATCAGGACCATTAAACACAAAACTATTTTCTGTGGCTTCAGAAGTCCCTGAACTGAGTGTGTCTGTATGCACTGGGGAAATATCACTTGTATGCTTTCCCTGTTCTTATACTGTTTTCCTAAGTACGTGCTGCTGGTTACCTGAGAAGTAAAATACTGGGTTAAATAGATGTTTTGTCTAATACAGTATGGCTGTTCTTCTGTAAAGAACTATTTTACAGCCAGTACTGTATAGACACATGAATCAGTCATGTCAGATCGACCATGTAACTTAGCTTTCTGAAATGAAATACTTCTTTCTTTAAACTGCTGCTTTGAAGAATAAGAATATTCTCCATGACCACTTTACAAAATGCCCAATACTTATCTATAAATGAACTGATTGCTGAATTTCTGAAAAGAGCTTTCTAGGACTAAGGGTGGTGAGTAAAAGGGCAATTTCTTTTGTTTCATTTGAAATTTGAGGACAATATTCACCTGTGTGACCTACTTATTTATTTTAAGAAACTGAATTTATGTCGTCCACATCATTAGAGATTTTATATTCCTCTATCATACCTATCACCTTTCAACTCTCTTCCAAACTATTGAAAAGTCTCTTAAGCAAAAGCTGTTACGTACTTTAACCATCCTTATCAGTCTTCTGCATACCTTTTGAGTTCTACTAGATCCTTTCTGAAATGGGGGGAAGGTGCAGGGGGATTAGTATTCACTCGGTGTTGAAGACAGGGGTGAACTATGTTTTTAAATCATGGCCTGATTATTGCTTTTCATTTCTGTTTCTTCCCCTAAAAACTATCACTTCATTTCAGGTTTTTTCTTAAATTCTTCACAGCACTCCTAGAACTCTTTCCCCAGTACAGAGACCCTTGTTTTGGGTTTCAAAAGTAAGCAATTATATCAGCCTGACAGATTGTGAAACAAAGTCCAGAAATATGCTGTAAACCAACTGCACTAACCCAAATCCTTACATTTTAGAAGCAGTCTAAAAGCAGGCTCAGTCGTCATGTTTTGTCCAACCATAATTTTCAAGGAAAGGGAAGGAGGCTGAGGAAAATAACGTTAGTGGAACTATCCTTCAACTGCAGGAAGTTAAATGGGCAACAGTAAAGCTTTTTAAAAATGGTTTAGTTTGGCTTTGAGGTATGGAATTAACACATTATAGATTTCAACTGTAGCACAGAAAAATATTTCAGAAATTAAATGAGCAATATGAAATACAGGCATTTTGGAAATATAAGGAACCTACTTCATATTCGGATAGATGAGAAATGCCACAGTGAGTGCTAAGATTGTATCCTGAATTCTAAAGTAACCAAAAGAAAAGGGCAAAAATTTCTGCCTCTAGCATTGAGTTGATTTGATAGGATTCTCTGTGGGTAAGTTTTAACACTTAGACAGGTGATGTCTGAAAAAAAATAAATAAATAAAATAGATCACAAATGTCAAAATCTCCCATGGCTATTCCAAGTCAGATGTGGAAAAATCTTTTAATTTAACACTGTTTTTCAAAGTTTTCTAGTATAAAATACAATGAAAGATAAAGGACTACAAAAGCAGCAATATTTTTTTTCCTTAGAGCTAGCTGGCAGTAAAGATCTCCTGGACAGACTTCCTCTCTTCACAAACTTCATGGATGTAGGTATATTTTAAAATGTGAGATTTTGTATAATACCACTTTGTGTTGCTGTGATACCATATGCATCAGCCCTTTGTCAGCTAGCAACAGGACGCTCAGTTTCACGTATCAAAAGCTCGGTATGGGCATTAAAACCAGAACTGCTGTGTGCCAACAGTGAATATTTTAAATATGGAATTTAGATATAATGCATGTGAATACAACAGTTTGTTGCAGAAAAAAATGTATTAACAAATGCAGTGGATGCACTTCAAACAAATGCAGGCAAATGTAACAAAATCATCAAAGTGGAACTACTATAAATAATACACACTGAAAAGTTGTACCACTTACAAAAGCATTGGTATATGTGTCTAAAAGTGCTGGACAGATTTTTTTCTTCCTGGTTTTATATATTAAAATTATTTTTCCTTATACTCTCTAATTGTCTAAGCCACATAGCAGCACCACGTAGGCCAGTAGCCTGGTTAGTAGAGCACTCAAGACATCAAAGTCCTGAATACAAATCTTCTTTCTGGTTTAGATCAGAATTTGACACCATGAAAACAGCACTTGCACTGCACGTAGCATTGTGTGTTCCACGTAACGTAAGTGTGTACTACCAAGGCACACCCTGCATGCCTAAGCCACCTGGTGGAAGTCAGGCCTGTACACCCACACCTTCTTCTGGGCAGCTGCTACACTTAAATGAACTATTAAGTGGGCTACAGAAATGTGAATCTGTAGATGTAGGGGAGTGGCACTTAAGTTTAAACCAAAACTGGCAAATGCAAAGGTGAGTTAACTCGGTTCCTCAGATCGCAGTTGTGAGACTCTGAAAGTAGCAGGTTTGGGGCTCTTCTCAAGTAACCAGGGGAACACAGCGAAACCTCATCCAAGGCAGTACATGCCTGTGAATATTTCATGGTCAATGTTCACAAACTGACATGTTCTGTAAAGAACTGGTTTCACCACAGCTTCTACATCTGGATTTTCTGTGCAACTGAAGACCCTAGTAATACTGAAATGAGAGAGAAAAGGATAAGTTAAAATCCAAAATCACCAATCCTGGGATTCTGCAAATAGCAGAAACTCAAGGATGAATGTTGTTGCGAGTGGTAACTAAGTATAAAATCATGGACTTAAAAGATAGTTTTATTTTTTATCAGCAGTTTTTCCCTTTGTAACCTTTTTCTTCAATTTACAGACCAACTATTAATGCAGAGAAATGTAGCACCCTTTACTCCTCCCACAGCCATTTGCAGCATTGTCTCAGCCTCTAAGATAAGCACAACAAGCCAAACTTAACCATCATAAGACTTACGAGCATGTTCTGGCTTTTACAAAGTTTCTTTGAGAGGGAGAGAGGGTACTTCTTCCTGAGAGGCACTTCAGAACAGCCAAAAACCTGATGCTTAGTAATCACATCAGCTGGTGTGTAAGAGATCAGTGTGCACAAAGGTGGAAACTATCTCCTTGAGGCCAATAAAACATGAAGTAATGAAAGGATGAGGGGGCAAAAGGACAAGTTCCCTCTTTTTTTCTTTTTACAGTAGCTTACAGTGCCACAAGTATGGAACAAGGCTGAATACTCAGAGAATTTGAGGCCATGTGTTATACAGTACATTAGAGCATGCTAAAACTTCTGCCCCTTGCTGCCTCCAGACTTTACTGTTTAAAACAAGATGAAAAACAACAGAATTTGAAAAGAAGTAAAAGCAGAGGAGTGAAGACAAGGTCTGACACAGAGTCATTATGTTTGCTCTTTCATATGTTTTCTTCTTCCCTATCACTTATCTCCACACACAGACCCTACTGCCCTGACTTTCCATCAGGGCATAGATCTGAAAGCCCAGACGAGGTACTCATCACAGCCTCACCTGGAGTCTTCCCCCCAGTATATGGAGTTTTAAATTAGCCCCTAGTTTTGTTAGGCTCTGCTGTTCCCATCCCAGTTCTCCTCCAGACCCTGCTTATTGCCTTATTAGAACACACTCTCCCACCCACTGCTTTCACATACACTCAATTAATTAAAACCGTGCTAACTTTTCTTTCTGTTAACTGGCCATCAACAGTGCTGCCTCGTTTCCCAAACACCACTACAGACCCCTGAGCTCTTTTGCTAATTCTGCTTCCCTGCTGAGTCTCTAGTTTTTCTGTCAGAAACCTTGCATTACATTTTATTAGGAAGAAAGTTTTAAAAGTTTCAAATGGTAGAAAGATGCCTTACTCTTGTTTACCATTCAGAATTATATTATTGTGAATTAACTTTTTTTTTTTGCCAACTTCTCCCTTTAAATCCTGACACCCTGTACACATCTCTTTTATAAGTGATGTTTCAGCCCAACGTCCTTAACTAATGACTTAGACATTTTTATTTGCACAGAGGAGAGGGAGAAATCTCTTGTGAGACACTTCCACTTACAGCACAGTAGGTTTTCTTAAAACTAGAGGTACCATGAGGAATATGTACCAGAGGCACATAAAGGAAAAGCAGTGAGCATAGAGCTACACAGCAGCCATCTCTTTGCACCTTACCATGGCAGGCTATTGCTTATCTGTGTTCTTTGTTCATCAAAGTTATAGCTTGTGTATTAGCAAATAAAATCCCAGTGGAGGGATCAGAAAACATGAAGCTGCTAGATGAGGGCTTGATTTACAACACTTCTCCTGTTCTCCTGGGAAGTGGAAAATGTGGTTTTAAGTTGTTCACACCATCATTGTCAAAATCCTCCCATAGCGGAGATTGGTGCACTTTTCCATGACTGAAGGGCATACACCGCTTCTACCATCAACAAACATCAGTTACTCATAAGAGCTGATTTAATCACCGACTTTCACAGCAAACATAGGTGTTACAGGCTTCACACAGAAGGTATTCTTGTCTGGGTGAAGAGCACAATTTCAGAACATGGCTCTGAGCAAGTCATGTTGTTGTTTTATGCTGAGGTGAGGATGAGTGTCCTAGTCACCATGCAGTTGCATCTGTCTAGCTTAGACCAACCCTTACTCTGTTTACTTCATTTACTCATTCATTGTGACGGTCAAGATTAAATGGTGATGAAGTCATGATCAATGCCATAAAGAATCTACCATAGTTTCATGTAAGGCATGAAAAGCAGCTCAGGAGCTTTTTGGAAATTAAGCTAGGCCAAGATAAAGTCCAGCCCTCAATGCAAACCTGCTAGAGTTGCAGTACACTCAAGTAGCCCAAGTACTACAGACAAGCAAAAGTGACTCTTACAAAGTTGCGCAAACTCGTTCTTAGGATCGGATTGACCTTGGGTTCCTTTGAACACATACCGTGTGGTGGTACACATGCACACAAACAACACCAGGCCCAGTTCTGCATTGCTGGAGTTTTGCCAGCACTCACAAATTGGTCTGAAGATATTATGTGGCACATGGGAGACATCTTCATCTAACACAATTGAGGGCAGTGCCACGTCTGGACTTGAATCAAGAGTGGTGATTCTGCTTGGGTCTGCTCTGACCCCAAAGCATGGTAGACAGTAACTCGGCACTCCTAAAAAGAATATTCTTCAGGCTAACTTTAGCATTTCATCATGCAGATAAACAAACTGGAGACATTCAGACATTTTATTTCAGTGAGTTTTATCTCAGTGACGTTATTATTCGTAGGAAATATTTGTTGAAGAGGGGGAAAGGAGACAAGGATCCCAATTTCTAGCCTCCTACTCTGATCATAAGGTCAGTCCCTGTGTTAAACATTATTAATTTGCAAGTATAACTACAAAACACGTATTTTATTTAAACCTTTTTGAATATGAATGGCTTTTCACACTTCCTTGTTTTAAACAAACCACTGCAAACAACACAATCCACAAGGGAAAGCAGCAGCCAAAACCAAATTTCATCGATGTTACTGTTTGGCTATCATCAGCCCCCTGGATGTGCTATGTTATTACAAGAAGACATTGACTCCCAGTAAGATATCCTAACTCAGCAGTTAGTTTCTCTTCAGCGAGCAGCTCTGGAGGGTGCAGCAGGTTCTACACAGAGCCCGGACTCTGACCCCACACCGTATACGTGAAGGAAAAGACCTTTCGACTGCTTTCAGCAATATTTTGTAGAGAAGGTGTTGTGGAAGGAAGAAAAGTATTTAGTATTTAGTACAAAGGGGTAACAGCAACACAAACATGCCAGTTTGGAAAGGGGGGATATAAAGGATCTAAGCGCCAAAGAAACGCCGTCAGTCGTGTATTTTCCGGCGGAACCCAGCATCCGCTGCTCGCACGGACTCTCTCTGAAGCTGGGGCTGCCCGGTGCTTCCCGGTATCACAGCCCCCGTAGCTGAAGTCGAGCACGAACTAAACCCAAAGCCCGGCCGGGGAAGGCCGGGGCCCGCCCCGCTCCGCCCCCGGGCATCCGGTGAGCCCCGCGCCGGGGCGGGCGGGCGGCATAAAGGCGGGGCCGGCCCGCTCCGCTCGGGTGTGCTCCCCGGCGGGTCTCGGCCTCCCTCCCCTGCAGCCCGGCCGGCCAGGTACCGGGGTGCTGCGGGACGGGGGGACCGGGGGACCTGTGCCCTGCGCTGCTCCCGGGGCTGGGGGTGCGCGGCCTCCCCCTGGGGAGGGGGCGCTGGGCTGGGTCGGGGCGGTGTGGTGTCTGTGGGGTGGTGTCTGTAGGACGGATGGTGTCTATAGAGAGGTATGGTGTCTGGAGGGTGGTGTGGTGTCCGTGTGGCACTGTGCTGGGGGTCCTCGGCCTGCCTTGGTTTATAGGGCTGCTGCATGCATGGGGCTGCAGCCCTCCGGGGGCAGGGGGTGGGTTTGTGCTCGCCACCCGCTGTCTGTGGGGTTAAAGGACGGCTTTTGGGCTCTTTCCCTAGCAGAGGGGTGTTGTGGCTTCGTACAGGGGCCTCAGCTCTGTCCTGGTGGTCTCTAGGAGCTGCTTGGTGGGGAGTATCAGCACCAAGCCTGCGCTGGTGAAATTGTCCATAGCTGCAAAGAGATCACACTGATAAGCTGCTGGGGGACCTTTACTCTTTGCCACAATGCAAAAGCTTTCCGCACTTATCTCAGTGACACGCTAAAAGCAATGTGTGGTGTCAGAAGGGCTGCGGTATGGATCCGTTGGTTTGATGATGGCACGTGTGCCAAAGGTACCCTTGGTTTGTTCACCTGTGAGCCGCTCCCTGCTCACCTCAGCTGAGGAGCCCTCATCGGCCGAGTGTGCTGGGAAGGGTGGCTGTGCCTCTGGGGGCTCCTGGTTACGTACTGGGGGAAACGGGCAGCACCCATGCAGTGAGCCAGCAAGAACAGGGCACTCCCGGTCCAGCCAGAGCTTGCCCAGGTGAGGCACTTCACTGGGAATTTAAGCATCTTGTGAGGGGTCTGGAGTGGGTAATCTAACAG
Organism: Anser cygnoides; assembly: GCF_040182565.1. NCBI lineage: Eukaryota > Metazoa > Chordata > Aves > Anseriformes > Anatidae > Anser > Anser cygnoides. The sequence goes on along the minus strand of NC_089874.1, from coordinate 123,113,346 downwards.
CCTGTAAGCCTAAAACAAGTCCACTTCTCTGAGAAAGGAAGCACTTCCCCGAGCTCTGGTGTGCCTCTGCCCCATGCAGGCCTAATACCTGATTATCGTAATAAACTACTGACACACATTGCAAACTGGTTTGAGATCAAACCGTATATTTTGCTCTGAAGGCAGCTGCCTCCACTGCCTCTTCCTAGGGATCAAGAACTGTATTGTGGCCCCTGTAACACTGGTATCTGTTCCAGAGATGCCAGTTTCCTTTCATGCAAAGGGAGCTTGTTACATTCGTTGCTTTAAGTTAGTGCCATGAAGTTAAACTCAGCAACTGTATCTACTGTGAAGACTTATTGCTTCTGTTTTAGGCCCAGCAAAGAACTCCAGTTTCTAGATACTTGCTGTTTTTTTTATGCACATGAAGTTTAATAACAATTTTTCCATGTAACCCTAGCTTTGCATATATCTGTTGTGGTTCTGCAGCTGTGAGAGTCTACTTCAGGAAATGTCACTCTCGTCTCTAGGGAAATATTATTGTGCTGTAAGAAATACCAGAATCAGTTTTACTGTCTTTTTTTTTCCCTATGCTAGAACCTCTGCAAGTGCTCTGTACCATTTCAAAGGGAACTAAGAACGGAAAACATTTACCCTTTGACAAATCTGCAAAAGATGAACTTGTCTCCCTACCCACCATGATTTTGCCAATTTTTTTTCCTGTTACTGGAATAGCTTTAAGATGTCCTAATGCTTGTGCTATAAAGTTTTCTGAACTAACTTGCTCTGTCCTTGAAGATGTCTGTCCCTCTGCAGGAATGTAGTTGTTTCCCATGCACCAAAACTTGAGACTCATGACAACATGTACATCCAAATGCTACTCTGAGCAAAGTTCATTAAATGTAGCCAAGACCTAAGTAATTATCTTTTGGCAATTGTCAAACATGACTACCTATGTACATAGATACCAGTGTTGACTAAGATGTGAACAAATCAGGTATGTAGTGCTAAAGGTTGAAGTGTAAGCACCAGCATGCTCTACCTTTAGCTCAGAAGGAAGATATTTAATCCTTTGTGCTGTAACTAGAGATAAAAACCTGCCTAGACCAAGGGTATTTTTCTTGCATAGAATTCATACACTAGGGAATGGGTAGTGTTCTTTCAAGGACTTAAATGCCTGCTCATTGTGAGAGTTGCTGTGATGAGTATGGAGTGTGCAGGTAAACACATACCTGAGGTGATGTGATTCAAGCCCATGACATCTTCCTTCATGTGAGGAGAAGAAAGTCAACAACTTTAGAGTGCATTCCGAAGTAAAACACCTTGAGAGCCTGCTTTTTGCACTTGAACAATAATGATAGTACTGGTAATTATAGTACTATTAAATAATAGTACTGGTGAGAAGACTTATAAATCTTCTGTATTCAGAAGCTTCCTATGCTAGTAGTTCTTCAACACAGTTGAGACTGTACCTTCATTTGCATGGCTGCTTGACAACAACAGGTACCTACAAGCACAAAAAGCCATGGTCCTAAAAAATAAATAAATAATCCTGACCTGAAATAGTAGGTTTTCAGCACTCAAGCAACTTGATCAAGCTACAAGTTTTGATTTGTAATCGCCATGCATTTCTGCTTCGGATGCTAAAGGGGCAACTGTTGCTATTTTATTAAGATGTCTACAGTCTTTGGGAGCAGAGCTGGAACTCGTGTTGTGAAGGGTGGGGAACTTCTAAAGCAGGTATTCCCTGTCTCTTCCAAACGGTAAATCAATTTTGTCTTCCATTCTGGAGGAGTAAAATGTCCTGGAAATAAAATGGAAACAGGATAAACGGGTCAGACATGCAGCTGTAAGCCTATGTACTCGCTAGCCTGCTTCTGAGTGCTGTTTCAAGAATAGTTAGAATTAATTGGAAAACGCTTTTCAGTTCTGCAAGATTAATGTTTACATGGTCTCTTTTATAGCTGATTTATCTACTAAACCTTGTCTTTTACCAGATATCTGAAGAAAGAGCCTCAAGATGAATTTCTTCCTGGAGATGCTCAAAGTCCTTGGACTTACGACTTACTATATGTTGGAGTCACTGGTGTTTTTGTTTGTGCCGAAACGTAAAAAGAACGTTAGTGGTGAAATAGTATTAATAACAGGAGCAGGAAGTGGAATTGGAAGACTCTTATCCTTAAAATTTGCCAAACTTGGAGCCACGCTGGTTCTTTGGGACATTAATCAAGAGGGGCTCCATGAAACGAGCAGACTGGCTGGAGAAAATGGAGCAGTGCAAGTACATGCTTACATCTGTGACTGCAGCAAAAGGCAGGAAGTCTACCGAGTAGCAGATCAGGTAAAGTATCTCATTTGTGCCTTTGACATCATTCCAAAGTGTTTGCGATAGAAGTTTTAGCCATTTCAAAGCAGGAGATTAAAGTTAATTCATTTGATTATTGCATGTGCTATGTATTCTAAGAATACTGATTTATTTATTTTTAGAGTTGTATACCTTTTTGTTCTTTTAAAAATAAAAAAAAGCTGGTTCTTTCAATAACTAGCTTCAGCTGGGTGGCTTCACTTTCATGCAGTTACTTAGCAAGTGCTTACTGGCAAATACAGAAAGTCAGCTTATTGAAGCTAAAGCAGTATTTCATGTTCTGGTAATCTTTTCCAAAAAGTTAACCTTAAAGACCATACCTTGTACAAGGGATTAATGACTTAGTCAAATTCTGACTAACTTCCTGGCTGTGAGTAGATTTTTGCAAATGCACTTGAACAGATTTAATAAATATATCTCGAAGGCTTCAATATTTTCCTTTCTAAAGAGCTTTGTAAATATAGCACGTGGTTAGATATCTTGGGCAGGACTAGCAGAAATGCCAAAAGCTAAAGTTGCTTAACAGTTTCCATTATAACAACCTGTTCTCATTTGCTTAAGATGTTGCTAAACTTAACTGTTGGACTAGAAAATTTCCACACTGAGTGTTTGCCTGAGGATGAATTCTTAAAAAAAGTTCAGCTGTCTTCAGGAACATCTGTTGGCTGAAATAATGTTCCTATTTTGTCCCCTAAAGTACTGCTTAAGAAGCTCTAGCCTTCTGTGTTTCTTCTATCTGGAAATGACTGTAGAACAAGCTCTCTGACAAGTAAAGCTTTACTGGGGGCTCATACCACTGTTCTTGGATTGTGGCAATGCCAATTGCCTGCAGTTGCCCTTGCAGGTTTGTTCTGCTGGCTGAGGTGCACATCTTCCATCCCTGCAGAGTGGTTGCACGTTTCACCACGTGCCTGTAACTGTTCCTGGCTGAGCTGGGAGAGGAGGAAGGAGTATTGTAGTTTGCAGAGCACTGGAACGAAGATGAGACCTGATCTGACACTTCCATCTCTTGGGGATGAGCAGCAGCAGAACCTTTCTGGCTGAGTATAGGGGATGTGGCATGGGTTAAGGATGATAAAAACAAAGGGAGACAGGAGAGAGGAGGGGGTAAAAGTGTCTGTAACCGGTCAGTGAATGAATCCTCTCTTTACAATACTATGTCAGCAGTTCACTAACAGCTGATCCACAGAGAAGAGAACACACTACCACGGTTATTTCAGATGCATCATGTTTTGCTGACAGCTGTTACAGAACCACATTGAAAGCTTTCTTGTCTTATTAGCAACAATAAGACCACAGCAGCATCAAACACTGATTAATACTGCTAATTTACTGCTGTGTAGTAGGTCTTGGCTCAGAGTGCTGCCTCCCTCTTCGCAAAATGAGGCAGGGCTGCTTCTCCTGTGATTCAGCTACGCACAATAACTTGGGGAGGCACAAGACCATAGTGAATTCAGTTCACACCGATATGATGGGATACTGCTTTGCATGGCACAATAATTTCAGTTATTTTAAAGCCAAAATGAGGTGTAAATGATTCTTAACTACCTGCTTTGGGTACTTCATCAGTCACACAGAGACCAGTCCTTTCAGTAGGAAGACAACCAAAAAGTGCTGGGTATGTGGTGTCCTTGTTGCTGTCCTGTACCAACAGTATGGCGGGCAGCTTTTGGCTATCAAGAGCTGTGCCTTGAGATGTGTTCATAACATCCCTATTGCAGAAGTACTACCAGCCCTAAAAGGAATGTGGCCTTCTCTGATTTACTCCTCCTCCTTCCCCAGAGTTTAGCTAGTCTTTAAGCACAGGGGGCTTTGAGTTTATGAGGAAGCAGAAGCTTTTTCAGTATCATATTGCAAGATTGCATTTGGGGTCACATTCACTTCCAGGGTCTCTTGCACGTTACTGGCTTGCTCGTGTGCTGTTTTTTGTTGCTTGTTTGTCAACATGGCAGTTCGCAGCCAGTTTTCCACTTTTCGAAGAACTTTCCTTGCTGTTGCTATTTTGCACAGCAGAAGCACACTTCCTGGTGATATTTCATGTTGCCTATAAAACGCCCAGTGCTTTCTTCCAAAATTTGGAGGCAGCCGGGGGGGTGAGGGGGGACCTCCCTTCATAGAAAGCAGATACTTCGGGATGCTGTTTGTGATTCACGGGAATTAGTCACTACCAAATTTCCACACACACAGTGCATATAAATGCAGAAACAAACAGGAAATAGCGCTTATGCTTGAAAAAGATGCTTAACCAGATCAGCTGTTTGCATAATGCTTAGCTTACCTAGGCTTAAAACAAACACCCAGAACATGCTTTCCTGCTCTGCATAATGGAGAGGTCTACAGTTCTGGAAGGCTGACATTCCCTGCCCCACTAAACCATTCGGTGAAGGTCTTCTGTTCTGGCCTGAAAGCAGAATGAGGAAGCCTGGTGTGAGCGCCTTGGCTCTCTGTCGTGCACAGGGATAGCTGAGAGGGGAAGGGGATTAGAACAGCCAGTTGCTTGAGCAAGGAGCTGCCACATCTGGTTAGCAGGGAAGCAGCGTGACCAAAGGTGTTGTGAAGCTGGAAGCGTTTGTCTGGGCTGCGTGAAGGCACTCGGGTCTGCTTTGAATTCTCCCTAAGTGTGAATATATTTTGGAAAGCTTGCTAGAGACAGCAATCTCTAAACACGAGTAAAGGAAGAGGTTGCTCAGGTTTTTGCCTCTAGCTAGAATTGGGTGATCAAGGCTGTTCTTATTTGCTGCCATATGACAGTGTTTTCATCTCTTCCTAACCTGAATGTCTCAAGCTCCAAGTTATAAACTGTATGCACCGCATCCATCACCTCTGTCCGTGCCTGTGCACCCAGAAACAGCATGACTGTCTATTCAAGTATTTCTTTTTCCTAGGGGTAGACCCTAGGGTATGGGTCCATGCTTCCAGGTTTGCTAAGATCCTCTGACCTGAGGCAGCAGTCTGTACTGCAGCATCACTTACTAATGATTACTGTCTGTCTCTGAACTCAGACTATTTTTTTTTAACTTGTAACGGGAAGTGCATACGTTGGTGACTGGATCAACTTGTCTAAGGCTGACTGCAAAGATCATGTGGCACTGCTTCAGGAATATTTTAATTGTTATATGACAGCACTTTGAGGGGGATTGACTGAGGTGGAGAGGGGCTCTGGCTTAGGGAGCTATATCGAGGCTATTCTGTATAATCCTACCAAGGCTACTTCCTTTATTTTTAATAACATTTACTGGTTTAACAAACATGGAGAAGTTGGAACAAGTTTAAGGAAGACAGGGAAATTAAGAGAATAAATGGTGAACTCAATTCTTTACTGTTATACAGGCTACCCTACCCTCTGGTCTGCTCAGTCACTGTATTTATGTAGGATATGAGATACCATTACGAAATGAATTTCCTGTGATCTGGAACTGGGTGGCTACAGGGCATAAGAGCATAGTTTCCCAAAGCTACTCATCAGCACCTGTTTTAGCACTTGAAGTTGCAAATTCAACCAGAATAGTGAACTCACTTCCTATTTCCTGGATAGCTCGGATTACTGAACAGTATTGAAATACTGCATTGAATACTTTAATTCTCCTTTTGTGAAAACTGGTACAATACCTTGATTTTATCAGCTGCCTATAGTTGTCCTGTCAGGTGAGTCTATTCTTGGAAGCTCTCGTTCTGGAGCTAAAATGAGAACTGTGCTTCCTCTTACTGAACTACATGCACAGAGGTTACTGTTTAGCCAACTTATTTTCTGGAACCATTTCAAAAGGATTCTGGCTCGGTGTTAGAATCAAAGCAAATATATTCGAAACAAAGCCTCTGCACCGTGCCCTGCCCCAGAAGGCTCCTAAGGCTTTTGCAGTCTGTGAATGCATGTGTTTTTTCACTCCCTCACCTAAACTGCAGATGCCTGAATAAAAGCTTCCTTTTTTAAGAAAGATAAAATAAAAGATCCCTAAAGCTTTTGTATAACTTCTGTGGTAAACTAGTGTCCTTCCCAGGACTGTCTCCCTTCTTGTGTTACCTTGAGAACTAATGCCACTGCAACTATGGTGTTCTTTCAGGCTGCCTTCACGGAAAATCAACTTTTTTAAAAAAAAAAAAAAAAAAGCTTAAATTCCTGACCTGTAAAGTTGCTTGAAGTAATCAAGATATTTAAATAAAGGAGACGGTTGTAAGGTAGAAATTAATTTTCTAAGCTGTTTTTCTCACTGTTTATACATATGTGCAATATTTATGATCAAAAGTGACTGCTCATTCTAACCCTAACATAGTGAGGTAGAGAACTCAGTCTGCTCCTCCAGGATGGTGCTGGGAGGTCTGGTTTAACAGGATAGCTCTCGTGGCATACACGTGAAGCTACTACTAGTGGAGAAGCTGCTGTGTAATGCTTGCTAGTGTCTAACAATTGCAGTCAGAAGATGTGGAACCTGTGTAAGACAGCTTTGGGAATCTTGAAATGCCCAAAATACAAAGATGCTATTAAGTAATTGCTAGCTCACCTAGCATGAGAATTTATGTACTGTGCCTCACAGCATGGCATAGAAATGGCCCTAAATACAGAATCATTCATCGGGTTTAAGGCTGGATTAATGTAGCAAAATACTTGTATTAGTAAAGGTCTCTGCAGTAGGGGCTTGCTGGAACAGTCATAGCAAGAACTGTAGGTACTGAAGGCAGAGGCACGCTTGGAGCTGTTGGGGCTGCTGGGCTCCAAGGAAAGTCCAGTGATGAGATCAGCTCCAAACAGGTGAGAACATGCAAGAACACGAGGTATTTGGATCTGTAACAAGCGTAATATGTTTACCTTGGTTGAGATGTGCAACACTTCTATTTCTTATTTTTATATATTAATATTTTTTGTTATGCTTTATTTGTTGCATAATAATCTTAAGGCTTTTGTTTTAGGTTAAAAAAGAAGTTGGTGATGTTAGCATCCTAGTCAACAACGCTGGTATTGTAACTGGGAAGAGGTTTATCGAGTCTCCAGATTCGCTTGTGGAAAAAACTATGCAAGTGAACATAATGGCACACTTTTGGGTAATGCTCTCCTTATATATACGTATTAAAATATCTTAACATGTTTACAGTTTTAATTTTGCCTTTTGGAATTGAGTAAAACATGCAAGGATATAGAGATCCCATCAGTTCAGTAAAAAATAATGCAAGAAATTATTTTCTATGCCTTGTAGTCTGTGAGATTAAAAAAAAAAGGTGGGAGAATAGATCCTTTGGGAACTTCTGGGTAGGTAGGTGGAAGCAAAACTGCTTAGCATTTACAAATGCTCTTAAGAACTGAAGGTTGCCATCTGCTAGGTTCTGAGGCTAGTCAGATGCTATATCCCTCAATATTCATTGATGTGAAGCAGGCCCCGCCTAGAGGTTGCTGCTCTAGTAACAGAACAGCTCAATTCTGTTATTGTTCTAGTTACTTTGTGGTTATGATAGTTCTAGTAAGAAATACCACATGTTCAGATGATGCTCTTATACTAAGTAAGTGGGGCTTTTGTCCAAAATGAATAATTTAATTTTCTTCCTTTCAGGGAAGAATGATCACTATATAGTGTTTTTACCATTAAAGAACTGCAAACAGGATATTAAAACATGCTTCAGCTTCTTACTTAAACTCAATCACAAAGATTAAGTAAATTTAATGGAAGGAAGACATGAAATTTAAATTTTTGCTGGTTTATAAAGTTTGTAGCGAGGGCTTAATGTCCATCTGAAACAATACAGTGCTAAGTTTTGCGGTTAAAAAAAACTACAGCTAGCTGAAGCTGTGTTTTTTACCTTTCAGCAAGTTAGCATCTGTCTTTAACACTGAAGAGAAAACAGTACTGGTAGGACCTGCAAGGTCCCAGCTTAGGTTAGAGTTCAAACAATTCCTGTTTTTTTTTCCCCACTTGTATAATGGAGGGTGGGGAGGAGACACCTTACTTAAAGTACAGGCAGAACTTCCCTATAAATAAAATCCTCAAAATATTATAGCAGGGAGCTTACTTGCTAAAATGTTTCACTGGAACTCTGACTTACCTTGCAGACTTGCAAAGCCTTCCTCCCAGCAATGATAGCCTCTAACCATGGACATTTGGTTAGCATCGCAAGCTCAGCGGGACTGATTGGAGTCAATCGTCTTGCAGGTAGTGTATTGAAGCTAACGTTCATCTAGACAGTTAGTGGGGTTTAAAGTCCTAACTGAGTTCCTGAGTCTTTGTGTATAGGTAAAGCAAATAGTGATACTTTCAAATCAGCTGACCTTAAATAGAGCATTCCTTCAAAAAGTTTTCCAGGTGCTCAGCAGCGCTGTGAAACACTGACAAGGCAATAAGAAGATCTAGAAGCTTCATATAGAACTTAAACAACAAATGCTGTGGTTCTCAGTTTCCAAAGTTAACCTACAGGTATTTTGTGGGGAAGAGGCCGCTTCTTTTGCAGACGTGTTCTCAAGCTAAGCAGGGTCTTGTATAGGCTTCCTGATCTCAAACCTACTAAATCCAAATGTGGCACAGTGGTAGATATGTGATATCTCATTTTGTGTTCTCTCTGCCATTCATTCAAGAGAATCTGCACAGTGAAAGTGTTGAGATCAGGGCAAATTCAGAAGGAATTCCTGGAAAGTGCCTGCAAAGTGAGGAGGAAAATGAAATAAGTGGCATAGCAGTAAAAGAAATCTAGCTTCAAGGCAGTGATAATGAAGACAAATTGAGATGCAAGCTGAAACCACATTAGAGAGTTTTGAAAGCTTGAGTTTGCTTAAAAAGCTAGTTCATGGATTCAATGATAAGGCCCGGTACAAAAAGATAATTTAATCTGCTGTTGTTCATTAGCAAGCAGGAAGGTGACAGAGGTGATTGGCAGACAGTTTCCCATCTACAACAGTGAACTTAGAAGAAGGAAAGTAAGAGTGAATCACATCAAACAAGTCTTATTAGTAACCTATGGAAATGCTTCCTACTCCCTTGTAAAGTGTTATTATCGGACAGCAATTTTCTGGTGGTAGTGTGTTTATAGTTTTTATAATCTAGTGCTGGTGTTGCACACCATAAAAACTGAATAGTTTTGTCCTCGTTTTGTCCTCATTCTGTCAAATACTGTTACTGCTCCTGTGACCACGTTCAGTGGTAGGACTCACTGAACCTGTTTAGTAAGGTTTAATTAAGTTAAAATGTTTAATTGCAATTACTGTTTTATTTTACAGATTACTGTGCAAGTAAATTTGCAGCAGTTGGTTTTGCGGAGTCTGTTGATGTAGAGATGAGAAGTCTGGGGAAGACTGGTATTAAAACTACAACTGTGTGTCCTTATTTCATAAGCACAGGAATGTTTGATGGCGCTGAGACCAAGTGAGTAAGCTGTTGTGAAGTCTTTATGCAACTTCCACATTATGCATGCTGCGTGCTCATGTTTCCTTTATGGTTCTTACAAGCTAGACTTTGCTCTGCTTTTATTATCTTTAGGGCCTCACACGGCTAAAATGCTGTTCAGTGACTGGGCAACCTAAGTGACAAAGTCCTTGGTACTTTACTATTCATTTTAGCTGAAACATGAAATGTAATTGATTTGTCGTCTTTGTGAATCCAAAGAAATTTGTTATAAGAAAACACCTTCTCTTTCAGGTGGTCACGTCTGCTTCCTGTTTTAGAGCCAGAGTATGTGGCTGAAAAGATAATGACTGCTATTCGACAAGACCAAGAAATTTTGTTCCTACCACGCAGTCTGTATGTTTTCTTTGCTTTGAAAAAGTAAGTCATATCCTTCCTTATTTTCCTCTCCCTTTTTCTGGCCAGACTGAAAACTTCTGACTAAAAATGCAAACTAGGCTTCTACTTGCTGATACGAATTCTCATGAAGTTCTCCACATTTCTGGAGGCTTTTTTTTTTAATTTAGTTTCTAGGGATTTGTTCTACCCTTGGACCACAGAACAATGTCAGAAACGTCTAACTGGCTTACTCGCTCCACTGGGGTGTGGTGTCACTGCAGGCTTTAGAGGCTGGGCCTGCCCCTCAGAAGTGTCCCTCTGGCATTTCTTGCCCCAGCAATAGAGCGCTTCCAGCCTGGCTTGCAAGAGCCAGGAAATTGATCTATGGTAACAACAAAGGCAGCCAAATGAGTGTAATCAGTATTTCGACAGGACCAGTGGTACTGTATTCTGGAAACTATAGTAGCTTTTTTGGCTAGTATTAGCCAGGTGAAATGATTTCTGTGATAAAACTGCACAACTCCTCTGAACTCTGTTTTGGTTTTGTCTCCTCTTCTCCTACTCCTCTGACCTACAGCATCCTGCCAGTGAAAATCTCTGTTCTCCTTGCGGAATTTGCTGGGGCCTACAATTTAATGGATAACTTCAAAGGTCAAGGGAAGAAGGACTGAAAATATGCCAAAATTCAGCAACGCAGAAGCAGAGCTTGTTAAAGGTGGTGGTAGGAAAGGTCTGCTTCTGTAGCAGCTGTGAACTTAAGGTGCCTCACTTCTAGTTAGTAACATTTTTTAAGAAAATTGCTTTTTAATTAGCTTTTAACCGTTTTCATCTGAACTTCTTATCCAATGAACTGTTTCCTTTTTGCCTTATTATGGAAATAAATTCATTGAAATAGGTTCCCTTGGTGGTCTATTATAATGCCTTAAATACCATTCTGCTTCACAAATTAATAATTGGCATTTTTGGGGGGGAGATGAGACCAAGAAATCTTGTGATTGGCTGGGAGCCAGGAGAGCCTCTAATGGACCTGACCTCTCAGTGTCATTCACTGGACCGTGAGGAGGGGCTGTACTGCCAGTGCCATTACCATTCCTTGGTAAACTGAGGAACTCAAGAGTTTCCTGAACCAACAGATTCAAGTTCATACAAACGGAAGTTTTATGCAATGGAAATGTGCTCTGTTGGTGCAAAACGAATGTAATGTATTAGTTTGGGGGGTTGGTGATCTCAGGGTTCACAGATGACTATGTCTTGGGGGGGGTGGGAAGGAATGAATGTAAATGACATTTGTGCTGCTAATTGACTTTTTGTCTAATTTATTTTAAAAGCTAATACAATGCCTGCAACTTTGTAGTAGAATTCTGCATACCTTTTAAGTGCAATATTTTAGGAACAATTTCCACTTTTTGCCTCCTAAGTGGAGCACACTTATAAGACTAACAGTCTAGGTAGGCTATCAAACATCTTGCCAAGAAAGACATCAAGCTACTAAAAGCAAAGGTATCGCATGGTATAATCAGGGCTTCTCCTGGGATTATTTCAGAAAGGAATGGTGCTGAGGGAACTGGAGTCAATGGGACCACTACAACTCCAGCTTGAGTAACAGCATCACGTTTTGTTCCTCTGGATTGGGCAGAAGGTTGCCTTGTGCCTACAGTGACTTGTTTTACTTTCCTTTTACTCTTTGGGCTGTCCTCTGGTAGGCTGAGGAAGCCTTGCCCTTTCTGACAATGACCACCAGAAAACTGAGAACAACACCGTGACTTTAGGTAAATCCTAAACAAGAAAAAAGATTATACCTTAAACGTATACCGTTTCTGCACATGCTGGTTAAACCCATCTCATGTCACAGTAGTCCATTGGCAATTGGCAACACCTACAAACTAAGACTATAAAGTTCTTTAGTATGAAATTAATTGCAGACATTATAAAGAAAAAGGTGACTTTTATAAAAAAAAAAAAGTCCCATGATGGCCTAGAAGCTACTTTCATTTCCTTTGTCTATATACTTAGTGATGTTTACTGATTGAGAAAAGTTTACATAGAACTATTTTGTTAATGATGAGCAAGAAACAATGGGTCAAACAAGCATGTTAAAAATAGCCTTACAGTTATGACAGATTGTGAGGTAGAATTCAGACTGATGAAGAAAAGATTTGTCTTAACTGTCCTTTCAGCTCTGTATCTTTTCTGTCTCTGAAATTCTGCTCACTTTGCAGTACGCTTCAGGAAATTAAAGTTACTAATTAGAAAACAGATATGCCTTATATTGTGCCCATATGTATGTACACAGCATTGTTTGCTGGTAATAAAGTCAACTACTACAGCTGTCATGTATGCGTTTCTTGTGGGCTCCTCACCTGTTAAAAATATAGAGGATCTTTCCTAGTAATGTGCATGAGAAGTGTATCTCCATAAATCTTTTATTGCTTCAGAGAATCATTGGGCTTGGAAGGGACCTCTACTCCGAGCAAGGCTGACTGGAGCAGGTTGTTCAGTACTGCCAGGTTTTGAGTATATCCAAGGCTGGAGGTTTTACAACCTCTCCAGGCAATCTGTTCCAGTGTTTGACCATGCTCACTTTTTAAATTAAATCATACTTGTATGGATTTTTTTCCAGTTTGTGCCCATTGTTTATTGTCCTTTTACTGGATACCACTAAGAAGAGTCTGATACAGGTCTTCAAAAATTCTGCAGGGAAGAGCCATCTAGAATGAAGCTGAGGCAGTGGTAAAACGTTATTGGTCAAATGAAGCAAGATTCATGTCCAGAAACTGAAACTATTTCAGCTGCATGATAGCAATTAAGATTTAAGTGTCTAGAAAAAAATGTGTTTTTGTGTTTTTCATCTTGTTGGTCTCTTTAACAAGCAATTTCTTCAGGCAGTATTGTTCCTGAGAGAAAATAAACTGAGAAAGTCTTTGATCTGTAGATGTAGGTGTAAATTGCTTCTCAAGGCATACCATAGTCCAGGTCTGCATTTTAGAAAAGGGGATCTGATTCATCAGTTCAGTCTGCTTGATGACATAAAAGAAAGATCTTGTCCCTGCTTGTCCTGGAGTAGAACATAATGGCCCTATTATCTACCTGTGCAACTGGAAGAGATGAATGTTGTGTGATAGTGATCCAGGTGGCTACAGCTTGTGTGTGTGCTGTCTTTCTGGAAAGAGACAATCCCCATCGTAGGCTTGAATAGTAGCAAGAAGTAAACAGAGCTATATTGCAAAATCACACAGGATCTTTGTCTTCTGAATTACGAGTACTAGCATGTGTGATGATTACTTTGTGACTGGAAGATAATACCGTATCCTGCTGATGGTTTGATCTCCCGTAAATACTAAGCATATCAACTGCCACTGAATGACAGATGTGCAGAGATATGCCCTGGAAGTTAAGAAACAGAAATGCCTCCCTTGGATTCAGGAGGAGATATGAGGCAAGTGTGGAGATCTTTTGCTACCATGCGAACTTCTCAGGATCACAGACGGCTGACTTCCACAATGACAGTGGTTCTGATTACTTTCCTGATGCCCAGAAGTACTCTTTCCTCCTGCACCCAGCAAGAAAACTCCTCAAAGAAGGATCTCTCTGAGACCCAGACAAGAAGGTAGAACACAAAAGAGTATCTCAGTTGTGACAGCACCATGGCTGACAACAGTGCAGAGTTGCTTTCACATCAGGCAGCTCCTACCAGAATAACTGGTTTCATGACCGTTGCTTGGAACACTAAATAGTCCCTAACACAATAACTGGGTCCCAAAGTTGACTAGGATGGCAAGGTTGGCTTGACAGTCATCGATACAGTGATTTAAAGACAATCCAGGGCATGGTGTTTTGTTGCCTGCTGTGTTTCTTTTCCATATGAGCTCATATTCTTGTGGTAGCAGATGTCTTATTATTCCTTAATTCAAAGCATGGAGAATATGATTTTTCTTGGCACTGACTTGATCCTCTGAATGAGACTGAGGAGGAAAGCAGAAATCTAGCAGCTGAGATATAATTTTATGAACTTGGTAATCATATTCCAGAGCAGCACACGTCTATTTGGTAGCTGGTCTTCATCATGATCTCATTTTAGGAAGGAACTGAGTAGACACCTCTTTTCTGGTAACTTTTGGCAGTTGATCATCTGAAGACAGCTACGTGGACTGCAAGGCAGGAAAGGAGCAGCGGCAATGGCACTGTCAGCAGGTGCAGGCAACAGCAACAATGAAGATTTTGCAGAATAAGTCTTGTTTGTTGGCATTGTAAACCTCAGTGCCATGATATGGGCTATGAAACCTTGGTGATGGTGCAGCCCCACGGGGGAGTCTGCATCATCTGCGTTGTGTCCGTATAAAAGAAGCTTGCTGAGAGACTAACACAGAGATGTGATAGTTGAGGCATCTGTTTTATGTGAAAGCTTCGATGAGCATCATCCATAAATGGAGAGCAGGTGTCATGGGCTTCTCTATATTAATTTAAAAAAATACACTTTGAATTACTTATTGATCTGTCTGCGTATTTCTGGTATGTTGATGGTTGTCCTTGAGGCAAATTCATACAATTCATACAATGCACCACGTATGGTTAACTAAATTTTAAATCTGGCTCCAGACATGATACAGTTACTGCAAAACAGCATACCTGTGTTTTGGGAAGCCTTTAACAGTTCAAGAAAGAGCTGTCAGTTCTAAGGAATCATGTGGGTAAAGGTTGTGTAAGGAACAAATCTCAGAAGGAACAAATCCCAGCAGAAGAGCCAGGTGAGGTGCTTGCCTGAAGTCTTTCCTTCAGGAAGTACACAGTTTCCCTGCTCTGGCATCAAGTCAGTCTGCAACAGCGGATGACAGTAAAATGACAAGGTATGTAGTTGAAATCTCCTGTGTTACAGCTTCCTAAAAATTAATACCAAGTTAATCTTACACACACACGCTCACAAAAAAGTAAAATACGTAATGAGCTTGAGGTAACACTATTTCTGAGCCCGAAGTTTTTCTAAGCTGTAACTATATTTCTTTGGTATAGATTACACTGTATAGTTAAGGATTTGCTCTACATATAGGTAAATATAGTTTCACCTGAATTTAAGGCTAACGTTACATCTGCCATAGACAATTCATGTGACTCTATAGTGACAAGAATAGCAACTGCTACTCATGACAAAAACTAGACTGTATAATGTGCTTTAGGGCTAATTCATCCTCAAGTGTCTTTGACCTGTAGATGTCAATGTAAATTGCTTCTCAAGCAACTGAGAGCATAAACTTGTTTGAATGCAAGAGGACAAAATTATGATAGCTGACTAAAAATGGTGAGCTTCCATATTTTTCAGTATGGCTTACATCTCTGGGCCTGTGGAAAATGAGAAACAGTCACCACGTGAGTACCCTGCTCTGTAATACAAAGTGGGAATTAATACAAGTATTGCAGTACAGTGTAATACTTGTGGAGGGTAATGCAAGTGGAAATATGAAGGGAATACTTGAAGCAGGCAGAGCTGGCTTGTGGAAGTGATCATAACCTGCAGTAATGGGCTGAAATTTGTCTCCAACCTTGCTTCTGAGCTAAGGGACATGGATTAGTGGGTGACAGTGGTAGTAGGGTGATGGTTGGACCAGATGATCTTGGAGATCTTTTCCAACCTTAATGATTCTATGATGCCCTTACAAGAACTGCCACCAATTCCACAAGAATTCCACAAGTGATGTCACTGTAGACCAGTGGACAAAAACAGTGATATAGTTGGGTAGTCACAGGCAATTGTAGGCCAAAACAAAATCATCTTCCTCTAGGCCTTGAACAACTAGCTTAAGAGGATTTGGGAGAGCTGTTGCTTGGTTTTATTCAAAGTCTTTTAAACAAGTCTTTGCAATTTGCTATTCCCTAGCAGGCTAGTGCTTTACATCTGAGGTCGTGGCGACTTATCTATGCAATGCTTTCCTTCCTGGATAAGTAGTCTCTGTGCTCATTAAAAACAGCAGGCATTTTGTGGGGTAGCACCCTGACTGCTAGGAACCCGTTTTAAGGAGGCACTGATATATTCACATCTTTCATATTCGCATAATCATATATTAACTCAGCCACACGGCTAGCCTTTTTGCTATTTATTTAGTTATTTATTTATTTATTTTTAGAATAATGCCACACAGAAATAATGGATTTTCAAATCCAAAGAAAGTGCTGTGTTATTTCTGCTGTGGAGGCCTGTTCTGTATTTTCTTGTACATGTACTGTTCGTCTTACTGCATTTTATCATACTATGGAAGATAAAATCACAGAGCCCTACCATGAATATCCATACATGTTATCCACCTGAGTTATATGGATCTATATATTTTCTTTCCTTTTAATAGCGTTCTCTTAATAACAAAAAGGAGCACTGAAGATAGCCATGGATCTAGGGGAAAAGCTAGGAGAGAGATCATTCCTTGGCCGAGGATTTTGGAGGTGATTTTATAGAACAACAAATCAGGCCTCTACAAACCAAGTATGAGTTGGAAAACACGCTGAAGAAATCTACAATGTCTGTGCTCACGCTCCTAAGTGTGAACCATTAGAGCGTCTGAGGTGACGGACTTAGGAAGTTCTGCATTCGTTATGGCTTCATACCACTTTCTTCCCTGAAATCTGCTTTGGAAGATATCCTCTGCCACGGGACTACTCTCCAGATCTTATATACCTACAACTATTTTCAAATAACATTTTCACACCAATAAATGATTAAATTATAAAACAAATGTAACTTAAATCAATAATAACTTGTAGTGATGAAGAGTCAGAAAAAGCAGCAGCTAAAATGCTGTCTTGCAGCATTAGACTATGTGTGGTCAGAAAATGCTGAAACACTAAGTTTATTCTGTAGTTATGGAAGTAGCTACCTTTCTTCTTTCCCCATTGTGAAAGCACACTTTGACTTCTGGTGGGGTGCATTGATAGTAAGTGCTAATCAGGATCAGAATTATCCTACATCTAACTTTTTTCAACTAAATGTTCATGGCACCACGTCAGTAATGACTTACTAGCATTTCAAGATTTCTGGAAATTCCTTGGCTCTCATCCTATTGCCACTCCCAAGTTGGAATATATAAGGAAACTTGGCTGAAAATATTAAGAACCTTTGTATTTTGTCTGCGTAGAGAAAAGAATTGCTATAAATTGATTGCTGTTATCTTGGATATTTTAAAGAAGATTAGCAAAATAGATTGATTGTAAGTGGAGTATAATCCTTTAAGGAATAAGATCACTCTTAAAAAAATAAATCATAAGAAAAAAATACCTGTAAACCTACATACACATACATTGTGCTTAATTTTAAGATGAAGTCAAAAGAATGGTAAATAGCTTCACTGGTATGAAGACTTCCAGCACTCATGGCTGATGGTTTGAAAATGAATTGAGAAAGACCCCCCCAAAAAAAAAAAAGTCAGTACAATGTTGATAACGTTTGTTTGGCTCTTAAGGTTTGCATGTGCTGTCATCCATCAAAGAACACAGCTTAGCAGTGGCATTCCGCTGAGGTTGGAGTATACAGTATTACATGACGCTTATTTAGAGATGTATGTGTGCCCTTGCTTTTGTTTTTCTGCAGATATTTGGATATCTGCATTTTGTGTGCGGTGATGTTTTGGAATGTTACCTCTGCAGGTAAGAACCCTAAATAGTATCAAGTCCAACATTTACTATACCAGACAATTAAATATATGGAATATATTAAATATACCATAATATTAAAGATGTGGGATGTTCATGGAAAAATATGTGAAAGAATGTCTTTGAATAAATCTGAGATCTGTTTCTCAAACAACATACTTATCACACGACTAATTTGAAAACTTGCTGAGAGACAGCAAGCACGATTATACGAGCAAACCTGGCTTTGGGATTCTGCCATGTCCTTGGACCTTCCTACACAAAAATGTTAATAACAATCAGACTTGTTCCAAAAACAAGAATAGAGAACAGGAATTACACGTGTTCATTTAGCTTGACCCTGCCAAGAGATGAACTTTTTCTACGACGGCATCGCTGCAATGAGAAGTTACACAGACCTGTAACTTTGAATAATGCTTTTTGGCACTGTTTTCTCTGCCCTCCAGGACTGAAATTTACTCAGCGTTGTGCAACCATGGGCTTGCAGGAGAATTTTGGCTAGGAGGACCCTGACAAAGAGGATGGGAAATATCTGTTGGGAATGGGTGATCTGGTCAACCGGCTGAAGAGGGGCCATAGTACTGCTGCTGCCATCCCCATGGGAGGGAGGAGAGCTGAAGATGCTCTTCTCTTGAGGATGGAGCCAATTCTCCCAAATATATTCAGTCATACAGCAGAGTCCAAAGTAAAATACATCCAGCAAAATATTTGCCATTGTAAATAAAGCTTCGATTTTTTTTCTTTGCACTTAATAGGTTCTGTCCTTTAGATGGTGGGCAGCTAAGGTAACTGTGACTGCATTTTCCTCAAACTTCAGCCACTCGAGGAACTGTTGCTGGTTAGGTTAAGCAGTACAAATCTGCACCGCAGCAGGTGGAGAACACAAAGCACATGCTGGCTCTTGCCAAGGTTCACAGCAGAGACTTGGAGATGATCTTCTCACAATATTTGCTTGCTTGTCAGCAGGGGTGGCTGGTGTTACTAGCGCTGAGAGCAGGCAGCTGGCTCACACACTGCGTTCCTTCTAATATTTAGGGGAAGGAGGTACCGACACCGAAAGAAATAGTCCATGAGGACCTTGGATCGCATTCGTTAAAACTGACTGTGGTAAACTGGGCTTGTTTTGTATCTCTCACGCTGTCCCAATTGCTTTGTAAAAGACGTTGAGACCTGTCAAAACACGACCATAGTTTCTCCCTGTTTTTCTCCCTAGCAGCTGTTGGACACATATGGTCCCTTGGGGATGTAGGGGCTGGTAAAGTTTCCCATGTGATTTGTAGCTTTTCCCCTCTCTTTCCCTACCGTCATCAATCCAGAAAGCAGTAATTTGAAATTGCAAGATTTTGGAATGTGCTTCCAGATCTGATCTCTCTTGGGAGACAGTCTCTCTGGTTGGAAATCCTCTCTTACTTTCCGTGTTGTCAGACGTAAAACAGTGAAACATCCTTGCCCCGTATTTCTCCAGTTACACTGTGGGTGAGCTGTTCATGTCAATTGCTCTTCTGCTAATGAAAGCTTTACAGAGATGCTTGTAAAAAGTCATCTTTATCATGAACGAGCAGTTTGTGCACCAGGAACCTTTTATTAAACAACATCTCAACAGGGACCCTTGAATCACAGTAAAATCTGTGCAGATGAAGGCACCAACCTCTAATTGCAGTGAATCTAGATGTGAAGGCAGGAAAATTCTACCAGCTGCAGGAAAGCGTTTTCTTGCTGGTCTGCCTCGACAGC
Organism: Anser cygnoides; assembly: GCF_040182565.1. Lineage (NCBI taxonomy): Eukaryota > Metazoa > Chordata > Aves > Anseriformes > Anatidae > Anser > Anser cygnoides. The sequence goes on along the minus strand of NC_089874.1, from coordinate 123,093,939 downwards.
TCACTGTTAAGGAAAGGGAGCCAAGCTATCACTTTTAGCACTTCAGCAGGTGATTAACCAGCAGCTGAGTCATCCCTGTCCAGGGCTAGCACATCCAGAACCAAGGGAGGGGTGGATTGCCGGGGAAAGGAAGCACAACAAATCTTCCTCCGCTAATTCATGCCATCTGGGAGTGACAGCCTGTAGGCCTGCAGCTTTATTTGCAAAATATTGTTTACAATTTTTATTACAAAATCCATAGGGAAAAAGACCTAATTATATTTAACAGTTCATCATCATTACACAAACTGTTGTTCTGGAGTCAGCTTCAGAAAACAGGAAGCAATGCTCATAAGATTGGTTTCTTGCCTTTTTTTTTTTTTTCTTCCCAGACTATTGTTGGTAAGAAGTCAAACAATTAGATGGGAAAATTGGAATTGAACCTCATGTCATGCAACTGGAGTCTTTTGGTGTTAGAGGTCTCTTTGGTGAGCCACAGAGGATATGAGCTGTTGCGGAGTCTTGACTCATCAATTTTGTTTGTGGTAACCCAGGCTTAAACAGGAGGGCTCTTGGCCCAAATGTTAATAATTGAAGAGAGGGGAAGCAATCGCAAATGATCATCTGTGAGCAGATGCCGTGTCGTGCCTGCGGCTCACGTGTCCCAGTGCTTGCACAATCACTTTGTTTAAGCGTGAAATTACATAAGGCCAGCCATTAACCCCACAGAAGCTGTTCCCTTTAACCTGCTGGGTTAGCAAATTTGATCAGCTCAGTGAGGGATCCCACACGTGTGGGAACTGGGAGGGCTGAAGGTGAGCCTGTCCCTGGGCAAGGGGAAGAAGGGTTGGGAAAGGGGGCAGGATCTCCGCATTTTGACAACAGGAATCTGTTAGATAACTCAGCCCTCCAATTTAATTCACTTTAGAACAGTTTGTTTCCTTGATCTCAGCTGCCATATTAAACAAAAATTATCACTATTAATTAGTATAAAAAGTTCCATTCCTTCTGGTGCAACCAACAATTTAACACAAAACTCTGTAAGATAAAGGTACACAGTGGATTACTCATTAACCCACAGTGCAGAAAAGCCAAATTCACAGACGATGTAACACTTCAGCACACTTGCTTGCAGTCAAAATATGTCTTGAAAATCGCATTGATCGGTCATTTCCATGGCAAAGGACCATCCGCTGCACTTCCACTCTGACCGCGTGGCCTGGGGTGAATTTCTACCATCAAGGGCTGAGGTGACTGGAGTGGACACACTTGTCTTCTCAAAGGGAAGACTAGCTTTGGATTACCCTCAGGACAAGAAAGTTGGATGAAAAGTAGGCTCCAGGTTCCCAAATCAGCTCAATTTCTGTGAGTGCACGAGTGGAGGCAAGATTTCCCGGATCTCTTCTTCCTTTTTGCCTCCACTTCCCCAGACAGGAGGAGGAGTTGGGAGTTTAGCATGTGGTGCAGGTTCTTGAGGAAGCTAAATGAAGGTGTAAAAGCATCAGGAGTGTGATATTAACAGTTAAACATCAGGATTTGAGGCACATCAAGCATCCAAACATTTCCATACTATGAGCATAGCCTGAGACATAGGCAGAGGGCCCAACACTTAGAGGGAAGAAAATGCCTGAAATCACAGCTTTCCTTTCTGAAAACCTGGTCTGAAACTCGTAGCCTTGGGTCTACAAATACAAGAGTCCTTGGCCTCACTGGGGATGCCACAGGTCTACAAAGAACAGGGCACAGACTGCAGTGCTCCCTGCCCACACGCATCAGCCATAATCAAGGTGCCAGATCTTCTCACTTGCTAACCTGGGAGCTTTAATGCTACAGGTGTGTGTGGACTTCTAGTTGTTATTCAAGAAAGTGAAGTAGCTATGGCCTAGATCTTTTTATATTGGCAATAAAAATCCTCTTCCAGGGGATTTTTTTAAAGATAAAAACATAACTTTATTATTAAATGCTAAAGCAAGATATATTTCTTAAAGTCTGCAAATACTCTCAACTATTCTATTTTTCCATTCTGTCTCCTGTTGCTTGAATTATCCTTATAAATGATACTTAGCTTAATAACATCCAAATAGTTTAAACAGGTCTCAAAGAAGAGGGGAAAATATGCCTCTGGTTTTGAGAACTAAAATGTGATTGCCACAACAGAGAGAAAACCTGCACATGAAGTACGAAGACAGCTTAGAAGTTTGAAAAATGAAGTAAAAAATTACTTAGGATAGGTTTACCTGGGAAATTACCTGTCTTCATTATAGGGTGAGATGGCCTCTTCAGCAGTGCCACTAACTGGCATTCCCCAGATCATTTTTTCAGCACAGCTGGTAAAACATGGTCTGTGTTGAGGAATTTGGAAGTTGTTTTTCTCCCCTAAGTTAATAAAATCTTGGCTGACATATTTTTTTATTTTTTTTTTCTCTTGAGGACTAGGTCTTTGGAGTTCCTGAGGAAGGAGAGTACCAGAGAGTTGCCAACCTGGCTTCTTGGGAATAGAAAGCATTACTTTGGTTTTCTATTGGCATCTTTGCTGAAACAAAATGTACCTTAACTCTGCTGGGTGAGAGTTAATTGGATGCTTTCTTTTAATGTCTGTAGGTGAAGCTGACCATTAGGGATGCTGTTTGCTCTACACCCAGGTAACTTGTTAGGAGCAGGTGACACACCTGCTAATAAGCAGGTTGTCACATTTGCATCGCTCTCAAACAGCTTTCCTTCTGTTTAGCAAAGAGACAACATTTCAAAAGGCTGCTATCATCATGTCTTGGGACATTCTGAGGTTCATTTGGAAGAAGAATAACCTCTGAACTCCCTGACACAAGCAACACATTTTCTTACATGTTCCCAGTATTGACAGTCAAAGTGTTTCTTGTCCACCTCACACAAATTAAGCTCCTTCTCCCACCACCCAGCAGGACTCAGCACTGCAGCTCAGTCCTTACTGACTGCTAACAGCTTCCCTCTGATCCGTCAGTGAAAGTAAAGATGCTTCACAGGAATGTAAGCTGCTGGCTGTTCTTTAGGATAGATTGCATGAATATGGATGTGCTTTAATAAATTGAGTGCTTTATGATTATGGTGATTGAAATGCCTTTATTGGGATATATTAGGGGGTGATGCAGTAAAAGAAATAGAAGAGAAAATAAAACACAATGAGATAATTTAAAGACAACTAGTTAGTGTTGTTATATTTGTTTGGAAATGTCCAGAACCTTTTAAGAAATTTCTGTTAGAAATTTCTCTTTTCTGGGCTGCTTAACATAAAAAATAATCAAATAGTATCAAAATATGCTTCTGATTTTAAGAGGACCAAATCAAGGTTCCCTTTTAACAAAAACCATGTGACTGATAAGAACAATATTCTTTCAGCTTCAGAAACCAGGAAACAATGGTACAGTCTAAGGAACATGTATAGGAAGAAACATAAAATAACTTGGCAAACAGATGCCCTCACAACCAAACGCTAATATTTAAAGTAAAATTAATTTCTATTTCACTTTGCTAACAAAGCTTTTATTCCAGTGGCTGAAGCAGTGACGTCTAATAATGGCTCGCCTGATTATTTCACACATTCAGGGAAGACTTATTACCCTACCTAAGAAAATAGTCAGCATACGGTGGTTGATGAAGGTACAAGTGATGTATTGAAATGGAATCAGGCAGTGAAACAAAGGGCTTGTGGATGTCTTACTCAAGAAAAGCAATTGTAAGGGACCTGCCTTCATAATAGGGTATGAAATAGTCTGGTAAACTGTGTTTTATGCTCCAGGAGTGCTGTATGCCCAGAGACAGCAGGACAAATTAATCAATTACTGTAACATAAGCAAGAGAAATATTAAAAAAAGTCTTCTGATCTCTCAAAAAATCCTAATCTTTATGCTGTACTTCAGGGGCTTGAGGTGCAGAGGACACACACACACTTTATTTAGGCATTTTAAGGTCATTTTTTTTAGGCATTTGGTTAAATACTGTGGGAATCAACGTTATCTGCAAGCTGCCTGACAGGCTGTTTCAGGCTAAATCCAAAGCAGGTGGTCAGTAAGGTCTCCTCCAAAGACCCACTGAGAACACAGAGCAGACTGAAGCGCACACACAACCCCCAGTAGAGAAAGAGAGACGGGGAGGCAGTTTCTAGGAGGGAAAAAAAAAAAAAAAAATCCTTTCTGATGGTGCAAGCATCTCTCGCTGGAGTACTCACACTTTTAATTAAAAAAATGACTAACGTTTGTGGTTCTCACAGAATCACAGAATCACCTAGGTTGGAAGAGACCTCCAAGATCACCTAGTCCAACCTCTGACCTAACACTAACAAGTCCTCCACTAAACCATATCACTAGGCTCAGTCTTTCAGGATGCAGAGAACTGACTTTCTGGCCAGAAATGTCAAAAGCCCCTATTCCACACAGATTTCAAGGGAGCAACTCTGAGTATGCCAAAATATTCATTACCCACAAAAGGGTTTATGTATGTGAATTTAACACGGTGAATGGTTTGCCCTGTTAGGAACCCCCAGAAGTTACTGTGGGAAGAGAAGTGCAAGGATGCTTTCTGGTTTTGCGACAATTTCCTATTCCAGCCTGTTTGAGGATTAAGATTTATCTGTGCTGAAACACAAAGCAGTGAGGCGGGCACGTGAAATAGCTCACGTTGCTTCAGGCTTAGTTTCAGATGACGATTTTGGAGCTCCACGGACTGGTTGTGGAGCACTGTATCAACTTCTGCTTTGAAAACCTGAATTACCAGCTCACAATAAGCCCTGCTGTGCTCAGCTGAGCCATCCCCATCACGCCCTCTTTTGGTGGGAAATCTCCCCACTCCAACAGCTCCGCTCCTTCTCCATCAAAAATACTGCATAAAACTGATAGTTTAATAAGTACCGAAGTATACTGCATCAATAAAAGTAAGTTTCTTGGCAAAGCACTTGATCTGGCCCCATCTAGTTTGATGAAAATTGGCTCATTAAATTAAACCAATTTGCTTACCTAAAGTTTGCTGAATCTGTTCTTGCAATGCCACACGTTGAATGTCCTTTTAAAGGCTTGTATAAGAACATCTGCAAGCCTCCTGCATCAGAAACATCTCAGGAGAAGTATTAATCGCCTACTGAATGGGGAATTCGATTTCTCTTGGGTTTGCACAGAATCTAGCAGTGTGAATACGGACCTGGAGATAAACGAGAGGAAAAACACGCACAAAATGTCATTCACAAGTCAACAGCAATTCTTTACCTAATCAAAGACTGCAAACCAAGACATAGGTGAAGCCATTAACGTTTTAAATCATCAGATTCTGTGACTTCAGAGACAACGTCATCAGCTAGTCACTGTCTTACACACGCCACATCGTTGCGACCTCACCAGCACACTCAGAAACTTGCATTTCTGGACCAGCACAAAACTGGGCAGATCTGTACCCATTTGGGTCAAATTGAGAACTGGTTTTCCCCACCACAAGGACCACCTGGCTCTTTGTACATGTCCGCAGGCGGCTTTACAGCAGCTTTTTTGGGAGCACAATCCCCTGCGACTGCCAACTGGAGGAGACTAAGAGAGATAGTGGTGATCTCTGCCAACCCTTGGCTGGCAATTTCTCTACACCACAGAAAACCAAAGCACGTTGTGAACTCTTCTTGTCCCTCAGCAACCCTAAAAGAGCTGAGGTGTTAAAGTATTTATTAACCTAATTGATTCTTGGGGTTTTGAACATTAAAATTTAAAGGGCAGAAACCTGAAAATTGCTTTTAACACGTGGGTAGGTGAAACCTACCACTAAGCCTTTCCACTGCTTTTCTGCTCCTCACATACGTAAGTTTCCAGCATTTAATTGCAATGTGATCACGTCCAGGGCTAAAAAGACCAGCACACTGTCAAGAAGACTATTTAAAACGCCCAGCTGGAGAGAGTGGGAGCTCTTTGCTCCTTCTAGGTTTTATCTGGTTTTAGCTGCCTGCCACCTCCAGAAGCACAGCCCTTGTGTACTCATGGGTATAGATACCGAAACCCTCCTTTAGCAGGCACAAAATGCCTTGCTTGACCTGGGGTGGTAGCAATGGCCTCAGCATTTGCTCCCTGTCTTTTGCTGCTCACTTGGACACCTTGTATCGTCCCTTCTAGCCCGGGGGCACAAGTGATGCTGCAGCTGCATGGTGAAGTGTCCAGCTGGGCTGAGAAGCAATGGTCCTCCCTTTCTCCCCATTTTTCCTGTGCTGCTTTGTGGCTGCCTACGTTCCCCAGGCTAGTGCCTTGTACCAGTGCTCGTGGTGGGGATGACAACGAGGGACCAGATGGAGGGCAGCAACACGAGACTTGGAGAGGCAGTTACTGAAGGCATCACTAAAAACATGAGCATCACATAACACCCTGCAGAAAAATAAATTTCTTTCCCCTCATCCCCACTTGAGCAGACTCCACGAGCACTCCCCAGGATGGGCAGAACAAAACACTTGCTCCATCAGTCCCAGCGGTGCTGAGCTGAGGCCAGCTCCCAGCCCAGCAGCACCAAAGCGCACAGCACAACACGAAGCACCAGGGACTTCTGATACTGACACGTTTGGCAGCCACAGGTTCTCACCGTCTACAGAGATAGCTGACGAGCAAACAGGTCCCTAAGGACCTATGTTTTGAGTTTAAGAGCCAAAGCAGTTCTTCCATTTAGGATTGGACTAGCCCAGAATCTTAAATTATCATCTTTTATTTAAGGAATTGCTGAACTTGTCAAGTGGAATACTAAGACACAGCATTTCTTAGGCCATCAGTAAAGTCTGTTTGAATCCTCCAGCCAATAGGAAATTTAGAGCCAAAGTACTGAAGACTGACACTGCAGGATATGGCAAATTCATAGTGCACGCCCTACCTTAGGATCTATCCCTTTATCCCCTCCTTGTTACCTATGCATTGAAGCAAGCACTGAATATTACCAAGATATTCCAGTGCAGCAACTTCATTCAATTCCACTCGACAACAAAATTCAGGAGAAAACACCACAAGCATGACTCCTGTCACCCTAATTCCTGTATGCAACGTTGTCCCCGACCACTTCATCAGTTATGTGCAACTCCAACGCCAAGGACTGCTTAGGGGTCCACACATTTAAAGGCAAGACACGTTTTGAGATTCACGTGTCATAATAAACACTATTGCCAGCAGGATATTTTTTGTGAAAATAATGCAAAATCTATTTTGACAAACAGTTGCAATCTTTTATCATCAAAGAAAAATGCTTAAATTCTTCACTGGCTTATAACTGTTCGCAAGCTAGAGCTGACGTGCCCTATTTCTACTATTTTGTCTAATTTTGTCTTACAAGTGTGAACTGCTTTTAGTATATTTAGTAGTACTTTTTCTATCTTGAGCATAAGCTTTTTTGCCTGTCATTGTACATTTTCTTATTTATTTTGCAATCGCTTTCTATTTTGGAATAACTTTAAAGTGTAAGTATCTTTACTGCTTACGATTTTTAACCCACTGATATAACATGGTATAGTGTTATCTACACAGGCAATACTCATATTTGATAGACCCTAATTCAATTTTGTTGTATGCATGTACAACAAAAATCTGATAACTGACCCACAGAATTCCCTAACTGCAAAGTTTGGAGTACTTTATTATTAGTAGTATTATTAACATCACCCGATATTCATATGCCATTGCTTTGACGGAAAACCAGTTAAAGAAAGGTTTCATTTTCATCCCTTCCAGTAGTAATAAATTTATAAAGAGGGTTGCTTTTTGCTGTTGTTATTGCTTGGTTACTTTATTTCAAATTACTGATCCATAGCATGCATGAAATGGTGTTTTGCAATGTATGAGGGCCATTACTCTTATTTTACAGGACAATGGATGACATTAATATTCCCTGGCACTCAGGGTGGGTATTGTGCCAGGAAAGTGTCACACGAAGCGTTAAAACAAAGTAACAACAACAAGAAAAAAAAAAGCCAAGAATTTAACTGCATCTTTCCAAAAGCAAAGGCTGAATTTAAAAACCTTTGAGAAAAAAAAAAAAATCAAAGTATATGGGAGAAGGTGTAAATTAAAAACATTGAGATAAAGAGATAGTCAAAGATGGATACATTTCAGTGCCAATAAGGATGTTAGAAACAAGACATCTTCACTAAAAGGGAATGACAAGTGTAGGTCAGAGAAAAATCTAAAACAGGAGGAGGTGTTCGTGGTACTGTTTACTGTAAAAGGGTAACAACATTTTCCAGGTAAAATACGAATTTGGCATTAACAGAAAGCATTTGTTACTTAGCAGCTTCAAAAGGTGGACCATAGCTCGTATCCACTGATGTAACCAGAGGAAATATGAAATAAGAGGAGGTAAGATACTTTTTGAAACTGAAACTGAAAACTATGTTAGAAAAATAGCAGAGATTGAACAACTACAGATTTTCATTTCAGTTTCAAGTCTGAGTTCTGCCAAGGCACTTAACTATCAGGAAATGTTTGCAGAGCGCATCTGTTTACCGAAGTAAAAAACAGTAAAGCGGTAGCTCAAGGGTACCAGGGCTTTGAAAGAAAGAGCAATGATCGGGAGAACAGTACAAAATCTAATTCACCAGCTATCTTCAAGTTTAAAAGAAACCAACACAACAGTATGAAACAGTAACAGGTTGCGGAATAACTGCAGATAGAGTTGAATAGATTAGGAGTGGAGGTTCAGACAGAATCTGCTCACATTGAATGCTTAGTCCTTGAAACAGGCAGACTGTGAATCCAAATATTATTTTGGAGTTAATAAAGGACCTAGACATGCAAATCTTTCAATTACCTCAGTAAAAGAGAAAAAAACATATATAGCTAAATTTAAAAAAAGCAATTCTAAAAATTAATTTTAAAAGTAGGTGTATAAAAGTACTGTTAAAAATACTGTTTAAAAGTAGCTTCAGTGGCAATGAAGATTTTATTAGCTTTAAAAGCCACCACTAAAAGAAACCTCTCTCCTACTTACAGAAGAGCCATGCCTCTCCAACTTGTCTGATTTTGTTAAATAACATATAATACATTAGTGATTACTCCCACAGACAACATCAGCAGAAAGTGTTTGGACTCAATGATCCTTGTAGGTCCCTTCCAGTTCAGGATGTTCTATTATTAAATAGCCCTCGCATCTCTTTAGAAGAGATTATCCAGGGAAGGAACAATTAATAATAATCAGTCCATTGCCATACTACTTCAGCATTGCGAAGGTTTGGAAATTGGTTGTAGCTCTTGGTCTATAACTCTGGTATTATTTTTACTGCTCCTACAGTGCCACGGCTGCGTAGAGCATTGCTCAGACTAACACGGAACAGCAGGATGCTGCTGAAGGAAACGACAGCCTGCACTAAACACAAGGCACCACCATACAATACAACAAATAAGACTCAAAAGCTTTTTTTAATTATTTTAATTTTTTTTTTATTTTGAGAAAGGGCTACCAGAACTTCTAAGAAATATTGAGATGCTTTCACTAGTGACCTAATTACCATTTTATATAGATACGTATGAAGGTGTAGACATTCCCATATATAAGCTGGAGTAACCTGTTCTTTTTAATCACCAGGGGTGAGCTATAGGGGCGCATTTTGGGGCTGAAGTAAAAGCTAATGTTGTAAGAAATGCTTAGAAAAAAAAAAAAGTTGTATACTAAGAAAATGTAATGCTAAGAAAAGAAGTTGTATAACAGATAAGCAGGAAGATATCCCAGCCAGAGCTAACAGAAACTAGCTTGTGACAGAAGACTGGGCAAAAGACAATTAGGGAAGATAAAGCTGCAGAATGAAACCTCCGCAACAAACTGTGCACCTTGTACATAGATGGTGATCATGAAGTTATGGGACAAGTGAGGAAGGAAAGTTATTGATAAAAAGGAAGGAAGTAATAGAGAAATCATGAGATAAAATAGCATTGTACCTGGGGAAAAAAATCCACAAAACTAGTGTAATAGGAGAACAGAGTTCACGGGGCAGAACTTGGCATTAGTGCAAGGCAAGAGGTTGAAATTAGTGAAGGGGATGCTGAAGGGGAGACAGGCAAGGTGTACAGGCATTACAAGGCAGCTGCATTCAGTTTAGCGGCTTGAGTGTTGAAATGGAAGTAAGCGTGACTTAAAGATCACTGTGAACTGCAGTCAGTGAGAAAAGGCTTTGGAGATAGAACGCATCAAGGTAATTTCTCCCTCTTTCAGGATTCTGTTTAATCAAGATCTGATAAGTCTTAGTTAAGTACACAATACCATGTATGTAAACTTACTAAAGCTTTATTTTGATAACCCACCACATTAAGTAGGTATAAATGTAGTGTATCCCTTTCGCATTTTTCTACCAAATAGGCTGCAACACAAATTTAGAAAAAAGTTTGCGTGCTTTGCTCTATTACTTTTCACACTCACAGAATTACTCCAGTTGCCTCAAGTTCTCGAAAGAGAATAAATAACCAGCCAATATTATACAGTTTTTGCAAGCTTTTCTCTTACTATGATTGCTTTTTTCATAGCTCCTTTGGAAGACTGCCTTAAAAGACGTAAATACATTTAGCACAAGTTAAGGGCTGCCTACAAAGTCATTAAAGCAGAGTAATATTGCACACCAAATTCATCCAATCTCTTCTACACAAGTTTGAGCAAAGCCTCCCTAGATATGCATGCCCTTGGTCACACAGAAGGGTGAAGGGGCCCGGTTTTGTTTAGGGAAGACCACAAACTAGGCTCACAGCTGCAGCACATGTGACCCCATGCCTCACAAAGCTTCACCTTTTAGTGAATTGGTTTTCAGGACTGGAGCTAGATGACGAACACCTCCAGGAGCACAAACTCATACCAACCACGGCAGCAGAAAGCTCTGGGGCCAAACGTGTGAGTCTTGTGCTGAAGAATAATGGGAAATACAAGCTGGTAAAACACACAGATGCGAGTCTGGATGTTTACCTGGGCCTGGCAGAGAGCCTGCAGCTGCTGCTGGCTCAGTGCTCAGCTCTGATCAAATGGCCACAGTGGAAAAAATACTCTTTTGAGGACCGGACTCCAAGACTTCTCAGGCTGCGCATAAACCCTGATCTCCAGCAGCTGAGACTCCAGCCTCCCTTCTGTTTATACTGTAGAGACAACACCAAGGCTCCCTTCCTCCTGCGTAATTTTTTTTTTTTTTTATCTCCGTGGGAAGAGGCTAAAAAAGCTAGAAAGAGCCAGTAGTAGGTGTAGCGATTTTGTTTTCATATAGTCTCGGTTGTGCAACAGCACCATCCAGCTGTCAAACAAAAAATGAAACATCCTACCACCACTGTCCAGATTTGGCCCTTGTACTACAAACAAAATTAAGAATTAACGCTGCTAAACGAAACCCACAGGAGGTATTTTCCCTTCTTCTGAGCGAACCGCGTTGGTCCTTCATGATGTGTTCCCAGGTTAGTGCACAGGAACGTGTTCGCTTTAGTGAGACGACGAGCCCAGCCCAGTTTACTTCTGCCCAGTAAGACTGGCAGTCCACAGCTTACCTCAGTGTCTCAGTGAAGTGAGGAATATAAACCCAGATATGAGGAAAAGACTGCTATCTTCGGCTCACAACCAAAGACAGAAACACACGACAAAAAAATAATGAAAACAGATCAACCATTTCATACATAAGAGCCTATGTTTTGGCTATTACTTTATCGTCCTTCAGCTTCAGAAGTAGGAGCAGCGACCTTCAGTGAATGGAAGAAAAACACGACTGATTACCTGAATGAAACGCACACGGTCACTGCTTACATTGCCCTCAGATCTTCATTAAAATCAGGTTTGCCCTAACTCCCAGGAGCTTACCATGCATGTCCACGGATGATCAGACGGTCCAATGTTAGAAAACTGTCCTTGTATTATATATGCCTTAGCCTGCCCTACAATCCCAGTTCTGCACTGCGAAATACTTCCAGCAGGGAATGCATCTCCTCTTCTGGCTTTCTGAAGTCCAGTCCTAGTTCTTTGTAAAGACACAGTATAACAGACACCCTGCACAGCTTTGTAAGTCAATCATCTTCCAAGGGAAAACAAACAGTGGAAACTCTCCAAGCAAATATTAGCAGGAAAAGAAAAAAAGTAAATGCACGAACTAGAAGAGGCATTTCTACAGTCAAAAATATGAAAGGAAAAACCTAGAATAAACGAGATGGTTTCGAGAGACTTGAGCTCATGCAGAAAAGCATCAGCCCAAAAAAGCATAATCCCAAAGAGGAAATGCTGTTTTGTTGCAAAGAATTAAAGCATACAGCAGATTTAAGCATAATCTCCAAACTTGAGTGCAGCAACAGGAAAACAGCAAGCACTAGAATAGCAACCAAAGCCATAGGAGCAAAGAGACCATGCCCAAAGATGCAGCTGAGGTGCCAAATGACGAGCCTGCGCCACATGGGAGAGAAGGTGCCCTTAGATGAGCACAGCAGCAATGCTGGAAGAGTCCGGAGAGACACAACCCTAAGGAGAAGCGGACAGCCAGCTCCTCCAAAACCGCAGATGAACAGGAAGGTTAACGAGAGGCATGGCCCGTGAGGAAGTACCGCTGTTAAGCTTGACTAATGAAAGCAAGAGATCCTCCTTTCAGGAGAGCACAGGATCCTCACGAAGTAAATCTGTACTAGAAAGCCATTGCAGGACTACATTAGGGCAGAGAAAGAATGGAGCTACTAGAAAAAAGCTGGAACTGGAACATAGGCCAAAATGCTCAAACCAGTAAAAGGAAGAATCGGTGCCAATTCAGAAGAAAAACCTGGTAAATAAGAGGATATTGAACAAATTTAGAAGTGGTGGGCAAGGTAGAGCCTTTGGGTCTGCTCTGAAAGTTTCTCCTCTGCTCCAAACAAAAACCACAACGAACAGCGACAGCAAAGTTTAAATGTTAAGTAGAGAGAAAACATTTCAAAATAAAGAATCTCATGATCTTTATTGAAGGTCTATTTCCCTTGCCAGGAACTCACTAGAAAACTTGTGACATGGTTTGGAGGCTGGACAGCTATGCTCAGAGCACCGTGCACTCAGAAGGCATAGAGTTACACACACTTTCCAGTAACAGAAATGGCACGATCGATCCACTTCAACACTCAGGTGTAAAAGGAGAGCAGCCAGAAAGAAAGAGAGGAAAAGCAGATCTCTATTAGTTACTAGTCAGGTCAAATGACAAGAGGGAAGGTGAAAACAGCATAAAATCCTACTAAGCATAGAAATAGGCCTCCAGTGGAAAGAGATGAGACAAGCCAGACAGAAGGAGAAACAGGAAGCCATGAAGTCTTTCCAAAACAGTCTAAATAGAGACAACACTTTTACACCATCCTCCAGGAGGTCAGCCAGAGTTCTGCCAACTTAATCGCAGCAAGTCTTAAAGGTTTTCACATGGAACTTGAGCTCATGACAGTGGCTTTTTTCCTGTTTTACCACAGGGTGTGATTTTTTTAAGCCAGGACACCAAGAAGTACTCAAGGTAGAGAAAACAACTGTTCTCAGGCAGCAACCGAGCTATCCAGTGTAGATAAGGAATCGGTCTTAAGACTAGAGTGCCTGAGGAGACTGAGCTTTGTAGTCTCGTATGAGTAAGCATTTCCAAACGCAGAGCTTCAGCTGTCCAGAGTCTTAGATGTACTATAGTTAAACCTGCTATGTCACTCCAAGTGCATGTTTACATGCCTACAAGTCCCACCCCTAACACAGCCCCCCCAGTATCTGTTTACTATCAGTAGAAGGCACTACTCGGTTCAGACCCGAGAGTTCACATCCATCTTCACCAAATTCTCTGACCTTGTAGCAAGCGAAGCTCGCACAGCTGATGTATAGCAACCTTCCAATTTCACTGAGGAGTGCAGTTGCAAGCCTAATGACAGCTTGTTGGATTTGGGATTTTAGTTGATGAACAGTCGTATTTAAACTAGGGACACGGAATACAACTCGTGTGAGAACAGTGATGGGGCCACACGTGATAAATTCAGAATGTTAATCAGAACAACTTGATACAAGAGATGTTGCTCATACTGATCTTTCTAGGCCACCCCCACCCTTGGAACTACGTTGTACCTTCCCCCTCCCGCCCTCCTCCCTTCAAACAGACTTTTTGGGAGTCCCACTGGTTTAATATTTAGCATTTCACAGCAAGTTAGTTTCTGCTTCCGAGGTGCCTAGACAAATTGTGTTGGTACCCACGTCTTCCAGTGAGAGGCCAAGATCCCATGAGGAATAACAGTATGAACACAGAACCAGTCCTATGCCAGAAAGCTCACGCATTTCAAAATTTAGGAGCTGATTTTAATCCAAGATATGGCAACAGTGAAGTCTGCTTTATAACAGGCCAACTCGCTGCTGACCAGTCTCCATGTGTACAGTGAGAACAGTAAAACAGTGCAAGTTTGTAGTCAGTACGGCTTCTCTATCGATTCCAAGATTTTCCTTCTCTCTTCTGCTGAGGGCATCTCTGGTTTCACACCATTTCTCTTCCTCTGCATCATTATGTCATGCTGAAAATAGAAGAAAGCAAGCATGAGAACACATTTCTCAGAAGTCTCTGCCTCTGAGCTCTTACTGAATGAGATTCTTCAACACAAGTGCTCTTTATATATGAGGAGCCAGATATTCTAGATCTGATTAGCTGACAAATAGATGTGCTAGTATTTAACCGAAGCTACCTGATAGTTCACCCTGCTGCTTCAGATTACAGTATTCCCATGACACTACATCAGACTAACGTGCAATTGTCTGTAAACAGGCTTTTGGTGGCTTACACAAGTACTTAAAGGCATAAGCTAAAAGACTATAACAATAGCATGAGGAATGACACTAGAGAACAGTTTAACTGCACACAGTTCCCAATGATACTTTCCTGCCACAATACAGAAAGAAATAAGAAATAACCACCAAATAAACTCTTCCTGAGCTTTATCTTAGGTTAAAGTGAATATGACCCATAAGAACAGAAAAATAGATGAACTTGTCTTACATCTCAGAACTCAAGCCTTACACACGTTGCAAAACATAACTTATTGCCAGAAGTATCTGACTAATTTAGAGAGAAACATACCACAAGAACACTGACTCACAATTTAAGAGGGTAAACTTTGGAAAACAAAGTGAAGTATTTTGATGTGCATCTCCTTAAGTCATCCAGCAACACATACTGAGACTACCTAGGAATTCTACCAATGTCTGTAAGTCACCGTAGGAACAGCAGCAGTAGTCAGCGCTAGCTAAGTCCAAAGAGTTCAGAAAGCACTGTATCACAAGTAACACACTTAAAGCAAGGTGTGGAATAAAATTTACAGAATCCGTGATGCTTACAAAAACCTGCTTACCCAGAATTTTCTGCAGTTTTTGTACTTCAAAAAATAATCAGTACACATATCCTTTTTATAGTTGTTGTCATCCATACATTTTCTAGAGGCATCTGTTTCCTTTAATAGGAAAAACAAACTTCAGAGCTGAGTGAAGTCACTGTATCAGTGTCTAAATGTTCTAACAAGTCCCAGAATATCTATGAAGATAGGAGGCAGTTCCTCAGATGAGCATAGCATCAAAGGGAGCAAAGGAACATCTATCCCAGCAAATAATCAGTAATCCCCAAGCAATGACTTCATTTGGAAATTGTAACAAACATTATACTCTTCAAATAGAAAGGATATATTCCACAAAATAATTGTTTACAAAGATTCGTGGTATAACACACAAAGGGCTATTTAAAAAAAAAAAAACAACACATACATTGGGCTTGCCAAACCAGGATTTCAGGCTCTGATTTTAAGGACAGAAAAACAAAGCAGTTACTATCAGTTGTATTGCTCCCATTCATATGGAATTACAGGTTGCTATTTCACATATACTCTAATACGTGATTTTCAGCTTTTCCCATCTTCAGACTCTAAGGAACTTGTAATGCAAAATGACAATGCACGAGTGTTATCCATAATGCAATTTCTAGAGGAATTATTTTTGCATTTTAACCTAGAAGCATAGAAACAGAAATCCCAATTTGATTATCTTACCGCTATGCAAGGATTTCTGTCATGGTCTCTAAGCTGTTGTGCATGCCTGGACATTATAGGCACTCGGACCCTGGCTAGAAACAGAAAAGAAACAGGTTAAGCATCTGCTTTTAATAGTAACCGTGTACTAGGTTTGAACTTCAGCATCTAATGAAGGACTTTAATAACGCACACAGAGCAGTTTTGTGTTTTTTTGTTTTGTCCAAAATTTTAAAAGCACTAGCAGCAAGACAGCTCAGGCAAGTTTGGCTTATCATCAGGTCTCCTTATTCTTGGATAAGTTCCTACAGAAAATGGAGCCACTGGGGTGACTTACACCAGTATCTCAGCTGGTGAAGAATTGCTGAGGAAGCAACCACATCTGGGAGAAACAGCTACATAGAAACTGTTCACAACCAACGCGCTTTAGATACTTCAGTTAACAGAGAGAGCGAACAAAGCACTAATAAGCCTTCTCAGATTTGTGCTGCCTCCTTAGGTGGATCACATCACCTGTGCCCAGGTCTACAGAAGCGCCCAGCCTTCCGCTGCGTTGCTGTATCAGACATTTAACAAAACAGAAACGTTTCACCACAAGGAGACCAGACCCCCTTATACCGTGCGTGACAGCTTCTATCACATTTTTCATCTAGTTTGACACTGGCTCTAAGAGCTGTAAGCTTGAGAGACTTCAATGCCAATAATCTACACTTATCCATGATGAGGATATTGAGACGAGTAGCAGACCCTCACCCCCTTTACTGCTTCCCATACATCGCCTCCGGCACTGATGTGGTCATTCGGGTTTTTCTTCAAAACAGAAGAGTTCTAGCCAAAAATATGAATTAACCTTGACCGGATGACTATTTATGACAATAGAAGCGGAAATGCAGGACCGAAGGAGAAATCTTTGCAGAAAAGTACAGTTTCTTAAAGAGACTTTGGAACAGCATCCTCATCCTTGGTTTATTTTGCCTAAAGATACTGCTGCTAAGTCTGAACTTAAACCTCTTACTGTTCACACTGGAAACTGATAACTGCAGGTCTGCAGTAAAAAAGCCAGTTTGGCTTGGTATCAGCTACCAAAAAGTCAAATATTGCTCTCAGTAGCACACAGGGTATTTTAAATGAAGGTTTGTCCTTAGCTAAGAGTAAGCTATTTCAAGTAAATAAGCCTTAGATGTCACACCTCTTGTGAAACTATATTCACCAGGCGCTTGGGTTATTTTCTACGTGCCACATGACAACTCTCTGCAAATGGGCCTTTTAAAAAACAGCATCAGGAAAGCCTTCTGCTTTCCTCAGAGAACTATCTGCTGGTCAAGTTAAGTTTATAGGCTAGGCTTGTTTGCTATTTTGTGGGTGCAAGAGGATTCTGATCAGGAACTTCTAACTAAAATGGAAACGCATGCATGCGGAACAATAGCAAAATCCCAGTCTTCGAGAGGGAGGAGGAAGAGTAGAAGAGAAGCACACCACGATACTTCACCCAAGTCAGTACTACGGACAAAGTTTTCAGATGTTTGCATGTGTCTAAGTCACAACGCTGTGTTACATTGGTAATAGAAGTGTAAGTACTACAAAAGCAAGCACGTCTTAAGGCGTACGGTATCAGCCTGACTTCAGATTTCCCCTCTTGAAACAACAGTCATCACAGGGCACACCACCATCGCTGTTCATTATACAAACGGCCGTTAACATTTTCAGTTTGACCGCGCTGCCGGAGCCCACAGACACCCCCAGACTGAGAAGCGATGCACACCGCACGTCACGCACACAGACTTCTCGAGCAGGCAGCTCAGGCTCCCACAGAGCTGCCCAGCCGTGAGCGGACAAACAACGCCTGGAAAAGCCCATGACTGCACACAGGTCTGACAGCCCCTCTCTCCCCAGCACTTCAGGGCGTGAGGCTGTATCAGCTAGGGAGGGCAGGCGGTCCCCGCGAGCGCGGCCGGCTGACGAGCCGGCAGGTTGGCAGGAAGCAGTCCGTCCCCCCGGTTTGCACCCGGAGCCGTGCGCCTGCTTTCGGCCCGCAGGTCCGAGCCCAGCCACAACCAGGGGTTCCTCCGGTGCCGCAGCCCCTAATTACGCTTTGGCACGTTAGCGGTTAGAAACCGTGCGGCGGAGAGATACGTTTGCTGCTTGCACTCCTTTCCCCCGGGGCTTTTTCAGTTCATAAACCACCGGGATATTTTTTTTTTTTTCCATGGGCTCCCCCAGCCGAAAAGTGACTTATTGTGCGTGTGCGCGTTCAGTCGGTAGCTTTCTTTTTTTAATAACGCACGGACACACAGGGTCGCTGACCGCGCCGCGGACCGCTTTATTAAACCCCGAACCCCGCAGCGCGGCCCGTACGAACCCCCCCCGCCCCCCCCCCCCGGCTCTCCCGGCTGCCGCACGGGGCCGAGACGAGGGGGGCGGGAGCGGGTACCCCACACGGGCCCCGCCGGCGGGCCGGGCGCGGGGGGCAGCGGCGCCCTGTCCCCCCTCAGGCGCTGAGGGGGAGCCCCCCCCCCCCCCGCCCCGCGCGGCTAACGGCCGGCGCCCAACGGCCGCGGGCGCCCAACGGCCGGGCGCGCGGGCTCCCCTCAGCCCCACCTGCCGCCGCCGCCCGGCACGGGGAGAAGGGAGGGCAGGGAAGGGAAGGGAACGGGGGGGAGGACGCGGCGCAGGAGCGCGGCTCGGCACTCACCTCGCTCCGCGGGAGCCCGCGGCGGGAGGGGGGCAGCCCCGTCTCCAATTCGAAAGACGTCAGCGGCTCGGGCAGCCCGCTTAAGTACGGGCGCAGCCTACCCCGCTCCCGGCCTCGCGGCTCCCCCCGGCCCAGCGCCGCCGCCGCCCACGCCCCGGCGGCGCTGAGCGGCAGGGCCGGGCGGCCAATGGCGGCGGCGGCGGGCCCGCCCCGGCCTTGAGCGGCGCCTCCTTCCACCAACGGGGCGGGCGGCGCGGGCCGCAGGCGCCGGCGGCGGGGCGCGGCCGCGGCGCTGAGTGACGGGGGGAGGCGTCCAACCCGCGGTGCGTGTGGGCGGCGGGCGGTGTGGGCGCGGCGTGTGCGGCAGGCTGGGCTGCACCGCAGCGCATACACTACAATGGCTGCTGGAAGGACGGGAAAGCAAACAATTTCCAGGCCCGCCGCGTCCAGCCCGAAATATGGGGAAAAAATTTCAGAAAAATCGGAGAACACTGTAAAGGGTGGAAACGGGGCGCAGAGGGGATGCTGAGGCTCCCGCGGTGAGTCTGCTGCGGGTTTGGGGGGCAGGCGCCGGGGTTTAGCAGGGAAATATCAGGGTTATTTAAATTATGAAGGGGGAGGAGGAGCGGGAGGGGGGGAGAGGGGAGAGGAGCGGCGAGCGGCGAGGAAAAGTTGGTGCTGCCCATCCCTCCCTTCCATCCCGCGCCCCCCGGCCCCCGCAGCCCCCGGCGGCCCGCGCCGGACCCCCCCGGCGGAGCGGGGAGCAGGGGCAGGGGAGGCGAGCGCTGCCCCCCTCTCTCCCTCCCTCCTTCCCTCCCTGCCTCCCTCCCTCCTTCCCTGCCTCCTCCCCGGGCCGGGAGAAAGAGATGATTTTCAGCGAAAACCTCTCTCCGGACTTTTTTCCTCCACTCCTCCCCTCCCTCCCCTCCCTCCCTCCCCGCGGCGCTCTGGTGCTCGGCGAGGGAGCGGGGCGAGGCGGCGGGCTGCCCGGGGGACGGGCGAGGAGGGCGCGGGGTGCCCGCCGCCGACCCCCGGGGCCGGGGCCGGGGGCAGGGACAGGGGGGGGACAGGGGCAGGAGCTGCGCGGCCGCCCCCCTTCCCCTCCCGGGCTCTCCGGAGCCTGTGCCGCGAAGGCAGTGACAGCGGCGAAGAGGGAGCGGAAGACATTAAGAGCCCGCGGTGCCGAAAAATGAGGGAAAAAATTAATATAAATTCGCCCCCCGCCTCAAACCGGCCGAATTTCGCACAGAAATTTCCCCCGCGGACCCGGCTACCCGGAGGGTGTCCCCCGGACCCGGCGGCCGCGGCTTTGGGGGGGATCCGGAGGGACTTTGGGGCGCTCGACCCCCCTTCCCCGTCGTTTTTTGGACAAAAGTTTTTTTTTTCGTAATAAAGAAACGAATTTGCCTGCTCTCCCCCTCCGAGTGGCCCAGAAGCCTTCCCCTTCCCCATCGGTGTGTGTTTAGAGAAAAGTGTGAACCCAAGTAAGTGCTGAGTCGCGTTGCATTGGGGAGGGGGGTTTGCTAACTGAAAGCAGGAGAGATCCGGAGAGAGAGAGAGAGAGAGCAGGGACAGCTTGTTGTCAGTATCATAAACAACCAAAATGGAGGGAGAACTGAGGCATATAACAAAATAAAAATCAGAAAAAAATGCCAAAAAATACCTAAAAATCGGGGCTGCTCCCCCTTTTCTTCCTCAAGGGAACAGAATAAAACCCCTGCCTTCCCGAGACCGTTTTAAGGTTTCAGGGAGCAAGGAGTTAATATTTATTATTTTTTTTTTTGTTGATGAATTCTTTGGGAAGGCAAAAGCCTCTTATAACTCGCCACCGACAATGAGAAAACGTGAAAATCCCTTTCAGGAGAGAGAGGTAGGGGGAGATGATAGTGCAGAAAGTGCATAACTTTGGGGTAATGTGCAGTGATCCCAGATAAGATAAATGCTCTATATGCTGCTTTATAACTTCCTTTTTTAATGCTTTTTGTGTGTTTGGGGGAGTTTTGGAGATGGGGGCTCCTTTCTTTTCCTCTGTCTTTTTCTTTTTTTTTTTTTTTCCCTTTTCCTTTTTTTTTTTTTTTTTTTTTCGGACCGGAATGTAAAGCCTTTGTAGTGTCACTTTCCTGATCTAATTAGGATGTGTGAGGCAAAGAGTAAACCTTTCCGGTTTATAAAGTGCATTTTCGTTGCCTTTGAATTTCCAGTTTTCGTGGTGGCTCCCTCCTCTCTTTAAACTGGATTCTTCAGAGTAGTATGGGGTTGAGGTAATGCTCCATAGGGAGAGCTCAGAGTGCTCAGAGGCAGGGCACCTCTTCTGCGGGTGGCTGCTGATTTCCCTGGCATGTCCAGTTCACCTGCTTGTGTCCTACAAAGAATGTATTCCGCAGCCTCCTCGTTTTATTTATATAAAATAATGATGCCTCATCTTGCCTCACATTGAAGTTAATGCGAAAGTGCTGCTGATGTTGGTTCCACGTGGGATCAGGGCATTTTAAAGAGACAGCTTCTCTTTTCCTATGGTTATCATCACCTCTGCAGTACCTCTGCCTCTAGCAGAGGGGTGGTTCGTTGTTGTGGTTTTTTTTTAATGGAAAGGTCTCAAATCAGCCCTGGTCTGAGAAATTAATCATAGATAACTGGGGGAAACGTGCAGATTCGTTCGGATCGCAGCAATTCTTTTGTGCGTAGCGAGTCTTCAGGGGAGTTTTCTTGGTGTGTTGATTAAAATGCTGTGTTTTGGAGAGCGTTTTTTTGGAAAGGGTGTTGCAGAAATGAAATGGTCTCAGGTTGTTATGTTAAACCCTAGTGCTGTTCTGCTGGCTGTGACTTCCCTGGGAGGAGACCTATGTGTACAGTGCGATTTCACAGGCATTTTGTAAAAGTTGTGGAGTGCATTATTTCTACTTTAAATAAATGCAGTTTTGCTGGGGACACCTGAGTTTGTTGAAAAGCGTTGGAGAGCTTGTTCTACACCTAATTCTTCTGAACAGTTCCAAAAGGTTTCAAAAATAGTGAAAATAACTGTAAGTTTTAGTTGGCCAAACTGGGGGCTTTTTACAAGTACACCTTACCTGCGTAATTATAGCATCACTTGGAAGAATTGCCTCTGGCTTTGTTTAAAAAAGAGAAAAATCATCCTAACCGAGGTCTGGTTTCATGGTATGCGTGTGCATGTGTGTGTGCATGCGTGCTTTTAGCATGGGTTTTGGCTGGTACAGTTTTTTGCTGAATTTTTAACTTGGAAGTATTGAACTGTAATGATGTGAAATGCTTTGCTTGTTCAAATTACCTCCTATGGATTTTAATTTTCAGTAAAATATCCTATTAAAAAATTAACATCGCCTCTTAACTTGGCAATTTGATAGCTTTATGAGGAGTTTCAGTGCTTCCCTTACACACCCTTTGTTTTTGCAGTCTTGGTGTTTGCTTCTAGATGAAAAGCTGAAGGCAGGTAGGGGGTTCTAGAGAGGGAAGAGGGAGTGCTAAACTTGCAGGGAGGCTACTCCAGCAAGTGCTTTCTTTGAACTTCTGGAATTTGAGTATCAGTTGTGGTAGCTCTCGGTGTTTAACAGTGTCTGTTCACAAATGATCTCTACCTTTTCTGCAAGTGTGGCCAAAGAAGCTGTAGTACAGTAGTTGTTGACTAGGATAGTCTTGTGGTTAGAGATTTTGGAAGAAATCTCAAAGTTTTCCACTGAGTCACATTTGTGAAAATTAAATCAGATCAGCTACTCTTAGGCTAGAAAAGAAGTTCATTAAGGAAGAAAGATTAATCAGTTTGTATAAAGAAATGAAATTGAACATTTTTCCAGAGCTGTCTTTCATGGTTTGGAGATCTTTTTTATAGTTAGTGAGGATTCTTACTTCAAAGTTCCTTTCCAAATATTTCTTACACTGGTCTCTTCTTTTTATTGAGTGAAGGAACATTATCCTAAAATTTATAGAAAGTTGATAAATTAATAACAGTACATCATCTGTTGTGTGGTTTCTTTTTTTTTTTTTTTTTCCTTAGTGTACCAGGGTAGGTAGGTAGATGGGTAGATTTACAGAACTGACTGTATTAAACTAGTTAATGGTGCCGAGAACAGTGTGTAAGAACTCTTCAAATACTGCATCTGTGACAATCAGTACAAAATATTTAATATGTTGCAACCTTTATACCCGCTTAAGAGCTTCTAAATCCTTAATTTAGCAGTACTGAAAAAAGGTGTAGGCACTGATCATAGCAATATGAAAGACACACATGTTGTGGAGTCTCTCTCTTGACTTACAGCTATGCATTACAAAGTAAATCCAGTATGTCCAACCACAGTGCAACACTCAGGACATAGGGAGGAGGAAGGAGGGAAGGGTGTTCTCACAGTGCTTGATACTCTTCTAAATGGGCTTAATTTTAAAGTATAATCCAGATGATGATGATAATAGCAGAAGCTAAATGTTGTTTAGGATTGTTTTTTACAAACTTAATTATTCTTTTTTTGAAGAAAACTGAATTCTTCTTACAGGGATGATGTGGTGTTTAATAAAAATAGAAGTAACAGTCAAAGCTTCCTTACTTCTAAGAGTTAAGATAATCTTCTCTATTATATGTTGTTTTGGTTCTGTACATGATTCAGTAAAATATTTCAATATTTTCTAAAATTAAAACACCTGAAGAAACAAATACTATGGGCTGTTGTTGGTAAAGTTACCCTAGTTCTTGTAGATGAACTGGGGAGTTCTAAATGTATTAAAATGCTTTTAAGATATTTCTCAATCCTATTCAATAATGTTTAAAAGTTAATAATTGCAGTATTCTACAACAGTACAGCAAATAGAGGAATTTAAATTGACCTGCATTAAACTATTCTTGAATGCTTAGTTCAAGTGTGTTTCTTGGTGTGTACATTTTACTTAGTAAGCCTGAAAAATGACTTTTCCAATGTAGAACTTTGAGATTTAAATTAAGAAACTTTGCAGGAGTTTCTGAAATTCAAAAAGCCACCGCATCCAAAGCGCAGCCACTTCTAATGGTCGTCCATCTCTGCAGTTAGTCAGTCAAAATGGTGCCCTTAAGTCTCCTCCTTTCAGGGCAGTGCATATGTTTTAAAATTAATGGGTTAAAGAGGGCACTACTCATGCACTAAATAAACCACTGTTTGTAACTGTTTAAGGTTGTTTTGTTAAAAGGGAGGTTTTGTTTCAGAGGCTAAAACAAAGTTTTTACATTTTGTGTCTGTAACCTCTTATGTATTTAAAACTAGTTTTTGTGAGCAGGCAAATACCTTTGGGGAGGTTCTTGAACAAGTTTATCTGTTTACCAAGGGAAAATATTCTGGAAAATGTGAAGTATGTTGCAGCACTGAGGCCATTCTCAAAGGCAGTGTAGAGTTAAAAGGAGCTAGCAGCCACCTCCACCGAAGTGACAGAGCACTTGCTTTCAAGGAGAGGTACTCCAAATATCTGCAGCTAGGGAGGATTTAGCTTGCAGTGCTTTTGAAAGAAAGGTGCAGCATCTATCCACTGAACTGTTGAGCATCTTTATCCAATTACCAAATGTTTAGGTAGCCTTAAAAAACTATTTAAAAATAATTCAAGTAGGAGAGCACAGTAACATTTTGTATTGACCAAATGTAAAATGTTTAAGTTTCTGAAGTATCAGGGACTTTTTTTAAATTTTTTTCTGGGCATTTTGATCGTAAGGAATTGTGTGTCTTTCTTGCTAATCAAAAAATCACATCTAGAATTTAATTAAATTTATATTGATTTTTTTAAATTATACAAACTTGTAACTGGAATGTAAAATGTATTGATTAGCTCTCAGTAGAATCGCTTATGCAGATGCCTATATTTTATTTTTAATTTTTCAAGGAACACAGTGGCCTGTTGCCTGAAATTGAGCAGACTGCAATACTAATGAATTTTCAGTGAAAAGTTGTCCACCAAACATGAAATGTGAAAAATTCTAATCGTATGCAGGTTATGAAAACCTAATGTTGAATAAAGCTGATCACCATTACTGCAAGCTGAGTTTTATTTAGACAGGCTTGTTAAAGTATTTCTTGTCTACTTCAGTATCACTGTTCACTTGTTATTGTCTCATCTCAGGGCTGAATTAGCAGAAATTAAGAGAATTACATTTTTAAAAAAATTAACGAGATATTACGTGCTTTTAAAAGTAGTTATAAATGATGGGGCCTTCTCATAGAATATATAAAAATTGTTAGTATTTAAATGGACCCTGCGTGTCTTGTAAACAGTTATTGTAGGATCATGGCATTAAAGTTAACCACAGTGCATAGCAGTGATTTGGGATGACAGCATATGTACATAGCTGACAGTTAAAGAGTGGGAAAGCTTATGCAGTTATTCTTATGTCGAAGGAATAAATTGATTTATATTATAGCCTTCTTTGTAATAAATTCTGTTCTTTTTCTACCCCCCTGTCTGTTCAGAGTGTAGGTACCTTGTCAAATACATCCAAATGCATGGCCAAAATGATGGACAAATTTACACATGCCCAACCCTGACAGTTCTGATAGACTTGCAAGGGCATGAAGAGAGTAGAATGCGCCCTGATGTGCATAATTTTATTTTATTTGTTTAAAGGAAAGAAAATGGAAAAATAAAGTTAAAAAATCCAGGACCGAACTATTATAAAACCAAAAAATGAGACAGATAAAACAAATCAATGTAGACAAGTGTGGCTATAATGCACAGAACAGTAACTCAAAACTCCAGAGTGAAACAGCTCAAATCAGTTTTGAGAAGTCAAGTGGGAATCAGGAAAGAAAAATCTGGAATTGCCATCAAATGCAATTAAGAAATAATTATGTAATGAAACTTGGAAAAATGAAAAAAAGTGTCTGTTACAGTAAACTCTATTGCTATAAGCTTCTTTTGCACTTAATGTGCTAAATTCCCCTCTCAGAGGAGAATATCCCTAGAAATCAGATTAGAAGGTGTTTAAAGGGAATTATTTGTCAAAGTTGTTTTTTTACCAAAGTTAACGTAACTTATAATAATCTCCTCCATACTTCTGTAAAGAATATTTTTATTTCATGCCATTTAGCTGTGCAGCTTGCACAGAGAGTGTACCTTACTCGCATCGTACAGGTAATTTACCTGGTAGCCCAGCACTGTGTATTGCTGACTTTCACCCTGAAAGCTTCTGTTTATGGTCGTGGTCACATTACACTTCTGAGACTGCCAAATCTAAAGTATTCCTCATGAAATGAGATGTAGAGGGTTGGTTTTTGTCTTGTGCACATTCACTGTGAATTGCCAAGTAATCAGACAGCAAGGAAAAAGTCAGAAAGCTTATCTTCCCTCTTCACTTATTGAGTATGTATTTGTATACTACAGGGTATCAGATTTACCAGGGCATGAGTACTTTAAAAAGCCCTGCAAGTCATCTGATTCTGAATTAATGAGATCTCATTACACTAAATGTTTGAACAGGAGAAAAACCCTGTGTATGCAAATTAGATTTTACTGTACCAAGTGCTTGTCACTTCTAATAAAACTGTTTATTGTGTGGTATATGTATTTATCACGAACGTTACATATATATATACATATTTGAAGGAAACATCTGGCTGGTTAGGAAGAATGTCATGTCTTTTGAATCAGTTGTAATATAGGAATTTTTTTGAAAAGAGACATTTTTGAAAAGAAACCAGTGATCTTATTACAAAAAAGAAAAGGCAGAAGGAAAAATTTTGGCAGCTTACTATTAAATTTCAATCAAGCCTGTATAGTTAGTAATAAAACATTTACAAGTTTGTAAACGTTAAGTTTCTTCAAACTCTTACTGTCACGTGTGGAATTCTCATGTATGCTAATTGTGCATTTAGTACAGCTGCCTACGTTTGAGGCGGAACAAGAATACTGTGTTTATCACGTGGAGGTATAGATACAATATAAATATGTAAAAGTAGAAATTGCCTACAGCTATCCTTATGTTTTCATAGGATGATACTCTACAGAGGTGTAAATTTATGGTGTTAACTACCTGTTATCAGTTACTGGTGCTCTTGCCCTCGCAAGTACTTTAAGCAGAATGAGGATTCAACTGAAATAAAACCAATGTAGAATTCTTGTGGGGTTCTGTACTTTGCTTAAAAGCGGAACGTAGGCATTGTTCAAGCTTATTTTGTTCTCTGGAAGTTATTGTGGTCAATGGGAGCATAATTTGTTTCATCTAGGACACTAAGAAACTGTCAACCACGTAGCTTAGGGAAGAGCCTGGACATAGCTGATCACAATAGATGCCAGTTAGTGGGGATCTGCAGACTTTTTTTTTTTGCTCTGTGACTTGACAGTTTTCTTTAATTCTTTTGAATACTGGGATTGTGTTTAGACTAAACCACTTCTAATTATACCCCAGCACAAACATATAGCTTATGGCTATATTTTAATCAGTTTCAGAAAAAGTAATAAAAATATTATTGCATATGTCAAAGGATGGTGTTGCTACATGCTATTTTAAATGGTGTTTAAGTATGGTTATAAGCATACCAGTACAATGAAATCAGCTCTATTCCTAAACAACAGTTACATTATTTGTTACTTAAAAAGTTACTGAGAATCATAATATATTAATTATCCTAATTATTCAGGCTGGTTTTAATATGTGTTGAAATTGCTTTAAAAAGTATATATGAAATATTTATATCAAACTAGTTTAATTTCTCATTACTTGTAAACTGTAATGTTTTCCCAGTTGTAATTTTTTAAAGAGGTTTTGTCTTACCTACACAAGTGTTTCCTCTCCTTCTGGTTTCAAAACCCAGCACTTCTTCAACTTGTTTTAATCTCTTTCATTCTCTCAGGTTGAATCTGTGTCCCATTAAGGGTTGATGCTGATCATTTTTGTGCTGCAGAAATTGGTGCTGAGGAGTGCTGGGAACTGACTTGTGCTGGTGATGCTACAAGTGTAAAAAGCAGGGTGTAGAGTAACATGGAAAATGTAGTCATAGTGGTATTTGGGTGGTGGGAATAGCCCCAGACCGGATGAAGGTTAAACTAAGCTATGAGGAAAAGATGTCAGGTTTTGCAGCCTTGTAGCACTGATCAAATAAGCGGTGAACAGCGTCAGACACACTCTTAGCATCAGTCACAGAGGGCAAACAGAAATCTAGATTGTGCTTTCAGAAATGGTAAACTGTGGAATCGGTTTCCTCAAAAAAATACTGGTTTTAGAGGTATCCCCAGTAGTATAACGTTATTTTACCTTTGAGAACTTGGCCACTTCAGAATATTTGAGAACAAGTAAGTTAAGTCCATCTTGAGTATTAATTCTGGTTTCTAGTACAGTTTTTATCTGTGCCTCATGTAGAACAAACTTCATACTCTTCATTACACTTAAGTATTTGTACTGGAAGGAGAGTGCATTTAAGAAGCTTTTAACTGCATTGATCGCTGGTCCATTTGATTGGGGCAGAAAGGTGCTTCACTCTGGGGAGGTTGAATATGTTGTTATTTTCTATTTCTTCTGTAGTTAGCCTCATAAAAGCACTGAATGTAGGAGACCAGATCTTTCCTCCAGCCTTGAGTGAGAAGGGAGGTGTGGTCACGGAAGGGCTCTGATGACTTAAACCACTCACTGGCCCTCAGTCTCTTTAGATATGGATCCTGAGAATTCCTGGTTTCACTTGCACAGCCCCATTGCAACCTTGAAACTCATGATACGTTCTGTTATCGTGAGATGAACTCCGCAGTCCTTCCTTAGGTGGACCCTAAAGGTTTTGTTTTAATAAGTACTTGCGTACAGTGATGTTTTTTTCAAATGTGGGCAATGTTTTCATCAGGAATCAAGCCATAGAAAGTCTCTTTTCTCTGAGCAAACCCTCGAAGACTTTGGGGACGTCCTAAACCTTGGAGGCTATTCCTGTTATAGTTTTAGTTGTTAAACTGTGCTTGAAGCTAAAATAACCTTTTCTGCTAAGCTTCTGTCCTTCATCACGAAGGCAGTACTTTGATATTTGGTGGTGGTGATTTTATCATAAAGGTTTTATGTAAATAGCTTAAGAAAAAAGTGTAAAGGCAGGCAGAAATTTGCTACCAAGTTGCAAGTGCTCTGTAACTGTTACGTGTAGTAGTATTTAAGTCATACTTGTTTCATTGAGGTAGTAAGAGCTGCAGTTTGGAGAAGATGGGGCTTAACTGATGTATTAATTCTTCTTCCCCAAATACAAATAAAACTGGCCATTTTTGATGCTGACAGTGCTCTGAATGGCATCTGTACATGCGTATGTCCAAACTTCTTGTAACTTAGGCCTTTGTAGGAGATTTAAGAGGTCTAGTGGATGGAGATTATCTGTTATTTAACAACTTTATAAATTCATGGTAGGATTTTATGTTGAGGGTATATCTGAGAGAATACGTAGTCTGGACATAAGAACAGGTATTGTGCCTCCTTGCTGTGGGTATTTAGACTGGTTCCGTGGAGACAGAAATTTTTTGTTATTTTTTTCCTTCACCTGTTGCATTCTTCAGTTGTTTAAGAAGTCTGTTTCTTGATACTTTTTTGAGAAGTACATTACAGCGGCTGGCAAAGTTATTAAGTGACAAATTCTGAACTACGAAACTTGAAGATGGAAGAGGGAGACTTTTTTTCCTTCCGATTCTGACCACATTTATTTGCATGGTTCCTTGGCCTCCTCAGCAGTGCTTTGCTATAAATCAAAACAAATGAAGTTGAACAAAAAGTCCATAAAAACGCATGTCCCAGGTTTCTCTGGCAAAGCTTAAAATCCAGTTGAATGCTGACAGTACTTCTTCACTACTACCTCCAAGATATTCAGCCTCTAGTTCATTATCTCCAAATATCTGAGATTTCCATCTGTCAAATTCTAGCTATGTCATTTGTAGAAGTACAGTAGTAACTGCATAGTCTGTATAAGCCTGTCTCAGAGCAAGAGATTTATGCCGAAGCTGAAATGCTTCTTGGGGAGCAAATGATATTTCCCCACTTTTAAACTTTTTTTTCTATCGTATTACAACATTCATTTGAGACAGTTTCAGATGGCCTTCACGAAAAGGGGTGATCTTTTAGGTTGCCAAGTATCAAACTGTTCAGGGTTTTATAGGTTAAAGTCAGTATTTTTTTAGCATCATTCAGCAACTGGTGGTCATTCAGGGTACATTATAGAACAGCGGAGTCATGTGCTTCTCAGCAGGGGACACTGCCTAATGATGGCACTGCAATGTCCTGAGTTTGGGAGGAGCAGACCTGCAGTGAAGGAATGGTCTCTTTCTGCAGTATGAACAGAGAACTGCTTTACTCTGGCTTTTACAGATAAATGAATTCTCTGGAATAAGATCTTCACTAAATAACATTTTCAGGTTTTTTTTTTTTTTTTCTTGCAGTATCAAAATTGGACACTTCGGGATAATTTTTACAACTCTGTTGACTTGAAAGGTCAATTAAATGTAACCGCACGTGAAGTTAGAGTGCTTTGAAAAGGACAAAAATCCTTTCAATAAAAATATTGGAGAAGTATTGAACTGTCGTGAAAGCAAAGAAAAATAACTGCTATACTAATCTGATGATGGTTTTTCAACCAAGGAAATAACATTTAGATGTTGGGATTCATTTAGCAATAGTTTGAAACCCTCGGTAAGGAAATGTGTATTATAGTAGTAAATTAATAAAAATAATATATAATGTTCATTTAGAGAAGTGTAGTTTTCTGCAACAAAACTTGATGGAAAGAAAGTTGTATACATCCATAACCTTTTTTGAGGTAAAAAGGATAGACACCTACATAGGCAGAGGTACTCAGAACCCTGCCACGACTATTTCTGGGAGCTGTACAAGTACAGAGCTCTTCTACTACATTCAGACAGGGTATGATGATGTGCTTTCTAAGGTTAGTGAGCTTACTGGGTTTGTGTCTTAGAGTTCAGAATTAAATGTGATGCACAATGATATGGTACTGACTTCGGTAACACCTGGCATTTTAGTCCAGTGTTGGGAGTGCGTATTACAAAACTTGAATGTAAATGTTTTGTGGCTTTACACTTCACTTTCTAGTACTGTGGAGTGTTCCTAGGAATAAAAGTATTTTGTTTTGTCAGAATTACTGTTTCCCTCCGGTATATTTGCTTTTAATTGAATTCTGCTCTGTGATTTTATTATTATTATTTGCACAGAATTGTGCTTGTCTTTTTTCCTCCAAGCAAACACAACTAGCCTTGTACTCCTGCTGTGATTATTATGCATAACACCTCTGACTCAGCAGATCAAAAGTTATGTTTGTTGGAAAACAGAATTAATATTTTATACTTTTTTTTTATTTTTTTTTAAACAGCTTAAAAATAGTTGTGTCAAAAGAGATTATGTTTTTAACATGCTAATCCACTAAGCCATCGTACATCATTCTGTAGGGAATGTTTTTATACCAGGCAGCTGTCTCTTACTAGATCAGTCTGAGAGGTTTCAGGTTATCACAGAAATACACCCATAAACTCAAATTCTTCAGGAGAGAGGCTTCTTTAATAGAATGTGTAATGCGTGCATTATCAAATTGCAGCCTTTTTTTCCAAGAATTGTTTTACATGTCAGTGTGCTTTGGCCTGTTTTAAAGCATTGTGGCTATTTGAGACAAATAGATGATTAAAAATGGTGAATGCAAACTCCTTTTCTCGGTGTAGGGGCATTAACAATTCCTAGTTTTAATGTAGAATATTAGATTGTGATAGCCAAATACCTGAAAGGAATGCTTTACTGATTACATGGAAGTTAAAGACTGATGAGAATTTATGCTAGATGGATTGGAGACTGGGAAACTTATTGGAATTACCTGTTTCAGTTGCTAATCTTGCTCCATGTTCCTCTGACACTTTGTTTCCTGAAGTGGCATTTTCCTCATTCAGTTTTTGTAATTCTATACTGTCTCTGTGTAGAGAGACACACAAAGGTGGGAGACAGCAATACTGACTTTGCAGGAAGGTCTGTAAAGCACACAAAGTACATCTGAAAAGTAAGTTCTGTCTTATCTTTTCACTTCAGAACTGCTCAATGTTACTCGGAAGAACAGTAGATATGTGTGTGAGACTGAAATTTGACTGTAGGTTGACTGCCACTGTGTGTGCATCAGTGACCGGGATTTTTTTTAGTTATTAGATATTAAGGCAAGGAATTTGCTTGTACTTAGATGAATTACAGTGCAAAATTTGCTGAAACAGCTTAGCAATAATCATTTTCATTTTCTTTTTGCAAATGCTAATTCAGAATGGTACAACATGAGAGAAATGTTTAGTTATTGCTACTTGATACTCTGTTCTGGCTAGTTATGGAGCTCGATTTGATGTTATCTGTCAGATTAGAGTATTTAACTTGAAAATGTGCTGCTGCTTGACTGGTGAGCTGGGACATTACCTACTGTGATTTCCTAGTGGCAAGATGTCTGTAAAGAACATTTTGAGACGAACTTGGCCATGCTTGAAACTAATAGAGTTAGGTAGGGTTTGACGTGCTGCTTCCTGAGGCACACTGAAACACCTTTTGCAAGTAGGGCCAATGTATTTTGCACCAGAGATGTGGGTAATCTTATGTAATTTAAGAGAGTCCTCGTTTGGTGAGATCAGCTCTGTAATTTGAAGTACGGTTCTGTGCTTGTTACACAAGTGGTCTGTGACCACGTACAGCCATAGCTTAATGCCTCGTGTTGCTGATCACTTCGTACACAGCCACCTGCAAACAGCAGTGCCAGAGTGAGAGACGGGGAGAATATGGGAAGGAAGGTAGTACGTGGTACAGGGTAAACGGAACATTACAGGGCCTACACTGAGAAAGCAGTGACAGCCCAAAGAACTAACCGTGCTTTGTTGTTAGGCTGTCTGCTATTTGTATGTGAAAATACTTCCTATGCAGCGTGTATAGATTATCTTGGTGATTTTAATGTTTTCGACGAGGAATTTCATGGTGCTGCGCGGAAGTTGCTATGCCAGTCTTTTTGTAAAGTGTTTTTAAGTACACTGCTGAATAAGATGGTGTTCCAAACAGCCACAGTTTGAAAAACTGATAAGGAAGGAATTGTTGTAAATCGTTTTGTTCCGCAGCTGTATACTTAATCGTCCTGGCAGATAGTCCCTCATTCCACTACGGCTGTATTTTCGCTCAGCAATTAGATGAAGTTGCCTACCTTTGAACCGATTCCTGGAGTTAGCCTAACTTGTGTGGAAACGATTGCTGCAAAAACAGCTCCCGAATCGTTTCGTGGAGCTGGGTTGTTAACTGCATTAGTAAAAACTGTTCTTTGGCTCACCACTTTCACATTTATAAACAAAACAAACAAAAAAGAAAAAACAACACCTAGACGTTTTGGTGTGCGTTTAGGATAGGTACTGCTCCGTTTACATGTATGGCCAGTGCAGAAACAGAGACTGTCTCTAAATTCAGCAAGTGGTGTGTGTTGCTCTAAAGGCAGCAAGTGACTCATGTGACTGTCTTAGCAGCTGGGCAGCAAGATTAGAGAGCTACTATGTACACATTCCCTTACGAGGGGTCCAAGCTATTGCTAAATGAAAGTTGTCTTACTGCCAACAACTGAATAACGGGCATAAGAAAATATAGTAAATAGATGTGTCATCAGGTTAGCCCCGTGGTCGTTTCAGGCAGTCTTTAGAGTGAAGAAAAACGCCTTTTTCAAAATTCCTGTTTAAAAGAATTTTGTCCTTTTTTTTTTTTCTGACGCACCGACTTTGTGTGAGGTTGCATATCTATTGTCCCTTTAAATTTGCAGATTCGTGAAAGTCATCTTGAAATGGCTGTTTCTGACACTGCAGGAAAAAAATGAAAATGTTAGTGAGTGAAGAATCTTATTCCAAAGAAATCATTTATTTGTAAAAGTACTAAAAATATGCTTGTATCATGAAGTATTTTGATTTGAACTGAAATTGGCAAAGTGTATACTTCTTGGTCACTTGCTAATTTGAAGACTTATTCATGATGTTATTCCTCATGTATTTCCTAATTGTAAGAATTTGTGAAGTTCGTTCCAAATTGTCTTTAAGTTTTCCTGGCATGCCAGTATGGATTAGTGGAATATGTATTCTTTTTTATTTTTTTTCAAGTTTCCCTAATCTAATTTTTTTTTTTTAACTCAGATGCTTGCTTTTCTTAAGAAAGTTACTAAACATTTGTGAATGCTTTGTCCTTTATAGTTATGTGTTTACAGTCACACATAAATGTTTAAACTATTATTTACAGATGTAAATGCAAAACTGTCACCCTGTCAAACACCTCGAAAAGACTGAACCTCCTAAGAACTCATTTCAGTCTTGAGGACCAGAGGGCGTACACTTGACTGTTGCAATCAAGTAAATTGATACAGAAATCAAGAAGACATGAATGCGAAGCTCCTTAGAGTTATTTTTAGCATCAACTTTCAGACCATAATTATGTTTTACAGACGAGAATGTATTTACCAAAGAGGAGTTTTTGTATTTGAAACGACGAGGCAGGCAAGAGGTCAAGCCCTTGATGAATTCCTTATAGTAAAAGAGTACCAGGGTGTGTGTTCCTAGCCATCGTCACTGCATCCCACTGCCTTCACAAGGAGCAAACTGATTGTTTCTTTGCCTGCTTCAGGTTTTCTGGGTTTCTGCTTTCTCTCCTTGCCTGTCTAGAAGTGGCTTGTTTCCTGTATTGTTACACATATTTCACATTATCTCAAGTTTGTGCAACTGTTCCTCAACAACAGTTTTGATTTGTAGAGCATAAAATTTTTCAAAGTTGTCAGTGAGAACTACCTTCTCCAGGTGGACTGTTGTTTTAACAGCACTATAAAACATCTTACTGATCTGGTCCTTTTGTCTCCCTATGTTTATTTTTCTTCATAATGAAGTCTCTTATTGTTTAGTATTTTGAAGTCTTTGATTTATAGGCATTCTTCAGTTGTTGTTTTTTAACTTGTTTTGATTCAAACTCTTCTGAATCTTTCCTTGCTATTTTTAATGTAGTGCTTTTCTGTACCAAATTGCTTTTCTACTCTGCTTTCATCATTTTTCTGTCACGCATTACTCAGTCTTTGCAAAAGAAAAATGTTTGTGTTCTTATTTCTTCCCTGCTTAGTTGGATGGTGCTCTGTGACAGAGGAGCACTAGGAAACCGAGGGGTATTTGTCTAATGGTGAGGAGCTCATGGATAAAATGCTAGCAGATTGTGACCAAGGACGTACCTGCAATATGTATCGGTCCTCTGAAATGCATCAGATACAGTACGTGTGTGCGTCAGAGGATTCTTGTCTGCTCTCCTCGATGAGCCCCCAGCAATGCCCATCTCCCAGCAGAGTTTCAGGCCATGGGTTTTGCTGTCCTGGGTCGTGTACAACAGCAGTTCCCTGGGCTCTGACCTCGCACACCGGGGAAGGACTCTGCCGTAGCACGTGGCTTGCGCTGGACTGCTTCCTTGTCTCCCGCAACGTGCTCTCTTTGTTCAGAGCACCTTGTGCACCACTGGAAGAATCGTATAAATGGCTGTCCTGGGAGGATATTTGCACGAACTGGATTTTTGGCTTGTTTGTTTGCTCCTTTCAGAATTATGCCCCACATTTCTGAGGCACAAATTTCTGCTGCCCCGTTGAACCAGGGGGAAGCATCCTCTCATAAGGAGGAATGCTTTTATGCTACCTCTATCTAAAAACACAAAATATTCTTTAGAAAATTTGATTTTCAAGTGGCCAAGGGGTAACAGCCCAGCAAAATCAGCCGAAAGTCTCTCTCATTTGTGTGAGACTGCATTTGTAAACAAGCATGGCTTAAGAGAGGTAGGACTAGGAAAGCATTTTACTTGATACAGTCCTTCTGCCCATGCACCCTCATGCCACTCCATTCTTAAGAGGGGAGTTGTCGTGGTGTTGGCTTTTCAGGGCTGTTAGAAAACCATGGACACTCTGAAGGAAGTTGAGGTGCTCTTCCTGATGCTATTTCTGTCCTGGTGAGAATTTTGCAGTGTTACTGTGGTGGTGTGTGCCACCTACCCCGTATGCTTTCCTTTGACAGGAAGACCTACAACTAAGTAGGAAAAAATGGTCTGGGGGAAGTTGGTAGCTGTTGTTTCGTTTTGGTTTGTTGTTTTGTTCTCAGCCTGTGCTCCCCAGCAGCATTTCTTAGGGGTAGAGTTGCAGTCTCTCAACTTTTCTTGCACCACTGGGGACCTGGCAGGTTGGCTGAAAGCTGTTAAATCGATCAGAAGTGACTCTAGATCGTTGGTCTCAGATGTGATCGCAGTATCTGATTGTTTTAAGAAGCGACGAGCTTCCCAGTGAGGAGAGAGAATTTCACTCGCTGCCTTTAGAAAGAGCGAAATCGTGGTTGTGGTATCCTCTGAGAAAGGAAGCCTTCTGGGACAAGCTTGAAAGTAAAGCATGGGAAGGAGCGGAGCCTAGATAACTGAAGCACTCTTCTCCAGTAACTATAGATACTGTGGGCTTTCACAGGAGAGCGGTGGACAGGAAGAATGTTTGTTTCTAAGCACCGATGACCGTGTAAGAATAAATAGAACTAAAGGAGGCTTTAGGAGTTGTGTTGCTTTGTTCGCGTGCTTAAAAAAAAAAAAAATAGCATCCATTTTTAGGATTCAGTGTACTAGAGGCTGAAAAGGAAAACACAGCAGGCATCTGTCCTTCCCCTGTCAGGCTTGCTGAGCTGAGCTGAGAAGTGTGGAAAGGAAAGCGGGGGGGAAGCAGTTAAAATACTGGCAGTTGCACATATGCACACTGTTTAATTTTGTGTGTCACTTTACTATGGTGGGTGACGCTCCTGTTTTTAAACCGAGCAGTAAAATCTTCTGTCCCCCGTTTACACAAAGCCACATTACGTTCCTCTCAGTCACTGCCATGTGCGCTCCGGGGCTGCCCTGCGTTTCAGGCCCTGGATCACTGAAGGCACGTACCCAGCGGGATGCTCGTTCTCAGAGCTGTATATATCCCGCAGATGGGAGTTCACAAGCCAGTTTGCTGGCTGGAAACTTATACATGGATCTTGACAATGGAACATATTTATGCAGAGTTCTGGTATGCTCCCTAGCACATTTGATGTTTTGCCGCAGGCTCTGGATACTTGGAGAAACCCTGCCCTGCAGCCCCAGCCCGTACCCTTGTGACGTACCTACGCGGTGGTACATCGTTTCTGGCTCTCGTGATGGAGAGAGGTGCTACACCGCGGGACTTGCACCCTAGGCACTTCGATACCAAAGCAAGACAGCCTGCAATGCATGACCAGGGTAAAATCCATCATGAAAATAAAGTAAACGGCTCTTGTGGTTTTCCTGAGGGTTGTTTATTAAGAATCAAGTTTCTGTGGCATTTTTCAGGAGAACCTGTTTTGAGATTACTGGGCCTAGTTTTTCAAAGCTATTGTCTTCGTAATCTTTTGAGAACACAGCTTTCGCTGCCTTCCACTGCAACTGCAGACATTAAGTATTTCTGCAAATCGCTCCTTGGAGACCCATGCCAAGGACCTGGAAAATTAACGACCTCTTCTATAGTGTTCAATTTAAATGACAGAGATCTCCGGTAGATTCTGAGTTCCTAGGACAGCGTTCAATTATCTGACTCAAAAGATTGGTTTCTGAATGACTAAAGGGGTTGTGGAAAAAGTAATCAAGAAAAAAAAAAGTAATCCATCTGGCCAGATTTGGGCAGAATTCACAGGAATGACAGCTTGACCACTATTTCTGTCTGATTTCAAGTCTCCATCCCAAAGAACAGGGGTTCAAAACTCTAGGAAAAGGATAAGTAGGAAAAATCCGCCAGAGCTTTTTGATGAAGGCAAAACTTCTTTTTCCTTAGATTTTTTTTAAACGTCTGTACTGTTTTGAATGAATAAAAAGTAAAGAAACAAAATACTGAAGCAGACACTAACTTGTAAAACTTCAGCCCAAACAATGGCAGTTTGGCAAAGCCATCTGTTGTCTTACGTAGAGAAGTTTGTCTTATGATGGCAAGTGTTTGGCAGCATAGTGAAATGTGATACTCCTAATTCTGCCAATAGTAAAATATGCTGGATTTGAGCTAGCGCGTGCACCTACTGACAGCACTGTCAATTCTTGTGTGAATTAACAGAGGAATTGTCTTGCTTTCAAATCAGGGCTTGACAGAAAACTGTTATCTCAGGTCTTACCTGCCCGGTTAAGGCAGGCCTGAGATGAAGAATCCTGCTTTTAATCAGCTTGATAAATGCTGATCAAATCTGTTTAGTAAGAATGATTATACCGGTGTGCGTTATCAAAGCCCAGCATTTTGTATCTGACAGTGGCAAAACCAAACATGTAGTGACAGGCACAGGAACAAGCATGTCACTATAGCTTTCCCAGAGTGTTCTGGTCTCCAGTAATTTGCTGGTCAAAGGCCAGATGTGGCATTTTTTTTATTTACTAACCTTATTAGACTTTTTCCATGAACTTTTTCCTGTGACCTTTTGAGCCGCTCAAGTGTCTGAACACCCTGCTGCAAGACGTACCACAGCAGAAGCATGTGAAGACCATATACCATAAAACAGGCAGCAAGCCACAGTGTCCCTGTCTTGAATACCATACAAGAGGTAGCGGTAGAATGGAGAAAATACAGGAAAAGGTGGTAAATATGAACAAAGTAGTGAAACAGCTTCCACAAAGGAAAGGTCTAAGGAGACTTGGACTTTTCATCCTGGTAGGAGACTACAAAAGGGAGAACACAGTAGAGGTTTCAAATCACAGACCATAAAGGAATTGTGAATGACATAGATGAGATAAAGGAGGAGCAAAATTATCAAGAAGTTAAGAGAAATAGTGGGAGGTTGGTTCAGAGCAAGCTAAAAGAGAGTAGTTGTTAATAAAATGTGAAATGAAGCTGGAAATCCTTGCCATGGGATGTTGTGAGTAAAAAAGTTCATGTGGGTACCAAAAGGGACCACCAAAATAGTGGGAAAGAAGTGCTCGGGGAGCTATTAAATTTACCTAGCTGAGGAAGTCACAGAATCACAAACAGTGGTACTTCTCCAAAATACCGTACACTTGCCTTTCCTCGTGGTCTGCTGTTGGCTGGTGCTGGGCCCCTGGCCTGACCCGTGGGGACCATCATTGTGCTGTGCTGGGAGTTCAGGGGCGCGGGACTGGACCAAGTCGCCCTGGCTGGGACGAGCGGCAGGCTGTCCCAGGAACCACGTCCGTCTGTCTGTCTGTGACCCTGTGTAGGTCCACCTGCAAACTAGCTGTGTTTTCCTCCATCTTTTGACAGGTAAACTGAAAAGCAGTGTTTTATTGGCTAGGAACCGTTGTAGTTTCTGGCCTAAACTTACTTATGATAAGTTTATATTTATCTTTTGTGCCAACCCTTCTGATTGTCTTTGGTGTAATTATTAAGACTTTTTGTGATTTATTTTTTTTTTGTCAGATGATTTGTCATGCTACCCAAATAAATCTTTTTCAAATCTGTATTACCAGATTTGTACATGGTGTTCCTAGCAAGATTTTGATAGTAATGTCTGTATGTCCCCTTCTGCACTGGAAATACAGATGCTTTTTGAATCATTTCATTTTTTTTTCCTTCTGCAACAGCTCTCTTTAGTGACTTTTAGTAGCTGCTTATAGGATGGTCATACAGAGACATTATCCTTCTGTGCTACTTCCAAGCAATGATTCCTCACTTTTCAGCGGAAGTCACTAGTCTCTAAGTGCCTTAAGTTCTCCTTTGTTGCAACTTTTCATCCCCTTTCTGTCGCAGCTGTCCTTAAGATTTGTCGCACTTTTTCTTATGGGTTGTTTCAGTCTGTACTAAACTTCCGGTACCTCAGTTTGCATTTTCCACAAATTTTGGTAGTGCTCACGTACAGGCATAAAAAAAAGTGCGTATAGAAATGAAAATGTTGAATCAAAAAAGACTGACAACCAGTCTTGGCAGGACTCCATAAATAACATCCTTCCACTTTTCAGGGAGAAATCTGTTGTCATCTCCTCTTGATCTGCTGCTTTTCCTGCCTCGCGATCCTGGAACTAACCCCTCTCTTCTCGGCTTGGCAAACCGCTGCTCAGGTGGTGGTATATCAGCTGTCCGACTGAGTTACACTACAACTGTTGTGCTTCCTTTGTATAACGAGTATTTTGTCATGTTGAAGGAAAGTTGGATGTTTGACATTGTTCAGCTTTTAAAAATCATGTTACGTTTTATTGTATTTTCTCTTTACCTTCGTGTTTTCATTCTTTCTTTCAAAACATGCTCCAAGCAGGAGGCCATACTATCGTCAGGTATAGTATGGCCTGATAACTTTTTTCCACCTTTCCTCAATATTGAACTGAGGCAAAAAAAAAATAAAAGCCTTTCTGGATTTGATGCAGTTCTGAGACTCTCCCGTGTCATCACGTGGGAGTGTTGCTTCCTGTTAAATCAGAAGGTAGTGCTGAAGTATCAGAGGTGGTGCTGTGTCTGTGTACCAGATACTTGGATTTGTTTCATTGATTCACCTTCCAGAAGGCCCCGTGTTGCTCTCGGAGGCTGGCAGCAGCCTCTGGTTGTGAACTGAGGGCTGTGAACCTCTATCTTACTTTCTCTGTGGTGGGAGTAGCCAGTTGAAACAGTTGCCGTTGCCTCTCCTTGTAGTTAGAGGTTGCTGCGGGTGTTTGGCAGGCCGGGTTCATTCAGGGAAGTGCACGTGTCCCCGGTGACATGGGTTTAGCCGTCCAGTGCCTCTTGTTGTCCCCGCCGAGCTGCGGCACCGTGCTGCTCTGCCATCCCGCTGCGCTCGGCCTGCTGCGCCACGAGCCGTGCCCTCACGCCTGTGAGATGGAGGGGCGGTGCCGAGCCCCAAAGGGTTTTAGCTTAGCGGGGTGCTAAAACTTCTGCTGCTGAGCTGCTGCCTGGCCTGGTCAGTGAGGAGAGGGCATAGGGAACACCTAGGTGCAGTTCCGTGGTGACTTTTACAGCTGGAGCTGTAGGAACCCAGCTGGAGGTGGAAGCCTTCACCTGAGACGTCTCTTCTCCAGCTCTTCAGGGCGTTAACCAAGCTCTGCCAGCCTGTGCCCTGGCCTGCAAGCTGGACAGAAGTGCCCATTCCCGCTCCCGGGGCTGTTAGCCCTGCCTCGGAGCTGTGTGCCATCCCTCCGGCCTGGCGCTGCCTTGCCCCGGCCCGCAGCCAGGAGGTGGCTTGTGTCTGGCCGGCCTGGGGCACGGGCTGGGCACCGTGTCCTCTGCCTGCGGCTGGCCCGGTAAACAAGGCGCTCGCTGGGCGCAGTTACCTAATTCTGGAGATAGAGATAGCTGCTTGGCTTTTGGGACCGCTCCAGAGAGGGGAACGTAACTGCTGAAGCTGCTTGCCAAGTCAGATATCAAATCTGATGAGGAATCAGGCCTTGAGGTTAACTGCCAGCAATTATCTGTACCGTATCTATACCCACGCTGAGTGATTCTTCACTGTTTTGTTTTTAGAAAATTAAAAAGAAAGGGGAAAAAAAAAAAGTGAGGTGCCTCAGTGCTGGTTCCCACAGCCCTGCTCTTGAGGTGAAGTAGCAGCCCTCATCCGTGCACGTACAGCCTTTTGGGTGCAAACCCCAACGTTTTGGTGACAACTGATGTAACGATGAGGCTGAAATACAAACGTCTGATGTTCTCAGCTCCCATTTGGGATACAGGCCCCTCCAAAAGCACCTCCCTGCTGTAAGGACACAGACGATTTCAGAAAGGGACACACGGAAATCATCAGGCCTTTCTACCCTTTTTTTTTTTTTTTTTCGGCATTGAGCTGCTTTTCTTAGCCGTTCCTTCACACAACCCGTCCTCTCTTTGGCCACTGTGTACCCATCCCTTCAGCAGCTGGGGGTGAGGAGGACGACTGCCATCACCACGGGTCCGAAACAAGTGTCTCGTGTGTGGCCGATAATACGTAGCACGCGTGGTTTAGTCAGACGAGCTCCCAGCTCTCTCTGCAGGAGAAGGGGATGCATACCTTTCATTGCTCCTGCAGATTTCTGCGATCTGATAGGAGGCAGGAAAGAAACTTAATTTCTACAGCCGAGTCTCCGAGTGTTGCTTTCTCGTATGGTGCTGCCGACGGAAAGCTTGGGTGGGTGCCGTGCTGTCAGACTGGATTACCCAGTGCTCGCTGTCATGAACCCGCGCCTCGTGTTCACGAGCGCAGCGTTTCTTTTTTCCTGAAGATTGCGGGTTTGTGCGCTTACAAACATCGGTGGCATGGGCGTGAGCCTCCACATCTCCCTCACCTGCCCTCTGCTACTCAGATTTGTGTAAGCAGGGTGGTTGCACTGGGAAACGTGTAGTTGTAACGTTACCTGTTAAGAGTAGAATAAATCCTGCTAAAACAAGTAGTGTGTATCGCACCGGGTTTACTTCAGATAAGCCCGCCCACTGTTGTGTGCAATCAGACCAAGCTTTTTAAAGGATTAATAGTTATATTATAAGAGATTGGTCAGTGGTAGGAAACGAGGCTGCTGGTGAAAATTTTCTTGTAGCGTCCAAATGCAAAGATCCCTTATTTAAAATTTATCCAGTTGTTTAGCTTTTCTTAGCAGAGGGTTCATAGGTCGTAAAAACAAGTGCTGTATGAAATTTCAAACACAATGGTCACCGGCTTCTAAAGAAAAACAGTAGCATTAGCTCATTTTAGAAAGCACCACAGTTATTTAACTACCGCTTTGGGCTGGTGCGATGTGCCCCTGCTCATTTGCATCCATCTGTACACTAAACTCTTTTGATTATTCTCTTGTTAATTTTATTTTTAGCTGCAGAAGCCAGCACAGGCTCCCGAGGATTTCATTGGCTTGCTTTCTGGACACTTTTTCCTAAGAAAAGGTGACCATACCAAGGCTGTGAATAATCCTCTCTGTGTTCAGATCTGTTGGACAGTGAGCATTGCCTTGCAGTTAAACCTTGCTGCTTTGCCTCTGCTTTGCTTCACTTCGCTTTTTAGTCCCCCCCCCCCTTCCCCCCTCCTCCCCCTGTTCACAGTATTCCCTGTTTCGTTTTTGTTTTGTTTTGTTTTTTAACCAACTTGTCATCTGCCAAATAAAGGGGAGGGAAGCAATCGCTTCCTTATAATTGTTCTGTTAAGGGAGCCTTGTTGTTCTTAATCCACCTATAATTTGTCTGTTTCCTCTTCTTTACTCTGCTTTCGCCCCTATCTCCTCAATCTCCTCACCTTCATCCCCATCCCTCCTCCTTCCTCGATCTTTGATTTTGGAAGGAGCCGGGAGGCGTGGTTAGATGCCAGACGAGCTCGGTTATTACTTACACAGGGAAACTTCATCCTGTCCAACAAGTAAGCTATTCGTAGCCTTGAGGGATATATCTAAAGGGCACAGAGTTTCCACTCAAAATTTAAGTAGATTAGATTGTGTATACATATTTGTTGTGACTTGGCAGGTGTCCCAGTGCCCGAGGTCTTAAAACATATACTTTGCTAGACTCGAGGCGAGCTCAACTGCATGTTTCAAGAGACGCTCTGGAGCGGTGGGAGGCTGCTGCTTGGAGTTCACAAAGGTGTTATCCTCTCTAGATCTGACACAACAGGAATTCTGACTACTGTTCTGTCTAGTCCTGTGTTTTGTCTTGATATTAGCAGCTATCAGATGCTTCAGGGGGTGGTATAACCATAAGATACAGAGGAGCAAATCCTCTCTTAACTCTCTGCTGGTTTGGATCCCGTCCTGGAAAAAGAGGGTTGCTATTATTTTTTCTGAAGCCCTCTTAAAATCGTGTTACAATTCTGGATGATCCAGATAGAGATAAGTGTTGTCTGCCTGGCTGTATGTTGCCTTCTGGCAGTGCATCTCACAGGCTAAGACTTTGCTGTTAAAAATAAAGTATTTGTATTTACTAGTTTGAAAATTGCTCTGCTGTGGTGTTATTGGATGTTTTTCATTGTCATAAGAACAGTTGAAACTATGTGACCAAGTTAGTCTACTGGTAATTATTTTAATAGTATTATCTTGTCTTCTTGTTTAAATCATAAAATAAAATACAGTCCCAATATTCAGGTGCTGCGGATGCGCTGGAGGGGGAACCATGAAGTTAAACCAGCTGTATTTTATGAAATTCCGTTTGGTATGGCACTTTTCCTTATAAGGTCCAATGACCAATTGTTTTGATTATTTAGAAGGAAAAAATTCCATGAGAACTGTTACTGAAAATGACTAACTTGGCATTAGTGATCTGTCGCTCTCGTAGAGCATTTGATGCAATACTGAAGTTAACTTAGATAGCTGAAATACCCAGTTAGCCGCCTAGCACTTCAGCTGCT
The DNA here is from genome assembly GCF_040182565.1 of Anser cygnoides. Classification (NCBI taxonomy): domain Eukaryota; kingdom Metazoa; phylum Chordata; class Aves; order Anseriformes; family Anatidae; genus Anser; species Anser cygnoides. The sequence goes on along the minus strand of NC_089874.1, from coordinate 123,050,097 downwards.
CAGACATCTTCACATTCGTGTGCGACCCATTTATTACATTTTCTTGTAAATCGCTAGTGATGTCTGTAAATAAATACCCGTTTTGTTTGTGGTGGGGTCGGCTCAACATCCAAGCCTTTGTAAATAAAAAGCAGCCTGTATATCTAATAGAAAACTTGAACACTTGGTGGCCTACAGGCTTTTGCAGCCTGGAGATGAAGCTTTTACCGTTTTAGAGGCGAAATCTTTGCAGGACGGTGGTAGCGCTGTGGTGGGGAATCTGCAGGAGCCCCGTGGGTAGGAATTGGCAGGTCAGGTTGCGTGGGAAGGGAATACTCGTCAGAGAGGTAGATGATCAAGTGGTTTTGTTTCTTTATTTAAGCAAGGATTGGAGGCTAATAAAAACGCACCAGCTGATTAGCAGTACATCTGAGCCCCCTTTGCTCAAAGTTACAGAGGGGTATCAGAGAAACGGGACCGGGGCTTACCAGACGTGAAATGTGTGTCCACCTGACCTGTTCTTTTGGCATCTCGGTGGTTTGAGAAGACGCACTTGAAAAGAGTTACTGCAGGTGCCCGGACCCGTTTCTGTTACCTATTAGAGTAGGCTGTTAAAGTCAGAGGATGAGGAATGATCTTGGGGGGGGGTTGGGTTTTCATTGTTGTTCTTGTTTTGTTTTCCCTTCTGCATGATATTCTTCTGTATGTTCAATAAAGATTTGCCCTAACAAACAGAACTGCATGAAAAATTTACTGTTTTTTTTTTTCTTTTTCCTTCTGTTTTGCTTTCCTAAGTATGGAAACATAGGATTCAGTCAAGCAAATAACATGCAGAACTGTCCTTTTGTAAACCTTAAAATCGAGGTAGTGAGAAAGAATGTCTGGACTCCTGATCACTGGGAAATAATTAACAATTTACTGTGGTTTTGCCTGCAGTAGGATGTTACCTTGACCACACTAGTTCCTGTCAGTGTCGTGTGTGTGCTGAACTTAATTCTCAAAGTCGTATCAAAAAGGCCTACTAGTGCAGTAAATGCACGTAGCAGTGAGTGAGTTTCCTCTCCGAGGTTTCTTTGAGTTACTGGTTTATAATGTGCTAGTTTGACTTCTGCACTCTATTTCTTCCCGCCTGGCTCCCTGTCCATGTCCTTCTTCACTCCAGGATCATCCAGAGTGGATGTAAATGCTTCATACGTGTTGTTGGCTCTTCTTTATGATAACGATTGTAAACCGGTTGCTTGTGGCGAGTTACTGGTCACGAAGGGTCTGCAAAGGCTCTGGAATCGTGTGGCCTCCGGTCCCTGCATGTCTGTCCTTACTCAGATGAGGATCATTACGGGATGGACAGGTACAGGTCACTGCCCACGTAAGTGAAAGCCAGAGGGCACACCTGGGTCTGGCCTCAGGGGTGCTTCAATGCAAAAGACCACAAAGGATGCGTCAGAAGACAAAGGAACGCAGCGGGGTTCTCGATGAGTGCCCTCTGAAATCCCCAGGCTGGGGTTTTGCCGGTGACATTGCCACCAAGTCCAGGAGTGATTTATTTATTTTTTTCCCCGGATGGTGCACAGTGCCACAGCAGAGGCCCGAGGCAACCAGGTAAAAGCCCAGCAAATAAAGGTCAGTAGCCTCACCTATGCCACACTGTCCGGCCCGGCCTGGGCCTGCTGGAAGCACTGTGACTCATCAGATGCGAACAATACTCAAGAAACAGCTACAGGATCCTGCAGAGGCTGGAGGAGGAAACCGATCCAGTAAGTATTGCATGCCCAATTGCACAATAATTTCGCAGCAGGGTTTAAACTACTTTTTCTGGGTTGGAGCGTCCTGGCGCAGGTAGCGGCCTTCCCCTCGCTGTTCAACTCAGCGGTTCTCCAGCTCGGAGCAGGCATGTGCCTTTATAAGCTGCGGGCTCCTCATCCGCACGTATGTGCTCTCACTGGCCGCCTCCAAACTCCTCTGCTCCAGCTCTGATCCCTGCGTGTCTTCTTTTCTCTTAACACCTCAGCCAAAGAACAGCAGCCTTACAGCTAGTGCTCCTTCCCCACCATCCCCCAGATTCTTGCACGTCAAACCCAGTAAATTCGGCTCATTCACTCAGCTAACCTTGCCTAGTTGTCAGTCCTGGTTTGCTGAAGGACTTCTTGGAAGCTTTGCTGTCTTAGCTTCCTCGTACCTCCGATTCTTCTCCTTCCTCTCTACCCTCTGTGTAAGAGCCCCATCCCATGAGGAGTGGCATGAAACTGGCTTTTGCCCAGGTCACCGTCCTGTAGCTACCTTGCCCTGGTTGTCGCCCGGAGGGGTCTAGAAGGACCAGAGGGGTGACCCTGCTGTCGGTGCTGACACACCCAGGAGCGCGCTGCCCTCTCCCTGCCTTCCCGGGGGAGCCCGGCTGGGCGGGGAAGGCACAGAGCTAGACGTGGCGAGGAGCGAATCCGTGCCAGCTGAGCCACAGCCACGGCAAAGCTCGACTCCACGCTCCAGCGTCCTCGCCCCTCACGTGGGTGGAAGGAGAGAGGACCGGGGGGCTGGAGGGCAGCGTGCGTTTGGGGGAGGCACAGTCGTAGAGGATGGATGGTGTTACGTGGGACTCGTCATGTCGCCGCCTCCTGTCCCTCGCCTCTGCCCATGCGAGCTGCCCTTCAGTTTGAAGCGTGAGTTTGACCTCCTCCTAGCCAGTGTCATCTGTGACAATCTGTGCTGGTGACATGGGGTTTATTAGATTTCTCTTTTCAGTACCAGACCCCACAAATACAAGAGCTCTTGATCACGCTTTTTGATGCTTGTGCATTTTTCATATCGTGTGGTTTTCTTTCTCCTGCTCCTGCTCCCCAGTCTACTGAAATGGCATCCTCCTCCTCAGGCCGATGTTAAAGCTTTAACAATTCATTTCTTTGCTATGCCAAGTCCCAAACACGAGTTGCACTTTTCTGCCTCCTTCCTCAGCTGATTTGATCTCCTCTCATTTCCTCCTCACTAATCACAGCCTTCCCCAGCTTTGGTTATGCTGCCCCCCTGCTCCAGACCTTAGTCATGCTCAGAGTGTTTATAAATCTTAATGCAGCCTCAAATCTAAAGCTACGCTGTCGCTGAGTTTCATTAGCGTGCTGAGGGTGAAGCGCCCGAGGAATTTCAAACCGGTTTGCTTTTCTAAAACCTTATTTAGCATAGTGGGCTTGTGTAAACGTAACAACTAGTACAGATTTTTCTTAATTTTCCAGTGTGCTTTACAGTAACTTGTAGGAGCCACAAAAAGAGTGTGTGGGAGGGAGGTTTGACACAAATACTGCAAGGTAAAGGAGTTCCTTTTTTTTTTTTTTTTTTTTCCTTCTAGGAAATGTTAATTTATCTTGTTAGCAGGTAACCTTGTAGTGCATTATCCGAGTTTGCCTGTTGTCTTTATAAATGAGGCCCTTGCACCTCCCAGGAATTTGCCAGGGAGTAATATCCTTCAGCATAAGGACAGTTAGTTGCGCATGTGTACAGTTACAAATATAATGCCTACTGTCTTTTTTTCTTTAAAAAAACAAACAAAAAAACAACAACCAGAACTTTATATTCAAATGCCTACCCAGCAGTGCCTGACCATTTCAAGTTTCGAAACAATAGCAACCAACTTACCCCATTCCGTATGCCCCAGAAAAAGCTACAACAGCATATGTAGTATGTGGAAGTAATTTGGAAAGCATCCTGCAGTTTTGAAGGGAACACGGTGAAAAGAAAAGTTGGGGGAAAAGAGTTTGGATGTGGTCGAGAGGGAAAAACCTAGTTAGCATTATTGAAGTAGCTTGTAATAAGTGGGGTGAGTGGTAACATCTTTATTTTTTTCTGATTTCTCTTAGCGCATAAAAAGCCGCAGCCCATATGAAGAGGGGAGTTATTAGCTAAAAGATAGCCATCAGATTTCAGAAGATAAATGAAAGGTGGATCTGAACCTTGAAATTGTCAGCTCAGTGGGAGGTTGCAAAGGCAGAATGGTGAAAGGAGGGTTTCCTGGAGAAGTCACAGAAGATTGAAATGGATTATGCAGTTCTGGAAGGGGACAAGAAACAGGCAATACAAAGGTGCTAAACATAAACAGTTGTAGCAAAACACCGGTCAAGCATTTCACATCTACCTCCAGCACCCAGCAAAACATAGATGGTGTTCCAAAATGAGACCACTATGCTAGCTGAGTTAATTAGAAATGTTTCCTGACAGTATTTGGGATCTCACTCCTTGCACAACCTACTGTTTTTAAGGTCTTTTTTTAATTATTATTCAAAAAGTACCATCAGCTAAATCAGTAAATAAATCCCTTTTCTGAACACTTGTCTGAAACACGAGTTGAATACATGACTTATGTAAAGCTCATCCCGTCACAACATATTAAAAATAAAATTAAAGTAAAACATACCTTTTTGATTGCAAATTTTTCACTAGTTTACAGCTACTTTCCCGCAGCAGGAAAGGAGCTCAGGCGTCTTGTTGGACAGCTTGTTAGAGGAATGTACTCTGGGACTCACGAAAGCATCTCCACTTCATGTTTCCATCTGCCCTCCAGGATTTTTTCCCATAACGTGCATGAAACATTGCTGCATACCATACAGTCATAAGACTGTTTTTATTCCATCCTTTTTGTCACCGTCTTCCTTCCACCTTTCTGGAAGCCTGCCCCGCTGGCAGTCTGCAGCTGTTCAAGGCAAAGTCATGTGTGCGTGTTTCTACCGTCACTTCACGTAGGCTTGCAAATCAGGGAACTGGTGTCTGGACTAAGTTGCTTTAAAAAAAAAATAGAGAACTCTTGATTACACTGGTGTCTTGGATTGCGGAGAGCAAAAATTACTTTGCAGGATGTAAAATCTTCATCACAGACCACCTAACATTAGTGCCAGTGAATGCTTACTGTGATAAACTGTGTCTGGCAGGGCTGTGAGGGAATACGCGGTCTTGGTGAAGCCCTAAGTCTGTGCGTTTGGGAGGCAGAGGTGGGGATAGAGCAGGGAAGAGGTCTGTCTCTCGCCACCTGCTTCTGTGCCAGCGAGCAGCCCTATCCCTTCAGAGCTGTACGTGACCTCCTGCGCATTGACGTGCCGTGGAGCAACCTCATCACGCTGCTGTGAGCCTTCCTGGCTTGGTTGCCCTGCCAGTAACGAGCTGATTATCTGATGATTAATGGCAAAACTGTTTGGTGACTGCATGCTGATGACATTTCATCAGACTGATAGGAGCTCCCAGATTAGTCTTGTAGCTCCAGGGCAGGCTCTGTATGGACTTTTTGGGAAGTTCTGCCTTTGCTGCGTGAAACTAGCAGTTGCTGCCAGTCTCCTGATTCCAGAAGTTGCTCTCCAGGTGGCTGCTCCAGTTCCTAACTGCCTGGCTTCATCTCCCTCTGCTGCGCTCAGTCGTCTAGGTCTAAATTATGCATGAGTGCTTTTAGTTGTTCAGCAGTCTGGCGTCACATCTCAATTCTTACAGATTCAGGTATGCACCCCAAAGTATGTTGCATGACACATTGCAGCAGAGCACTGCGCACGAACTGCTCAGCATGCCGAATGGGAAATGGGAAAAAACGCAGAGCTGTGTCCTTACCTCATTAGCAAGGATGCTCTCTTAACACAACAGCGTGCAGGCACCCTGTGGGTTCTGCATAAGCAGAGCGGGCTGGTTATGTGTATGCTAACAGCGCTGCGTAGATGAAGCTGGTATGTAAGAACCGAGTCAAAAATACCTGCGGTGCCTGTGCTGCACAGGTTGCAAAAGGCTCGTTGACAACAGCTTTGATGCAGACAACTGACCAGCTTGAAGAGGGATTTGCTTCGTTGCTGCATGTTGTCCCTTGCTCCATACTCTTTTAAGTCATTCGCATACATGTGGCAATAGACCTTTACCTGAGATGTCAAGCAGCAGAACCTATCGAATCTCTCAGAATATATGTTTTGTTTCTACCTTAAGTATTCTGCGTCTTTACTTATCCTTTCCTCAGTCTTTTGTGTTTTAGCTCATAAGCTCATATGCTACAGTCATCCAGCATCTTTGCAATAGTAGCAAAGGCCATCTTGGCTAACTGTAAGTGACACTTCTTATTTAATGTAAGGCTACAGCAATTTATGAAGTTGTTTTCTTTTCAGATAGAGCAGCAGTTCTTTGACTGTCGGGTGTGTTGGAGGATTTGCTGCTGCTTAGAAATTGGGCACTCTTTCTTACTTTTTGCTTTACTTCGGGGGCTGGGATAAGAAGCAGAGGAGATGGGGCAGTCATGATCAATGTTTTAATTGAAATAGCACCAATAAATCATATAAAAACCTGAGGTTATTTAAAAAAAAAAGAAAAAAAAAAAGCAATGCTAAGCCCTGTTTGAGCCGCAGCCAATGTTTTTCAGGCTGTGTGAGTAAGGACAGGACTGGGCTTCTGCTGTGTTCTTTGGGCTGCTGCATAAGACACCATGTAAACTCAGGATGTGTAATAGGTACAGGGGGGAGGCTACCCTTTCTCTCAGTCACTTTATTTCTCTGTCAGGAGTTGTCTGTCCCATGTGTGAGCTTCCCAACCATCTAACCTAACTTTGTGAGGCAAATCTAACTCTCCTATGAATGGTCTCGCCCTGTTGCAGTCACTTCAGCTTCCGTATGGTATTGTGATTTTTCAGACACTTCCTCCCACCGCCTTGCCCCTCTTGGAGCTTGTGTTACTGAGATGGGTGTTTTCTCCCTCAGCAGACAAAAATTGCGGTGGGGTAGAGGATTTCTCCAAGCCCAAAGGATGAATCACTGGTTGGATTGTTGTAGTCCAGTGTTTTCTGACTTTCTAGTCCCTGCTTATTTTACAGACTTAGCTATTTAAAACCTGTCCCTGCCTTCTGGCACCCTGTTAATTTCTCCAGTACAGCCAGTTCCTTTGTGCTGTCTGCATAGCAGACCTTCAAGTGAAATTACTGAGCTCTTTGGTAAGTTTTACATTTTCAGCTTAAATGATGAGCACAGCACAAAGTAGCGTGACTGGTGGCTGCTTTTTTCTGTGCCGTTCCAGTTTGGTCTGTCTGTCTCCGGCTGAGCCGGGATCACTAGCTGCACAAGATTATGCTGTATGGTAATAGACGTGAGTGGAGTTTGTTTTCAGTTCACCAGTGTCATTGTGAATTCCACCGGGCAGACCACGGTACCAGAAACCCTTTTACGTGACAGATCATTGAAACTGTTAAAAACATCTTGTATTATAATTCAGGGCAGATGACTCTTTCTCAGAAAAATAAAGCTTTTAAATTTCTGTCTACCTAGTTGTGCTCTGCAACCTAATTATGTTGTTTAAGTGGTATATCCTCAAGTATGCAGGTTTAGAAAAAAAATCTGAAATGTAAGGATGTAAATCAGTTTTGGGGGTGGTCCGAGACAGGCAGGCCTGCAGCAGGTTAATCTGAAATGTCTATCAGTCAGTTTTGATAGAAGCCACAATAAAGCATAGAATTGGTGGCCACCTGGGTAGGTATGATTTGGGAACAGTAAAAGAGAGCCCTGTTTTAGGGTCCTGTTGGAGTTCTTTGGAGGCATCAGCGAGAATTAAAGATGTTCTGGTTCAAAACTCCCAAGTAAACTATATCAAAGGCTTTTTAAGGCAACTAAGGAGCTATAATGCAAGAGGGAGTGTCTTTAGGTCTTTGCACAGATAAATGACGTATTAAAGGTAGGATCAAAAGGTAGAAGTAAAAAGAAGTAAAGAATTAAAGGAGTGTCCCACTTAGATTCCACAGAGATCTGTGCTGTTCATCACATTCATAAATGGTGTAAGTTAGGGGATGAGCAAGTGGGTGAGCAAGTTTACTATGAAGAAGGGAGCCAGCTGTGAAGAACAGTAGAAGGACAAGAAAAAGAGCATACAAAGCTAAGGGAGAAGGCTGCTTCTAAGCCTTCAAAAGGTTCTCCATAAAATTGGTAGCGGAGAGACCTGTGGGACGACTTTTCTAAAGTATGCTGTGGATATTAGAAAGGGATATGGTTTCCAAGGGGAACCTGAACTACTGCTTGGAAGAATGATGTGCTGAAAGTTGCTAAATTAACAGAAACTGTATAATGGTTCAGGAGGCCCCTGACATGAAAATAGTTGCAGGTCAGAAGAGTATTGGTAAGAAATGTCACGCAGTTGTGACCTGTTCTGTTCTTTTGGCTATTACTGGAGACAGAATACTGGGCTAGATGTACCGTTAATCTGTCCCACACACTTACTCTCATCTTCTTAGATCTAAGAATGTCTTGTTTCACTCTTGGGACAAAGGAAAATAATGTTTCATATAGACGTCAATTAATTCTTAATTGTAGTAGTGTAGGATCTCATAGGCACATTTCCTATCTGTGTTTGCTTGTACATATGCAGGATTTGCTTTTGTTTAGGGTTTATTATAAAAATGCCATAGTCCTATATGCAGATCATGTAGTAACCAATGTTTGCTTTCACATAATCATCAGCAGCATCATGAATGTAGATTGTTTTCCTGGTAGTTTTTGGTGTGTGTGTTTTAACTCCAAAATACATAAAAGTACTTCTGCAGGTTTTAAACATTCTAAAAATAATTACAGCATCAACATTGTTTGTATCACAATCTTTCCAAAATTTTTAGAGAAACTTCTAAGCAGTGCCATGGAGATTCTTAAAAAGCCCGTAAAACCGCAAGCATCAGATGGGTTAAACTCTAGGCAGCTCTTTGGAATCCTTTGGAACATTTAGTAACCAAAACTGAGCTCTCAAGATTTAAAGTGGACCTAAGTAATTTAAAATATGGAAAGCCCACAAAGAGATGCTGGTTAGCATTCTGAAATTCTGTTTTGTTTTGTTTTTAAATTACAGACTATTAAGTCATGATAAAATAAACTTTGGTGAATTTGTTTTCTACTTTTCCAGAAACTTAAGAAGAAAAAAAAAGATAAGCATGATAGGATTTTTTATATATTCTGAAAAAAAGTTATATAATACTCTTTCTAGCATGTTATGAGTTATTTTCTAAAATTAAAAAACTGATTGTCCATATTTCGTGACTGTAGTACAGCTTTTTAAGATTTGCAGATTGTTTCATGATCATGAAAAAAGTGTTGCATGTAGTAGTCAAATCTAGATGAATGCTGTCTTCATATAGTGGCCATTGTTCCACAGCAATTTAGATTTTTTCCCCCAGATGTTTCCTTTATTAAGTTGAAAAAAAATGTATATTTAACAAATGTTTACTAGTGGGATCTGTTTGTTTATTCACGGAAACACGAAGTGGGTCTGGGCATCTTAGTGAGCACATTTGTTCCTCTTGCCTACCCATCTTTCACACTAGTTTGAAAGGGTACGGTTGTTTATCCCCACTCAATTTTATGCAGTTTCAGCAAGTTTCTCTGTTTTGTGGATGTGTTTCAAGAAAAAAAAAAAAAAGGCTTTGTTAAAGTTTTGAATTTGATGAAGTATCTTAATTCTTGTATTTTTGTGCCTTGTACATAGTACGCTTTGCAGCATGGCCGTTGTTGCACACGCACTAGGTATTAGCAGTGTGCTGTCACTAACAATAGACCACGATGGTTGCCTGGTGTTAGTTTCAGTGCTTATGTTAATTCCTTATGTTTTAGCTGTTAGACTGTTTCCCTGGGGGTGAAGCCTTCTGTATTGTTATCTCTAAGTCATTCTTGTGTTTATACCCAAGATCATTGGGTAGATATTTTCATTATTTTGCCCACACCATTTCATTTTTCCTGCAGTAGCTTTAATGATCAATTCTCCTGGTGCATGCTTGGGTTTTGTTTTGTCTTACCACAGCCCATGCCTGCTCTCACTGCTGTCCCACCACGAAGGACCATGCGTACGGTAGACTAGAATTTGATTCTGTGGAAAAGGGTTCTTCTGAACTTGGCTTCCTGCTGTAAGAAGTTCAAGATAAGATAAATACGGCCGTGTATATATATATATATATTTAAAAAAAAAACCAACACTTATCAGTTCTTTTGTGATTAGTTTGTTTATGTGTGTGCTCCCCTTACATGAAATGCTATTGTACAATAGGGCTAGTGTCTACATCTTTGAACAATTATTTATGATATCTGTTGTCTAAAACTATAAAAGGCCAAGTTTGATGACATTGAGACCCACCTGTCAATGCCATCTCACCAACCCTAAGGGCCTCTGTGTGGATCCCTTGGACTTTTCACTTCTTCCCGTAGGCTTGTGAGAGAACAGCAGCTGTAAAAACCTCAACCAGTTCTGTTACTACAAGGTAATGTACCTGTTGGCTCTCTTCCTCTCGCTGCCTCCCATACAAAAGGCCACGATGGCTGAAGGCAGGGCTCTGGGGGTTTGAAAGCTGTCCCTCCTGCCATTTGGCAGTGCCGTGTTTATAGACGGTCGTGCCAGGTGTCTTCTTTGCTTAGGGGTGAAGCATGTGCGTACATGTTGTTTGCTGTTCAAATCTCTTCCAAATTACACAATAAAGCAAGCAGAAAATTAAATGAAGTATCATTTTGTGGAAATGCAGAAGTGAGCCTCTCCTGGCTTCGGTAAGCTCCCTGGTTAAAGCACCTTCTGGTTATCGGTCTCACTGGAGCAAACTGGGGAGAATCTTCCTACCAGTGACAGGATTGTCCTTCTAAACAAGGGTGCCAAAGGTGAATAGGCTTTACTGGCTGTTTCCTTTAAAAAGTGACATGCCGTTCAAATAAATGTGTATCAGATCACCTGCCAAGAACAAAGAGTGTCATAGACCCCTGCATCTGTCAGAAGACTGATTTTAATTCAGCACTGAGAAGGGCAGCCCTGAAGTCATCAGAACTTCAGCATCTTTGCCAGTTAAGCATGGATTTTTCTTACGTGCCTGACTGTTTCCATTGGTGGGATCAACTTTTCCAGCTGAGATTCTCCCTTACCGAAAGATCGCTCTCAGTAAGAGGCACCTCTGGAAGACCCATGTTGGAGGCTGACCTGCTACCTACATCTGCTTTAAGATGAGTCTCCTGCAAAAGTCAAGCGTCTTTCTACCAGGTCAGGTGGACTGAGACCTACCGCTTGCCCAGAGGTCAAAGCAAGTGTGCAGTAGGCCTGGTGACCCTTGATGATCTGGGAAGGATGGCGGAGCCTTGCAGGCCTGCAGGTCCCAGCGTGCTGTCCTGGAGCACTGCAAGCACTTTGCCACTTGTGCTCACAGCCCCTTCTGTGGCCTAGCGGAGGAGTTTGATGGAAGGAGGGTTAAATCCACACCTCCGCAAACTGAACTGCCTAATGACAAGCATGTGTGCAAGCCCACAGAGCAAGGAAAGCGTGAGGAGGCTAAGTGGTGCTCCTTCTTCAGTTGTCTTAACCCACTCCTTCATCTTCAGGAGCTCTGATGATATTTGCACATTTTTGATGGCCTTGGCTGAGACAGGCAGACCTGGTGAGGAGTTTCGTAGTTCAGTTCTGCTTCTCTGTAGTGGGGGTGCTGTCTGACTGCTGTCTTGGCTCTTCTACACCAAAGGAAGCGGCTGCATTGACTGCTGGATGCTTCCATAGCTCTGCTCCCCCTGCTACTCCTTACCACTGCCATCGCCTGACTGCTCGGTGTGCCAGAGCAGGTTTCCTCAGTCAGTATTTTAGCTCCTCTTCCAATACTTATTAGTCACCCGATAAAGAAAAGAAGAAAAGTGGCTTTTCTGCTACAGTAACTGTGGTTCTTCCAGACGTGTTCTCCACAGAGGCACCACAAGCGATCTGTCCTTCACTCTGAAGGAATCTTTTTACTCCTTAGTAACAAATCTGAGGGAGGTCAGACTGGGTCATCCTAAACTTGGTAATGGTTTTCTCCATTACCATCCTTAGCAGCTGCAGCTCCTGTCTTCCTTGGCTACACGTATTCATCCTCCATCTTCCCAAACTGGGATGTCCATCTGTGTTTCAGCTTTCCTGACCTCATGCCACACTCCCAGCCAGGCCATTGACCTCTGCCCACGTATTTCCCTCTCCCTGCCAAGCCCAGGGCCTGGCTCCTTTATCAGCCACCACAAACCTTCCAGCCCCCTCTCATCCAGCATCCAAACTCCTGAGGCAGGAGCACAGGACTGGGACCGGCAGGGCTGCAGCAGGCAGTGTTTCCACCCGGGAGCAGACGCTGAAGCTGGAGGCGGCCACTTTTCAAAGCAGCATGCTGGTGGCAGCGTGTACAAAATGGCTCTTAGCCCACAGCGTGCGTGGAAAGCAGAGTTTGGAGATGCTCTTGCTGCACACCACGCTGGGTGTCGTAAGGATGTGCACAGCACAGTTTGGGAGTCCCTTGCCTTACGCCACTGATGGTAGCAGTCGTTGAGGGTAGACAGGCACAGCCTGGATGGACATTATTGTCTTCAGAGAACTTGGTCCTGTTCACGTGAGTACTTGCTCACCTGGGATCTGTGCGGACAGCACTTCTTAAAGAATCACAGTTTCCATAGGGTAAGTAACCACTTTTCATTTTGTTTCCTTAAAGAAATATTTAAAACCCAAGATGACTCTGTAATGCTGTTGAATATTTAATTCTGTCATTATTAGGACTGATGTTTCTAAGACCTTTGTTCTGCTTTATAAACTGGTGAATTTCAAGAATCGAAACTTGATGCACTGCTCTGTATTCAAAATGCAATGACACTTGCTGACAGATACTGTGTTCTCAATACTGTGTTCTCATTATAACTCCCTTATTTTGAAAGAAAATAACCACGACACTGACATTTTCCTTTATTGTGTTTGGACGCTCTCAACAAATGTAAGAAATGCAAGCTAGGGGGAGGATTATTGGTTGTGTTTGTTTAATGTCTTCATTATCCTTTTAGTTTACATATACAAATCATGTTTTAAAACATTTCCAAATGCAGCTATTTTTCCAGATTCTTAAAGATGACCTGCGAATTTTGAAAAAACAAATGTCCCTCTTTTTATTATCGAAAGCAGGAATAAGTGATTTAGTCTAGTGTTTGGGGGCTTTTTTTTTCCTTTGACTCCTTAGACCTGGTAAATTAAAATATTGTCTAACTGGCAATTATCTGAGTGTTTGTAGGGTTGGCAAAATTAACGCCTCATGGATACTAGAAATCTGATAATTTCTAAGAATTATAATCTGATAAATTATGGAAGTCTGTTTTGGTACAAATTCCCATGTGGGTTTCAGGCATGTATGTGCATGTAACAATGCATTTTGCATTGTGATGCTTCTCTGCTTCATGTGAAGAATAATTTGAGCTTTAATATTCATTAAAAATTGTTTCTATCTCATCTGGTTGAGAGGAAAGCTTAGTAACACTATAAGCAGTTACGAGAAGAATGGTAAGTCTTTGTCCAGTATTCCGCCTCAGAGATTTTCTAGCACCAAAAGCTTCTGAAGAAGGTGGTCTAAAAATCAGCATTATAATGGACAACTGTGGTATCCTGTGTATAGGAGAAAGTCCTTTATCCAATAGCTGACTTACTGCCATGAAGCATTGTTTTTTTTTTATCTTGTGTTTTCGTTTAATTTCATCAAATGTGGCAGATCTTCTTGCCATTCATTCAAACGTCTCCTCTTTTGTATGTATCTTGTTGAACTCCTTGACTTAATAATGGTCTTGTAGAAGTTGAGATCCTGCATTGCCCTCATCTGGATCCACTGCATTGAGATTTAGCTATATTTGTGAGGTAATGAATAAGAAAGAGCACCTGACTTTTCCACCTTCATTCCGTTCAGTATTTTAAGTACATCTGGCATTTACCATCCTTACTTGCTCCCATTGCTCCCGTTTCCCTTGCTAGGATAGTCTTTCCATGCCTCTGATGGCCTGTCCCTAAGGCCATCTACTTTTTGCTAGAGCTCCTTCAGATGTGAGAATTCAGTACCATAAGCATTTAAATGAAAAATGTTGAATACAGTTGAGAGAGCATTATATTTGTTATATTATTTTACACTTTTTTTTTTTTAACTGGAAATAGTCTGTAAATACCAATAGTGAAGGGACTGAGTCCCTTAGGACTTAATTCATTAAATTTTTGTGGCTGTCTGAAATGCTGTCTGCTTATTGTGAGCTACTTTAGGAGAAACATTTGGATAATGAAGCACTTCCTTTCTGCTGTGACAGTGGGATATGTTGAGATAGGCATCACAGGGTAACTGATTTATAATGGTCTTGCTGGGAGAGGGAGCAAGGAGTCATCAGCATTTTCTCCCAAAAACAGAGTGATGCGGGGACCTCTGAAAGAGGAGGCGAGAGTTGAGTCTCCTCTCTTTCTCATTAGTTGAAAACAAAGCTTCCAGTTTTGGTTTGGGTACTGGAGCTGTTTCTGCCACCTGCCTGTACGTAAAAAGCCCCCCATAAATGCTGCACGGCTGCCAGAAGGCTTCAGTGGGTTGTTGTGAAGCACTTCTGCCTTTGACAGGTGTTCAAGCATGCCAGTTAGCTTACATTTGTGCTTACCAGCAGAGGAAGCTGGGGCTGCGCAAAGCTGAATTTGGTACCAAAATAAAGAAAACTTGAACAGAGAGAATGGAAAATGAGACTGGAAAACTGTGTGGGGGTCAATGTTGTGTTATTCCAGGGCTCCTATCAGATACCTTCAGCTGAATAGGTCACATAGGGTATGTGCACTATACAGGGCTTTGCCCTTGCATACTTGGAGGAGATGGAGGGGATAAACCTCTCCACCAAAATCAGGCATTGAGCATGTTTTCAGTATACACCTGTGTCGTCCAGGAGGCCTTCTGGCAAGAAAAGGAAGATGTACTGCAATTTTAAAAAGGATGGTGGCAGGGAAAAGGGGGATGTAAGGGAAATTCCAGAAAGGCCCTCTGGATTTGCTCAGGCACACCTAGACTTGCCCTCTAGTGGGATTTACCTGTAGCGCGTACATCATTAGGATGCTTTATTATTTTTTTTAAATTAATTTTATTTTCCTTTGCAGGTCACCTTTTAAGCTGCTATTTCCTGTATAATTAAGCAGAATAAAGGCATTAGGTTCTAGTAAAGTTGGGCCTAATCCAGAAATCTTCTCTTATTCAGTCCTTTCTGAGTAAGAAACTCAAGTCTGGGCCCAGCGTTTTACATGTTTCACTGCTATTTCTAAATTATTTGTGGTCTGTGGATTTCTTGGTTTGTTTTAACTTTATTGAAAACTCCTTTGCTTTTGTCTAATTTTATTTATGTTTTTTTTTACTGTCCAGTGTAGAGTTAGTTGAAATGATGTAAGTATACTGGAAATTGAAGTGCATTAATTGCTACTGATAATGCAAGAGCAATTGATTCATAAAGTTTATAATTAACAGTACTTAATGTTCTGTGCATGGGTTGGCTGTATCCCTTTTAACTTTTCCTTTCTGATCCTTTTCAACCCCCGGTCTTACCACATCCCAGACTTTCTGAATATACTGGTTTCACTAGAGTCTAGTCCATTCTTCCTTTTGTTTTTCAGACCAGTAAAAATGGGAAGTACTGGATTCTGGTTTCCTCCAAGAAGAGTCAGCGGAACTGGTTAAGACCAAAATCTGAGGACTTTAGTGGGCAAACATCAGGTGTGCATTGAACAGAGGCTGCTTTATTCCTGCTTTAAGTATATGCTTCTTTAAAAATAGTATTATATATGAGCTTTTGTGTAATGTGTTTGTTATATTTGATACTGCATATAATCACTCATCCTGCAGTTGTGAAAGCACCAATAAGAATGAGGATTTTAAGTGATATTATGTTGAGACACAGAGAGGCAATATTACTCATAAAATTCTTTCAGCTGGTCTTTGGAAAGTGTAATATTTGAGGATCAGTGTTTTTTTTAAGTTTTATCTCCATTGCTCAGTCTATATATCCACAAGAAAAAAAAATGAAAGTGGTTATTTGCTATTCAGAAATCAATACTGAAGTTCTTAACTGCTTCATCTGTTGAGAAATGATACTGAGATAATAGTACTTACATGTTTTTTTTTTTTTTAATAAAACACTGTCATTGCCAAAGATTGAATCCATACTATATTTGTTCTAATAATGCATTTTAAGGACACTTAAACACAGTTCAAAGTCAGCTTAATTAGTTTTGATCATAGAGAAACAAAACTTGAATTCGTCATCCATATGAATGTGCTGAGTTGCATCTGGTACAGCAACTAGATCACCTGAAATTTTGGAGAAGACGAAAGTAACATAATATTGGCCTGAATATAGGATGGCCTCAAGCCTGAGATGTGATCCTTGCATTTAGAACAGGAGTGAGAAGCTGATAGTTGTTTAAATTAACAGTTAAACTCCGTATGCTGTTCCACAACAAACACTGCCTTTGGCTTCGCGTCAGACCCTGCGCATCGCCCTTCTGCATGGCCTGGTATGCTGTGTCTCTCCAGCTCGACGCATGTTCAGCTCCCCACCTGCCTGCCCCTCAGCGTTACCAGAGTACCCTGTCCTCTTGTCCTTAGATGTTCCTACCCCCACGCAGTGCTCCCCACAACTGTCTGTGCACCCCCGTACTGTTGTCCGCTGTCCCGTCTCAACCCAGTATCGCCCTCCCTGCATCCTGCCAGCTGTGCCTGCTTCTCCTCTTGTCATCTGCTTGGCATGGAAGCCACTTGCTGCCGTGGCCCAGCATGGTCAAATTAAGCACGCTCTCATACAGCAAGCAGTAGAGGTAGTTCCTTCGCTCTTTGCCACTAACGCTGCCTGTACCTCAGGCTAGGTGGGGATTTGGCTGGGAGGCACTAGGTGGTAGCCCTGCTTCCCCACACTGAGGCAGTAGGTGTTTCAGGACGCTCTGGGAAGCAGGTCTCGTAGGTGCCCACAAGGCTGTATCTAAACATAGAGGGGGCTGGATTTTTTTTTCTCCCTCAGAACTTGAGTTGTCAGGAAAGAACAGGCTAAAATGAGATTTCATTCTATCTTCAGGCCAATGTGCATAGAAGACCGGTGTATTTGTTTATGGACGCACAGTAAATTTTATTACCAGATTCTCATTAAAGTGTATATTGAAAAATCTTTCAACCTGTAAACTTATCACAACTTTGATGTGAATGAGATCCTCCTCTTGATTACATTGGCAGCTCCATTGAAGTGTTTGGAATTGGTCTTCATTTACTTTTGTTGCAGAAGTGCTTTGGTCTCAAGTCTCCAAACAACTGTAATTTTTTTCACTTATAAACAAGAATGTCACTTATGAGACAGAAACTGAAATTAAGCTGATTCTTTGAAGACCTGTGCACATTCCCACTCGTGGAATCGTTGTCCCCAAGCTTCGTCCCATGAGTGGGAATGGGCCAGAGGCAAATCTGAAATAATAAGAGTCCTTAAAGAAACACCTTTTCTGTTGCTGGGTATCTTTAAAGAGGCTAGTGATTCCGTGTAAAATTTGGGGGAGGAAAGGTGGTCTTACAAAACTTCTTGCTTTAAGAGTATAGTATAGCTTAATCTGCTATTCAAAGACTATAGGGTTGAAAGGTAGCAGGTTTCCATCTTGCTCTGCCAGTGTTTCTCTCCTCTTACAAAGACAAGAGAGAAGTTACGGGGAGGAGGGAGGAAGAGGCATAGACAAAGACATGCTCTGTATATGCGTTTCAAATGGAAATCTCGAATCTGAAGCATTCGTAAAAATGCACATGCAGATATTAAAGAGGCACATCCCCTTCTCCCCCTCCTGTCACCCCACCCCTCATGTCCTGTCCTGCCGCGTCCTGACATAAACACAGGCTTTCCTTCCTCCCCGCTTTCTTCCAGTGCCACGCTGGGGCTATGGCAGGGACCTCCGAGCTACCGAGCCTCCCCTGGCTGCCAGCTGGGATGTGTTTGTTTTGCTTACTGGGGAGGTGGCACAAGGCCGGAGCAGCTGCTGCCTGGTGCTCCCTGCCTGACTCCTGGCCGCCCTGCTCCACCTGTCCCAACAGCTGCCGGCTTCCCCAGCCCTGCTGCCAGGGGACAGGGGGTGGCCGGCCACCGAGCCCCCAGCCCTGCCTCTGCCCCCGGCCTTGCTGCCGCCTGGCCTCCCCTCGCACAGCTGTGCCAGCGGAGGCCATGTCGGGTGGCAGCTGCAGGGCCGTGACACCAGGGTGGGGGGGATTGCTGCTTTTGCCAGAGAAAGGCCAAATCTGGGGGCTTTTCGGCCCTGCCCGCTGCTTGCGTGGGGTGCTGCCCTTCCGCCGTCCTCCTCTCTGCCCCTGCCACTGCAGACCTCGCCTTTGACCCTTTCCATCACGGGTAGCACCGGTTTGGGTATCTAAAGTAGCAATTGTGCTCCAGCGATCAAATAAAAGCTGTCAGCGTCTTCTGACAATGGAGGATTGTTGAGCACCCTGTAATCACAGGCGCCCAGTTGCTACTATATGTTACCAGATTGCGAGTTTAAAGCCGTTCTTGGCAACAACTCAGACGTGAGCATCACCCACCTCCTGGAGCTGAAGGCTGCCGGTTTAGTTCACAGTGTGCAGAACCCCAGGAGGGGCTGGGGTCCTCTCGGAGGACCAGGAGCCTTCATCCCCAGCTAACCTCAACGCTTAAAACCCTTGTGCCTTGCAGGGTGGTGTGAGGAGGATGTGGGTTTCCCGTGCCGGGCTGATAAAAAGCCTAATCTGTGAGGTTTCTGTTATTAACACACTGAGCCTCCGTTAGCAGAGGAGAACTTCACTTGGCATTACAAATTATTGGAAACGTGTGCGTTTTGCTAGAATAGGCACACAGACAGTAACCAAAATGAGCCGGTATATCAGAGAATATGAGCTTTGCGCCCCCCACCCCCACCCCAGGCTGTCAAAACACTGCTTTTCACATCGATTTTCAAACACCCAGTTGCGTTTCAAGACGTACAGATTTTCATTTTGATAACTGTGTATGTGCATGTGTGCGTGCATGTGTGTGTATGTCCGTACAAACACCACAGGCACAGCTTTAATTCCTTTGAAACCTGAAGCTGCCAAAAGCCATCTTCATGTGTTCTGAAGTGAGTTCTTTGTCTGATGCCTCCTGAAATCTGACAGAAACTTTGCTGTTCTCCGTCAATGCCTGAGGGGAAAGTTGTGAGGTGTATTTTCAGGGCATATGTGGATCTGTTCATCCTGAGCAATGCATTTTAAGAGTTGCAGCAAATAGTGTAAAGAAACCTACAGGTATTACATTAGACCAGCTGAACCTAATTTTATTTTTAAGTTTTATTCAGAAGCATCACATAGCAAGTAAACTTCAAAATTTAAGTTTAGTTACAAACTAGTTGTTTCTTATTTTTTTTTTCCAGTCCCCTTTTGCTTTCTTTTACGACCACATGAAACTTGAGAAGCCATCTAAAGCTAAATCATTTAGTGGAGTTGGGCAATTCCCAAGTGTCCAACAAGAAGGCCTGGTTTAGGCTGCGATGGCCACTGTCATTCCTGGTGATTTGTCAGAAGTAAGAGATACCCAGAAAGTCCCTTCAGGGAAACGTAAGCGTGGTGAAACCAAACCAAGAAAAAACTTTCCTTGCCAACTGTGTGACAAGGCCTTTAACAGTGTTGAGAAATTAAAGGTTCACTCATACTCTCACACAGGAGAGAGGCCCTACAAGTGCACACAACAAGACTGCACCAAGGCCTTTGTTTCTAAGTACAAATTACTAAGGTATTAAACTCTATTTATCTTTCAGATTATATTATCTATTTTATGTTGGCCGTGTTAAGCCGTGTAAAAGTATATATTTGTGTACGCCTTCAGCTGATTGCAGAGAGGATGTGTTAATTAAAAGTAGCCATTGGATTGTTTCTAGAAATCTAAATTACATAAGTTTGCAAGCTAATGTCTTTGATTTTGTTTCTTAATTTGTTTTCTGTTTTTGTTTTCTGTTTGTTTGTTTTCTTAATGAGAATAGAATTTTCATTTGTATAAGGAATTGTCACAAGAAAAGAGTATGGACTGAAATTTTTTGGCTATGGACTTTTACACAAGTACTTTCATACTTGCCCTTATACCCCTGTTACAGTAGCTAAAACCCACCAAAACTAAAGTGTCAATTTAAGAGAAATGGCTCGTGTTTTGCTATATTTTAATTTGTCAAACTGTCTTTGTAGTGTCATGCTTTCAGTTAAAAGGTTCTGTTGCAAAGCAACCTTAGTGTAGTATTTAGCTGCCATTAAAAAATGAGCACGTGTGTTTTTTGATCAAAATAATTACTTACAGAATATATCTGTGTTTAAAGGCATATGGCTACTCATTCTCCTGAGAAAACCCACAAGTGTAATTATTGTGAGAAAATGTTTCACCGAAAAGATCACCTAAAGAATCACCTACATACACACAATCCCAACAAAGAGGCCTTTAAGTGTGAAGAATGTGGAAAGAACTACAATACCAAGCTTGGGTTCAAACGTCACCTGGCTTTGCATGCAGCAACAAGCGGTGACCTCACCTGTAAGGTATGTTTGCAGACTTTTGAAAGCACAGGAGTGCTGCTGGAGCACCTAAAAACTCATGCAGGCAAGTCATCGGGTGGAGTGAAGGAGAAAAAACACCAGTGTGAACACTGTGATCGTCGGTTCTACACCCGAAAGGATGTCCGTAGACACATGGTAGTGCACACTGGAAGAAAGGACTTCCTCTGTCAGTACTGTGCACAGAGATTTGGGCGGAAGGATCACCTAACGCGCCACATGAAGAAAAGTCACAACCAAGAACTTTTGAAGGTCAAAACAGAGCCAATGGACCTTCTAGATCCCTTTACCTGCAACGTTTCTGTGCCTATTAAGGATGAGCTGCTTCCAGTGATGTCTTTACCTTCCAGTGAACTGACATCAAAGCCATTTACAAACACTTTGCAATTAAATCTCTACAACACTCAGATTCAGTCCATGCAGAGTTCTGCATCTGCACACCAAATGGTTGCCACATCATTACCATTGGGAATGCCTTGTCCAATAGATATGGAGTCTGTCCACCCTTCTCACCAGCTATCGTTGAAATATCCGCTCAGTTCTACCTCATACGCAGTTTCTATGCCTGAAAAAGAACAGCCATTGAAAGGGGAAATAGAAAGTTACTTAATGGAGTTGCAAAGTGGTATGCCTTCTTCATCCCAGGATTCTCAAGCATCTTCATCAAAACTAGGGCTGGATCCACAAGTAGGGCCACTAGATGATGGGTCTGGGGAGGTTTCCCTTTCCAAGGGCTCTGTTCCTATTAGTGAACCTCTAAACACCCCATCATTGGACTTTTCTCAGCTGTTCAACTTCATACCTGTAAATGGCCCTCCCTATAATCCTTCTGTTTCAGTGGGAAACCTTGGAATGAGTTATACGCAGGAGGAGGCACATTCTTCTATGACTCAACTTCCACCACAAACACAGGATCCACAAGATCCTAGCAATAGTATAGGTCTTGGGTCTCTGCACTCATTGTCAGCAGCATTCACGAGCAGTCTAAGCACAACCACCACCCTACCACGATTTCATCAAGCTTTCCAATAGGATGTACAAAGCTGGCTTGTTACTGTCTATTTGTAGAAATGCCTTAGGTGACCATTTTTAACTTAGTGCCTACTATAAGACATTATAAATTCTCTGCTTTTGTACAGTACCAATCTCATGAAGCCAGTAAGAAATTTTTTAATGTTTTGAAAGTGTTTATTCTCAGCTGTGTTTACTTTGTTGTTTTTTTTTTAAAGTCTCATTGTATTGTTTTCATTTTCACTGCCAATTAACACATTTAAAATGTTCACTAGAAAGTCATCCCAAGCAAACTTTCAACATGCATCCCTTTTCAAAAAATTTTTCAACCATACCAGCCACTCTGTTTTATTGATGTCAGTGGTGGAACTACCGTTTTTACCTTTTATATATTACAGCATTTGCAAAGAATCCAGTTCAAACATGTATCGCAAAGATTCCTAAAGATTTGGGAAAAAAAAATTCCCCAGTCCCTTTCCAAAAAAAAAAAAACAAAACTTTTCCCAAATGGTGACATCTGATCTGTTCTATAATGACAATTCTAAATTTTTAAATAAATATAGAATTCAGATTTTTTCTGAAAACTTGTATGTGTATATATAGAAGTTCATATATACACATGTACATATATATAACATTTTGACTTGTATTGAAGTCATTATAAAAGGTGTTACAAATTTTGCCATTTTCTGGCTTAAATTGTTGTGGCCTGTTATGAATATTGGAAGAAAAAATATAGTTTAATTTTGTAAAATCATGGCTGAACAGAATTTCAACAGAGAATCTCTGCTTGCCTAAATGACAAAAGTTTCAAGTTGAATTTGGAACTGTGTTGTGCTTTCATGACTCTGGTAGAGGAAAACAGGCAAAATTAATGGCTGATCTTGAAATATAAAAGTGTTGTAATTTAGTAATGCAGAATATTTTGTCGCAGTTCTTGTTTTAATTCTTAACTTGCTGTTTTTTCTCTTTAGTAGCATAGAAAGAGTACTGCATAGGAATCTTCCAATAGCGTATTCACATTTGTAGGCATCAGTCTTCTCCCAGCTGCCACCGCCAAAGGGTGGATCGAGTCCAGCCAGAAAGTGTGTATCTATTTTCAGTTCAATATTAGTGTGCAGTCAGAGAGTGAATGTAAATTTGCAAATACCAGTTTTTGATATTTTTTTTTATTGGAATGAACTTTTCAGTTGTGTTACATGGTGTGTTATGTCCTCCTAAGCAACAAGTTAGATGTTAATCATACTTTCTACACCTGGGTACTTGGTTAGGGACTTTTTGCCCACTGCCAAGATTTAAAGACAGGACTCTTAGGAGTGAAGTAAAAGCATATTGCTTACACCACTTTTACCTAATGCAATATATTCTATTCCCCAACCCCTAATAACCAAAAGAGGAAAAAGAAAAAAAAAAAAAACAAACCTGTGATGCATGAAAGCAAACTAGATTTGCTGTAATTCAACAATAACACGCTTTTCCTTGTCATTTTTGTACAAGGAATTAAAAAATAGAAATCAAGTACATTAGTATCTCTCAAACAATAATGAGGATTCGTACAAGGTTTTAAGTGGTTAAACTAAATATACTTCACAGAAACAAAAGTTGCTCCCATTTAAGGAGCTCATGCTCCGGATGTTTTATCAGTAGCTCCTACTTTTTTTTTAATTCTAGGAGCAATATGCAGGTGTAGTTTTACTATTTTATACATATGTGTATTTAAATTTTATTACTGAAAGATAACATTTTTATAAATGTGTTTGTGTTCCAAAGGCATTAAAATAAGGATGTATTAATAAGGAAAATACCTTTTGAAATTCTACAAACTACTCCTAGATTTTGGGTTTAGGAGCATGTTATCTCAAAGTGGGCTTTTAGCTCTGCTTCATGACTGCTTCCTCTGGTTTCTATGAAACAGATCGCTTGCTTACTTACATCTTTAGTTGAATGATTTGTTCAATATTGCTTTTTTTTTTTTCTCGTCACCTTTATAAAGGATAGAAAAACACAGGTGAACAGAGCACAAGGTGAATGCAGCAGAATGTAATTCTGGTTTAAATCAGCAACCACAATGCATATAGGGAGAAGTTGGCTTTACTCTCAGTCTTTTAAATCAATTAGGAATGAAGATCAATGGACTTCATTCCTCCGGTGGGCTCTGCCCCGCGTGGAGCTTCCCCTTGGCAGAGGGAAGCTGCGAGCGCTCCCCCATCTCACGGGCGGCTCTGGCAGCGGCTGCAGATTTGATGGGCAGCACTCTTCCTCTTGGGCAGGGAATGTGCAGGCACCAGGAGCTTCAAAGCTGGAGTTTTTGGTATGGCACGGAGGAATTTGCTCATTCAGGCATCGCCAGTAAGTTTAATCTCACCTGCCGCTGCCAGATGCTCTGCCAGACAAGTCGCGGAAGGGATTTGATGTGGCGCATCTAACATGCAACAAGAGGCAGTGCCACCTGCTTATCAGTCTCCGTTTCTGATTAGACTTGATTAAAAAAAAAAACACAACACACATCACAACAAACACTCGGCCAACACCCAGTTCTCAGTACTTAGCCGGAGTCCTTACCACTTGGTTAGTGCCTTAGCTTCCTGAGCAGGGGTTGACATTTCACTTCAGAGGTAGACGTACATTTCACTCGAGAAGTAGGGACCTCAGACAAGATATTGAACCTCATTCAGTCAGGGCTTCAGTCGGCCAAGTTAGCGTGCCGCTGAGCGAGGATGTATGATTACGTGGAAGCAGGTTTGACACTGTAAGCAATGTTAACACCTTAGTGCTTTCAAATAATGTTTAGGCAGAGTCGTTATTGGCCGCTACTAAAATGTCAGTTTTTAGACCCTGTTTTCTAGGTTTCAAATTGATGCTTTGAGGGAGGGGGGAGGGCTGGCTGATCATGCACCACTCTTTGTGCAACTTCTAAACTTCTAGTAAGGTCTTTTTTTTTTTTTTTCTTTAATATATATATTTTTGTGTACTTGTTGCTTGTGCTTTATTTAGTAGTAAATTGTGGAATAGAGTGATTTATTGTTAATTTGGCAGTAGCGGTTTTTAAAAACCATATACTGACTGAAACATGAGCCAGAGCTGATTGCTTTATTAAGCTAATAATGAATGTTAAGAGTACATATTTTCAGGATCATTTGCCTAGTGAGCTAAACATGTATTATAGGCCAATATTTTTTAAAATAAAGCTTGGTCAACCTCTATGTTACACATATTACAAGATATAGCACTTTCAAAAGAAAAACCTAAACCTTTTAAGAAAGTTTCTTACAGGTTATGCTTTTTATTATAAAACCTTTTATTATAATTTGTTTCAAGTGCCATTAGATTACATATATGTAGGCCTTTGGTATAATGCTTTGTGTACAAAATGGTAGACATTGTAATTTTAAACAGGTACATTTTTACAGTGTTTTCTTATCAATTTGCTATATTGCACAGAACCAGTGTGTCTTTCTTAAGGGTTTTACAATGGTTTTTACTAGGTTTACATGTTTCAAACTACACTGTCTTCTACTGCCATTTTGAATACCAGTCAAAAAAAAAATATTAGGAGTTTGTCCTCACCAATTGTAAACTGTGTCCTCTGGAGTTCTGGATGGTAAACTATTGCAGAAATACTTAACACGCAGTATTTGATGCAGATTTTTTTTATCCTATGCTATCAACGCTATGCTGCTGTCTGAAGTTAACTTAGGGCCTGATCCTGCATCCGTAAACGTCAAGGGGAGCAGGACTGCATCCTTCGTTATGTCTGTCTCATACACTGGTTTAGCAGCTTATCCTGTATTCTTCTCGGTCTCTAGATAAGCCTCTGAAATAAATGTACTTACCTGGTATGTAGTAAACTGTATAGACTTAGCTGCCCATCCTGCATCTTCCCAGTGTACAATTAAAACCATAGCCTACTTAGCGTGACACTCAACATGCAAATAACGCCACAGTAGCTCAAAATGTGTTTGGATAGTCCCAAAGCTTTTTATGTAATAAGGGTGTCTTACTTTGTTGGAAGGCAGTGTCTTTTGATAACAGTTATCTAGCCCTGGAAGTGACACAGAACTATTGCTAATCATATGTAAACACTTTTCAGTATAAGCTTCAGTGGTACAGTTGAACCAGAGTGAATGTTTATCTCCTCAGAAACACTCCTGCAATATTGTTATATTGGATCATGCTGCTAATGTAACTTGGGATACAACTCCTCTCATGGTGCTACAAACCTCCCTGTCTCATTCAGATGTATTTTTACCCATAGAAAAAAGGACTATACTAGACCTATAGTTGTATGATATATTTTTATACTGTGACTTAATTTGTCATTAATGAACTTTGTACAACACCACAATGTATTCATATGCACTTGCAAAAGTAAAATTTTGGACATGCAAATTTAAACGCTGACAAGCCCAGCTCTTGTTCACAAAAATAGATGACAATTAAAATTAAATGTGGGCTTTTTGTACGGTGTGGAGTGAAGAACACACTGTATATTACTAAAAGCCTTTGAATTTAGACAAAAACTGGGAAAAGAGTATATTGGGGAATGGTGACACACCCAAACCTGACTCGGATTGCTGAAATTATATTTTTTAACTAGTGGAAAAATTGTTTGGACTTATATGCTAAAATGTTTTAATGATAAAAGTTTTGAGTCAAAAATATAGAAAAAAAAGAACACAGAAAACCCTGCATTCCAGACTGAATTTGTATATGTTTCTTGCATTTAAAATTTGCTATCCTGTGATATGGGAAATCGAGTTGCTTATCATGTATATGTACTTTAAAATGTATTCACAAACTACTGTTGTATTTGTATAAAATATAGACAAAAAGATTGCATATATATTTTTGTGTATAAGCTCTGTAAAATAGCAATCACATTATGAAGCTGCAGCAGAACTTCATTTTAAACATTCACATCCAAAGAAACAGACTATTTATTGTCCACATACCCTGATTATAAAATATACCTTGCTGCTATTAAACAATAGTGCTGCAGCTTCTTGTGGCCTACAGTGTTATGTTTGCTGTACAAAAATATGTGAACTCCACAAAATATATCAATAAAATTACAGAATGGTTTTAGTTAATGAATACCTTATGCCTGGCATTTCAATAGATAATCTCGGTCTGCATGTTTGGGATTACAGTAAGTAATTTTAAATACATCAAGTTTTGCTGGGTGTACTTACTCTGATCTTGCAAAGGTATAACTCTTTCTGATTTATGACTGGTAAAATGTCAGTTTTTCAGAAAATCTTAAAGCATAAATGTCTGCGTTTCATGATTTCACCAAGGAACAGGCTGGATGATGCTACTGTGTCTGTGACAAGGCAGATCTGACTTGAAGGAAGCAATTGTTTGCCATCAAATTGCGCTTTGAAATGCTGTCAGAAACCAGAAGGTGAGTTTGGGGTTTTCATGGCGGGACTACTCGTGGGAGAAGCAGGCAAGTGATTCTCCATCACTTCGGATTAATGCAAGTAATTCACATTGATTGTTATAGTTTGTAGGGTAAACTGTAAGGGTGCGGCGTGTGTTACAGGCACAATATGTGGCTTGTCTCTCTGAAATGCTTCCAGGAGAAACTTCATTGTTTTGATCCCACAGACCTCCTGTCTGCCCGTGACCTTGCTGTTGAAGCCTCACTGAGAAGCCTGACTAATGCACTGAGGGAAGAGGTACTGTGAAACCAGACAAGCAGCTTACCCACAATTGCAGAAAGTTGCCTCTGTTCTTTTTCCATATAGCTGTTTCCCTAGCATGGACTGTTTGCCAGGAAAGTAAACGACTAGCATTTGCTGTGTAGCTGTTTCAAATTCACATTTCATTGCTTTTCAGAATGTATATTGGAAATGTCCTCTGCATTGTCTGTGTTTTCCTGCTCTTGGGTTCCTCTCTCTTCCGATTCTTTAATTTTTAGATTTCCTCCTGTACCCCCGTCTGAGAGAAATGATCGTTACAGAGTCATTGGCTTTATCATACACAGACATTTTTTCTTTCTTGTGATCCCTACCTATTTCATCTGAACTGACTTATGACTTCTGTGTCACAGGTTTCTAACTTGCTTGGGAGGATTGGCTGTGTTATGTTGAGAATCAACAGCTGTACAGCTGCAGGATGAGGAGGCTCCTGTCTTCAACTGTCTGTTATCCAAATTTGTTTGAAAGGTGTAGAAATAAGATCAAGACGTGATCCATAGTAGGCTACTGAAGTATTTAATAATCTGCAAAGCTCCCACCACTCCCCCCAAGAGAAAACCACCCGGTTTTCTCACTATTGTAGATGGTGTAACCCACCACCACTGGATTAACGTGTCCTCCTTCCAAACTGACACCCTCTAAAAACCCCGTCAGCCTCTGTGACAAGTGGGATGTGTTTGCGTGGATGGTATCTATGTTGCATTCAGACATCTCTTGGTACGGTCCCTCCAAACATTTCCCTGTTAAATTCAGGGGTTTCCTCCAAGACTTGGAGGAGCTGGATATTAGCTCGAACTAACCAAAGAGTAAATATTCTCGGCATGACCAGAACCTTTGTTCTTTCTTATGTCACATGTGAACTGGCACATCTTCAACAGGGAACGGGATTTTCTATTTTATTTTTATTTAATTTTCCTTTCAACATTTTTTGCACCTTAAAAGAGGGAGTAAATTCTTTGTTCTGTAGTACCCACGTGGGTGAAAAGGCCGGGTGTCCCGTGTCAGTTCCTGGAAGGGTAGAGCTAGACAAAATGGTGGACGTTAAGGATTTTACATTAGTTAGTGCTGAGGGGCTTTCAAGCTCTTTGAGTTCATTTTCTTATCTTGCTTCTTCCTTTGGCAAGAAAAGGAATTATGCTTTGTGGAAAGGGACATTCAGAAAGATCACCAGAGCTGCACAAAAACACAGCCATCCATCCCTTCTTTCTCTCCTGTAACCACCTTTTTCCAAGCCTCACATAAGAATGTACAGAAAAATGGCCCTTCAGTATCCCCTGTATGTCTGGTCTCTCTGTCCTCCAGGAGTGGAAGAGAAAGGCTATGCTAGTTCCCCTCTTCACTTTATGTTTATTTATTTTCTTTTTCTTTCTTGACCCTGACATACGGAATGTTTTTGGCAGAGAAATCTAAACCTGTTATCCAGAGCTTAGACTAGCGAGAACTGAGCAGCTACATGCTTTTGGCTTCCCTGCTTTGCAAATCAAAACATTGTATTAAGTCAGATAGAAATTAAGTTTTCCAAAGTGGCATTTGCCGTAGTTGGCACAGCAAGGGTTTGCCATCGCAAACAGGCAGCAAGTAGGTCAGCAAGATAAGCTTGATTACAAAATTTAGTCTGTGCTTAAAAGTTCGAGATGTGTAGTAGGGGATTAGCTGCTGCTTATCGTTACTGGCTAGGGACTCTGGCACATAAACAGCAATGTTTTGTTACAATATTTGGAACAACAGCGGAGATAAGTGATGCTGAGAATGACAGACCACAGTAGTATGAAGTAACAAGTTCCTGCTCACGTGCTGTATCCCAGGTAATTCACTACAAACTTCTCCAACTAATAATAAATACAGTGTGTAACATCTTGTCCAGTATATTATATATATGTATACTTTTTTTGTTGTTGTAATGGCCTGTGTGTCTTCAAGAAATCAAAATTTTCTGATAAATAAGTATTTTAAAATTATAATTAACAGTTGTGTTCTTCATTGTCATTGTCATTCCGCAGCTTTGTCTCCTTCAGGGATGTTTGTGTCATAAAATCACCAGCTACAAAGCTTGTTTGCCTCACAGTGGATTGAAAAGACACCAGCTAACAGCTGAGCACTCTGAAAACGGGATTATAATGCATGCTGTGGTTGGTTTGAAAATCATTTGAATTGATGGTTTGCCCATGGCACTGATTTTCTCTGTCACACTGAACTACACTGTACAAAGAAGAATGGTTTAGTGTCATTTTCATATAAATCAGCCAGATCTCTGCTTGGTGGGTATAAAATAATGCAGAGTACCAGAATAGTGACAGTTTCTGAAAATCAGCATATTGCTTAAACTGTTGTGTATATACAAATACATACACAAACATGTGTGTGTGTGTACATGTATGTATGTATGTGTATGCATGCGTGGGGGGGTAGCCAATCAAACCTGGAAAAGTTGAGAAATGAGTTTTGTTTTATTTTGTTTTGTTTCACTTCAAAAAGTTTAAGCTTCTCTGTTTTTCAAGTCCGAAGTGAATTGTGCAGTTTGTAAAGGTATCTCCTGGTTAACACAGCGCTTGGTTTCCCAGGCAAGTTGGAAGAGCTTCTACCAAATACTTGATTAATCTACGAGAGACAGCAATTTATCTGCAGGGCGCACAGACTCTCGTGAGGAAGGTGTTTGTCAGCTATCCTTGTGTAGTATTAGATACATTTTCAGTAGAGAAGTTGTGCAGGCTGTGCCTTTGAAATTAAGCTCACGTCTGGCTTTTTGCCTTTTTATTAAATTGTTACACACATGGTCATGGGCAAATCCATAAGTTCCCTCACAAGTACTTACACTGAAGATGAAAATAAAATATAGATTCTGTGTGGTTAAGGGGGCATGCCAGAGATGAACAATTTAAAGCTCTAGTGTAGGGATATCAAGCACTAATGACAAGCGTAGACTAAACCCCTGAATTCACTGAAGTCTGTCCGCACCTAAAAATTGTCTCCTTTTTCTGTGCCTGGGTGTTATGCCAGTAAAGTACTACATGAGTGCTCAATAGCTTGTGTGCTCTGTTCAGCTTAGGCATATTTCTATTCAGCAGTATTTTTGCAAGAAGCTTCTGCTTATTCACTGATACGAAGCACGTAATATGTGCTTAAACTGTATGAACCACTTTAATCAGGCAAGTTTAATACCCTTTAACTTAGGGTAACCGCGGATGATTCGCTATGGCCCACCGGAGTGCTGAGCCCGTCGCTCCAGAGCCGTTGGATTTAGCTGACCCTCCTGCTTCTGCCCCTCCGCGCAGCTCTCTGGTGATGTGGTGATCGCAGAGCCGCTGTGTGTGCTATGGCCGGGTGTTTATCCCAGTCATGGAACTGGGCATTACCTGTGGTCGGGGGGCTGTGTGAGCTGCTGGGAGAGACTGACCCTTTTACACACCGTGTGAGCAGCATTCTCCCCTTGAATTCAAGACTCTGGTCCTAAGCACCATCATTAAATCTGCTGTGCCTGGGAAAGCAGCTATTACCAAGCGGTGAATAGCACTAACGTTATCCCCTAGGCCCTTTGCTGTGGGTGATTCATTTTGCTTGTTTAGCTCTGAGGCTGTTTGCTAGTCCCTGAACTACAAGTCTCAATTTCCACCACTGGTCTTTGCTGTCTCCCCATGACCTGGGAAGGCTGTTTGTCAGCATCGCTACAGGGGCAAGACTGCAAAAACGCTCTTGGCCGATGTGGCTGAAAACGCTGCATAAGGGGCCTGCCATATGATAGCACTAAACCTGCCAGAGTAGGCACCCGTCTTTGCATTGCCAGAAACTATTGCTACAGGTCAGAGCCTGTATTTCACACTTCATCATCTTCATACCTATGTTTAGATTCTCTTATCTTGTCTCAAGGTGCTCTTCTGCACGTGTGATATTAATCCACAGCAGCAGGTCCCAAACTGTTATCCCTGGTCCATTAGCGGTCAAGGATGTCAGGGTAAATCACTGTGAAACCTCACCTGCCTTGCCAGTTCGGTTAAAACCTCAGAGCTTTCTGGTAAGGAGAGCCTTTGCTTCTTACTTGAGCACAGAGTAATCATACTGGGGAGAAAAAAAAAAGCATCAAGCAACTGTTTGGCAATGTGTGTTTGAAACTTGATCTTAATATTTATAAACTGGGGTTTAACCTTTTTAAACGTTTATTATTATGGCTCTAAAGATGTGCTGTAAAGTAGCATCACAGTTCTTGCAGATGTATTCTTGACGTTTAGGTTTACCTCTGACTGCTTTAATGAAAACTTGTTCATTATTTGCTTCTCCGAGGTGTCATTTGTCACACCAAAACAAGCACACACTAAAATACAAACTGGATTCTCTTCTGGCTTCTGCTTACAGTCAAAAAATGGTTAATGGGTGGCCTGCCTTCAGAGCAAGCTGTGTGTATGGACTGGCTTCAAATAATGATACCGCTTCCACCTGCGCAATTGATTGTATCAGAACTGCTTTCATGCAACTCAGAATATGGTTTGAGGTCTATGGGGTGTGACTGGAAGCAACATTTGGACTGTAAAATGCGAAACGAGTGAGAAAGAATGTAGGTTCATCAAACCCCAAACTGAGATCACAGAGACTGACGGTAAATGGAAAAAAAAAAAAAAAAAAGAAAACTTTGATTTAGAATCGGTAAAGAAAACTCTCAGAAGTCACTAAGACACAGGCTAAGGAACCATGTCGCTTTCAGAGTAGGACTCTCTAAGTAGTACTTAGGAGGTAAATTTGTCTCCCTTAGCATGATTAGAAAGTAATTTAGTAGAAACACAGTGCTAGCTTTATGCTGTAAAACAGTTCTTAGCATCCACTGAACGCCAAGGCCTAGAAGGGTTTGGTGCATTGTACCCCAAACAAATGCACAAATAAATAAAGCAGCGATCATGGAGAAGAATATAGTTATAGGTTCTTAAAATCTCCAAAATCAGTGCCGACCCCCGGTCCTTTTCATGGTTTAGAAAAGAAGGTGGCTGTTGAGAAGCACAACAGCGATGCACCTTGATCAAAATCAAGCTCTGCTTTGCGAGAAGGGACACGGGTATTTGGTACGTATCTGTTGTGGTGCGTTGCATCCGCACCAGCGCGGTAGGCTGCGAGGCCCTCAGTGTCAGGGCTGCCTCCTGTTTTGCAGATCCCCGAGCAGCGGTAGCAACTGACAGTGCTGGCAGACAAAGAGTTCTTGATATATAGCTGAAACGCAAGCGGGTGGACTCGGCGAGACCGCTGCTGTATTCCCTTCAGCTCGAAGCGTGGATGAGGCTGGGCAGCTGTTGGGGCGTCAGGCGCCCAGGCGTGTTTTATTGGAGGATACGACACAGGAGCCTGGCACGTAGCGATCGCTGCCGTGGGTTGTTGCTGCTGTCGCGTCGCAGCCCTCAGGACGCAGGCTGTGTGTTTTGGTGTTACCTTTTAAAAGTTCTCGCTCTGTATTTGTTCTCACTGACACTCAAAGCAGCCAGAGCTCAGGCTGATAAGCACCAGTTCACACAGCTTCCCTTTTCCTTGCGTCGCCGTGGGAATAGTGGTGAAATGGGAACAGCGTGGCTGAAGGCCTCCTTGGGTGCCTGTTGCAATGCCCTGGGTTTTCCTGGGGAAGGGTGGCAGGGAGGGAAGGGGGCTGCTTGCCCCCAGCAGCTCTGCTCCCCAGGCAGTAGTGCTGGGGCTGAACGGGGCTGTGAAGAGCCCGAAGGACGTCCTGCGGTGATTGTGTCTCATGGGGAGCAACGGGGCTGTGTCATCAATGGGAACAAAATATTACTAAGAATAAAAGCTTGGTTGATTTTAAATCTGTTTTAACTGCATTCACAGTGGAAGAAATTGGATGCCCCCTGCCCCAGTCCTCAACAGCCAGCTTCAGACAAGGCAGTCAGTTACAGTAACTCTGTTTTCACCCCAAAATGCCCCTCTTCCTGCTCAGAAATTCAGCAGGTTCCCAAAGAACAATACAACAACCTTGCCATGAAAGGGGAGAAGTAGAAAGGTTTCAGCAGAAAAGGAGAACAGGAAAATTACTGAAAAAGGACATGGAGTTTGAATAAAATAAACAAACAAACAAACAAATGTATGGAAGACCTGCCCTATAATTCCAAACGAGACTTCAAGCAATAAAATCTGGGAACAGTCCTAATACTAACCCTCAGTTTTATGAACATATTTTTGTTACCATGTTCTACAACAACCAAAATCTCAAATAATTATGCTCCTATAATTGTCTGCTTAACAGGTCCACTCACAGACCCTTTGTCCACACCTCCTTCTGCCAATGCCTCTCCCTCAACCAACTTTCCCTTCAAGCTTCTCTGCAACCTCAGTCTAGTGAAAAGAGATTGTGACAAGTGCACTTTTCCCATGAGAAGGACGAAGTTCGTGGAGAAATCATAGCAGAGATTGTCTCTCTGCTGTTTTTATATACCATACGGCACAAAAGTCTGTGCCAGAATTAGAGCCTTAATGACTCGGAAAATAAGCCTAAAAAATTCTCTCTCTCACCAGCGTAGACGGGTCTGCTCGTTGCAGCTTTTTGTTGCCATCACAACTCACCTGCCTAGAATACATTTCCTGTGCAGATCCTAAGTGAAGACTTTTTCATGCAAACATAAAATCACTCTGCCGCTCGGAAAAGGAGCGTAAAATTCCTGTTGTCTACATTGCTTACTTTGTGGCATGCTTAAAACAACACTAAAGCTCCTTCGGTCTTTGCCCCCACTGCCCCAAGGTGTCCCTGCACAACTGATGTGCCATCACATCCATTGATGTGCCATCATCGTCACTGGAGCAATGCCCCAGGCCACCTCTGGCATCCCTAGCGCTTTTCTCTAACTCTGTAGGGTAACAACCCCTACAATGCATTAGCACCTATTTATCTAGATCTTCCCCAGCCAATCTGTTTCGTATTGCCATTGCTGGGCAATAACCCAAGTTTCCCATTTTCATTCATCACTTGTCCAAGTTGGCTTCCCTGTGAACTGAGATAACAAATTAGTACCAGGGAAGATCTCATCCCTCATTCACTACAGGGTGATGCCTTTGACACCTTGTGGCTGAGCTGATCCAGAGTTCAAGCAGGGTCAGCTGTCTTTGGGACATTACATTTGCTCATTTAGGTAAAGAGCTAAACCCTTCTCAAGGTGAAGGAGACTCCAGTTCTTACAGATGTTCTGAGCACCCTTGAAACCTTCCCCCCTCAAAGCACCTGTGCTGCATCATACACAGGGAAGCAAAACAAAAGGAACAAAACACCTGGAAAATGCTGCGGGACCTGTCTGCAGAGCCAGTGATGCCCAGAGGTGAGCTCTGGGGAAAGAGGCACGACCCCTTTGAAGTCTCATAGTAGGATCGGTCTTGACAAAGCTGATGTCCAGATGAAGGTTTTCAAGGGTGAGGAGGTCCCAGATAGGGACCAAGTTTTCCAAGATACTTGTCTGCAAGTGCAGAAGGACACTTGCTGCGATATTCAAAAGCTTTTGGCTCTATAAGTCCCATAGGGATGCTGAGGTGCTTGAGCAGTACAGCAGGTACCAAACACTAAGACAATTAGCATAAGCACTGTGGATGCATGAAAATAGGGTCGAAAGAGCAAAAAGCTCCTCTGCAAAAAGCACTGGGACCAACAAGGCAAAATTAAATTTGAGCCAGAACAGCTCTGTAAATTTAATGATAAGTTTACTACAGAGGATCTAGAAATAAAACGTGTGTCTAAACTGCATGGGGTGTGATAGGAAGAGAAGCCCAAGCCCCTGTGTATAATGGTAGTTGCTGTACCCCACGGGTGGCACAGAGCACTTTCTGCCTTTATGCTGCTGTCAGGCTTGCTGCCCTGCGTGGGCACAAGCGAGCAGCCAAACCAGTCCCCTTGCTCCAGTCACATTTAAGTAACAGGTCTCTTTAAGTGCACTCTTAAATTTAGTTATGCCTGCATAAGCTAATCAAATGCTTGCACTCACCTTCTCAGCTGCTTCCTCTGAGCATGACTTTGAGCTGTTTAATGGAAGTAGGTGATCTTTAAGGTCCCTTCCAACCCAAACCATTCAGTGATTCTGTGATAATGCAATCTGACGATGATCGTTCTTGCCTGGAGCCCAGGGGAAACGTATTCACCAGTCACTGGTTTACTTACTGCCAGGGCATTTTGCTGGAGGCATTCAGTGGACAGAACATCCTTCTTTTCTCTTGAGGTTAGAAATTATGTGAAATACATGTGAGTTAATATATTGTAGTTTAAAATCCATATGCCTTGACTTTCTAGAGATTAACTTCAGGGTCAGAGAAGAATGTTTTCAGGTGAGCCTGATTGGGGTTCAGCTAGCTGTGACAGATGCAGTTCATCTGGGGGTGGGAGGGGGAATCGTGGAGAGGATAAAAGAGGCTTTGGAAGACAGCACAGGGTTCTTTCTGTCAGGGAAGCTTTCCAGTCTTTGTCTGAGTAACTGCCTGCTGTGCTCTGCACTGTATTATGCCCTCACCTATTCCTCTCAATTGCTTTCTTCCTTTGGAGCTCTCCCCGTCTGTGGACTTGAGGCCCTGCAGCAGCCCCGTAGTTATCCCTGGCAAAGAGGAGAAGGCGTTTTTGGGAGGAACCTCCTCACCCAGGGTCCGCCGCCTGCCTCCACGCCTGGCCTGGTGCTCCATCGACTGGGACCAGCTCTGCCTCCTGCAGCCCCTGGGCTCTGGGGGCTTTGGGTCCGTCTACAAAGCCACCTACCACGGTGCGACCGTGGCTGTGAAGCAGGTGAAGAAGAGCAGCAAGAACCGTCTGGCATCGCGGCAGAGCTTTTGGGCCGAGCTGAACGTCGCCTGGCTGCAGCACGAAAACGTGGTACGGGTGGTGGCCGCCAGCACGTGTGCCCCTGCCAGCCAGAACAGCCTGGGCACCATCATCATGGAGTACGTGGGCAACATCACCCTGCACCACGTTATTTATGGCACCAGCGACACGTGGAGGCAGGGGGAGGACGAGGAAGGCGGGTGCGGCAGGAAGGCCCTGAGCATGGAGGAGGCCGTGTGCTATTCCTGCGACATCGCCACGGGCCTGGCCTTTCTCCACGCGCAGGGCATTGTGCACCTGGACCTGAAGCCTGCGAACGTCTTCATCACGGAGCAGGGGGTGTGCAAGATCGGAGACTTCGGCTGCTCCCAGAAACTGGAGGACGGCTTGTCCCAGAGCCCCCACGTTTCCCAGCATGGGGGCACGTACACGCACCGTGCCCCCGAGCTCCTCAAGGGGGAGAGGGTGACCGCCAAGGCGGACATCTACTCCTTCGCCGTCACCCTCTGGCAGATGGTCATGCGGGAGCAGCCCTACCTGGGCGAGCGGCAGCACGTGCTCTACGCCGTGGTGGCCTACAACCTGCGCCCTTCTCTGGCTGCCGCCGTTTTCCACGAGTCGCCCGCGGGCCGAAGGCTGCGGAGCATTATTAGCTGCTGCTGGAAGGCCAACGTGGAGCAGCGCCTCAGCGCCGCCCAGCTGCTGCCCAGCCTCAGGGCCCTTAAGGGGAGCCTCTAGAAAAACTGAAGATAACTCATTTTTTTTATTGGCAGCTCGTCTTTCCCTCCACCTTCCCTCCAAACATGATGGGTTTAGCCCCTCTCTGATCTGAAGACTTTGTCGCTCTTTTTATATTTAAAAAAAAAAAAGTCACTTTGTTATAAGAAGATTATAAATAAAGACATTTAACTGAACTTTTGGGTTTTTAAACCATGGAGGGGAATAGAGAGGCAAGGATCAAGATATTGGTGAATGTGACTTTCTGGTTGATCTCCGGTGTGCTGCCTCGTTTAGGGGAAAAAATGGGGAATGGGACAAGCAAAAGAAACTGTTGTTTTGAAATACAAAAAAGGACTGCTTTTGGGAGGTTTTGTACTTAATGTTTTTTGGTGTTTCCAATTATGAAATATGAGTGGTTCTTTAGACTAACTCGGTTTTTGTATTTAAACTTTTCTTCATAAATGAATGCAGAGTGCCAGTGCGTGTGTTTTTTTTTTCCTGTTCTTAGAAGTAGTTTTGTTGTTTCTGAAATGGAACATGTAAACTACCCGATCTCCCTGTTGACACAAGAGACCTTCTTGTCATTGTAAGACTCCTGAGCATAAGTTGATAGACGTATTAACAACCTGTGCTTTTATAAACTTTCCATGCTACCAGGTGTTTGTTGCAACTTGCTAGTTGGTATATCGTAAACTGCAGTATCTGAAGTATTACAAGAAGATCTTGTGTGGAACAGAAATTTCCTAGATCTTGGAGGTAAATGGGGAAATTTTTTTTTAAAAAAAAATATGAGAAAATATGAACTGTAAGGGAGGTGCATAGATACAAAAAAACATAAACTGGAGGATGAGGGGAAATATTACGCTCCCTTCTTAACGCATGGGTCAGTACCAGGTAAGATACTGAAAGCAATGAAAAGGAAGATTGTTTAAAGCAGTGATGATGATACTTTGCCAGTGCTTAAAGTGTACACCATTGAACAATTCTCTGCTCATGACTGCACTGTTTGTCTTATCTACTGCCTTTCCTAATCTGGTTGGAACATGTCTGGGAGAGGAAGTGCTCTAGGCAATGCTAGAGACAGAGGGCTCTGATCCTTGATTTATCAAAACCAATAATTACAGATCTGTCTAGATCTCAGCCCTTGTCTGGAACTACGAAGATCTGGCTGCTGTAGCTAATGTTGTCATTCTACTCAAAAACTCTGCTTCTTTTTAAGACAGAAGAGCAAGAGTGATGTTTGTCAAATTGTTTTTCTTCTTTCCCTTTCCTCCCCCTTGCTTCCATTCTGGAAAAAAATCCCAAAGGAATTGAGCCAGTTTCCTGGTTTCTGACACACATCTGTTCTCAGCCCCGTGAAATCCTGGAAATGAGCAACTATGTGAATTTGAGATGATTCTGTAGGTCTTTACGGTATTTGGGTTGTTCATTCATTGAAATTAATGCTTTATAAAGCATATCTAAACTTAACTGTTTCTTGCTCTTCTGTTCCTCTTTAGTGGAAATGCCTGCCGGAATTGAGAAAAAAATAAGGTAAATGTTGGAATAACCTTTCTTTGTGTTTTCTTTGTCAAAATGATTATGCTATAAAACCAGAACTTGTTTTTCATGTTGCATAACTTTTTTTAATAAGCAATAAATCTTATAAAATTTATCATAATAAGCCAGTTACCTTTTAAAATGATTAGCTGAGGGCACATAAGATAAACTGTCAGATAAAGCCATTGGCACGCCTCGTGTTAATATCAGACCTTAGAGGTTTTTCTCCAGTCTTCAAAAGAATACCATTAAAAAAAAAAGTTTTTAGTAGTTCCTAGATGCTTATATGCATTGTTTATTTTGCCAGTCCAGATAGTGTATTGATTAAACTGCTAGAAACTTGGTATTTCGTGCTTATTGATACCATTGAGTCTGTGAAAACCCAGTGCCCTTCAAATTGTCTCTCATACTTGACAGAAGAATATTGGATAGCCAAGACCCACTCTTGAACCATAATCATCAGTGCAGATGCCTCTGTCAATTTTACCGGATTCTTTTTCAAGATAGAGTGATAACTCTGCAAGGTACTCAAGGTGTAGGAACATCAGAAGATCCTGTCATAACAATGTTCTCTCTCTTTTTTTTTTTTTATAGGCTTCACTCAGAAGGAATGTAGAGTCACTGTCAAGACATACAGAGATGGGCTTAGAGAAGCCAAAGCCTGCCTCAGACTGAATCTGGCGAGGGCTGTGAAGAGCAACAGGAAAGGTTTTTACAGGCATATCAGCAGCAAAAGGAAGACCAGGTCAAATCTGGGCCCGCTGATGAGTGGGGCAGGACAGCTGGTGACAAAAAAAAAATTGGAGAAGGCCAAGGTACTAGCCTATTGTTTCTTCAACTCAATCTTTAATGGTAAGATTTGCTTTCAGGAATCTTGGGCCTATTGAGACCAATGGGAAGTCTGGAGCAAGGATAACTTACCCTTGGTAGAGGAAGGAAGAGATTAGGGAACATTCAAACAAACAGGACATACACAAGTTCATGGGACCTGGTGGAGTGCACCCACAAATGCTGGGGGACCTGGCTGATGTCACTGTGAGGCCACGGTAATATCTGAAAGTTGTGGCAAGTGAGGGAAGCTTATGAGGAGTGGAAGAAGGTAAATGTCTCTATCTGCAAGGTCATCAGAAAGGAGGATCTGGGAAACTACAAGGCAATCAACCTCACCTCAGTCCTTTGGAATGAATAACCCTGGAGACAATTCCAAATACACAAAGGACAAGAAGGTAATCGGGTGTAGTCAGCATGGGTTTATGAAGGGGAAATCATGCTTGACCAACCTGGTAGGCTTCTGTGATGACATTATGGGCTTGTTACGTGAAGGGAGAACAGTGGTTGTTGCTTATCTTGACTTCAGTGAGGCTTTTGGCACTGTTTCCCATTACATCCTTAAGTAAACTGGTGAAGTCCAGCTGGGGGCCAGTCATCAGTGGTGCACCCCAGACATCGATATCGGGGCCAGTACAGTCGAATGTCTCTGGGGATGACCTGGATGATAGGACAGAGGGCAGCATCAGCAAGTTTGTAGGTGATACTGAATTGGTTGGAGTGGTTGATACGCCAGATGGTTGCACTGTTATTCAGCGGGACCTTGCCAGGTTGGAGAAACCTGCTGATGGAAATCCGTGCAAGGACCTGCAAAGCCTGGCAAGTGGGGCAGGAGAACCCCAGGCACCCGTAGTGGGGACCAGGGGGCTGGAAACCAGGTCTGTAGGGCAGGCACCGAGCTGACCGTGAGCCAGCGATGCGCCCTGGTGGCAGAGGCGGCCAACAGCAGCCAAGCATCTTCGTGGCAGCCAAGGGCAGCCCCAGCTCCTCCAGGGCATCCCCAGGAAGGGTGTCCCCGCTGCTCAGCCCTGGTGGGATGTGTCTGGGAGGCCGCTTTGGCAGCTCGGGACTCTGCTGGAGCAAGGAGGGCATGGGGGGACTGGAAGGAGTGCAGCAAGGGGCCGCTGAGATGGCCGAGGGGTCGGGAAACGGGCCTGGGGGAGATGCTGGGACTGCTCAGCCCAAAAAAGAGAGGGTTCAGAGGGATTTACCTGCTTGGGAGGGAGTAAAGACGGAGACAGGCTCTTCTCGGCGGCACCCAGTGACAGGACAAGAGGCACAAGCTGAAGTACAGAAAACTCCACTTAAAATTAAGCAAAACCTTTTTACTGTGAGGATGGTCGAACGCTGGAATGGGTCACCCAGAGAGGTTGGGGTGTCAGCCTGGGAGATGTTCAGACCAAATTGATGTGGCACTGAGCAGGGGGATGGGCTAGGCAATCTCCGGGGGTCCCTTCCAACCTCAATAAGTCTGCGATTATAGTAATGCTTATAGGTGCCTGAGCTCCTGAGTCCTCCTACAGAAATGTTTCTAGCATAAACCTATACTCTGTTTCCTCCAGGGACAACATTAAATGCAAGGAACACTTTGATTCTTTGCAATGACTTTGTCGTCTTGGGGTTCAGGTTGGAATTTTGGGCTTTTTTTTTTCTTCACGCTCTAACATCAGTAGACCTACCAGAAAGTCTTGGCAGATTTCTCATTTTTTATATTCTGAACATTATGAATTATTAAATATTAATTATGAATTGTTAGATCATATTTTTTGAATTATGAATTAAATTTTTGTTAATTCCTTGAAGATTTCTTCCCATCTATTCTTATATTCTTATATTTAATCCACTGGAGTCTTATCCTCTGTTTTCTTTATTTCAAGCTTCAGGTTTCTAGAAGATGCCTTCTTGCTTCTAAAGCTAGCATAAAAGCCAATGAGTGGAGCTGCACGTTGCACTTTGCTCTCTCAGACTTGCATACCTCTGTATGAAATGCTAGCAGAGGACACATGATGCTAGCAGAGCGCTGTTTCAGACGATGGTGTTACAGCTCCTGTGGAATTCTGTTCATCTGATTTTTTTCCCCAAGCCTGGAAGCTGTTTTTTTTTTCTTTCCTTCCCCATACGTATGTATGCAACACATGATGTTCCAGATGTTTAGTAAGTCACAGTTACAAGTCAAGCTAAACTTTAAGGGATACAAACTTTAGGGATATCTCATCCCTCATTTGTTCTCCTCATTCCTGAAACTGATCACCTGCAGCTTATCAACCATAACAAAGGATTTATTGAAGGCCTGGAGAAAGTGCTACAACCAGGTAATTGTAGTTTACCAACATCTTTCTATACTTTCTGAGCATGAAATACTTGTGAAGCCAGTGCACAGCTCATTTGTCCATTTCCAGTTTGGGTTGCAGAGGTCAAAGGAGGGAGGAACTTTATTACTGCTTGTGGTGGAAGCAGAGTGTTGGTATCAGTGTCACCTTGCCACGATGTAAAATATAGAAAGGGACATTGCTTTTTCTATCTATGGACTAAATGTCTCAGCAGGCTATATATAGGCACAATGAGCTTGAAAGGCTGAACTAGCATTCTCGTCCTGATCACCACTGTAAGGTCTAGCAAACTGGAAAGTCTGGGACCCAGCATTGCACGGATTCAGCCAGTGCAGCATCACTGGCACTGTGGTGCATCCAGAGGCTGTGCCCTCCAGCCTCCTGCCAGCCAGGTACACCCTGTTTGGTTTAGCATAGGTCTCCCCAAACGAGAGTGACCACATCATCATGACTGTGACTAGGAACAAACAAAGCCTCCATTGTCCCGACTGGTAAGTGTCAGGGGTCTCATGTCATACCATCAACTAAGTTCTGCAGTTTGATAACCAATTTCTGGGAAGAATGAGAAAGATGAAGGGGGAGAAAAAAAAAAGAAAAAAAAAACACACATGGAAGTGTCATTTTATCATTCTGTATTACTTTTATGTTACAGTCCTATAAGCTATTACTGAAGGTGTAATGCCTTTAGTTTGCAAGTAGAAATATCTACAGATATTTCATAACCAGTTATAAACCAGCATAAACTGCAATTCCTATAGTACTCTTTTTGGGGGGTGTGGGAGCATTACTGTTAGACAAATTTGGTAATTAAGCAGGCAATGGTTATCTGTTTCACTGTTACACAGCTTCTGGCTTCCCATCAGCAGGGAGCCCCTGTAGCCCTGCTCTTGGCGTGTTCTGTTGTTTGCTTCTCTTTCCTTAGAGGCTTCTTCTGTGTCCACTTATTTCATATTCCTTTTTTGTTTTGGTGTTGTTTTTCTTCTGTGATACTGTATCTCAACCCAGAAAGCAAGAGGTAACAACACTATCTTCATGTGATAAAAATACTATATAATTTGGAGGTGGGGACATCACTAATACAGGATGGGAAGCATGAAGATTTTTGGGTTACTTCTGTATTCAATAGTAAGAAATTTTGGACTTTTCAGAAATTCTGGACCTTTCTGAGGTGGACTGCATTTCATATCATTTGCCACAGACTCCAAATGCAAATAATTTCAGCAATCACAATCCAGAGTTATTTTTATACTCCCTATTTTTACCTTCATGTATTTTATGATTATAATCTAAACATAGGCATCTAGTTTTATTCTTTGCTTTGCTGCAGAGAAATAATGTTTTACAGAATACCACAAATATTTGTAAAATCAACGGGGGCTTAAGTGGATGCTTAATATTTGTATTGGTGTGGGTTTTTTGCATTATTAGCATCTGTGCTTATAAATGCCTGGACTAGAACAAAGATAAAAATAGGGGTAGAAAATTAATGATTACTTTTAACATTAACTATATGCTGAATATTTTACTTATACTTTATTTTAGTCATTCATCTGCTGTGAATATCTCATACAGTGTTCAAAGAGCCTCTTTCTATGCTTCACTTAACCCAGCTGCCAAATATTTGTCTGCCTGTCAAACGAACAGCCTTTAAACCAGTTAAAGAAAGAAAATGGAACGACGACGACGACAACAAAAAAGAAAAGTCTACTGGCTTCTGTCCCAGTACGCCGTCAGCTCAGGATGCCGTGGGACAATTTGATAGTAGAGGCACCATCCGACCTGGGTTTGTCGGCGCACGAGGCTGAGTTGTTGCGCTCCCTACCCAGCCTGACGTTCAATAGCCCGAGTGTTCGGCAGAGCAGGGAGGTGACTGCATTTGCCTTTGCAGGGCACCTGGGATAATAGGGTAATTCATAACTTAATAAATATTCTACTGCACATGAGCCAGGCTACAAAGAGCAAAGTAGGCTGCATATTGGAAATGTAAATGTCCAGCCCTTTTTAAGTTATTCCCCCACCCCCCCAAAAAGGGGTGGAAGGAAAAGCCAGTTTTATTTTCAGGCCATGTGTTTTGCTCAGCCGCTTCAAAAATGGTGAAAGAGTTTTGATTCACACATGCCACCAGTGAAACTGGCCCCAGAGACCAGTGTGGAAAGTTGCACCTTAACAGCGGCATCAAAAAAAGACGAGTGTTCACGTGGGAGTTCATACACCAGCGAGGCTGTGTTTTTTTAATAGCAGTTAATTGTATGTATTATGTAATACAGTAAGTTTAGACAGATAGCTATCATGTACTTTGGCCACAACCTTGTTTCTCTTATCCAACAGTTTCATTAATGGGATTTGCAGACAACACAAAAGCCACTCGCGAAGTTTTTAAAGGACTGTATCATTGCGTTGACATGTCACCTGAATTTCTCTTTGCATGTAGTGCAACAGAACCTCTCCAGACAGTTGAAGTCGTACATCCTTGTACAGCTTTTGGGAATGAAATGATTGCTATTAGATGTTTTCTGATTTAAAGGGGAGAAAGGGGATGTTCTTTATTTTTAATATCTCCTTCACGTCAAAGGCTGATGTTCAGAGGAAATCAATTTTTGATTTTTTTTGTTCAACTTGAATATTTTCATATTACATATCTTATTTTATAAAGTTGTGTGTTGAATTACGAACCGTGCTTGGAAAAAGTGTCCTAACCATAAAAATTAACACTACCTGAAAAAATCATAGCAAGGGTAGCATGAAAGAGCCATTTGTGCGGGGAGACAAGGGGTGGCTGGAGGAGGCAATGAGGCAAACCAAAAACTCCAAAAAAAAAAAAAAAAAAAAAAAGGCAATTTGCTACAAGTTTTTCAGTGACATTCCCATTGAAGAATCATCTTATGATGGTGTTTGAATTTCCCTCCTGTATGCTACAGGTACTTGCTCACTGGGCTGTCAGTGAAAGAAAAGAAATTTATTTTCTATACTTTATAATACATTATATACACTATGATTTTAATAGTAAAAAGCTTGATTTTCCATATCAAAGGTGTTTTTTTCTTTTTTTTTTTCCAGGAAATGGGAAAAGCAGTCCCTAGGCATTAGCATATACATTTGTGCCAGCCAGAACAAAGTGACTGACTCTACCTCACACCAGGAATATTTCACAAGAGTGTATTTGAAGCAGTTCTTCCTCTGAATGCATCAGGGACTCTCAGAAAGGAAATGTACCTGCTACAAGTTTGCGGAAAGGGGGCCACTGATAGAACAAAGTACAGGCTGGGTGGTCTTAGAAACATCTTCAAACAGATGAAATTATTGAAAGATGATGTTGTAATGTAAGTATTTTTTACTTGAAAGAAAAACATGAGATCATAATGCTGAAAAAACTACAGGTATTGATATTTATTTTTTCAGGGGGCATCGCTACCATACTCAAAAACACCTTCTATGTATACTACAAAAATTAACTTTACTTGCCTAAAAATTGAATATACTTGACCACAGCCTTCTTTTGTCCTAATGCTATTTTTACCTCATTTTTAAACAAGTAGGTAAT
The DNA here is from genome assembly GCF_040182565.1 of Anser cygnoides. Classification (NCBI taxonomy): domain Eukaryota; kingdom Metazoa; phylum Chordata; class Aves; order Anseriformes; family Anatidae; genus Anser; species Anser cygnoides. Next base: position 123,005,354 of record NC_089874.1, on the reverse strand, counting down.
CCTGCTCCCCTTGGAAAACCTGTCGCTAGAGTTTTCACTGTGCGTGGAGGTGGGGATGTTTGGGATGGAAGAGTGATCATGTGCACTCAAGTATAGTTGCTCTTACTACAATTTGAGTGATTGTTGCAGGGGGAAATGTATTTTCTACTTTATAGTATTTTTATAATACATTTCCTGGGATAATAAGCAATATTCTGTATTTGTAACAGTGATGTTTTACAGGCTGGTGTGAAAGGAAATGTACAAGCCATGTTTTCATTACAAGTCAAATAGGAACTTCTGCTGTGTATTTAGGTCAAAGCTTTAATAGACTTACCTTGCTCTCGTGTAAGTTCCCCTAAGCAGGATGGTCGAGTGTTCTGTGAAACGACATGAGAAACTCTGCAGTCGTTGTTCCTGCCCCCCAACCACAACCTCATAATTTCCAAGTAGTAGGCTGCAGCTGCCGCTTTGCCACATTAGCTTTATAAGAAGTTAGCAAGACCTTTGAAACCAAAACTTCTTAATATTTGATGCCTCTTGGATCGCTTTCATGTTACAGCGTGGATCTGTCCAGCTGTTCTGAACAATCAGTGTAATGATTTCCTCAGCAGCTATTAATTCCTGTTGCTAAAGCACATCTTTAGCACCAAAGGTATCTCATTTAGTTCCAGGTTCTAAGTTTTATGTTATTCCTCTTTCTGTCAGTTTTTGAATAATTATACCTCGCTAGTTCACACAGGGTCAGGTCACAACAGGAGATGCATTACTGAATTTGGCTTTAGATTTTCCTTTACAGACGGCAGGGTTGGGAAGGGCAGCTCTTCACAGGCAACAAAGAAGTCAGTCTGACGCTGGGTTGTAATCTAAATAAAACCATGAGATGCAACCAATCTCCTTCTCTAACGTTCCTGGACAATCATGATGCCAATTCCCCCCCTTGTTTTACATCTCCTCATCATCTGTAGCAAGCATTTCCTAAATTTTCCAGTGCTTGCAAACATTCATCATCTGAAAAACAGGTGATTCAGGAATATCGCAAGGAGGAAATTAATCTTGAAGGGATGAAGAAAAACTTCTGGGAAAAAAAAAAATACGTGATGCATTCTGTGTCAAGAGGCTAGCTCGTCAGGCGTAAGGCAGTGTGAGGTCCGAATCATTCCTGAAATTATCCCTGCTCCATGACAGAGGCAGCACAGGCACTGTGAAACTATTCCCTCCTACTCTGCCTCACCAAAGAATTAGATTAAATTAAACTGCTCTTTCAGAGAAAAAAATAAAACGCGATCGGTGACTTCATAACAGGGCTCTAAAACAGTAGACATCGTTAACAAAATATGTGTAGTGCATATATTGCTAAACATAATTACTGCAGCAGTATCAACCTTTTCTTCCTAAGGACAGACACCCAACCTCGCAAACACCCTGCTGCTGGTAGCTTGCCACAAAGTCTCTGCAGGAGGCAGACCTTGAAGAGAAAGACAGCTCCTAGAGTCTGTGTTAGCCCAAAATGTACTGTGAGAGTCTGTAAAGCTGGGGCGTGCTGCTGACCCCTCGGTGCTCTGAGCACGGCGTCTGCAGAGAAGCCAGTGAGGTGAGCACCGCAGCCAGCGCCTGGCCTGGAAGCCGCTTCCAGTTGCTAGAACAGCTTGCTGCGCTCGGACAGCCATGTGGATATGGGGGAAATAGATGCAGCTTCTCAGCACATGCTATAAGCTATTGCGTCGTCTTGAACTATTTTTTTTTTCCCAGGTAAATCAGCCCTTGTGACAAACAGTGCCTAGTGGTACTGCCTGACGTGGCAAAAGCTGGACTGCAGAAGTCGTTTGGAATAAATATTTTGTACTTGGTTCACCTTTCCACACACGAAGTCTTCCCAGGTGATGTCTAAAGTGGAAACTGGGTGCAGAAATACCAGTTCTGTTTCTGTGCCCACTAGGTCTGCTTTTACTGGGCTGACGCTAGGGGTTTTCTGCGCAGGAATTGCACGCCCTCCCTTGGTAGCGTGGCCTCGATACCGGCAGGTGACACGGTAGGAATGCGAGCGTAAGCGGTGCGTGTGAGCTGAATGCCCAAACCTGGCTCTTCTCACAGGGTGTTTGCCCCACAGCTGATAATGCCAAGGGGAAACTAACAATAACGAGGTTTGCCTAATACAATGATCACCCAGATTAAACAGCGAGTGCCTTTTGGGGAAAGGAGTCAGCCTGAAGAGAGGTGTCCTCCCCATCGCACTCGGCAAGCAGCTGCCACCCACAAGGGGACCCTCAGCAAGAGGCCGCCAGCTGGGACCCCCCTCTCTGGGGAGCAGGTGGGAACCCGGGGGACATTTTTGGCAGCACATGGGGTGGCTTGCACAAGAACGTGCGCCCACATCTCCAGCTCGCATTTAGGAATGGGGGGACCGGCGCTCCCGAGAGTGGGAAGTGAACCGCACTTCTGGCAAGAGGCTGGGAGGCGCACATGGAGGTGCGTGAATGTGAACGCGGGGTTAGAATCGGGGGAATTTGGCACAGCGGGATATTTAGGAAATTAGCCGGTGCTTATTAACACTTTGTAAGCATCTAGTATTGTGTTTTATGTTGTACCGCTGGCACTCATCCACAGAACATAGTTCACTGATTACTGACAAATTACATGTTTCTGTCTTATTTCAGTCCTGAGTGTTCAAAGGTATGTTGCAGTGATGTACCACATTAAGCATCAACAGAATTGCTGTAGTATATTAGCCGTTAACTACCTCTCTTACTATTATTCCTGTCGGAAGAACAAGGCAACAGGCTCTAACCAGGTCAATGATACTAGTAGCCAAATGTATTACCTGTCAGTAGTAAAGTACATATATGCGAGGAACGAGCTTGCGATGACTATGAAGATGGTGCTGCCCATCTGAAAAAGTCTCTTTATCATCAATATTTGTGGCTACATTTATCAACTATAAAGGACTCCCTCGAAGCACAATCGCTCTTTTTCTGAGTCATGGATCTAGTTCACTTTCTCCTCAATTACATAATAAATTAAAGTAAAGAAAGCCTAATATGTTGATTTTTTATATTTTATAGGGTGGAAGTGGCAGAAAAAAAATTAAGATTTAAATGGACAGGCTAGGTGCAGTATTAGAATTCCAGCTATGGACCGGTGCTGATGCATTCTGTCCATCTGCCACCTGCAAAGTACGTTAAGTCACCGGCTAGCTACTCAGCTACAAAAATCAGCCTTCAGAGAGGGTCTGCTTTCAGTTCTGGCAGGTTTTCTGGAAGAGCTTCAATAGCTGAGGTAGCTGTGGACAGAGTAAGTACAGATATTCAGAATTTACAGATGGATACTAACAGGTTCTACCTAAGTGCTGAGCAAAGAACTTGTCGGAGATTTCTGAGATATGAGACAATTGAATAACTTCAAGTCAACACAAGAGGATCTGCAGACACTTGCAACTTGCAATTAAGCCCAAGCAAACGCTGAAGCCTTTCCGAAAATGCTTGAAAATAGCTTTTATTGGATTGCTGCTGACTGGTTTAAATACTCCACTTCCTACTGATGATTTCCTGAGAAGCCTTGAGTACGATCCTGCTTCACAGGTATTTTATGACCAGGAGTTCAAATAAAATCTCAGTTTTCAAAGAATTTGGAGAAGGAAGTAATTTTCAAAGTAAAGAGGAGTGTATTTCGGCAATATGTTCACCACCACTGAAAGCAAAGACTACAGGCTTAACCTGGCGTAACCCTGGCCCCACTTCCTGTGAGATGCCAGCATTGAATAATCGCTATCCAAAATGACAAAGCAAATTTAAGGAAGCTACTGTGAGCCCCGTCCGAACCATTCACAAGCCTTCGCTTCGGGACTGGTTACCGTAGTACTTCAGAAGATGCTGAGTGCCAGCAGGCACATGCTCGTTCAGTTAGTCCTTCAGTCACGTAGGTAGGCTCATACCAGAATCTGCTCTTGATTCATGACCACCCCAGCACTAGGAGGAATGTAGGAGGTCTCAAAGATCTGTTTTGTCACATGAGCAAAGGAGGACAGAAGGTTAGACTGACAATAGACTTAATGGATTTAGATTTGTAGAATATTGGAACATTTTTTGGATAATTTGGATGTTAGCCTCAGCCACAGGGGAAAAATATCTTCCCAGGCAAAACATGGCAAGATTAAATTCAGTGGCAATAAAGAGATAAAGAATCAGATGAGCATTCATTTATCACAAAGTAAAGATGTTCAAGCTAAAATTAAGCAAAGGACCACAAATGATTACAAGAACCTAACTCCCAACACATACATAATTAATTAACAGGATGAACTGAATAATTAATTTGGAAGCATAAATTGCATCAAAGTGGTTTTACTATAATCTGGTGGAAAATATATGGATAACAAAACATTCAGATCACTACTCAGGCTATTTCTGAAGGATAAGCTGGTCATAGGAAATAAGTGATCTATATATTAAAAACAATTAAAAAAATAAAATGTCATGAATGGACATGGGAGAATATTCTGAGTGACAAATCATGAAATTAGGTATTAAATAGTTTTTGCTACAGGCTATTTGGTCATGTTAAAAGGATGGCTTGCTTCTTGATCTTTTACCTTCTTAGTTATGTGATATAAGGAAAGCACTCTTGGAAGCTTCATCTAAAAAGTGTATGCCAACACCGTATTTATTACTTGAACAAACTCAGAATTTCATAGCTAAACTGAAGTTGGCACAGGCTGGGAGAAAAACCTGTATTAAAACCGATATGTAACCAAAGGGAAAACAGGCATAATACAAGATATGAATTACATCCTAAAAGCTGCAGAATATTCAGAAGGTGAGCTAAAAGTTACATTGACAATGGATATTTACCCATGTGAACAGCAGAAAGGAGTAATTAAAAAAAATTATTTCAGAGCAAGCAGAAAGTTTAGATAAATTTCTGTTTTAGATTTCTGGCAAAAAAAAACCAAAAACATTAGTATCAGAAAATTCTAACAATAACTAAGGAAAGCCTTAAACATAGGAACTAAAGTAAAGCGTTTTTTAAATCAGCAGCTCCAGATAGCTTGCATCCAAGAATTTTAAGAGCTGGCAAAGGAGACTTGTGTGCTGTTAATGTGGATTTTCCATAAGCTTTGAGAAATCTGGGGAAGCTCAGAAAAAAAAAAATCTCACAGAAAGCTGAGGTGGCGCCAATATCAGAAAAACGTAAGAAAGGAACAAAATCAGGAATTTACTGTCAACCTTGCATTAATCCCGGGGAAAAAAAAAAAAAACAAAAGAACAACTGAATCCTTGGTAGAGGAACAAGATATAAATGACAACACTTAAATAACACAGACCAAATATATGAAACGCACCTTTTGACTTTATTTCTCTTACTATTAGAGCATATGTTTGGTAGACAATAGGAACAGTGTTCATCTAACATATTTGTATATGGACTTATTCGGTATAACACCTAGAAACTGGCTTAGTTGCGTACATATAATTCAATGTAAGTAAATTAAACATTAAGGTTACAGGTGTGTGTCATCAATGAGGAATCAGATGTCTTTCTAACTGAATCCCACTGGAATTAGTTCTTGGCACCAAGCTACTTAACATTTTATTGGGAAATAAAGTTTACTAATGATATTCACAAATGCTCTAAGTAAATAGTGTAGTGAGACAGCTGATTTGGAATCATCTGTATTACTGGAAACATCAAGTGCTTTAGCATGATTGGTGTGAGGTTATGTATTTAAGAATGATGAATATAAAACACTTCTAGAATGGAAAACTTCCTCAGGAAGTAGTTGGAACAGCTGATAACAGTGTAAACATGGATTCCTTATGCATAATTGAGTTCAAAGTTGTTAATGTAATTGTTAATCAGATCAGAAAACAAACTACCAGAAACAAAAGCTGCTTTCACTGCAGGGAGGAAGGGGCTGGAGAAACAGGACTACCACCAAACAGATTTTCCAAGTATGGATTGCGATTGGCAAAGGAAGCTGTAACAGGATGACTACTTCTGTATTCATCTTTATTGAAGCTGCTTTATCAGAATACGCCATCAAATTCAGAAACAATGCATTAGCAAATGAGAGACTACAAAGAGCAAGTACAAGTGATCCAGCCGCAAAACAAATCCAAAACTGAGCGGTGCGGTAATTGGCATATGCATATGGTTATGCATCTCATGTGAAATTTAAGGACCATTTGAAGACCCATGAAGTATTTGATCACAGAAAAAAAATATATAAATAGCAGTGTGACAGCTGAAATAAAATTCAGATTAAAACACCAAGCAGGCTTTTTTGAACAGATGTCGTAATTATTAAACTTCCAAAGGTGGCAGTAATTTTGCTAACGTTATGCACGTCTGCGATTACTGGACAAGATACCCACAGCTAGAATTGATATACTATTTTTAAAAGCTAATTGCAATGATCTTACTATCACCCATTGTTTCTTAAGTTATAACACCCGTTTCTCCATCAGGTTAGTAGCGACGGAAGCAGGATGGGCATACTTCGAGCAAGAAGTTTTGCGGCTGGCACTTATCGACGTCCAGGCCACACCAACGAGTGCTCCCGTCAGGAAAACATCCCTCTGGAGAAGAACCTGAAGGAAGGGAGTTCAATAAACAAAATTAATTAAAGTTCCTGGGCCTGGGAGGGAATGAAAGCAGGATTTTTTGCTTAACACCACTTAAAGCCTCAGCTGCCTGGCCTCCCCTGGGGCAGGAGAGGCGGAGGGCCGCGCTGACACCCCGTTGTGCAGCCCAGGACCCGTCCCCGTCCCGCAGCACCACTACGAGGCTCCCCCGGCCGGTTCCGGGTGCTGCAGCGGGGGTGAAAGGTCCCGCAGCTCCCGGATGGAGGCGGCGCGGCCGTGCAGAGCGGCGCCCCGCCCGCTATATAAGCGCGGCCCCGGGGCCGGGCCCTCCTCTCGCCGCGCAGCCCGCTCCGCAGCCGCCGCCGCCTCCTGGCTCACCGCTGTTCGCTGGGCCCCGCGCCGCCCCCGCCCGGGAATAAGTCGGTCAGGAAGGCCCCGCTGCCGCCATGGTGAGCCGGGGGCAGGGAGCGGGGAGGGAAGGAGCCGGGGGCCGAGCGGGGCTGGGCTGCGGCAGGCTCGGCGCCGGCTGCGGGCCCGGGGGCCGCGCCGCGGAGGGGAGGCGGCTGCGCGCTGCCCGGCTCCGAGCTGGGGCGCCGCGCGGAGGTCGGGGGGCTCCGGGGGGCGCTGCCTTTCCCGAGGGCTCCCCTTCCTTCCCTTCCTTCTTTCCGCCCGCCCTTCCTCCCGCGGGGAGCCGTGCCGGGGCGGGCCGCAGCGGGCACGGCGCTGCCGCCCCCGGCGCCGCGTGGCCGGGACTCGGCCGGCGCCGGGCTCCCGGGGGGGGACCCGCGGTGCGGGGCTGGGCCGGGGGCGTGCGGCCGGCGTGGGGAGAGGCGCCGTGGGGCCGTCACTTGGTTGTGAGAGTCTTCCGTTCTTAAATCCGGTCTCCTCGGTGGGCTTATTAACTTCTTCTGGCCAGCTGCCTCTCTTTGTTCTCGCTGTTCGGGTTTGCCCCTGTGGAGTTGGTATCTTCCTAAATTGATTTGTGGCGAGGTTGCCAGGTATATAAAATCTCAGAGGTGTTTATTTTGAGCCCAAGGAGGATCAGTGTCTGGACAGCCTGCTTTACGTGTAGGCAAGCCAGGGAGGGGTAGCCTTGCAGCTTGCCTCTTCTTTCTGCTGTTCTTCCTCGGAGCAGCTACAGCATGCACCATCCCCCGTGTTCCCTCTGCCTGCTCCGTACCCTTGTACCTCCCTGATAACGCCACCGGCTCGGTCCAATAAGTAGTCCCTAACCTAAGTCGTTCTTGACAGTCCACAATTCCTTTTTTTAAAAGGTCGTGCCGTGGTGTTAGATGGTGCTGACCGTCGGGTTTGATATTTACACCTTTGACATTTCAGGCGTTTAAGGATACCGGCAAGGCACCTGTGGAACAAGAGGTGGCAATTCATCGCATCAGAATTACTTTGACGAGTCGCAACGTGAAATCACTTGAGAAGGGTGAGTGAGACCTTTTTTTGTTTTAACCCGGGTAGCTTTTTAAGTGACTGATACATACGATGTATTGCAAAATGCAATGTGTTGAAACTAGTTGGAATTAGAGATCTTAGCGTTTGCCTGTTGGTATGTGACTGCAGCTAACAAAGTTAGCCGTGTGAAGGGCTTCATATGCTGATAGGTAGGTTCTAATTTAATTTATAATGGAGACTGTAGGGCTTTTCATTGTACCGAAAATGCACGTCATCGGTGTGAATGTCAGAGTGCAGTTTCTGTCCCGCAGTTCTTGCGGGGATTTTAGATGTTACTGGTGGAACGGGTAAGAACCAAAAGGCGCGTTTCTTGGTTGATATTTTGTGGTTGCTGTTGTTAAGTGGTCAGTTACAAGTTTAATATGCAACAAGGAGTTATTTTGTCTTGTTTAGGAACTGACTTCAGTAGCGTTTTAGCCATATGCTGTAAATATTGTAGAATCAACGTTTGTTGCCTGGTCTTTGGGCTGCTGACAGCTTAAATGTAGCTTAACGTGTAGTAAGAGCTGTTGGCTGCTGTTACAGTGTGAGTTTGTGAGCTGTGGGGTAAGCCTTCCACTTCCGTGCAGTTGGCTATGAAGAGAACTTAGACGTGAATCACAGTGATCGCTCTATACGCTATTCCGAGCCAACGTATCTTTTCTTAATCTTCACTTAAACAAAAAACTCCCAAGCCTGAAACTATTTTGTATTTTTTTTCAGTCTGTGCCGATTTGATCAGAGGTGCTAAGGAGAAAAACCTAAAGGTGAAAGGACCTGTTCGCATGCCCACCAAGGTACGGAAACTTCCAAGACAGGAAAAAACTTTTTTTTTTTATCTGCAAATGAGCACTGAGAACATCTTTTTAGAACAAAAGTTGAGATGAAAAGCAGTACTGCTAAATTGAGGGCGATACAGTGTGAACATAATGATAATGACTTGACGAGGTGCTTTGACACTTGGGACAGCTGTGTAGTAGTGCCATAAATGTTGAAAAGGGAAGGGGCTTCTGTGTGCCTCAGCCTGATACCCGGTGTTTATGGTCTCGCTGCAGACTCTGCGAATCACTACCAGGAAGACACCTTGTGGTGAAGGTTCGAAGACCTGGGACCGCTTCCAAATGCGCATCCACAAGCGGCTCATCGACTTGCACAGCCCTTCTGAGATCGTGAAGCAGATCACTTCCATCAGCATCGAACCAGGTGTAGAAGTCGAAGTCACTATTGCCGATGCCTAAAAGATGGTCATCTACCCTGAATAAAGCCGATTTACAAATTTTCTTGGTGGTGCGTTTTTATACTTGTGCCCAGGGTCTTTGGTAGTCCGCTGATTTTCGTGAAGAAAGGCAGCAGAAATCATAATCAGCGTGCTTTGGGGGAGGACAGCATTTTGTTGATCTTTTGAGGATGAATACATCAATGGCAACATGAGGAAGATGAAACTTGGGCATCACAGTTTCTTTAGAGTTTGACTGTATGGACATACACAGCACTTGAATCCTTTATGGAAAAAAAAATCAGTAATTCAATTTTGGCTGAAATCATAGACGAGCAATAGCATTAAAACTGATGCCTATGTAAACTTACAGGGTTTTGAATTTTTTTGCTATGCAAGGCTGAACTAAAGCAGCACTTTTTTCCCCACACTTTTCACAGTCCAATAGTTGAGGCTGTTAAAAAAATAAATTAATCTGTGGTGATTATGTTGAATATAGCAAGTTCTTTCTAGACTTGTTTGTAGAACCACAGTCAAAATGAAGCCGTGGAACTCTAGTTTTTTTGAGGTTTAGATTTTCATAGATGGAATATTAAAAGCAATGTAAAATGTAAACTATACTTTGTTATGTAAAGCAACAAAATATCTATTTGTTGCTACTTGGGGCTCTCAGGTGTGGTTGTGTGGGCTTGGGTTTATTCTGCAAACTAATCTTTTGAGGAAAGGTGATTCTTAAATGTACAAGAGGTAAAGCCCTGAGTCAGGTAATGCCCTTCATGCATTTAAGATGAGGCTGCCATTCTAGCTTCTGCCCTGAGCACATTGGAGAACTTTAATTAAACAAGCAGCAATGAGGACGCAAGTTTATGTGGAGGGCCTCATGTTCCCTTTGCATTCACCAAGACCCAAAACAGAGGCCAAAGCTTGAGCTTTCTTTGCCAAGGGATGCAGGAGTCCCTCATCTGCCCACTTGTCTTAATTTCATTAAATTTAAAGCCTTCCTTAGAAGGATTTAGTCTTAGCAGGCTCAAGAGCTGTGGTGAACTGAGGAGGTGAGAAATCTTGTCACGTTTACACATTGCTAGCCTGCTTCCTTGGGAACTGGGTAGGAATAGCTGTTCAAAGAAATGCGTCAATAGAGGGCAAAAAAGCAGTGTCTTCCTAAAGATCCATCTCTGGTAATGTTTTATAAATGAGCTGCCTGACACATATTTTTAGTGTCATTTTTAAAGTTAGTTTTATCTTAGAGGGTGCTCTGAAAAGCATTCTTAGGACTTCATGACTTCGGTCAGGTTAGAGGGGATAAACAGGCAGACAACTAACAGATGGGGAGTGTTACTGGCTGACCTTTGTATATGACTAGCTACATTGCACCCAAGTCTTCCTCACTCAGCCTAACCCAGTAACCTGCTGACCTAATGCACTTGGAAGGATGCAGAGAGGGCTGACAAGTCTGACTGTCTCGTTCACACAGTGCCCCCTAGATACGTCCCCTCTGCGTTCACCCATCAGCTGGGGCCCTGCGAGCTTCCTGTGAGCTTTCCGGCTCTGTCCTCCCGCCCTACCCTTATAAGCAAACCCTGGCACCTCAGTGCCTCAGCCCCGCTCCCGCTCGGCAGAGCGAAGCCCCTTCCCCCGCTCCCCCGTTTCCCCAACGCCTGTTTAGCCCACACGGCTCCGTGACGGCCGCGATCCCCGCGCAGGACCGCCCGCTGCCCACACCGAGCCCCGCAGCTCCCCTTCCCCTCACGGCGGCCGGAGCCGCCTCACGATCGCGTCACGCGCTGCGCCCCCCCCCCAGCGCCTCACGCCGCGCAGCGGGCGCCCCCTGCCGCCCGCAGCGCTGGCCCCGCCCCCTCCCCGTCAGCCAATCAGCGCCCGCCTTTCCCCCGCCCAAAACGCTCCCCGCGCGCCTTGGGGGTGCTTCTGGCGGGCTCGGGCGCGCGCGGCGAGGTAGCGGCGGTTGGCGCCCGTTGGGGGCGCGGTGCTGCGGCTTCCCGCCCTTGGGGCTTCCCGCCCTGCACGCGCCCCCTGTCATGGCGGGAGGGGGGGGGGCCTATAGGCTGGGCCCCTCAGGGGTGTGGGGCGGCCCTGAGGGGAAAGGGGCGCCCGGCCGAGGCGGTTCGTGTGCCCCAGCCTCGGGGTTCCCAAGCACAGCCCCGGTGTGTTCAGGGTTCCTCCCAGCCTTGCCCTGGGCACCTTGTTTTCCTCAGAAGTGGCTGGTTTTATACATACTGCCCTGTTCCCTGTTCTTCTCCCTGCGTATTTTGGCTTGTTCTGTGAAAAAAATGATATTTTTTGTTGATCATGTGCATACTACCCTGCTCACTTTTTTATTCTTGTCTGTTTTGGCTTGTTCTGTTAAAAAAAAAAATGGTATTTTTTGGTTGATCACATACACAGTACCTTGCTCCTTTTTTTTTTTTCCCCGTGTCTTTTGGCTTGTTCTGTGAAAAAAAATGATATATACTTTTTCTTACAAGTTCCTTTGTACAGAGCAATGGACGATGAGGGGAAAAGCTGTATCCCTGCAGAAGTATCTGATATCTTGGAATCAGTTTCTTTTCTGGACTTGGTGGGTAACCCCTCGCCTATGGAGTCAACAGTACTGTACAACCCGGAGGAGCAGGAGGTGTGGATTGGTTTTGTGACATGCTTTCTGTTTATTTTATTTTTCAAGCTTTAGTTCAGGCAAACATTTCTTCAGTAAGAAGTGCTCTGCCCCCAAGATGTGATTATTCTGCTTAGTACTCATCGTGTACAAATAGGTTATAACCTGTAGCAAATGCAGGTGGTCAATACTCAGTGGTGCATGCTAAGCTTTTGAGGAAGAAGTAAAGGATTTCAGTAATTGTACTGAATGTAATGTGACCGTAATGTTCCTATCAGTAACCTAAAAAAGGATACAGATCCTTGTCGAAAGCTTCTTAGGTGCTTGGAAATAAAGTTTCAGTGCTCTGCTGCAGCCTGTGTTTGAAGATGGTATAACCATAGCTCATTTTTTAGAGTAGTAGGTTCCCTAATTGCACTCAGGTGGTTTAACCTTGTACACTGAGCAGTGTGCTGGTCATGGGAAGGCTGTGGGGAGCTGGTGAGACTTTGCTGAATCACGTTGCCAAAGCAGGGCCTCTGAATATCTCTGGGAAAGGAGGGAGTTTTGGGGTCCCTCAAAATCCCCCTGTCGCTGCTATCACTTCACTTCAACAGGGAGACCTTTGTATGAGGAGCAGTGTGGAAAAGCCTGTATTAGCAAGGGAGAGCTGTTGCTGTGAGGAAGGTGGTGGTAAAGAGGTGGTTTCTTGAAGGTAGGAGTGTGTCGCTCTGTTACCTGAACGCGCTCTGTACAAAATGGAAGTGCAGAAACACGGAGTGGCAATTAAAAACTGCAGCTCGAATTCAATACAGAGGGAGGCCAGAAGGTGGAGACAGTGCATTTTGCACCTCCAATAGCTTTTTTTTTTTTTTTTTTAAATCAAAATATCGGCTTCATCATAGAAAAGACCACAAAGTTGTAGGGTGACGTGGAGGAAGGGGGTAACTTCAGGGCATTAGGAGGTCGAGAAGCAAGTGACAGCTCAGGGTGTGAACCTCACAAGGAAGGAGAGAGGGAGGCAGCAAGATAAAATAGGAAACAGTACATCAGAGATGTATGCTGGCATGGTTTGGGGCTGTTCTATTTTAAAAGAGGCTGTTATAACAATGCTTTTTTTTTTTTATGAATAGGCATACCAACCTTTGAAAGTTTTCTTGAGGGTGAGGCCCTTTTCTGTAGCAGAACTGGAAAACCATGAATCTCAGGTTAGTTGTAGAATTAAGAAACAAGTTTTTTCTTCTCCCCCAAATAGATCTAGTATTGTAACCTGTGACGTTTTTTTTTTTAAAGCCATGTACTTCTTCTGGATAGAATTAGTGGATACCTGTGTAAATGACTTTATCACAATTTTTACTAATTTACCCAATACAGACCTGTAGCTCTTGTGAAACAACATTGGTATGTTATTTAAAAGTTGTCACTCTTGTCTCTGTACACAGCTCAAAAAATGAAAGTTTCATGTAATATATCATGTACTTCTAAGAGTAATACACGTATTTGACCCTTGAGTTTCTTGGGAATGTCCAAAATGCTTGGTCTTGGTTGATTTGCTGCTCTTCTTCCTGTCATTTTTTTCTATAACTTTTACAGTTATAACTTTTACAGTTTATTCTGTCACTTCTAGATGCTTTGGTGTTTTACACACACACGTGCACGTGCAAACACAGCGATTCTCCTCCTTCCCTACTCCCCCATTGCAGACACTGCTGTACTCAGCAGTCCCTGGAGGATGAGCTCTCTGCAGTGTGTCTGTCAGCCCTGATCTTTGCAAGGCCCCATGGGCTTTATAATTTGTACCTGACCTGTTTGAAGAAGGATTTAATATTTGCTCTGATTTACTTCTTGAGATTTGCTGTTTCATTTTTTTCGTGTGTGCTCTAGCATTTAATCTGCCAGAGGTGAAACCTTTCAATTTTTTTCAGTAGGAATTTTTTCCCCAATTTCAATATAGTTTTCCCTAGTCAGTCCTTGTTGGCTAATATGCACTGCCACAGTATTTCCAATTTGGTGTCATTCAGCCATCTGAGCTGGCTGTGAGGATAAATTAATTTACAAAATCAAATTGTTTTACAAGTTGTCTCCTATCCTTCTTTGGAATAGGAAATTCTGAATGCCTGACCATCAACGAAACTACTTGTATGCTCTTAAAAGCAGTGAGGGAGGAGAAGAATAAGTGCTGAAGACTTTTGTTTTAAAGCTTTTGTCTTCATGTAGATAATAAAATTGTTAATCTTCCAAGATGTTAGCTGTACAGTATTTTGCGTGGTATGAAGGCTTTCTCAGCCTCCCAAAACTATGAACGTTTGCAAAATCTCAGGTTAACTGATCGCTTGTTGCTTATAGAAATAATGATATATGCAAGCAAGGCATAAGCACAGGATGAAATTCTGTTCTTGATACAACTGGCAGTGATCCTACTCTCCTATCAGTGACTCTGGAGAAAGTTGTTCTGCAGATGCAGACTTAGATCAGATGGTAGGAAGAAATTCCTCACTCAGAAGGTGGTGAGGCCCTGGCACAGGCTGCCCAGAGAAGCTGTGGATGCCCCATCCCTGGAGGTGTTCAAGGCCAGGCTGGATGGGGCTGTGGGCAACCTGGGCTGGTGGGAGGTGTCCCTGCCCATGGCAGGGGGTTGGAACTAGGGTATTTTTGGAGTCCCTTTTCACTCCGACCATTTTATGATGTGGTTGGTATGTATGCTGACAGCAGTGGTCCAACTCATGCCAACTTGGTTGTGGGGTTAGCTGGGGTAGACAATGAGAGGTACACGCTACAGCTCTGCAGTTCTGACTACTTCAGGGCCTCTATTTGCTATTTCTGTGAGGCTGGAGGCAGCTGATGGCATGTGCTGCTGAGGTAGGATCCTTCTGTAGCTCATTAGGATTTAGCACAGGTAATCTGCATTCCTCATCCTGCAATTTGGAGGGGACGTTAGAGAGCACAGGGGCTTAGAGCCTGGTACAGTGAGTAAATGACTGGCCTAAACTCAGTACCCAGCCTCTCAGAGCTGCTAAATGAGTTGTCAGACCAACTTGTTATTGAGACTGCTAGGCAAAGCAGTACCTCCTGTGTACATGCTGCATGTGGATTGTTAGTGTGGCCAGCCTCTGCACACAGATGTCAGATTTAGCTACAATTGCTAATCACTGCTGCTGATACTTCGAAACACCATCAGGCTATATTGACAGTTCAGTTTGTGGTTTTGGTAGCCTGTCTGGTGTAAAATCAATTTTCCTGTTGTATTGTATTCTACGTTTACCTAGTGATGTGAATGCCAGGTAATTGTATCTTGCCTTTTACTTAGTTGGGCAAAAGCAATCAAACTAGACTTGAAACTAATTCAGGTTCCTTCACTACTGATAACACCATCTATCAATCAAAGGGTATGCTTCAAATTTACTTCATTTATGCTATTCATAACTTGTTTCACATTGCCTTTTTTCCACTTCAATCATTTTAAGGTTCTCTATAGCTTTGTTTTCATAGCTTTTATACTGCAAGCCCCAGTCACAAAATACTAGGGTTTGGAAACGGCAGCTTGGGGTGGGAGGTGAGTAGGGAGAGGAAGGGAAGGGTGGAAAGGGAAGGAGGCAGGGGAAGGGAAAAAGAAGGAGAGGGGCACAAGAGGAGAGAAAAGGGAGGGAGGAAAGGAAGAAGGGGAGAAGGAAAAGAGGGAGAGAAAAAGGGAAAGTGAGAAAAGTTGGTGAAAGGAATCCAAGAAAAAGATTAAAGCTCTTAGAAGGCTCCAGACAATTGCCTTAACTTTATCTACACCCTGGTTTTCATGTGAAGTGACTATCTCCGGAGTTGTTACACACCTCAAAAGAGATTATCTATAAACTTTGCAAGAGTTCAGAGTTGTGGTAAATGGATGAAAACATTAGCTTTATTTACATAGGTTTTTACCTAAATAATTGTGATGTTTTAGTTTACCTTCTCTTGTTTTTTTTTTTTTAAGGGTTGTGTAACTATTGAAGATCCCCAGACAGTAATTCTTCATGCACCCAAAGAGTCTTCTGCGATGAAAAACAGTGAGAGAGGGATTGGTCAGTCTGTGCACAGGTTCACCTTTTCTCAGGTAAGCAAACTTTTTTTCTTGTTTTTAGTTACAGTTATTTTTAGTTATTTATCCACTGTAGTGATAAAAATTGGAGTCTTTCTACTACGTTGTGCAATTTGATTTGTCATCTTTGGTACTGTGGCATTAAAAACCCAGCAGACTGCTTATTATTTACTTACAGGCTGTCAAGAGAGCTGTGTTACAATGCAGTTTCCTATTAAATGAGACAAGGAAGCTTCTTTGGCAGCTCTGTTTTTTCTTGGATTAGATGCCACAGGCGCTTCTTGTAGGCACAAACTTACTGTGTTTCTGCTGTTCCTGCAGATGTCCTCATCTGGAAAGTGTTACAGGAAATTGCATGTTTAAAGGGACTTATGTAAGCATGTGTTTAGGGACTTACTTTTGAAAGAACAGCAGCCTAACTGCTTAAACCTTCTATAATGGAGAAAAATTTCTTAATTCTGTTACCTACTACAAAAACTTCTGTTCTTACCATATCAAAAGAGAAACAATTCCAGGTTTTGACTCATTTAGGCCGCTGTAACTGCTGATCTTCTCCTCAGTTGCGGGTGGTTGGTACAGAGGAGGAGGGAGCTGTGCATCACTAGCAGAGCTGTTGAAGGTATCCATTAAACAGTACGTGCTGAGTAGTATTCTGAGCAGTTTATTTTAGAAGTAGGAAAATACTTTTAAAGAATCTGAGTATCTCTAAGAATTTAGCAGGCGTTCTGCAGAAAACAAGCTGATATCTCCTACTCAGCTTGCTCTGACAAAACTAGTCACTGCTGTTTAGTGTTCAATGCTCTGATACGTTAAGCTTCTTTATGCACGTATCGTTCACTTCTTCCATTCTCTTCCCCAAGGTCTTTGGACCAGAAACTTCTCAAAGTGAATTTTTTGAAGGCTCAACAAAAGAGATAGTAAGAGCGTACGTTAATGGAGTGAATGGACTGGTGTTTACTTATGGGGTTACAAATGCAGGCAAGACATTCACTATCCAAGGTATAAAGAGTTTGCCAAAAAGCATCTATATCAACCAAGTCAAAATTCAATGAGAAGTTTGTACAAATATCTAAACTTTGATCTCCCCTTATTTTAAGGAACTTCAAAAGATTTTGGTATTTTACCTCGCTCACTTGACATGATTTTTAACCACATAAGGGGAAGACAGTATCTGAAGATGAACTTTAAGCCATATTTGAGCAGTGATGTTAAGAAACTAGAAGATGCACAAGTTAAACAAGAAGAAGCCATTAAAGCTGCTATTCTTGCATCACTGAAAGAGGTCAGTGACCGAATACTTCCTTATTACTGTATAAAGCTTCTTAAATACTTGATATCAGGTGATCTGTTTCACTATTGATTCTTTAGATTTCTGTTAGTCTACAGTATAGATTCTTTATGAACTTTGACATAATAAGGCAGCTGGTGGTTTTGGGACTCGGGATAAACTGCAAGAACTTTCTGCAGCAGCACACAGTTCAAAACAAAATCTGTTGCAAAGCCAAAGCCTGGATTTCCACAGAGGGGCAGTTCTCCAAGTGGTGGCACCTAGCCCTTGAAAAGCCTCTGAAAGAGCTGACCCATCTTAAAACCTGCTTCTCGTCGTTGCTTACTGAATCTTCTTTGGGGTCAGGTCCTCAGACTGCTTCTCTGGGCAGCTGCTCAAATTCCAGTGCTAGTTCAGAGGAGATGATGGCAACTCTTCAGCAGGGGCAGGAAAGAGGAGGAGTCTCTTTTGGTGGAAGATGGTTTTAAGGCAGGTTAAAAACTTGTAAACCTGTGGTTTATATATGCGGTTTCATATAGAAAGTTCTCTGATAACAGCAAGTAAAATGAAATGCCACAAAATGATTTTCCTAAAAGGACTGCAGCCTGCTTTAGGGGGATTTTAGGTATCTTACTGGTCTCTGAGTCAATCACAGGATGGCTTGGGTTGGAAGGGACCTTTAGGGATCATCTAGTTCAACACCAAGACTGTCGGTATAATAGCTCCAATAGCAGAGACTTCTCTATATCTAGTGAGTTCTGTTATTTGCAGGGTAGGAAACGGCTCTCATCCAAAAATGGGCACCCTTGTATGCTTGACTTTCCTATGCTTGGAAGTCTGTTTGCAAATTTTCACAGGATGTCTGGCTTTTTTTCCTTATGTTCTGATCATTTACTTCTGGTAAATCAGAAGTACGATTCCATGTTTTATGCCAAAATTCAGTAGGTTCAGCTGATTATGATTCAGAGCAAGTCTGAATGAATTCTGGGAAGTATAGAAGTAACAATTGCCTGGGTTTTCTTCTTTTTTTGGCCTTTAATACAAACATTCTTCAAGTACTTGGTTAGCTCAGGAAGAATATCCTTCTATGACTCCAATTCATATGTAAAGTTCCCCTCTAAATTCTATTGTTTAATTTAAATTCTGCAAAGTGAACTTTAGTCAGTCTGATCAACTTTTGAGGTAAGACCTCAGACTAAAAAATCTAAAAGGTCTGAAGACTGTGTATTTATTTTGTGAGTCTTAAAAGCTCACTCATACTTTGTGTGTGTGCTTGTGCAGGGGGTGAGGGTCTTGTTGAGGGTCTTAAAGAAAAATTGAGATGATCAGGAGGATAGAGGGTAAATATTTTTTAAAATCTTTATGCAACCTACCAGCTTACAAGAAGGAACAAGCAGGAAGTCAGAGTCTAGAACAGGAGGTCAAATGCTGGTTTTGAAGATAATGCCATACTTCACAAACATTCCTCTCTGTTAAGTCACTGTCTGACTTTGCTAATAGTTTAGCTGCTGAATGTTACAGTAGGTGATCTAGATGCTGATGCGCTGCAGTGAAAAGCAAGCAGGACTCCACCATCAGGAAAGAAAGGTAAAAATAGAAAATAATGCGTAACAAGAACTTGCTTACATGTTACAATGCTTCCATGCTGATAGCTCAGCTGTCCCCCATGCTGAAGGCATGCTTCCTGATAGCTTGTGAATAGCATCACTGTTCGGATGCTCGCTCAGGCTTGTAATCTGAGAGCAGATATGGTTTGGTGGGCTTGGTTTTGGTTTACATGGATTTCTGTGGGCCCTTTTCCCAGGCTCAGTTTACAAGTCATGCAGAAAGAATCTGCTGTTCCTTTCGTTCTCTGTTTAAACTGCTCTGAATTACCGTAATACCCTTGTATTTAATGTTCTGCTGTTTGTTTGCTATACAGTACTGCTGCAAAAACTTGCTTGGTGTACTTTGCACCCTGTTTCCTTCCCTTTACTTGTTCTTTTCACTGGGTTAAATATTGCTTTTTGCTGTATTAAAAGCTGCTTTACTGACACTCCTATTCCCACCTGCTCTCTTACTTGCTATTAAATGTCAGCCTCTGTCACTGGCAGACAAAGTCAGTTCCTGTTCCCACTTGTTTTCAGTCAGTCTTAGTGTTCTTCCCTGTAATCTTATGATTTGAAGAATAGTATAGAATCATGGCTAATTCACTCAGGTTTAAAATCTTGTTACAAAACCTTATTTGTTATCATGTGCACAAATATTTTTTACATTCAGTTTTTCATGGGTGTACACATGCGAGTCTCTCTCCCTGCTTTAGAATTTCTCTTTGTACTTTACAAAGGGAATGAATAGAGTCCCAGCTTGTGGTTTTACTTGTAACTACTCAAGCAACATAAACATACTGACAGTGCAGTCTTTGTAAAATGAACACTTCTAAATTAATGGCAATGAAATTGCATGCTATTTACGTTTTATAAAGGCGAGATCTGGCTTTGTACTCTGTACTTTGCTATTTGTGAAGATTACATTTTAGATATACTAAGTGGGTACCATAGGCATCAGTAGGTAATCCATAATAATGATGCATAATAAACATCTCCCTGCACTCTAATAGTTAGACCATGGTGTGACTTTTGCTGCTTTTTTGAATCTGTTCCTCTCTTCTGCTGTCGGATGACCTCCATTTAGCTTTGGGTTTGGGGAAATCCATGCGAATGCCCTAATGAGAACTTACACAGGTGCATAAAATATGGGGAAGCAGGGAGGGAAGTCCTACCTGGAGATGTAGGAATCTCTAACTAGTAGGAGATGCTACTTCTGTTACACCTGTTGTCCTAGAGATAATTTGAAGCCTATGCTTTGACAAGTCTTGGCAGGTTTTTAAATTTTGTTGACGTGAAGAAACTTAGCAAAGGTGTGTACTCAAAATGTGCTGTTATCTATACAGAATTTTTATGGCCTTTTAATTTAGTCATAGGCTGTTGGTTTATCAGATCTTTGAGTCCTTTAGGAATCCATCGCTTCCCTTTGGTGTGAGGTCTTAAAAAGTAAGTTTGACTCATGCTCACAGACTTGGCACGAGCCTGTGACTTTTATTTGTTAAGTGCTGCTTTTGTCTGTCCTTTGCCCCCTACCCTGCCACCTGTCTCTGGAAGAGGCTTATTTCTCCAGTTCGGTTGACCCAAAATACTGTTCAGACTTGTCCACTAGTCCATAAAGGCGCTCTGGGCAGTCACAATCTGACAGATGTCCTTGTTTCTCCCTGAACTGTAACGTCTCTCCTATAATAGTGGCAAGTGGCCCCCAAGACATGTTGCTTGGAGTAGCAGAGGGCAATAATTCTTGTGAGGAGGGAAAGAACACGTGCTGATTTGAGTTCAGTATTGTCAGAAACATTTCTATCACAGCTGGAGTCAGGGTGGCTTAACAGTTTATGCTAGTTCAATATTTAAATCTTAAATACTCGAATGACTGTCACGTTTCACTTCTGCTGGTCTAGTAGTCCGTTCATTTGGATGTAACAGTCTCTTGTTTCCTCCAGGAGACGGAAAGTATCTCAGGTGCTGTTACAAATATGTGTCACGTGGAGTTGACTTCTTCCAACTGTACTTCAAAAAATCAGCCTTCTGATCTACTAGGTAAGTCTTTGGGGGGAAAAATGAACTTAGGAATATAAGTGGGTAACTATTGGTGGATTTAAAAATCTCTATACTGCACTACAAATCAAAAAACTTTACCAAATTTAAATAGTTGAACTCGGAGGAAGAGTAACAGTGTAAAATATGTTGTCATAGCTTTGCTCCTTTTGGGGGGAGAGGGAGATCTCATTCTGCAAAACTAATGGCTAACGTGCTGAAAGCTTGCATTAGAAGGGGAATAGCTTAGAACTTGTGCATGTTCTGGGTACACATGGCTGCTATGAAGTATGAAGATTTCTGGGTAAACTCAGTTTCCAGTACTTATATCTCGTTGTACAATGCATATATACAAACCTCCTCGTGTTATAAGGTTCTATATACTGCCTCAACATGAGAGGCTACTAAGATATTAAGATTTATTCATGTCATTTGACCACTAAACTATTTTTCTTTTTTGGCTAGGAGAGAAGAACTTTGTTCCACTTGACACACCTAGGACCAATACAGGCCAAAGAACACAAGCATCTGTGTGGATTTCCTTTTGTGAGATTTATAACGAATATGTGTATGATCTATTAAGTGTGTTATCTACATCTAAAAACCAGAAGCGTAGAGTCTTAAGAATTTGTGAGGATCAAGGAGGCAATTCTTATATTAAAGGTAACAGTGCTGCTTATGACCTCAGCAGTTTCACAGAATGTCTTTGGAGATCAGAAGTGTAAAAGGTCTCTTTTCACAGACTTAAAGTGGATTAACACTCAGAGTACTGAAGAAGCCTGCAAGATACTAAAAATAGGAAACAAGAACCGAAGCTTTGCTTGTACTAGAATGAATGAGCAATCAAGTAGGAGGTTTGTTCCTCTCTTTATAAGAATACTCTGTCTCTCTTCTTTTAAGGATGGGGAGGCGGGGAAAGGAGGAGAAAACTTCAGAATATCTGTGAAATGAACCACTCTTCAACATTAGCTTAAGACTTTCCTTGATTCTGGTTTTATTATTGAAATTCTTTCTGGAAGAAAGCTTGGACAAGTGTAGAGAAGCCCTTTGACCTCAGCAGTAGCTGGACTTGGGTTGCCATTCATGGCTTTGGACAACAAAAAAGATCAAGTCTTATCTATTTTTGAGTACTATCAGGCCTATAGATTTTAACAAGTGTTAATGACTGATTGGGGAGGGCTGCGCAAAGACTTTGAAGGAAAAGTTGGATAATTCTGCCAAGAATTATACTGCCAGCATGAAACCAGGAGCCTGTCAATAGGGAATGTAGGAAGGAGTGAGTCTTGCAGTGCCTTTTGGTGCTGCAAGATTGCTGTTCTGTAGTTGAGCTTGCCTGGTATCTTAAGATTTAAGACCCTAGCTCTTAGCCAGCTTTGGGAGGGGAGTTAAGGAGAGACTGGTTTAATCAAATGGGAGGAAGTTAATAAAATAAGGTGGTATATTTTCTGTTGAAACCATCTTCCTAATTGTTTCTAAAGTCCTCTTACTAATTTGTTTCTTAAGTGTGGAGGGACATGCTGCATATTCAACTAATATAATCATGGTGTTACTGAGGCTGCTTTTTCTCTAAAAAGCAATAGCTACACATTTTGTATTAGCTAACAACAGCTTCCATCAAATCTCAAGCTATGCTTCTACATGAATTTCACTAAAGATTATAGTGCAGAATAGAAATGTGTGCTTTTCTGGCAGAGTTTTGTGCCTAGCATGTAATATTTATTTAATATTTATTTGCTCAAGAGAATGCACTGACTTAGACTTAGCTTGTTCCTGAACCATGCTGTGTGTAATTTGTTTTTTTATTTTTAAGAAACTTCACTCTTTAATTGTGGGTTGGTGTTGAGGGCTAAAGCACTGCTTTAAATCTTTACTGGAGAATTTTGTCTCCTATAGTACATGCTTCCTGATTTACTGGATAAACTGGGGACAGGGCACTTATGGCTCTGGAGCTTTCTTTGGTATCAGTTAGCATATGTCCATTTTCTTGCCTTTGCAGCTTGATGTCTGAAACAGAATAACTATGGCATTTCAAGTATTGAAAATTCAACCGTTCTGGAAAACTGAGAATAATTTTGAGACCAAACAAATAATTGTGTATGTTGAGAACTAGAAAGAATTACAGCATTGTTTAACCTTAACTTGGTCCCTAACCTATTCATTTCTAGGAAGTTAATGCTTCAGATTCACTGAGTTAAGATACCATCTACATTTTGTATACCAAGTGGCCACCTCAGTACTCATTTTCTGATCAGTAGACTTCAGGGAACTGGCTTTTTTTTTTCAGGACAGCTTCCAGGTTTCATGCAATATTTTTCCTTCCCCTGTATAGAAGAAAACGAGAAGTTCCAAAATAAAGCTTTATTTCTGCCTTTTGCTGCTGGATGAATGCACTGCAAAAGTAACTACTGTAAATCAGTGAATTCTTGTTCTTTTGCACTGAATTTTATGTAACATTACACATTTTACTTTGCTTCAGTGGCTGCTTAATTCTCATAATTCTGGTTACTAAAAAGGGCTTATTTCCATTCCAGTCACAGTATATTCTCAATCCGGCTGCTAAAGCTAACTGATGAACATCAACCACATGTTCTTGGAGTTTCAGAGTAAGTGAATGCTTCAGCTGATTACCAGAATGTAAATATTTTAGCATGCTTACACCTTATCAGATTTTCTAAACTGGTGAACTCTCTTTTAATACAAAAACCAAGTCATCTGATTGCTGAGAAGGAAATCAGAATTGCACTGGCTGCATAAAACCGACTGGACACCTGAGAGGGCAACATTTCTACTCCTGTCCCTCTTACTCTGTAAAAGCTTGGCTGAGGGAACCTGTTAAAACTCTATCAGTAATACATATATTTGGGGAAATATCTTGTGTAATGGAGGGGTGGGAGTGGGGACAAAGCAGTACTCGGTAATACAACACTAAAATATTCAGGTCAGCAAAATTCAAAGGTTTGGCTGATAGAAGCCAACCTCTCAAGTCAGGGAGCAGCAGCCAACACTGAAGACTGAAGGTGCAAGCTGTACCAGTTTATGGGTTGAATATCTGTGGCTGCACATTTGGTGTCCACCTGGAACACAAATTCAAGTTTATTTTCACTCAAAAAGAATGTGGGTGACATGCTCTGGGCCTGCTCTGTGGTGTAGACTACAGTAGGAGGGGATCAAGGGATTTGCTTGGAAACTGTTCTCCTCATCTAGAATACTACTGTAGGCACACCTGATTAGAGCAATTATTAAGTCCTTACACTTCTCTTCTGATTTAGAGGAAGTGGCCTAATCTTTTGGCTATTTAAATGATTGTTCAGTTTTTTTCCCTGATTAATTATCTATTTAGTTTGACATGGAGGAATGAAGGCAGTCCTGCAACAGAATGTTTTTGTTCATTCATAGCTCCTACTGATCTGTCTCTGCTGAGCAGAGATAGTAACAAATACACCTCACCATGAAATAACACCTTTTAGTGTCAGATGTTACCGTGATTAAAAATTCTAAGATCACCCGAGGAAATGACTGCTGCTGTATTCCTTACCGCTTCCTGTCTAGTGTATTCTGCTGTCAAAGCTTGCAGCTGTTAGATGAATGACAGTTGGTATGTTGCTTAAGCTTTTTTCTAAAAGCTGTTAATCTTGTACTGATAGAGATAGATAGAGATCATAAGATTGTAGCCTTTCACACAGTTCAAATATGTGCCTTATTAGTTGCCTTATTAGTATGACTAGTATGTATAGTATTAATATGTACTTCAAATGTGTGAAAGGCTACAATCTTATGAAGATGATATATAAATAAATATGTAAGTGAGCAATAGTTGGGTTATGTAAATTATCTAACTTCCAGATCTTCCTGTATTTTAAGAGCTCTCAATATAGTAAGTAAAAGTGAAATTCCTTGATTAACCAGGCTAATTTTCTGATTGTAGCCTGCTGTGTCACAAGGGACAATTCAGTGGCCTGACTTTAGAAGCACATAATTGCTATAGCCAAGCAAAGAACTCTGAGGTGTTCTGGGAAAGGCTTCTGGCTGCTTATTTGCAGAAGAAAACCACTTCTGCATCCAAAAGAGGCAGACTATTGAAGCATGCTAGTATCTTCTGTCCTTGTGTTCCTTGAACTGTGGAAGATGGTCAAAGTGCAAAACTGTTTATGCATTTCTCTCACGTTGTCTGGAAACACTTAAATTGTTATTGCCACAAAATTTGAGTTCCTAAAGTGATTTTTTTTGTAATGTAAGAATGCCTACAGAGTTTAAAATGAAGCCTACAAGCAGCCTTCTTTAAGGATGCTGAATAGACTGCCTCAGGAGCAGCAATTTTATTGAAATATCTTTATATACAATGGGAAAACAGTTCAGTGCTGTTGTGCTAAATACCTTGCATGGTGCCTTCTGGACAAGGTACGTAATAAGTACAACTTATTCCATGATCTAGGTGGGCTGACATGAGTTACACATTTACAACTTAGATGTATAAAGAAATAAAAAACAAACTCTATTTTTATGCTGTTTAGAAACATGTTTGTTTGTGTGTTCTGGATAATTCTTGCATGC
Organism: Anser cygnoides; assembly: GCF_040182565.1. Classification (NCBI taxonomy): domain Eukaryota; kingdom Metazoa; phylum Chordata; class Aves; order Anseriformes; family Anatidae; genus Anser; species Anser cygnoides. Next base: position 122,980,038 of record NC_089874.1, on the reverse strand, counting down.
AGGTTGTCCTTCTGTGACTTGGCTGGATCAGAGAGGTGTAATAAAACACAAGCCTTTGGAGACAGACTAAAAGAAGCAGGAAATATTAATAATTCCCTTCATATCCTTGGAAAATGCATTGCAGCACTGAAGCAGAATCAAAATCCAAAGTAGGTAAAGAGTTGTAAACATCATGCTGAGTGTTAGGTTGAAACCCTAAGCGTCCGTTTATGCTTCTGTGAGGGATTCACATAGTAAGAGGAAAATATGAATCTGTAAAATATTGTTAAGCCTTCTTTATTGCAGATGTCACTGGAATACCTGAATTTAAAATTTTCTTTAAAACTGTGGAGAATAAAAAAAAAAGGGGGGGGGGATTAGCAGCAAGACTACCAAGTTTTTTCTTAGTGTTTTCATATAAGCAATATACTTCCTGTATTTTTTGAGGTGGAAGGGAGTAAGACAAAACAAATCATACAGGTGAACTCATCAGACAATTGACAGATGTCCTGTACTTAGATATTGGTACAAGCCAAAATGGTTTTCTAACACTAGGGAACAGCGATGCAGGCACTTCACTTCTCTTAGCTTTAAATATTTTAATTTGTTGGAGAGCTTATGAGAAAAGAAAGACTTTGATCTTTGAGACAAAATAGTTTAGGTTCAAATATGAGCATCTTACTTGATCTGTTTCCTGAAAGAAACAGAATTAAGCCAAGCTGCAGTATCACACAGGCCTTTTCACTTTTTTCTCCACATTTTCATTATTTTTTTTTCTACGAGGATGAAGCCAAGCTATATTCCATTCAGAGAGAGCAAATTGACTCGTCTGTTTCAGCCATTCTTCTGTGGAAAAGGCAAAGCTTGTATGATTGTAAACATCAATCAGCATGCTTCCATGTATGATGAAACACTGCATGTAATGAAATTTTCAGCTATAGCCAAACAGGTAAGGGTGCATCTAATTTGCTTGCTATTCTGCAGTTTTGCTAGCATTTTGTGGAATGATCACATAGTATGGACTTCAGTGATTAGGACTGTAGATGTGTCGTATTAGTTCTTGTGCACAGTTTCTCTCTATGGCTTCCAGTAGTCTGGCCTGTCCTCAAACCTGTTTGTGGTAGCAAGACAAGATAGCCGCAGCTGTCTGTGGCTTGTTGAGGACTGTACCACAGACACTGAAAAGTAGTCTGGGAAGTTTCAAACGTGACTGGTTATGCCGTACATTTTAGGAAGTGCAAGATTAAATTTGAAGCTTTTGATGAATTGTTTAATTTGTGTGCACTTAAGCATCTGTTTGCACAAGCTGACAATTGTTCAAAAACTTTCTAGGCGGCTAGTGGTGGTACTAAAAGAAGTAGCTTCTCATTTTGCAGTCCAGTCAAGGTCTCTTGTGCCTGCATTGCTTCTATTTGGCTAAATGCAAGTAATAACAAAGAGGGAAAGCATCTTTTTGTAAGTTAAGTCTTGAAGGTAGTGTGCTGTTCTTCTGCAGGCCTTTAAACAACAACAACAACAAAGATAAGCATACTTTCATGCTTTCTGCTAGCTCTGCTCCCAGTAAATTCAGGACTTGGAGCTGGTGTCTGGTCTTAAGTTCACTTAGTTTCCATAGAAGCTGCTTCTTGCAGGTTGTGGGATGGTGGGTGATTCTATTTCACGGCAAAAAAAAAAAAGCCCATTTCTAGTGCATGGACTAGTTCTTATACCTCTCAAGTCTGTAACGGCATGTCTAATCTCATCTCAGAATTTTTTTCTAATTATCTTTGGCTGCAGCTTTTGTAATAAGATAAGAGCATACACTGAGGAGACAAGCTTCTTTAATATGCTGTCCTATGACATAATTACTTATTATATTTCCCTAATTAGGATGAATTGCTGGATCCTGATCGCAGAATTTCAGGAAAGCAGCAAATGCTTTAGGGGTTTGCTCTCAGCTTTTCATCAGCTTTCCAGGAAACTGTGCTAAACTCTGTTATTTTAGGGGGAAAGAGAACACCTTTCTAGACAACCACACCAAGTTTGTTAGTAGATAATCTTTTCCATTTTCACTTTGCTAAAGTACTGTAGTTTTTTTTGTATAGATAATTATCTGCTAAAAGCCGTGTAAAATGTTGTTAATGTACTTGCAATCGTTATTGTAAATACAACAACACGTTCATGCTACTTCCTAGTATTCTGATTTCTGCAACATTGACAGCACTGAACATTGTGGTCACCTCTGGATTTTTCAGGTAATCCAGACAATCCTGCCCAAAAGTTTAGGTTACTTCCCACCAAAGTTAGTTGGAGGTGATGGCAAACCTATCGTACGCTTTGATGCTAACACATCTTTAGATGACCTTCCTGGCTGTACTGAAGCCTCCACAGAAGAGGAAGTGGACATCACCATTCTGAGTCACGAGGTAGATAAACATCTACTCAAAGCTGAACCTAGTAAAGCCGTTGCTATTAGCGCTGATATTAGAAACTTGTTGTAAGAGGTGTGCTGGAAGCTGTGTCAAATAAGAACTGCATACATCTGCTCAGTGTTGAGTAAACCTAGACCTAAAGCGATCTAGCTGTGAGGGAACAAATGTTGTGGGAGGTCTTCTGTGGCTTTGTAGATAAGCCAAGTGCTAAAATTTAACTGACTGCACAATGAGACAGATAAGGAAGTAGTATGTCTGTTTAAAACACAATGTTATTTAGTTGCTTGTGCTCTTGGAAATGGCAAGAGGAAGGTAAGATGTGGCATTTTAAAAACAACGTTTTATAATCTAGTGGTAACTAACCACTGATTAATATTTAAATGCCAAAATGTACCAAACCAGACATATTTTTGATAGCATAAACTGTCAAGATGGAGGGAGACTGGCTTTGCACCAGAAGAAAATCAAATTTGAAAATATTTAATCCTCAGTGCAGCCCCCATGGAAGGAGGCTTAGAGAAATGCCCATTGTGAATGTCCATCTGTATTAACATATCTTTTTGATGTGCATATCAATATGTACTTCTAGTTTCTTTTCTGAACTGAAATATGTTAAATTTAGGATCTCTTGAAAACTACAGAGAATCTAAAAGAGAAGCTAGTTGCAGAAAGGCAAAGTAAACTCCTTCTGGAGGTGAAGATACGTAGAGAGATGGCAGAAGAAATGTTCCGACAGCTGCTGGAAACAGAGGAAGCCTGGAGGCAAGTCACGTTACAATCCTATTCAAAACTGAATTCCACATATCTAAAGGCATACACTTACGTATATGCAAGACATGCATGCTCATACTATTTAGAAAAGTTAGGGCTGACTAGTTTCAAAGATTCAGATGAAAAGAGAAGAGGAACATTAAAATAAACTTCTACAGATTCGCCTCTTCCTATGTACAAGGAGAAAGTAATGCTGCTTTCTGATGAACTTTGTAACTTGCAATTACTGCAGGCTGTCCTGTCTTGTCGTTAATATTTGGCAAATACAGAAGACTGTTGTAGGTACCTAACTGAGGCTTCTGATTGCTCTAAGGCAAGCACTTGGTCACCACATGTTAATATACATGCGTGTGCTTCAGGTGGTTTGAATTGTATCTCTGAGCTCTCCTTCTGGCTTCTTGATGACTTTTGAACTTATCTTACTGTCTTATTAATGCAGGCAGCCCCAGTAACTTATGTTACTAACTTGGGGATTTCTTCAAGTGTGTCCAGATTGCTCAAGCTGAATTTACTTCCTCTTATCTCATCTCTTCTTGAAAATGGTTTCCTGCTGTTTGAGTTGCTAACAAACACTAGCCCAAAGTTAAGTTGCCAGCTGAAAGCTCTATGCTTTAACACCTCTGACTTCAAAATCGTTTGGGTGACTTTGGCCAAACACATGAAGCTAGCTATTAGTGATACTTATCTGTTGGGCTGATGTTCAGTCTCTGCTGGGCCAGATTTTAAGTTGTGACAAGACTAACATGTACTTTCTGTAACCTGAAATAATAAAACAAAGCAAACTCTATCTTTAATGAAAAGACTAAACAAACAAAAAAAACCTGCCCACACTCCCAGAAATAGGTTTCAAATATCGGGTCTGAGTGTAATCATACCTACCATTACATGTTCGTGGATTTTTTTAGTAAAACTTCTGGTTCACAGATCTTTCAAGACATGGTCTAAACCCAATACTTGAAAATATTATGCAGACTGTCTTTTTAAGTCATACTAACAGCAGTCTTATGAGAGTGATGTAGCTACAAGCACTGATCACTGGTATACCAACAGAATTCGAGATATATCAGGAGGTTTTCAGTGCCTCAACTGAAACTGAAGCAAGGACTGTGCTTACACTCTGTTAGATTTCAGGTTGAGCTTTGTTTAGCCTTGTTAAAATCACTTGAGCATTTGGGATTCTAACTGGTTGTAGTTCCTGGGGGCTGAGTGGTGTCTGTGTGTGATGGTAAAGGGTTTGTAACTCGGGTTGGTGAGTTAGTTGACAAAGGTGTGTCGTGGTGATAGAGTATCTTAATTCCTCCTAGGCATCAATTTCCACTCGTTTGAGTGCTTATGTCTGAAGTTAGCTTGATACTGGCTTACCGCTTCTGCAGCTGTAAAATACCAAGTTCAGTGTCACTGGAGATTCATGCACTTGAGCTGTGAAGTGCTTACGTAGTGTAGTGTGGTAGACCAACAAAGTACCACATAGATATTTTTACTATTAGCCACTACTATTATGACCTTCAGCTTCTAAACAAGAGTGACGTAGTTTGTGCTGAGGTCTGTAGCTGTGTTTAATAGCTCTCGTATGGAAGAGAGGAAAGGGTCAGAATAACCGCAGCAAGGCTGAGTTCAAGGGTTAAATACATACTCTTCTGTAGCATTCTGTTTGGTATGCACAACTAGAAGTTATGCCTTGATGCAAGTCTGTAAGATGATTGAGAATAGAAAGGAGACAGGGGAGAAGAGTACGTCTGTCTTCTATGTTTACTATTTATTATTAGATAAATAATGTTGGTGTTGCAAGTTGAACATGCGTAGCCAAACTCTAATAGCTGTATAATTCTAATCTGTTAAATAAACTAACATATCCTTCTCAGCAACCGCTTGGAAGATATGAAAGACAGCTATGAAGAAAAACTGGAGAGCAAATTTGAAATGTATAAGGAGGCCATCAAGAAACATGCGTACATGTGTGCAATGGAACAACTTGAAGACCATTATGTTCCCATAGAAGAATTTATAGCTGAGCAAGAGAAAGTTGAGGTATTACTTGATGGCTGCTAATAACTGTGTGCTGATAAGCTCGCCTCTTAACTGTAAATAGTGCTTTTCAGACTCATTCAGGAGTTCTAAATGTAACACTGAACATTCAAAATAACTGTAGCAGTTCAGCGTAGCTATTCTGATGCCTAAAACTATCCATACGGATAGAGATGTTTTGTGTCTAACATTACTGATAGCATATACCTAAACTTCCTAGTCTATGAGAGCCCAGTTCACTTAAATCTTTCTCTGTAATGCAATGACTGCAACACCTAGAGGGATAGTGTATACAGCAGTCTGGCTGTGTGAATATCCTTGGAATTGCAGGGTGCAGAGTGAAAAGTTAGCCTGAAAGGGCAGATGGGCAATTTAGTACAGGATTGCTATTTTAATAATGGATTTTCTGCTCTGAAGCTCTGTAACAGAGGATTATGGAAAACAAAGCAGTGATGAGAAATAAAACTTTACACAGGAGAGAGCTTAATCTGAATGTACTCACAACTAGGGCTGCTCAGTAGTTGGTGTCAGTAGGTTACTATTCCTTTGCACAGCATAAAGAGTGTGCAGCTTCTCAGAACTGCACGAGTGTGCTACCTTAGTGATAAGTATTTGTAAAAGAAGTGCACAGTAGCACATCTGGAAAGATGTACACGGGAGGTGTTTTCTCTCTGCACTCACCTGTCCAGGAACTGATCAGACATCTCAGTCCACTAATAAGCAGGATTCTCTCAAGGTGTGAGGGAAGTGTTTTCTGTTGTACATTGTAATAGGTAAACACTTCTGAGCTTACAGCTCTCTATTCAGGTGCTGACAATCAATATTGTATAGTGCAATGGCCTCTCCTTTTTCCAACTCCTTCATACTTATCTTGTATGACAAGCGTTACTTATTTTTGCACGTAATGGCTATTCTCCTCAGATGGTTGCATACCTAATTTTCTATCAAAACATTACCAGATCAAACTCTGTGGAGGTCTCCTTAGAAACAATTGTCAATAATTCTCTAGATCAGTCCTGTGTGACTTCTGATTTCTTTTGTTCTAAAACAATATTAGATCAAACGTGTTTGTTTCTTTTTGTTGTTTCCGTTTGTGTTTTTGCTGCTGTTTCTGGTTTGGCTTTTGTAAAAAATAAATGGAGATAAGTTGGGCTGCTGCTAAAAGATAAGACTTAGTTTACCTTTACTTGCTAGTTCAGGCTGGCAGATAATTAAAAATGGGCAAGCAAAATAACAAAATAACTGACTCTTACCTGCCGTTCAGACTGGAATTGAGGGTGGGGATGATGACTCAGTTACCAGAACAGTTAGTGTTTTTTTGCCTACTTAGACTCTGTTTATATGTCCACTTAAGCCACAGCTATACACCATTTTGGGGGGAGAAGCTTTTAATAGTGTTCTCTGTAGTTATATCTGCCTCTTATGCAGTTGCGTGGCCGGTATAAAGGAAGATTCAAAGCCCAAGATGGTCTTGGTAGAAAATTAGGTAAGGTTAAGTAGAAGTTTAGATAAATTCTACCATGTCCCTTTCTTTTTTTCAGGATAGAGAGAGTAAAATATTGCAATTGGAAAGACAACTTGATGAACAGTCACAGAGATTGTTGGCTCTGGGAAGTCCAAATTCAGATATACTGACTACTGAAAATGGCATGGAACTAGGTAGGAATCTAATCTGGATATTTGTTGTTCCATCTACTTTTGGTTTTGTGTATAAAATCAAACTCTTTTTTTGCCTATAGATCTTGCAAACAAGATGATGAAGAGAGCCAATGAAGGACTGCAGAAGCAATGCACAGAGAAGGATGAGGTAGCTCTTGCTTAATACTTAACAAATCTGGGAATGACAGGCCTAAATTCTGGCATGGCTTCAATGCTTTAAGATCCCACTGTGGGGATGAAAATTCCTGCAAATGGGTGTCAAGTTTACAAAAGAGTTCTTACCGAGTTGTGGATGACTCTTGTTAAAGGTTGGCTGTGTTCTGGCATTACTGTGGCTTGTAGAGGTGTCTACTGCTCTGACAAGTCACGTGGCAAACATAATATGAGGTGGAAGTAGGGAAATATATGGGCTTGTATTGTAATGTGTTGTAAACATTGCTGCTGTGGCCTTGGTGCATTCCTTCTGGAAATGCTGCCTGCTCATACACAGGGGAACAGTTAAAAGAATCTGGTAGATGTTTAGATCTAGAGCCAAAATAGTGATTTAAACCCATCCTTGCTGCGAATACTGAATTCCACCATCCACCTAAATAAGGGGTGAGGTCTCAGTCCTTTAAACAGACAAGATCCCCCAGTTCTGAATAGCCTGTAGAGGTGGAAATATGGGCTTCAGGCTGTGTTATGGAAAACAAAATACTATCTTTTAGGTAGGCATTCTCAGTCCACACCTCAAACTCATTGTAAGGCCTGTGTTAAAGAAGATGGGGAGGAGGGAAGAGATGAGCCTTGCTCCTTTCACTAGTAGCAAATAAGAGTAGGGTTTGGAGAAACAGTTCCAGCTGGTTCTAATAAACCATGTAAATGGAAAGTGAACTTAAATCCCTTTCTATTGAAAAAGTATAATCCAGAAATAACTTTTTCCTTACCAAGTTTAATGTCTCGTTTTATGGCCCTGGCATTTGTTTTCCACTCCTTGTCCTCAAGAGCTCTGCAACGTTTTCCATTTCCTGTGTCAAATTCAAATTTTAATGCTAGAAAGCAAGTTTGTCTTCTACGCTTGATTTGAGGATTCGATATTGATTCTTTTGCGAGGCTGGAAAATGTCAGTCATGGGATTGCTGCCTGGCAATAACTGAACTGAGTGTAGTTTAATGCAGCTGCTGTCATCAATGCCCTTCCACTGCTTTGCTTCACAGTATCTGTGCATGTGAGCGACTGCTTTTCTTCCCTCCCACTCAGCTGTTAAACACGGGGCAAAGGTTTTCCAGTTTAGCAATGTAGATGTTTCCCCTGCAACCGTGTAGAATTAAACATTGATATAATATTGCTGGTTCTGACTCTTTTCCCTCTCAAGACTTTATCTGCCAATATAAGAATCCATCTTCCTAGCAGAAAGGTGAAGCCTTCTGTTGTAACTGTACTCCAGGTCAGAGCATAAATAGTATTAATGAGATGAGAGCATTCTTCTAACAACTACCCGTATGGAAAAGGAGCAGACTTCTAGAAGTCTGTGCTGCTGTTCTTTGATTGCCAGGTCTGTGCAATCAATGTACAATTTCATCACAATGGCCCTTGAATACTCCAGCTGTATTTTTACTAGAAATGATGGGTTGGGACGTGGCAGGTTTGAAGAAGTAGTCTTTGTCTTCGCTGCTTTGATCTCCCAGTTTGCACAGCTCGGCATTAATCAGAAATGCTTACAGTGTCTGTATGAGTTCTAGTCAGAAACCAAATGCTTATAAAATGTGGCGTCTTGAACTTCAGTGTGTATGGGTTTTATTTTCAGCTTATAAAATCTCTGAAGTTGAAAGTACGGAAATTAAATGAAACTCTGCTAGAAGCTAATGAAGGCTACAGAAAAATGGCAGAAGAGAACAGCAGACTGAAGCATACAATCATGCTCAAGGTTTGACAGCCATTTAAAAACAACTTTAACGTGGCTTGTTTCTGCAGTTACATTTGATGTTTCTGCATCTTTGTACATGTAAAAACACTGTTCAGTCTCGCTAACTGCTTTTGATGTTAGCATAATGTTTTTGCTTGTTTTTTGTTTTCCTTTGTTCCATTCTGAAATTCCTGAACTTACACCCCTCAAGTTTCACTTTTTGGCTTAGTATCCTGTGACACAAGGCTCCTAAGACTCCTTTTTCAATTTAAGTAATAGACTCAGTTGATAGGGAAACAGTGCTGACACTTCTTGCCAATCTGAAGATGCCCCAATTTATTGTCAAGCACAGAAACTACTGCTTGGAACACTTGCGGAATCCTCTCTCCTGTCTAATCATGAAATGGTCTGCTGAGGGAGGGCAAGCAAGCTAGTACACTAATGTTAGCACAACAAAACCTAAACATTTTTGACTTGAAAGCTGTATTGGCACTCCTGCAGAGGTGCCCAAGCTGGGTAAGAGCTATGGGCAGGTAAACCACTTAATATTTCAAAAGCTTCATAAAGCTGACAGCATCTGACCTTAGGCATCAACTAGACTCTGAAGTAAAAAATGAGAAATTTGACCTTTTGACATTTTGCATCAGTGCCTCATATGTAACTTCCAGATGAAGTAAGACTGGTATCAGATAGACTTGGGACTATGCAGACAGTAACTTAATTTTCAAGTAAAGTCAGACTGAAAATTGTTCATATTGCATTTCATTTTTCTTAATTGGTGTTAAGACTTAGAAAGGTGTGTCTCTCTAACCACAAGGACTAGAGAGTATCTTGAAGACTGCGTTCTGCCCACTCAATGGATTTATTCAGTCCTGGTTAGGAAACTTATGAGTTTTGATTTGACCAGTTTTGCTTTAGTGATTAGTTTGTGGCTTAAGACTGGAAAGCCTTCTTTTTTTTGGTTCCTTGAACAACTGAAATTCTTTGCATGGTGTGGCTAAGTGTTTTAGTGTCAGCTTCTTCAGTCAGACTTAGTCTCTATATCTGATGGCCCAATAGTTTGCTGTTCTCTTAATTACATAAAAGAAATTCAGAAGAAATGGCTACTGAATAGCCACTTAGCATAGTAATCACAGGGGTGTTTACTGAAAATAGTAAAATAGAAATATAGAAAAAAATAGAAAATTAAGCTATATGAAAGTCTTTGGAGTGTTCATGCATCTAACACAGCCATATGCTCATAGGATCAAGAAATGAATAATCTTCAGAACTGGGCTAAACGTGTTCTTGAGCTTGAAGAAACAGTGTCTTCCCTGCAAAAAGAACTTGAACACAAAAAGCATTTCTCTATTGAGGAACCAAAACAACAAAAACCCCGGAGAGGTTTGTTGGCTAACCTGAAATCCACGGTAGCAGGCACTGCTAGTACACCTCTTGGTAAAGGCTGGGGCAAGTGTGAAGATGTTTCAACCCCTTCAAGAAAACATGTACTGTTTGCTCATAAAACAAAAGAATAATACTTGATTAATGAAACGTGCAGTTACTGGGTTGCTTCATCAGTCTTAAACTGTTGTTAGCTGCTTTTTTCTACCCTTAGATGCCATCCTTACTGTCATGTTAACTGACAAATGTTTAATGCAAGACTTTTTAAATCACGTTGGGTCAAATTTAGAGCTATGTAACTGTAGACCTAAACTTTTGCTTTTACTGTTGATATGGGGATGGGATTTGAGATGTATATCAATATATAAAATATGTAATATACACAATTTTAATTCTTGAGTAACTGCTATTGAGGTCTTCTGTACTTATAAATGTGATTCATGCAAAGTGGGATGTTCCTCCTCTGCTGCTTATTACCTTTTAAATATTTTGCTTTTGTTGCTGATTCCCAAAAATCAGATAGCTTGTATTTTTATAAATTAGCTTGATTCTTCAGAAAATACAGTGACTTTCACCTGAGAACTACCCTCCTGGGAATAAACTGCCCAAATTGTTTAACATTTGACCTCATAAAAGAATTAAAACGAGGTCTTATCTGGCTTCTTGCTATTTTCTGGTTAACTTGACTTTGTAAAGGAACTTGTTTTAGTGTTGTTTGACTTACCACTAAGGACATGCATTAAACTCTGAAAAATCTATTTATAATAAAGCTTTCAATTAGTAGATTAAGCTCTGACTGTTCATTTTATAAAGGTGAGAAAATCAATGAAACCAAAGAAAAGGTAAAATCATAAGCTTTGAGGCTGATCTGTCATAGTGATTGACAGGTGGTGATACTGAGCTGAAAGAATCATAGCTCTGCTTGTTCCTTACCTGTGTCTACTAACGCGATGTAAGAGCAAGACTGGGGCACGATAAAACTTGAAATAGCTTCCTTAGGGCAATTTCAGTCAGTGAGTGTGAGGTTTTCCTTAACTACTGTGAAAATACTATGCCTCTAAGAGTTGAAGAATTTTTAGGACAAAGCAGAGCCTGTAAATTAATCAGTTTCTGTTGCTTCTCATGGTGGAAGGGAACCCAGTTTGGAGTGAGAACCTTCCCCTCCTGTGGAGTCGCTAGGTGGTGCAGCCTTCCTGCGTGATACTGTAACAGCCCTTTTTGGATGTGAATGCTCTTACCAACCAGTTGCTTGAGTTGGTCTGCTCGAATGCGGTAATAAGTAATCACTCTGGTATGTCTTTAACCTGTCTGAAGAGGTAGGACTTGAGCCAGTGCAGGTCTCATGTTTTGAACTGTTTCTCTTAAATATGGATTATCTCCAGGGTAGAATTTCTAAAATATTATTCTATTCCCACACAAACTATTCTAACTATTAAAAAATATTTTGGTGTAGTGCTACAGTGCACTGAGTGCTGATCCCTTGGACAAGAAGGCTGCTGAGTACAAATTGCTCTGGACCAACAATGGTCAAACAATGGGCTAATACTAGAAACTTACTATAATATCGCTTCAAATGATTTCATGCTGTGCTTTGTTGCTGCATCACTTGTCTGAGATTGTATGCTAGCACGTTTGCAGCACGCTATCTATAATCTCTTATACTCTGAGCAAATGGCATTTCCATGCACCTTCCTGCTTCCTGGATCACTTTTGTTGGCTTCAGGTTGTTGGCTTCAGGAAATGGTTTGAAAAACAAAGTTATAGTATCTCTTAAGCTTTTTTCCTTAAGCTAAAACACAACCTGTAGTGAAGTACTTACCAAGTTTTAGCTGTAATCTTTTCCAAAGTGTTGCAATGGACTGTTACATTAAAGAATTTTGAGAAGCTGTTTTAAAGGACAATTCAGGACTAAACCTTTTCTTGCCTGCTGAAAAGAAACCCAAAAAGAGCTGCAGACATGGGTGGTTCAGCCTGCTTCACCTTCCCAAGACTGAATAGATATCAGGCATGCAGAGTCCATCAATATGTACCATTCTAGATTACCCTTCTAAGGGGTAATAAGCAGAGGCTCCTATGTTCCATGTGCAACTACTGCTACAGACAGAGTATCAGGCATTTTTCCCCAAATTACTACTGTACAACTTCTTTCAGACTAAGCGTTTATTAAAATTAAAAATCACCATACAATAGAAACAATATTTACATATTTATCTGATAGTCTGCTTAACCAGCCTAGTTTGACTGAAGGAAGCCGATGGAAAACAAAAGCAATGATTGTTTATGCTGCTGAACTTTAGCTGCAGGCACACCGAAGCTTTATCGAAAGGGTCGTAAGCTTCTGCAAAGTACCACTTGCCTAAATAATGGGGGTGAGAGGTGGCAAAGAGGGGCTGGGTTTCAGTGGTAGGAACAGTGTCACCAAGAGAAAAAGCTCACTTATACTGTAGTTGCATTGTAATTGCACTAGCTCAGCTGTTCTGATAACTCATTCGGAGAGAACAATTTGATAGAGAGAGCTTAGCAAACTGCATTTCATTTTTATGAATTACAGTTTTAGATACTGAGCAATGACGTTATAGTGTTACTGCCACGTAACTGAATAGCCTATTGCATATCTCCACAAATGGGTTTTGACTGTGCTAGAGCTAGTTTTCGCTTTAAAACAGCTTTTAGGTTAGTCGATTAAAGCAGCAAAAATATAAGGAATACTCGAATAATCACAGACCGTTAGAAATTACGATTAAAATATTTTCACAGGTAATATTTTCACGGGTAACATTCTCAGTGACTGCAATAAAAGTATTAACTTCCTTCAAAGTCCTGTGCTTTCCCATTGATGATGACTTTGGCCTTGTGGGAAACCGAAGGTCAAACACAGAGCCGGGTATGCTGCTGCTTCTCCTGTCATGTACGCGCTTCTGCATCTGAGAGGGCTGTTGCATTGCTTTGAAAATTAAACTTAATACGAGTGACAGAGCAGTAAAACAGAATCATCTTCAATGTAAAGAATTACATACATAACCCTTCCTTAAAGGAAATCATTACATTTAGAAAGTCTTACAAGAGGTGCCAGTACTCCAACTGCGATTACAAGGATACAAAACTAATTTTCACACTACGCTGCATTTCAAAAAAGGTGATTTCAGAGCAACACCATGTCTTAAATCTGTAAGGTCTCCTTCATGACTTTTTCTTTTGAAGACAGCTGTTCATGCATCCCTTTTATAAAGGCCTCCTTGTACTGTATTCCGTGACTGATCCTGAGAAGGGTTTGTCAGACTGTACAGGTGCATGGTTGCTTTCCTTTTGCCTCCCTTCCCACCCCAAAAAGCTGACTTGGTTTGGTATGCTTCTGCAGCTGCAAAACACAGAACAAGTAAAGAGAACTTCAACCTCTAGAGGAATTGTTTTAACCAAAGAAAAGCGTGATTATTTCGCTGCAGAATTAGTCTTTCCGTCAGCATTTCAGCTTCCACACTTGGTTAAGACGTCCAAGCTCACGGAGTAATTGGTTACAGCAGTCTGTCCGGGTAACAGTCTGTGACAGTGCTCCATGTCAACAGGAAAAGTGTTCTTTGTTCTATGGCTGCTGTTGATACTGCCCTTCTGTTGCTGTGTAGAAGTCATCGAGCACACTCTGTAGATAATCAAACGTCGGTCTCTCTTCTGCCTTGTCTTTCCAGCATGTTTTCATGATATCGTAAAGCTCAGCTGGACAGGTTTCCATACGTGGCATCCGGTACCCACGCTGGAGAGCAACCATCACATCTGAATTGCTCATACCTTTAATAATAATAATAATAAAAAAAAAAAAGGTTCGATGAATTGATCTCTTAACTCTTTAAGAAACTATTTGACTTGATTTCTTGTTCATTTACTTCACTCTAACACATCTAACCCAATAATAGAGGGCTACTACTACTTATTAAAGGCGGCAACTAATAAGGGCTCAGTAAACAAGGGCTAGGTACGCATGGACACAGCGGGATTTGCCCTGAAAATCCTGGGAGGAGATTTCTGTTTCAAGTATATATATTTTCTGTTTCAAGTATAGCACAGCCTTTAGTGCCGAGTCTAAAACGCCTGGAAGAGTTCATACTGCTTGTCTCCAGAATCAGCTCCATTCTGTTCCCCAGATCCCTCCTGCTTTTCCTGCTTTCAGAGGTGGTGAGATCCACAGCCAAAATCCCACCCTGGCCAACTGTGTCATTCTTCCCTCTTTGTCTCTAGCTGCAGAGCTGCAAACCTGCTTGTTCCATAGCAGCATGCCTGTTCAACCACACCGCCGGTGCCCCACATTCATGCACCCGTCAGTGTAGTTGCACACTCAGATTTTTTCTCCTATATTAACTATTGCAAATCTGCTGCTGATTGCAAGATAGTGGACATCACCGATACCGTTACATGTAACAGGCAATTTCCTCTCCCTCTTGCTCATACTATTCCGGTTGTGCAAAAACGTATCATCAGCTGTGATGAGCTTTGCTTTGTTTCCCCGTTGTTCTCTTTCTGAGGAAAAGAACAGTAACAACCAGCAGTGCATCCCGAGCCTCACATGCCTCTCTCGTGGACCAGCCCCAGACTGCATCCTCCTCTTTTTTTTTTTTTTAAATCTTATTCTTTTCCTCCTTTATATCCTTGAGAGATGGGTTCACAGAACGATTGCAACACCTGCTCTCGGAAGGCAGTCCTGCACATGAGGTCAGCTATGCCAGGGCCGACAAGAAAACCACTTCCTACCCCGAAGCCTGCCTTTCAACTCGCCCCTTCCTGCCAGCTTTACCTTCTCCCAAGCCAGACTCTAAGCTTTTTGTACTTCAGTGAACGCTCTTTCTTCCAGGGACAGGGCATGCAGGAAGCACCTGTGTTCCAGCCTGGACATTTGCCACCAGTGAGGACTTTACCTCTACCCAGAAGGGTATCCCGACCCCACAGCTGCTGGCTGCTCCTCAGACCACGTTCCCCACATGGTGCAGCTCTGCCTAAGACTAACATGTGGTGTGGTTTTTTTTTTTTTAACCTCCAGATAGGTGAGTGTGTGACATGCACTGCTCCGATTGATGCCAAGGCTTGCGGCGGAGGTGCAGGTGTGCTGCTCCCCTGGGTACGCCGTGACCATGCAGCTCCGCCGCTGCAGAGCACTGCACGCGTTGCCTGAGCACCGAGGCTATGATTTAAGCCACTTGGCGGGTAAGGACACGTTTGAATCACAACCAAATGACAAATTAATTCAGTATAACTACTTTGATTATTCAAGATGACTTGAATTAAGGGGATTTTCCTTATATACAAGGAAGTTCTGCCAATCACAATATACACACCATGAGACCAAGCCAATTTTTCCTCAATTAGAAGACCAGATACCACTGTAACAGAACACAGTGGATCCTCTTTCCCTTCATTTCAAAGGGAGAGGTTAATTCTAAGATCTGCGAAGGGTAGGATTAGTTCCCCAAAATAATTTGACATTAACTATAGGACACTGCTCCAAATTCTTCCAAAGGTCGGAGTTCCTTCAGTTCAAGCGTTTTGGCTTTAACCTCTAGAAATACCATCAGCCATGAAATCTGGGTCTGAATCAGAGCGGTTACTTCGGGCACATCTTTTGTATTTTCAAAGTTTTGCTTTGGAAGGAGGAGGGAAGTTTTCCTAACACTGCACGTGTTATAGCAAAAGAGTATTTTGAAGGTAGCAGTGGAATAGGATGTTTTCACAGAATAAGGAATTACTGCTTTATAAAGATAAAGTAAAGCCAAAATAAATACAGAAAGAAAGCCGATGAAGTATTTTTACAGGGAACAATGATCTGACTGCTTGGGTTTAAGTACTTTAAAGGCTTGTGCTTAGATCTAGTGTCTTTAGGATTATTGATACATTCTGAATGCTGAGTACTGTGTTTCAGCTAACTTGCAGAAAAAAAAATGTTAAATAATCATTTAAGTTCATAAGACCAAAATGAAGAGCCTTTTATCAGTATTGCATACTAAGTACAGTATCATGAACATACTTACGTATTTTTTTAAAACAGATAGGTTTACCTGTCTACCCCACGTTTGATGTAGTACTCTCAGAGTAGCTACTTGTTTAACTTCTCCAAGTTATTTTTTTTTTCTTTCAGCTAGAGAGATACCTGTTTCATCAAAACTATGTCCCAGTCAGTAAAAGACATCCTGCATGCATATTTGTTACACCTTATATGCTAGCAAAGGACTAACTCTAAAGGTTTGGTACGCGTGTGTTAATTTACACTGTGGTACCTATTAAGGTTCACAGTTAAAAGATTTCCTTATGTTACAGCCCGGGAAATGATGTAAGCACAGCAATGTGAAGGAAGAATCCCAGTGTACAGAAAGTGGCGCATCTTGTGAAGAACAGCTGACATAACTGGAATGCAAACATGGCTCGTTCCAATAACTTACATATTGTGTAATCACCTGGAAATTAGTTTTTTACAACCAATTTGACCTACTTGCCTACAGAATCAGACACTTGTTTCGTATTTCAGAGGTAGTTCCTGAAACTATAGTCCCACTAATTGCTTTGAATTTCTCAGGAAGAGAAACAGCTGTTGGAATTTAGGAACAAAGATCACAGAAGTTCCAAGTTTCTTGGCTGGAAATGCTTCCTACCAAGCTGCCTGCCTAGATTTTCATTCCTAGCATTAACTACTTGTCAGCTATAACTCAAACCACTTTGTATGCAGCTTTATGCTGAAAATTTTCTAGTTGCCGAAGCTGGTTAATACCTGAAAATAATATTTTGAAGTGTTCCCATTAGAACTGAAAAATCAATTTACTGTTTCTACTCCAGCAGCTGCTACTCACACCCTATCACTGGGCTATTCTTGCCACGCTGGGGTAATTTGCCTAAACCTGTCACGTTTCTTCATGTGAAGTAAATTGGTCATCCACTTATTTTGCTGTCCTGCTGGTTCTTCAGTATCAGCTTTCTGCCTATTAGGCTACTTCAGTTTATACTTTTATTTAAAATAGACATTTATCCCTCTTGCAGTTGAATGCAAGCAATGCCTGCAAACTATTACAAGCAGTATGCAGTCAAGAGGCTTCCCCTTCTAATCGCTGGCTGATAAATTAATTCGCAGTGTATGGCTTATTTATGATACTCATAAAAAATGCTTCCATATTTAAAAAAAAAATATTGCCCAGGCTTCCCCTAGAAGACATATTTTCCCACAGTAGTACGGTGTCTGCTGCACCAATTGATTTTGTTCTTAAAATAAAAATATGATGTGTTTTACGGAGGTAGAGAGACAGCAGACTTAGCTGCAGAACTAAGTATTGGTTGGAGTTTTGTATTTTTGTAGTGCTGGTTTCCGGGTGAGCTTGTACGTTTGCTCGGGGAACGACAATTTTCAAGGCATCCAGAAATAACCTTGTGAGGCCATCTCAGCATGGGCCAGTGTCTGGATGCACGGGCATGTGCTAATGGGAAATAAAGTCTTGCAACTGTGGGAAGAGCCATGAATTACCCTGCTGCCGACAGCTTCCATCTGATCTTTCCTTGGGGACATGAACAGCTCTTTTAGAATAAGACTGGGAGGACCAGCTACTCAGTCACATATTTTATAGCCCTTACCTAAAAAATGACCCTGAGCGTATGTTTAAACATTTAGCTATGCAAGCAGCTCTATCACCTCTTGAAGTTTAAGGGGGCTGCTCTTGAGCTTAAGTGCTTCCCTGGACTGGAGCCTTGAGGAGAGATAAGAACGTCTGCTTTGGCTCTGCCTCCTGCACGGAAAGGTGATGTGTTCCTCCCTCACATAACATCAAGGTGGCTGCCACCAACCTTCCTCCGGCTGCTTCAGCCGCATGGGAAGTCTGGCCTCCCTGTGCCCACAGGTGTTAAGCCTACTGTCACGGCAGGGTTCGGGACTCAGGTCACCCACTTCTGTCGCTTTGACATCCCTGGAGTTTCAGGATGCAGAGTTCCAGCTGCTTGTGAAGTGGCGGTGAAAACGGTTTCACCGTTTAAACAGCAAGAGCTGCTGCACCGGAAGTGCTGGAAAAGCATTGCCTGAATATATAATATCTGCTCTCCCTTTCCTGCCTGTAAACTGACAGATCCGAAGGCTTTATCTCAGGAGCTACTCCGTCTGTTAAATGGAGGTGAGCAGGCCAGGTGAATACGGCTGCACTTTCTCCATTTGCCCACAAGACATGAGAATTTAGGTTAATTTTCCATAACCTCAGCAAGCTTATGTGAACACACTCTGCTGCCCTGAGTTAATCAGCTGTGCCCGAGATGTGATCGTTTTATACGCACAAATATCCTTTATGCAGGCTATTTCTGTGCACTGGAAACATTAATACGTATTTTGTCTAACAGAAAGAAAAAGGAAACATGAAGCACATCACCATTTCACGGCTACCTAGGGCAGCCATTATTGAGGTACTCCCCTGTGGTCTTGTATCTGAACCATGGGAACAAAGAGAAACTATTCCACGTGGTACAGCAACACTGCTTTAGGCTCTGTTTCTTGTTTGTTTAGATTAGCTCATGATGACAAAGTATTAGTGCCTATTGGCTTGTGAAAACACACTTCTTTCTACTTTCACATATTATGATATTAAAAAAAAAAGCCAGTAGCTTACACAATACCATTAAAACTTGCACTGTGTCCTCCCCGTGACAGTGCTTTAGCCTGTGAAGTTGGGATCTTTGACAATTACAGCAATTCTGCTGTAAGTTCTTTTAAATATATAAAAATGACTCCTCATTCAAGGTGCTATTAGTCCATTTACTAAAATTTATCCCCAAGAGGCACATGGCTTACATACATGCTGATGATAGTTTTTCAGAACACTAACGTTACCCGCAAGACATTTCTCAAATCACTGGTGTTGCTACCATCAAACGCCAGCTGTTTCCCTGAGTATTTTCTTTGCCTTTTGACACTAAAGCATAAATACAGAGCAATGGTATAATCATACGTCCATACCTGGATAAGGAATCTTCCCATATGTGACGATTTCATACAGGAGAATCCCAAATGACCACACATCAGACTTAATAGTGAAAGATCCATAGTTAATTGCCTCCGGTGCTGTCCATTTAATAGGGAATTTTGCACCTGAAAAACAAGACAGTTTCAATCAGTCAAAGGCAAATTTAAACACTCTATATAAAGCCACTGGCAGGATTTAAGAGACTTGTCTATGGTACCCCTAGATCAGCAAAGTTACCAGCAGCTCCTTCTATCCAGGAGTTACCAACACGGATGTGCTGGAAGACACGTGGTGCCATGCTGCATGTCCTGCATTAAAGGTGCAAATCAAATGATGAACGTTACATAGTGCCTCTCGGGTATTGTGAATTTTTGCTAAAATGGCAGTAAACATTTTACCTTCTGCCAGTGATCAGGGAAAAATCGTACAAATCCCATTTGTTGGGGATTAACCTGGCAGGAGCTCAGCACCACACAGCCGTTCACTCCCTCCCTCCAGTGGGATGGGGGAGAGAATCGGGGGAAAATAAAAAATAAATTCCCAGCCAGACCATGAGCAGCAGCACCCACACACATACCCCAGCCAACTCCCCCTTTTTTTATCGTTCCTCATGATGCCCTATGGTATGGGACATCCCTCTGGCCAGCCTGGGCCAGCTGTCCTGGCTGTGTCTC
The DNA here is from genome assembly GCF_040182565.1 of Anser cygnoides. NCBI lineage: Eukaryota > Metazoa > Chordata > Aves > Anseriformes > Anatidae > Anser > Anser cygnoides. Next base: position 122,960,285 of record NC_089874.1, on the reverse strand, counting down.
CTCCCAGCTCTTGGTGCACCTGGCAGGGCAGCACAAGAATCTGGAAAGGTCTTGGCTCTGCGAGCACTGCTCTGCCACAGCTAAAAACATTGGTAATATTATCAACATTATTCTCATCCCAAATCCAAAACACAGCACCATACCAGCTACCAGGAAGAAAATTAGCTCTATTCCAGCTGAAACCAGGAAACCATCAGCTGGAATTTCACAAGATTTAACTAACTTCTACCATTTTAAAGAAAGTCCATCTTTCTTCAACATGTACTTTAACATATGCCACACTCGGTTATTTCTGAACAGCCACAGATGCAAAAGGAGTAGCAAGTCATATCTTAATATATGTCTTTCGTGTCTAAATAACTGATTCCAAAAAATCCCATATAAATGCAAACTACATCTAGTTAGAAATGAAACCCTTAAGCAGCCATCATTGGGGAATATTACTTGAGCTCTTCAGACAAAGAAGAGGAATGCAAACAGATCCTATTTATGCCCTTTCTACCCTGCTCTGTCATTCTGGCACAAAATACCAGGTAAGCTAGGAAACTACTGAATGCCAGGAAACCGATCAAAGAAACCCAGCAAAAGGAATTTATAACATGAAAGGATCATTTAATCAATATACAGTGTCCAGAGCTAGCTAAAAAAAAACACAGGTATGGGTTCTGTACCTCTGAAAGCTGCTTAATCATGTCCTTCCCTCTGAGCTCCTATTGAATTAGTCACTGGTTACCTAGTGACTTCTGAGTAGCCCTTTAATCGTCTCCCTTTAATCTCAACTGTAACGCATTGTTCTCTTTCTTCCACATACCTTGGTTCTTCCATTCTCATCCTACATTACCACAGTTTCCACCCAGCCAGTGTGAAAACATGAGGTAATGTCCTTAAAATGAGAGCGGGACAGCCAGCCAACAGGCACGCTCAGAAAAGCTTTAGGGTATTTACCCTAATGCAATCTGTGCATGGGAACATTAAAGAAAAACAAAACAAAACAAAAAAAAACTTTTCACTACAGCTAATTGACTACGCCCTCCTTAAAACAATCCGTGACAATATTAACAAAACACATACAGCAAAACACAGACAAATCTATGATAGTATGCTTTCCTCTCTCACCAGTCCTGCCCCTGCTGCAGTGTTACCTCCTGGCCGTGTGCTGAGCAGGGAAATGGAGGTAGCCTTTGAGCATCCCTAACTCACAGGAGCAATGCTGCTGAACACACAAATCAACGCTGCAGCTCCTAAAGCAGCTCCAAAAGATACCCAGTTTTGCAAAAGTTTCTCCCAACAACTACAACTACCAGGGCTGCTTCCTTTCGGTAAGGGAAGGGAGGTGCATGTGGCTCTTAGGATGTGAAGAAAAAATAACTTTCATAATTTCTCAGCATTTAATTCAGTGGGATGGAAGCTGCGGGTCTTTTTAAAAGTTGTTGGCATTAGAACACTGTCTCTAGGAAGTTTTTATGGCATTTTCTGTCCTTGGTGACCATATTATTTTTAGATACAGCCTCAGTTCCTCCCAGAGACTGAAGTTTTAAAGACAAAACAAAACAAAACAACAAAAGAACATACCTTCTCTTGCTGTATATTCATTGTCTTCAATAACTCTAGCTAGTCCAAAATCAGCAATTTTGCACATCAGTAAGTCCGAAACCAGAACATTAGCTGCTCTCAAGTCTCGATGGATGTAATTTTTCCTTTCTATGTACGCCATCCCTTCTGCAATCTGTAACAAAAGAAACAACTATTTTGGTATTTCAGCACAATACAATGCCATCGGCAGGCCAGGCCTCTCTGGTCTTTCAATGCACCAGCAAAGGCACGTTCACTTATTCATTACCAGTAACTTTGGAGCATTTTGTACATGGAAACTAGGAGAGGTTGACTGCCATGCAAAACTTACGTGTAGATCCAGTCCTGCAAAACGATACTTACAGTGGCAGCTTCAAAAGAATAGTTTGGATGAATAACAGCCGGTAGGATAAGATACCCAAATCAAAAATTTAAAAGAAATGTTCATAAGATTTCTACTACAGTATTCTCCTTCCTAATTTACTAACAAGTTTATTTTTAAAATAATAAGAAAATGGAAGAAATTGGTAAGTTAAATGAGAGACGTGTTCTTTCAAGTTTCATCAAGCAACAAATCAGAAAGTTTTTTAAAAGAAAATGAAACAAAACAAAAGCAAACAAGCAAGCAAACAAAAAACCCACCAGCTTTCTAATTACCTGGTATAATCCTGGGTAATTACTAAGACAGGTCAAATAACTTTATGTATGTTTTCACCTCCGACAGCATCTACCTGCTCATACATGAGGAGCATTTGGCAACAGCAAGTACTCAGATACTATCACAAGTAAATTTAACTTGCATTTCAGCAACCAAAATTAATTTCCAAATCAAATTAAAGGTGATTAATGCATTTGTCCAGACTGCCCTATTTTCCCCACAAAGAAAAACATACTACTTTTCAAAAAAAAAAAAAAAAAGGCAAATAGTTTCTCAACTCAGAGCAGTAAAACTTTTGTGTCATTAGTATGCTGTCCAAAAGTTTAATAGGAGCCAGGAAAAAAATAACATCAGACTAGTGCTTGGGAGCTGTCAGTATTTCTTTTCCATGTGAGATTGCTGGTGCCACTCCCAGGCAAGGCCCACAGGCTATCTGTGCCACAGATACTAGTCCAGAATTTCTGTAGGTGACATGTCTTTGCCATCCACATTGTTTGGGGAGCACAAGCTCCCAGATTTGTTAATGAAGCAGCAGTGAAACATAAGGGCCCTTTTCGCCCCAGTCCCTACCACACTCGTACATGAGCTCTTTCCCCTCCGTCTCAGGAGAACACGAGTACACGGACACCTTGCCAGTGCCAGAGCCGCACATTTCAGCTGTGCAGTAGAGCAGGCAGGAGCACCTGGCAAAATTTTAAGAAAACATTCACACCACTTCTGCTTATCCGTTTTTAAAAAGTCCCCGAGGGATACAACACACGCACGCAGTACTACCACTTACAGCAGTGAAACCCCGTTACCTTCGTTCCTCTTTTGTTGTTCAGGCAGTGGAACACACAGTCACTTTCCCTCCCACCTCTTGCCACTAAAAAACTTTTCTTACAAACCAATATATTGCCACTTCTTCAGAGCAGTCTTAAATTTCACTTACACAAGACAAGGGTGTTCTTACTCTAAACCAGATAGGAAATCTGTGATGATGAAGAAAGCGAAGAACATCTGCATTTCAAATTTTCTAGGAATAAGTAAAAGGTATTTTATAATGAAGGAAGCAGCTACTAGTGAATAGTTGCCGCAGGGAGTCTTGCTAGAGACTTAAAGACTACTCATAAAATAGAAGGGTAGCATTTAATTCTCTCCTCCACGTGTGATGATTTGGGTCTGGGGAAGAAGGAGAACTGAAAGCAAAAGTTTTGCTCTAAGATATATGCTGAAATGGGACGGGCCAGCTAGGCAGATGCGACTGAAACGCAGACAGGTGCACTAATGCCACTGTGAAAACACAGCAACAATCAAGCAGGAATCAACTTTCCTCTTACTTCCCTGCACAGATCCAACATTTGGACTAACTGCTGGCTGGTCAATGACGAACCACTTCAGGGAAGAGAAGTTTGCGGCTGTGATTTTCAGTTTCCAAGCCCAGCCAAGCAAAGCCATTGGAAAGACCTTTTTATTTCCTCTTATTCATGCCAAATCCACTGAACTTATCATCTGTTAGTCACAAACGAAGAATGTGACAGCAAACAATTCACTATGTTTTCAGCAAATACAAATTACATTTCCATGAAATTCCAGGGCAATGGTTTTGACTGTATTGAATCAGAGAAATTCAAAGAAGCCGTGTATGTACAAACATTTGGGCATGCAAAAAATCCCCAAAAATGAGTGGGCAAGGAATTCTGATTAACAGGAGGGGAAAGGCAGAAAATCAACAACTGAATTCAAACATTTCAAACGTCTAGTTCATGTTAAGCCCTTGTGATCGACAAACAAAACAAAAAAAAAAAAAGAAAGAAAAAAAACACACACACAAAAACCCACAACAAAACAACCCACACAAAAGGATTTTTTGATGAAGGAAATGTGTGCCAGAGCCCATGCGATAACTCTTTCTGATAATTGTTGGGTTTTCATTGCCAAATGGTATGTTAGATGTAGAGAAATCCACAGGAACAAAAGAAAAAGAAAGCACTCTTTCCCTCTCTTTTAATGATCATTTGTACCTGTCAAGGCTGTTCAGTGACATGCAAGTCAGAAGCAGGAAAGGAAAGCTTACTTGGGCTTGCAGGATATTTTCTGTGGCCTTTAAGAGAGGATCCTGCCTACACTGCACTACTGCTACTCAAAAAGAAACCGGTTTTCTCATAACCTGTAATCAGCCACCGGCATGCTTGTAGAATTACCTAAGCTAAATTATTTAACAATAACAATAATAAAAAGCAATCGCTAAATGGTAGGAACTATGTATACAATGTAAGAATGACAAGTAACTAACTAACTCCTGGAAGGAATAAATCAGCCCGTAAAACAGCCTCCAGACTGTAAATCTTCAGCTGAAAGTCAGACGATAAATAAATGACTCGGAGCCAACGTTTTGCATACGGCTCTGTCACTGACGTGGTGACTTCAGCTAGCTCTGCTCTTTTCTCTCAGTTTCTGTTCTTTCTGCCTGTAAAACATGGTGATTACTTAACTCTCCAGCATGCTTGTGGGTCATCTCACAAACAACAATAAAACTCTTTCAAAATATTTAAAGAAAATGGTAGGAAAAGCAGGGAGCAAACAATGATGCTAAAAGAAGCATTCCACGTGTTCTGCCCAGTCCTTCACACCTTCTGAAGGGAGAGGGGAGAACCTAACAAACCAGCGTCTCAGGAGAGGCGACTCTGCTTTCACAGCAAAGCTACACTTTCAGAAAATGAAAAGCACTTGGTCACAACTCACAGGCTGCATTGGCGAAATGCCACAGCTGAAGCTAAACAGCACATACAGGGATGGGCAGTTATGTTCTCTTTTTTTTTTTTTTTTCCCCCGAAGTGTGAAGGTCTGCCAGTTTTTTTTTAATTTTATTTTTTTCTACAAAACTGGAGAACTTCTGGATTCCTTAACAGCTCAGCTTTTCAATTGAAAGACATGTTTCATTTCAACTTTCATTCCAAGGCCTGTGATTCATTTTTGCAAGTGTTATTTCAAACGAGACATGTTTTACATATTGTTTGCAATGCTGTTTGTTAATGCAGAGAGCGGGTTACAGTAACATCTGTAACCAATCCCACTTGTGCATTTGTAAGCTATGTGTAAAAATGTGGAATACTAAGAAGGCCAGACGGGATTGTTCCGGGTTAACCTGATAGGATGTTTTTATATCATGCTGAGAATATATGATACCATGTTGAGAACGAAAACTGGGTGACGGGGATCACGAAACAGATGGGAATGAAAATGAAACATAATGAAAGAATGGCAATATGAAGATTCTGTTTTTCCTAGGAAAGCAAATCTTAAACAACTTGGAGAGTTGGCAGGTGCAACCTTATGGGGAAATAGTCTCAGGAACAGCCATGCCAGCAAGGAAACAACAATTACAAGTGCAAGGGCAAACCACACATTGTAAAGGAAGTGCTCAACAAGAAAAGGTTGGCCAAATCTTACATGGTCTGAAAGCCCTGAAAATGATACAGTCAAATTATAAATTGTAAAAGAATACCCAAATATGACAAAAATCAGAAGAACTCACCCACAAAACATTCTGCAAATAGAAAGTATAAGCTGGGAAAAATTCTAGAGTTGCATTTGTAACAAGATGAGCAACAAAAATATTTACATTAAACAGATGGGGAAGGCTACATGCAAATGACACAGAAGTTTTTAAATGCCTGCTTTTGCTTCAGTCTTCACTAAAAGCATCAAGGATGCACGCATGGCTGACATGAATAACAAAGGGGTAAGAACTCAGGGTGTAAAAAGGAAAGAACAGTTTAGAAGGATATGGGTGTTTATGAGACACCTGAACACTGCCAGTAAATCCAAAGTCACAGAGCCTCTACTCACCTGCAAAACAGGGAAGTAAAATATGGACAAAGAATAAATAAATTAAAGTGACGAATCAGTATTCAAGGTTGCATCTGGTTTGTATTTGATTACAAATTAAATCAATTCTGGGGGAAAAAATAAAAAGAAGGAGGAAAAAAAAAAAAAGAAAAGAAAAAGACATGACCTATGAAGTTATGATGTCCAAAAGACTCAGAAACACTAGGCTAAATCATCCCCAATCCTCTCCAGCCCTATTTCATCTATAATTTTTAAACCAAAATCATCTAGAAACGGTTTCTTTGGGTATGGTTTAGGTACTTTTAAAAGGCTTTCCTTTGCATTGACAGATGGGGCTTTTTTGCCCATTCAGGATCTGTACATGTGAAAGCTACAGGTGAAAATGCACCCAGTAGAAGCCAGGGATTTGTGAATAAAGGCGGCTTCAATGTTCCCTCTGAACTGCTGCTGCCTGCTACACAAGTGATTCTCACTCCCCAGGGTGCTCTACAACCGAGGCTGCATCTGAGGGCTCAGCAGTGAGCAGGACATCCTGGCCACATCCCTTTTCCTTTGCTGGGCTGGGCGGAGGGTGGCCGCAGAGCTGCTCTCACTGCAAACCAGCCCAGGCCCGTGGCTCTGTGGGAAGCTCCTGCTAAAGCAGCTGAAGCAGCCTATGTAAGTCAGAGTACACAGGAAATCAGTGAAAAGCAGCTACAACGTGAGGGACTATCCCGATGAGGTTAAAGAAGAGGAAGTAATGTAGCATCTGCTGAGGTTCACACTGCTTTAAATTTGGTAATTCCCAGTTCTTAGGGAAGAGTGTCAGAAAAAACAACCTACGGTTTTGGAAGGTTTAAGCAAACACATGCTATTGACCTGGATAAGACTTTATTTGGTCTAGGGTTAACCAAAACCAGATTCCTTTCAATGATGGCCAGACATGTAATAAAATAAAACACACTTGCTTGCAGAATTTGAAAAAAGAATTCATCTTCACATCATTAGGGTAAGTGCCTATGAAGAGGGTATAGACCCTCTGTATCTGAAAACTGTTGGGAAACAGAGACATTTTAATCCTTCAAATGATAATTATTGTAATACCTATTTTCCATTTGCAGCAGAGTTTATCCTAAAGGTGAGCCAGGAAAGGCTGCAAAAATGTATTCTACTTTCTCCAGTCAAACAGTTATGTAGTTAAAGCAGACCCACATGGAAAAAAAAAAGAGTAATTATGTACTGGAATATTAGAGGGCATCATTATTTTTATTTCAATGTTATTATTAGTCTAATGGCATTGCAGTCTTAAAAGGCAGAAAGAAGGGGATAAGAGTTGCTAACAAAGTTGTAGATCATGGAAGGATTAATGAAAGTACCAGTGCTGCACAGAAATGACTGTTTTTGTGATAAAACTGACCAGTTTGAAAAGTATGACATGAGTATGTTCATTAATAATCGATATAATTTTCCTAAACACAGCGTGTGTATGCTAAGCAGCAGATAACAGATTCGCATAAGAAGTAGGAAGAGTTTACACATGCAAAAAGTTCACTGAATTTGCATCACACGTTATTAGTTGACCTCATAAAACAGGGACAAGCATGATTTCAGTAACTGGGAGACAAAGAATTGGAAGCTCTTTGGGTAAATTAGCTGTGGGGCAAGACAGGAAACAACTACTAAGATCCAGTTTGCCAGTCACCCTGGTGATGCAACAGCCAGGCTATTGCCTGTAAATGACAGAGGGGAATACAAGCAGCCTGCACACTGAGTATTTTGGTCTGCTGCCTTAGCAAGATCTGGCAGCAGAGCTTGTGGACAAAGCAATGAAATTTGCTCACACCCAAGCCTGTAACTGGGAACCAACAGCCAACAGCACCTTTGCATTTCCTCAGCCTGGTTGCTGAGCTGAGAAGCAGAAGTACCAGGAACTGCTCGTAAGTTGTGTCAGCTCATGACTGTCAGACCAAGGAAGTTACAGGACCAGCTGGTGAGGTTGCTGGGCTACTTAGCACTCACCAAGCAGCGGTCTCATAGGCTGTAAGTACAGGGAAAGAGGCTCAGGTGTTGATTTCTCCACGTACCTGACTTTGTTTCTGGCATATATTAAAAATTCACAATTCTGCTGAATTCTACAGGGGATGCTACTGTTCTGTTCTGTATTAAAGCAGGCAGTACGTGCTGAAGATATGTTTGCAAAACTCAGCTTCTTTTAAAACACTCTCATTAGAGAGACTGCTAGCATTCATCTCTAGTGGCTAAAATTATCTTTGCCAAGGGCATAACCAACCCTAGATTTCCCTAGCCCCTACTCATACACATTAATTAAAACACAAAAGAGAAACCTCAGCTCTTCCAGAGGGCAGATTGTTTTAGAAACTGAGCTGGACTGCCTTCCTAGCAAGCATTTTCTTGCCATGTTTTCCACAGACCTAATTTCACAAATTAGGACTGCTAGTACAGCCAAATATAGAAATTAAAAAAAAATAAAATAAAAACCGAGTCCACAGCTGTACACTGAAGTTACCACCAGACTTAAGTCCACCTAAATCCTCCTTTGTTGCTGTTAACAATGGCAATTGATGCATGCAGATGCTCAGATAACAAAACAGCAGAATCAGTACAGCAGAGTAGTAGTATATTCAATTACTTGCTTGCAAAATGCTATCTTTTTACAAGATGTTTATTTCACCTGTGGGAGCAGTCCTAACTTTTTTTTTTTTTTCAAAATCAGACTATTTTATCCATTGTAAATACAGATTTCTTTCAAGATTGTTCAAGACAAAGGGCTTCATGAATTCAGTGAGTGAAGCACTGAGTAGCCATCTGGCAATGCAAACACCAGCTCACAGCAGTCTTTAATACTGAAAAAATCAGCTCCAGAAGTGGGTTCATGTTGAAGGGCATTACATTCTTCAGCTATCTGTTAGTCACATAGCCACAGCCTCCCCTCCCCTTCTCTCACTCCCAGTCCTTCCCTATCTGACAAGGCCAAAGGTGACAAAGGCCATTCCTCTAGATAAAAAGGCAACGTATTAAGTGCAAACACTTCCTGACCATTTTCATACTGCTGAATCACAAGTCCATTGCTAATGTATTGTTCCGCAATGGGTAGAGTTTCAGAATTTTTTGTTGCAACATAATTCTTGCGTAGACACGTGCATGTAGGCACGCCAGCTGTGCAGCGTGGCTGTGAGAAGCTCAGCCTTGGGAAACATCACAGGCATGCAAGGGTAAAAAAGAAGACAATCCTCAGCTACTATTTATTGTGTTTTCAGTCTTCCTGAGAAGTTTGGATAGGCAGGTAAACTGCCTTACCAGAACAGTGTGAATAAAGAGACGTGCAGAGCTCAACAGTGTGTCAACCAAGGCCAAAAAAAAAATAGTCCTGATCTTATTTTAGTTCACCATGAGTTTTCTCTCTGGACATTTATAGCTTATAGCTGTCAGAGGCAGAACACTGGACTATAGGCACCTTTGATACAGACCTTGACATACAAATCACTTTGGGTTTTCTCTCTAAATTTTTTCTTATGATGTGGGATAACTTGTATATTTTGAGACTATCTCCATGGTCTCACAACCAATGATATTTCACAAGAAATACCAAATGATATTTCACAAGAAATATTACCAAATGATATTTCACAAGAAATATCATTTGATTAGATTTTATTTACTTCACAGTAATTTACATATGAATTTGAAACCGACATTACTCTGTGGAAGTTAGCATAGAAGTTTGACTAACTGACCTAACCTAAGAAATAAAGATGACGCCACCAATGAATGCTACTTGGAGGCATCTCATAAGCATGCACTCTACAGAACTTGTACACTTTCACTTCACTTCTGTTGGAAATGAAAACAGCTTTTCCACAAAGAAAAGTGACTGTATACCACTGCCATCTAAGTAGATCGCCAGCAGTATCAAAGAGGGAGACCCAACTTCACAAGTTCCCTTTGAAACACCTTTTTCCTCTATTCTCTCCTTCCAAGTAACCATATTTACTCAGACCAAAACATTTGAAAACTAAATTCTCCTTTAATGTGACAAAGTTTAGGATAAAGCTTCCCATTCTGAGTTTCAGACTTGGAGAGAAATAGAACCCCTTAATTTTGAGCATGTTTCTTAAAACTTACCTGAGCAGAGAAGTCAATTAGCTTTGGAAGCAACAATTTACTTCCTTCATCACTCTTCAGAAAATCCAGCAAACTTCCTGTTACAACACAGAAAGATTAAGTCAGTGTAGCTTATTTTCAGAATAAAGTTCCCACTAGGTCCCCAATTTTCTGAGTCACAGAAGTTTTGCAGTGAATGGTTTTCATGTACTTTCAAGCCAACTGCAGTAAGCCCATCTCTTTACACGACCTAATAACAGTAACATTCGAGCCAGCATGGCAGGTATACAAGTTTTGCAATTTCCCTGGGTGTAGAAAACTCACATCAGAGCATACCTTAGCTCAGTTGTGCTGAATTGGATAATTACCCTAATCTACAGACTATCAGGAAAGTTCTCTAGGAGAATCTCACTCATTAATTCTTTCAAGGTGGTAAAGAATAAATTGCTGAATGGTAGCTAGTGTTTATGAAGTCATCAGCAGAACTGCTTGAAAACAGAACAAAAAAAAAAACAAACAAAAAAACTATTAACTAAGACAATCTGAGAAGGAAACCTCACTTATTTTGTGTAGTGATACTCTACTACAGGTTGTCCCTTTCTAGTAGTGCAGCAATCCTTTCAGGAATACTCATCGCTACCCTCATTAAACAAGTATTTATCAATTCAAGAGCTATATAAGACAATTTCTAAGGTTTTAATTATTAAGCGTCTTGTTATGACACCAAAGTTAAGTATGGTTAAGTATTAGAACCCAAAGGAACCAGAGCTGTTTTGAGGGTTGTGCTCTGCACCTGAAACAATTTAAAAATAATACATTTAAGAAATCTGTAAAAAAAAAAAAATTTCAAAAATGCAATAATGAATCATAAAATCAAACCCTTATCCCTCCTCTAAGATCCCTCACTTTATATCAGAGCATACAAAAGAAAAATGTTAAAATCCCAAGTTTTCCTTTTCTGTTGCTTCCTTTTTAAAGGATGGGCACTGTCTAATGAATGATTAATAAAGAGAAGTGTTTACTAAAACCCTGCTTGAAGATCCTCTGTCATTCTCACCTTTTGCCATGAATTCTGTTATAATATAAATAGGTTCTTCTTTGGTCACTACAGCATAAAGCCTGACTAGCTTGTCATGCTGAAGTGTTTTCATGAGGTTGGCTTCCTCCAGAAAGGCTTGCACAGACATCGTTCCTGGCTTCAGAGTCTTCACGGCCACTTTTGTACTGTTATGATAATAACCTAAAAGGGGGAAATATGTTCAGTGCACTTGCAGTCACCCTGCACCGCGCAGCACCCTGACTAGCAGGAACCCATAAAGCTGGTGAGGTTAGATTCCATTAACAGCCAGGAGCCTGACAACAAGCAATCACATGTAGCACAAATATTTACACTAAAATTCCTTTACGTTTTGCCAGTGATACACTGCAGTCAATTATAATCAATTTTCTACTTTTTATGAATGGTTTATCTGAAAAAATAAAGAAAGCAAGCTTTCATTTATAAGTAGCCCACGGGAAAATACTAAAACAGTCAAGAGATGTTTTAATAAACATCCACATAAATCGTCTTAAAATCTAATAGAGCCCATGGATTGCTTACAAGACTGCAGAGCATCTTTAAATACCATGGTTAGAACCATTTTATGCATGCCAGTCTCATGCTTATAATCCTTTCTTTAGCCCTCAGTACTCAACATGGAACTCTTCAGTAAAGTGCAACCAAATGAGCATTCTCGTGACCATCAGAGATATGCTGGCAGGACTGCAATCCTGCAGTGTTCAGAGCAAGATTTAAAACATGATAATTCCTTTCCACATAGCACATGCCAAGAGTAGAAACAATTGTGGCTGTTTCATTTCTCTGTTTATCAAACCTTGTAATGTAATACTCTGACTATATAAAACGCAAATATCAGTAAATAAATGTTAAAATAGCATTAAACAAAATCAATAGAATAGCAAGAGCTGATCCTAAAGTTTATCTTGTAAAGTTTTTTAATTTGAAAAAGAAATAGAAATAGGAAAGAAAAGAAATAGAAAAAAAAAAAAATAAAAAAAAAAAAGAAAAGAAATAGAAAAAGAGAGGGATATAAATGCAACATCTTCATTCCAGATTTACAGATTGCTCCAGTAATATCAAACCGCAGCCTTTTGCCCCCCCCACCACACACATTTCAACATTGCAAAAACGCTTCTTGGAGAGGTAAAGCTTTTGTGATTCAGAGAAATAACCTCAGTTCCACATTCAGCAACAATCCAGACAGTATTACCACAATGGATGTACCTCTAAACTGGAGCCTGCAATTTCTGTATATTACTTATTGCCTTAATATAGGAGCTCAGTGGCAAAGCAAGGAAATAATTTCTAGATCCTAAGTAATTGCTCTAATCACTGCACATTTTATCACCTTTTTTAAAAGAAAGATCATCACCTGAGAAAAGCCACTATAACTGTGAGCAAATATTCAACTGCATGATTATTAAACATATTTTTTCCAAGCACAGTATGGTCAAAGCATAACACAGATATGCCTCTAGATGGTCTAATAAGAAGAAATGACAATAACAGGTCAAATTCTGCCATTAAAACTCAGGTATACAATTTCTATCCATCAAAAAAACAGGTGTTAAATACATCTCTTTCTGCTTAAAAAGCAGAAGGCTTATATCTGTAGTTTGTAATATTCTACACCATACCCTGAATGAGAGCACCAGTTCCACTCCCCATTTGTTGAATACTCTGCTAAACATACTAATTAATACCTTTACTTCTGTGAGACAATTCTGATCTACACTCTTAACATTAACTGTATAACAGTATTTTATATTCACTAGAGATTCATCAGACTACGTTTCTGCTTACAAAAAATTTGCATTACTAACAACAAAAACCTCACCCAATACTGATGTTCTCTGCAGGAAAACAGTCTATTCTGGTCCTCTGGTGGTAACATACAAAACAAAGTAGCATGAGAGCATTAGAGACATTTGACCCTGATCTGTCTCTCATTCATTTATTTCATCAGGCATTGGGGGAGGTGGTGAGAACAACAACACACAGCCAGTGAGAAAAGGTGGTTGTGAACTCTAGGGGTTCATCAGCACACGTTATGGTGTCTTTAAAAATGGACTCTACACAGCTCAGCAAAACTGGAATTTGTTTTACCTCTTTCCCCCACCCATTACAAGTAAAGCCCTCACAGAGCATGAGTCCCTACCTCTTCAGATAAGCTGGTATCACCTAGCCACCTGAGAGAAAGCTCCCATCACCTGTGAGCCAGAATTGGCAGAGTACGAATAACACATGAAGGGGAGCATTATATTAGAATATCAGACTAGACAGACATGAAGCAGGCAGCATCTTTTCAGTATGCATCTGTACCACCAAAGCTTAATGTCCTAGTCCTCAGGTCGGGTCGCTTATGATTACCAAGAGGACCCCACACTTGCTTTGTCATGGTATTCCTTGGCGTACAGTATGAATGAACTGATGTTCACTTTGCCACCTAAACGTGAACTCAAAAGGACAGATAGATAAGCAATGACATTCTTGCTTACATCTAGGTCATCTGACATAAAATTCAGATTCTTTGCAACTAATGTTCAGCTCCTGTATGTACTGTAAAAATACATCTGTGATGCTGATGAGATGTACTAGCCAGTTTTCTTGGTTCATTTTAGATGTCTTCGTGAAAATAATAGTATTTCTGAGGTATGGTTTACTCTGATTTTAATAACAGCTGCATAAGAAAATACACCCCAAAATGTTTATTACTTATATTCTAATTTGGGGTTTACAAAATGAGAGAATCTACACCTGAGATGCAAGCAAAATGTGTCTCATTAATAAAATACACCGTAATGGCTCCATTTGGCTTGTTAACTTTTCTCTTATCCCTACTTGAGAATTCTATTCATGGATTATTAATGTCACAGAGCATTATGGTTCACATCATATCTGTGCACACTAGGAACAAAAATGCATAAAACATAGACCCTACTCTTACAGTGCTACTCCGGTTCATCACTTCACTAAAGAAGATACCCGAATGAACTAAACTCCATAGATGAAAAACCCTTTCATACCATGGCAGGAAGCAAGCCCCTCAGCAGTTTAGGCTTTGGTTAAAAATTAGATATGATGTGAGAAATAATAGGCAAATCTGAGGAATCTGACAATTGCTTACAGAGAGCTATGCTCTTTTTACATGTATGAATAGAATCCTCCAAAAATTGTGTTTCGCCCATTTCTTTTGGAGTTGATCATGGTATTTTCACAGGCAGGTTGCCAGATTTTCACATGGGCTTATTCAGGCCAAGCTGTGATACAAACTCATAATAGGCAATAAGTTGAGCCTACCAAAAGCATTTCTGACCAGATCTCCAGGACTGAAGATGAACGGCTTTGTGAACGAGACTACAAGAGGCAGCTTTCTCCTTCCTCTGCCTTCACACTAATTCCCTATAAGGTTATACTGGAAACAACCTGAGCTACAGAGATATGACACTGTTAGAAGTCAGACAATGTCTCAGGCTATTGCAGCTGCAGGAGGTACAGTATTTCCAGGATGCTGGCTGGAAAGAGACTGAGGAATAGCAGCTTCTCTGCATCCTATTGCACATCAACACACCACTCCTCCTTCACCATCGACACCATTGAATAGTTTGGGTTGGAAGGGACCTTAAAGATCCCCTAGTTCCAACCCCCTGCCATGGGCAGGGACACCTCCCACCAGACCAGGTTGCCCACAGCCCCATCCAGCCTGGCCTTGAGCACCTCCAGGGATGGGGCATCCACAGCTTCTCTGGGCAGCCTGTGCCAGTGCCTCACCACCCTCTGAGTAAACAATTAGTTATGTCTAGTATAAATCTCCCCTCTTTTATTTTAAAACAATTACCCCTTGTCCTATCACTACAGGCCCTGGTAAGAAGTCTTTCTGCATCTTTCTTATAAGCCCCTTCTAAGTATTGGAAGGCCACAATAAAGTCTTCCTTTTGCCTTCTCCAGTCTAAACAATACCAACTCTCTCAGTCAGTCTTCACAGGAAAGGTGTGCCAGCCATTTGGAGGCCCTCTTATGGACCTGCTCTAACAGGTCCATGTCCTTCTCGTGCTGGGGACCCCAGAGCTGTGTGCAGGACTTGAGTAGGCATGAAGGAGGAGGCATGCAGGTGTTTGGAATGATGGCATTTGTCTTCCCAGGAAACTGTCACATGTGAAGATGGCTGAACAACTGCCTGACGATGGGAAGTGGTGAATAAATTCCTTATTTGTCTTTGCTTGTGCATGCAGCTTTTGCTTTACCTCATAAACTGCCCTTATCTCAGCCCATCAGTTCTTGCACGTTTGTTTACCTTTCTGATTCTTTCCTGCATCCCCCCCCCGAGGGCAATGACTGAGTGGTCTAAAACATAGATGTGTTATCAGCATTATTCTCATCCTAAATCCAAAACACAGCTCCATACCAGCTACTAGGAAAAAAATTATCTCTGTTCCAGCTGAAACCAAGAGATTCTTCTCTAACATATGCTAGCTTTCTCCAAAACCCAAAAGTAAACATGCAGGAGAGGATGTCAGCTTGGAAGCTCAAAAAGTACTTGTTGTTGAACTGAAAAGACTATAAGAGAATGCTCGCAAATCTTCACATTGCAGTAACAATATTGTCTCTATCTTCCCATATACTACAGAGTGGTTAAGGATGGGAAGGACCTCTGGAGGCCATCTGTCCAACCCCCTGCTCAAGCAGGGCCACCCAGAGCAGGCTGTCCAGCACCACGTCCAGGCGGCTTCTGAAGATCACAGTATCACCTCAAGACCTCAAGATCATCGAGTCCAACCTCCGACCTAACACTAAGTACTCCACTAAACCATATCGCTAAGCTCTACATCTAAACGTCTTTTAAAGACCTCCAGGGATGGTGACTCCACCACCTCCCTGGGCAGCCCGTTCCAATGCTTAATAACCCTTTCGGTAAAGAAGTACTTCCTAACATCCAACCTAAAACTCCCCTGTCGCAACTTTCACCCATTCCCCCTCGTCCTGTCACCAGGCACGTGGGAGAACAGACCAACCCCCACCTCTCTACAGCCTCCTTTAAGGTAACTGTAGAGAGCGATAAGGTCGCCCCTGAGCCTCCTCTTCTCCAGGCTGAACAAGCCCAGCTCCCTCAGCCGCTCCTCGTAAGACTTGTTCTCCAGACCCCTCACCAGCTTGGTCGCCCTTCTCTGGACTCGCTCGAGCACGTCCATGTCCTTCCTGTAGCGAGGGGAATTAGGGGAAGATCTCCAAGGAGGAGACTTCACAGCCTCTCTGGACATCCTGTGCTTGGTCAACTCTCATAGTAAAGAATTGCTTCCTGATGTTCACATGGAATCTCTTGTACTTCATTCTGTGCCCACTGCTTCTTGTCCTGGCACTGGGCACCACTGAAATGAGACTGGCTCTATTCTCTTTCCACCCTCCTTTCAGGTATTTCTAGATGCTGATAAGACTGAACCCGTGCCTTCTCTTCTCTGGGTGAAAGGGTCCCAGCCCTCTCAGCCCTTTCTCAGAGGAAGAGATGTTCAGGTCCCTTCAACATCTTCACAGCCCTTTGTTGGTCTCTTTCCAGTAGCTCCATATCTCTCTTGTTCTGGGAAGCTCAGAACTGGACACAGTTCTTCTGAACTGGACACGGTTCCCTCTGAAATCAAAATTCTAGGTACCCTTTAGCAAGCAGAAATTTATTTGGTATTGAAGCTATGGAATAGTATTTCTCATTCATACTATGGCCTAAACATGATTTTGCTCCAGATGAGGTAAGTAATCAGGAGAGTCTAACAAGTAGCTTATTTCTCAGTATCTATATTTAACTCCTGATGCCTCTGGTTAGTCATCATTACAATAAACAGTGTTTGTTCATATCCTGTACAGGTGACCTGATAAGTGTTTTTCAGTCTGAACTTCCTTGGCTCTAAGATTAACCAAGCTCCTGATTTGAAAGGATCTGCACCGAGCAAATCAGCTTCTCTCGCTTCAGAAATGAAGCAAAGAAGAGGAAACACAGTGATCATTTCACAGTACATTAATTTTTCTCACAGTGTGACAATTCAGATAAAAGGGTTAGGCCCAATTTAGATGTCAAAATAACGACACAAATAAGAGGAAGCATCTTGAACCAGAAACACCCTTTTAAAGTTTTATGCCTTTGTGTGTGTATGCAGAAGTAGTCACTTCCCATAATGATCTACATTTTCAAGCAGGTGATAACGTTCTGCCATGAAGTCTTCCACAGCATTTCTATGTCAGTTAATTATTTCTTGCCCTGGTTTATCAGGAAGAGTACAATGGCTGATGCTTGTCTCAACTGGCAAGTAAATTGTCATTTATGTATAACACAGCCAGAGGCTTTCTTAAGCCTTTTCTTGTGAAGGCAGATGAAAGCCTGCATTTGTCTATGTTGCATCACAGAGATGTGTTGTTGACATTTTTGCATAATTTGTATCAGCAAATTGCACCTATTAGAAAACATCTCTTTAAAACAATGAAATATCAAGTGTGTTCCTGTTAGACTGCTGCACTCCTGTGGGTCATTAGAGCACCCTTTGCATCTTCTAATAAGCTTTGGGATATGCTTCTAAGTTTCTTAGAAAAGCCCCACCTATAGAATCTTGATAATACCAACAGTAAAAAAAGTTGTAATAGTATTAAAACGATTTTATTGCTATCTAAATATAACCTCCAAAAAGGAGAGTCAGGGAAGGCTTAGACAATGATTTGACATGAAGAAACATCATAGTGAAGACTTTGGAAGGAAGGCATAGTTTATCTCAATTAAGTCAAGTAAGATGGCAACTGTTAACATGTGCGTAACTAATGAATAACACGCAGAACAGATAATATGCTTCCCAAAAGAATACTCAGACTCCTGAATAGGCAGCATTTCAAAAGCAAGAGAGTTAAAACATTTTTGCAGAACACGATTAGACAGTGGTCATAGCCCTTTGCCAGGGGAAGCCATTTAGGCTGAGAAAATAATGTTTTTAAACAAGCAAGGTTAATTATGATTATAATAATTATCACTATCAGTTTTAGCTGGTTATATATTAAAATTTACTACTTGTAAGTCTTACAACACTTTCATTATTGGGGACCTGCATGATAGTTCAAGGCTGGGGGTGATCAGTCTCTTATCTTCTACCTACATCAGCCACCTGCTTCCTGAGTAGCAAGCTCCAACAATAATCTTGTATTAAATATCTCCTTTTTTCACCAGGTTATGGTAGTCCCATCCATTATATTTCAGTCTCTTCTTTGCCAATAGATGATAAAAACTTCACACATAATTCACTGAAAGACAATTTGTTCCATGTCTGTGTCTGGTACCTTATCTTTCACAAGATCCTCTCTCCTATTATTTTTCCTCATGAGAAGGTATATTCTGAGCCTGACTATTCTGTTTTCACAAGTATATCATACCAGGCTTATGTCCACTATTATTCTGAGTGATTCTTAAATTGTACTTTTTCAGCAGATTTAAATATTCTTTTCAAAGAAATAAACTTACCCATCCAGACTTCTCCAAACTGACCAGCTCCAAGTTTCTTCACTAATTTAATTGATTCCCGTGGAATTTCCCATGCATCTTTATCCCATGGTTTTTGAGGCTTAGGACAAATACACGCTTTTTCCAACCTTCTACATAAGCCATCTGATTGCTCTGTTTTTTCAAAGGAAAAACAAAATATAAAATCCATTGCAATCCATTTAGTCAAAGACCACTTGATTTAGGTGTGCATTAACCAGCTCAAAATAATTTTCAAACAAGTTAGTGCCTTATGAAAATGTAATCTTTTTAGTGCTTTCACACAGCTTTAAGTGCTTCTATACTTTGAAATTCAGGGACGGATTTAATAGAGAAGTGCCACACACATCTGGCTACCATCAGGTTATTTTGTTTTAGTACAATTTGTACCAAATAACTATAAGATCTGATTGCTAACAGCAAGTATGAAGATGCACATTGGTGTCAGGCTTGAAATTTTTATTCTGAATCTGTCCTTAAGTTTTCTTATGCTGTGTGATTTTAGATGTGTGCGTACATAAGAATGCAAGCATTAATAGGTCACAATTATTTTTTCTCCAGTCATTTACCACCTATAACTTTAATACAAATGTAAAATAATTCTCAGATTTATAAGCTGTGCAGAAAAATTACCATGCATATCTAACAACTCAGAGAAATGTCATGGCCAAGTCTTCGGCGTGGCTTTGAAAAATGAATGTGATTTTCCTGTCTCACATCTTTCTTATTCTGTCTTCCCAGTGACAAGACAAAAAAATATATCTTGGAGTTACCCACCACGAGGTTATACAGAATAAAAAGTCATTTTTGTAGCTAAAATATAGGTGGAAACTTGTTCCTATCCCCCTCCTTTTGTTAATAATAAATGCGTACATTCTCTGTAGGTGTAATTTTCTTTTACAGCCTTCAAAACTCCATTGATGAAATAAATAAATAAATCTGCAGCAAAAAAAAAACTTCAACTCTCATCATCAGATATAAGAAGACAGTAGTTACAAGTCTATACCTATTTCCGCTAATCATGATTACAAATTTAATCTCAAATACAGAATTTGTTTCCAATGCAGTCAATTCTTACTATAGTTTCACATCATCATCACTATGGTGAGATGTTTCAGAGAACTATTTTTTATTTTACAACGGTATGCAACAGAGCAAGGAGTATTAGGTCTGATTATATAACAACCTTACTTGGGTTCCAACAAGTTTTACTTTATCTTCAATAACATGCACGTCTGAGTTATTTAGAAAAAAAAAGATGAAAAGGTCTGAAACAAAACAAGAAAGCATTTATTTTCCTTCACAGGAAATAACGGCTGTATTCTGTCAAGTAATCCACTAATGGATTTAACTTACTTTGATAATGTTTGATCATATCATTGATGCTGGGAAAAGTTATTCTTGGAGAGATATAAAACCCTCCATTGTCTAGACTCCTAATTTTGTAGTGCTTAATGACATCACCATGTTGCGGATCATAGTCTCTTATGGACAAGGAATAGCTGCCTGTGGATAAAGAAAGAATGAATATTAACAGATAGCAAGTCTGTACTGTTCACACACACAGCTGAGCTCAACAAAATTACCTTGTCTACTTTTTTTTTCCCACTCCTCTATTTCCTCAAAAACCATTTTGCAATCAGCATGAGGAAGTTAGCCAATAGCTGGTTCTGAACCAGTTACCAAAATGCTTACAGTCTGAATTTCTTTTTCAATCTTATTCAATAAACTTTAGAGTTCCATAATTCAGACAGCTCCATGACTAACACACACTTCTGCATAAAGTCCCACTGACTTGAGTGGAACCACCTGGGAAAGCAACTCCACAGTTGTCACACTAATGAGACAGGAGCTAAAATTTGGAGATCAGCATCTTGGAAAAGGAACACACTGGGGGCCATGGGCCAACTAGCAAAAGGATTGTTTGTAAATGGGTTGAGGCATTGAGGAGGGAAAGATCTCTTAATACTTGGGATCCTAACCTCAGCTAGGATTTAAGATGGGGCAGCATAATATCTGTCCTAAACTACAAAATTCTTAATTTCTTCCACTTATACAATTCTTGTCATCCATTTTGAAAGGACAAGAAACCACCTCAGTTCCTTCTCTCTCTCCACATGCAGATCCAGTGGCAGAAGAAGACAGGAAGAAATATTTTGTGGGTACTTTGCATTACTCCCATCAGTCTCTGCTGAACTTAGACCTCTGTCTTCATTTGAGACTACAGAAACAGTGATGTGGGCCCATTACAAAGAGCTACCTAGTCAAGAATCATTGAATTAGGTTGGAAAAGACTTTTCAGATCATAAAGTCCAGCTGTTAACCTGACTTAACAGCTATCACTAACAGTCCTATCACTAAACCAAGTCCCTTAATGCCATGTCCACATACCTCTTAATTACCTCCAGGAGTGGGGACTGCTCTACTTCCCTGGGCAGCCCATTCCAATGCTTGACCAAGAATCTGCAATGTTAGGGCCAAAAAACTACCCATGTGGAGAGGAAAGACATATGATCAATTGAAGGGTTTAGCATGTCTTCCTCTGGAGGGTCCAATGTTAGAGTATCCAACTGAAGCATCCAATTAGGACACTGTTAGAATCAAGATATGGGAGGAGAACCACCTTATGTTCTCTGTCTCAGCTGAAAAGTCTGGAGCTTTTATTAAGCATTTCAGTACAAAGAGCTGTGTAGAAATATTTATCAAAAAGTTTTTTTGTTATTTTAAACCATACTACAAGGCAGAAGAGTAAAATCTCATTATGCACTATTTTAAAACTTCTAGTGATGGATACAGACCCAATAATGAAAGACTTTATTATAAAATGCAGCTTATGATATTTACAACTAAAATTGTCCTTTAGTAAAAGAATCACAAATGTTAGGAAGGAAAAGATCTTTTCATTCACTCCTGCTTTTTCCTCAGTGTAATAAACCATATACATACACAACCACCACTGCCACCATGCCCCATCTCAACTCAATAATTTGTAACTCTTTCTCTGGTGATTTTCTCATCCTTCTCATTCCTAAGCAGCTGCAGTAAATTCAGATAAGACACACTGGAATAACTCCCTACCAAGTGCCACTTGATGCATTTTTTTGTGAAGCCAGATCATGTGTTTTTAACTCTACTACCAATTCCAAAATCACCCATCCAAAAGCCTACCTTTTAATGTTTCACTTTCTCTGATAAGGAATGCTCCAGGAGCATTTCCAGGAGCGAGAAGTTGCCTTTCAGCATCTTTTCGGGTTATGTCCTTGAAGAACCACCTGGAAAGTACATCAAAGAGTTAGAACCTTTTCCCCCCATCCACAAAGGATACAACACCAGGGTGAAAAATAAATTTGCCCCTACTGAGAGGATAGAGGAACTTACTCTTCTGTTTCCAAGGTGTTTACTTTTGCTACATAGTTGCTGGGAATGAAACCTTCTTTTTTTGTTATGAGAGATTTAGCTTTCCACCATTCTCCCAGCCTAGAAAAGAAAACAAACAAACAAAAAATGATAGTATTCAAAGGAAAGCAAAGTCATAAAGGGTTGTTAAGGTTCCACTGTGCTGAGAGCTTTGCCTATGCCAGAAAGTGCAAAATCACCTTGTCTCTGTACTCAAGCTCCTCTTAGAAGCCATTGGCTCCATCAGATCAAAGTTTGGTCATCATTACCAAGGACGGCTGTCAAGTCCTATCAAAACTACACGTACATTTATATTTTCACTTATAAGGGATCTCCCTTAACATTCATAAACTCATGTTATGAGTAGGATATCAAAAAATTTAAAAGGGATTTAGATAAGTCTGAAGAAAAACTACCATATAATCAGTACTGTCATACTTACTCCTCAATAACTTTCAGTTTTTCTCCTTTTTTGAAGGACAAGTCATCTTCATGAAGGCCATCATAAGGATACAGAGCTATCACAATGACTCCATGCTCTTCCGCTTCTACAAAGGTAGAAGGCCAAAGGAATGGTCTCATTATCTCACAGGCTGACAAAGCATAGCACACAGGCAGTAACATTTCTAGGAAAACATACCTTCATTGGCAAATATCTGTCCTGGTAAAAGGTGTGCCTCTGTATTTGCCTACAATGAAATATGTCTTTAATTAAGCAGTTTTACATTTTTGTGACAAGTCTACATTACAATTATACATTATTCAGTTACTTTAGTATTATCATCTATGTCTTAGATTAAAAGGAAGCATTTTGCAATAATTTCTGACCATTCTTCAAAAGCAAATTACAGTGGAAGAATATAGCAAGTCCCAACTAGATTTCAAATTGAGCAGCTCAGACCTCAGGAAAGTGCGACACAAGCTGTGAGGAAGTTCACATTTTGTGACTTCTGCTGAACAGGTTTAATGCAAGGGACAGTTGCAATAACAGGACAGTTATTATCACATTGCCAGTATGAGGAGCTATCATGCTAAAGAACTACAAGCACAGCTACACTTCTAAGGTTCTGAAAGATGAAAATTGCAATTAAAAAATTAAAAAAAATGCAAACGGCAATTGTGATTTGTGTACGTTGATCCAGAGTCCACTGAGTCCACTGTGTGAGCTGGTGACATGCAAAAGAAGGGTGTTAGCCACACCCACAGAGAATACGGTCCCTGAATAAGGACAATTAGGAAATATCATTTCCTCAGCACAGTAGAGAGGGTGGGGGAAAGAGGAACTAGCAAATCTGAGAAACATCAAACCCCCTTAATACCCAATGGGATTCCCCTTCCCAGCACCCCTCCTTTAGCTAGTTCCTCTTACACCACAGTTCTGCACACTTTAGAACTGCATCCATTTTGCTCCCCTTCAATTCTTACGTACACAGCTTGTGCAAGGTCAAATACTGGCCTTCGGTGAATAAAGGGAAAGTTGACTAGGAATGGTAGAGGTAGAGAAATAAACAACTTCTGGATCCCACAACTATTAATATACAACACTGATAAAACAAACTAAAAAAAAAGTTTCTAAAGTTACCTAGCATTATTCTACAGACACAGCTGTATCTAGATCAAAGGTCTCCAAGGATTATTGTTTTCATGCAGAAATTATGATATGTAATGAAGTAATTAATCAATAATTTTTTTAAGTGTTTATTCTTTGAGGGTGAACTGCACAAAGCCAAACTGTAGACTAATGATCAATTTGGATTTCTTCATGCATATGTTTTGGATTGAAATTTAAGCTATGCCAGTCACGCTTTGATCTTGCTACTGGAATTCTCCCCTGAGACTATCTACTTACTGGCCTTTGCTGTTTATTGGACGTTGGATCCCTCACATAAATAGTTCGTTCAGTTTTACGTACTGGTTGATTCTTCAAATCTAGCCCATCTCCATGCAGATTGTCTTTCCTTTTTGATTTTATACATCCCATATTTCCTGTTGGAATAAAAAATATATTAAACAAAAACATTATGCCATAAGCCAAGCAGTTTCCCATCCAGTCACCTGGTTTATGTAGCAAAAATTTACTTCCTTTTCATACACAACAGTTTACTGGGAGAACAACTTAATGTTAGGAACGCATGCTGAAAGTTTTATTTCTGATGCAAAGGAAATAAATGATTTGTTATCTTAGTCCATAGATGAAGTAAATATTTCAAAATATTCATTTCCCATTGTAACATTTTTAGATTTATCATCTTTTCTCCTCAAACACCCTCCAAACCCTTTCCATTTTTCTGATTCTTCTGTGAACTTCCAAATAAATGTAAGAGCAAATGTAATTACTGTAGTGAAAACTTGTTTCAGTGTTTTAGAGAGAAAGCTGCTTCGTAAAATGTAGGAAATATTGAAGAGGCTCTAGTGTAGCAGATCTTCAGGAAAAGCACTAAATAAAAAAACCCACTCCAAATGATGAGAACCGCAGCTGGAGTTAGCAATTCCTGTATCTCCCCACTTTATTTTGTATATGCCAGTCTAACAGGGAGCTCAGCGTGATTCAGTCCTCAGGTGAGCGCTGATGATTTGTGCAGTCCCAGCTCCATGGCAGATATGCTGCTGCTATGACTTTCAGCAGTGAATCTCCTTGTTCAGATGAGCCTGTTACAAAGGTCTAAAATTGATCATAGGTGTGTCGGTGATGATAAACCACCACACAAGTATTTATCCTCCAATGTAATTTAGAAGAATAATCCTCCTCTCAGGATGTGCATCCTTGCTAAATCGGATGAGATACAGCTGCTAGCATGTACACGACTGGAACCTGACTGCTAATCCCAAGATGTAATTACACAGTACTTCAGCAAGCACATATACAATGTTATCTCCACGCTCCTCCCTCAGAGGACAGTAATTATACTTACTCTTGAAAGAATCCACTATGAATGCTTTACAAACCTCTTCTTCCTTCGTCTCTCCCTCCTTTCAGGTCAGTGCTCTAATACTAGGTTTACAGTCATATTTTCTCTTGCAGGCACACACTTTCACTCCCCCTGCCCTAATTAATCTTTAAAGCCAGTTCTTTGAAGAACAATGTAAAACTTAAAAAAGGGCTCAGTGCATATGCAGGCTCAAGCAAACCAGAAGTAAACGAAACACACCTGGAGAAGCTAAAGCAGATTGCTATGCCCTACACATCTCACTTTTACCTCCATCTTTGTGAAGAAAAGGTTGTCACAGCTAACAATTATGGTAGAGGTGCCTACCTGCAGGCTGTCTGACTGCTTCAGCGGAATGGCACCTTAAGCACCCTATCCCTGTAGGCAGAATTAGCTGTATTGGTCTGGGTCTGTATTAAGACTTGTACTTTTGTAACAATACTGGCAATAGTCATGATACTAACTGGCATTGCTATAACAATAAAACAAACCCCAGATGCAGCACTCCTATGTGGCAGGTCTCACCTTCCCACACTTTCATTTTGATCGCCCCTCCCACTGTTGAGGAAGCACCACATAATGACAGACGCACTGTCCTGTGTGTGGGCTGAACTTTTTCTTCTAAAAATGAGAGGAAGGCATCTAATGTCCCCTCCAACTCTGCAAATTATGTTATCTATTGTCAACAAATTCTGGCTGTCCGTATAATTTCAACAGGGATCTAGTGAACTGTGATACTGGTTTACAAGCAGCATGAGAACTCATTGCTCCCCTTCTTTTCTCTTGAAGTAAAAGGAACCATACAGAAAATCAATAGCCACTGACCAGGCACCACCACCCCACACATGCAGAGCACACGGTTTCCTCTTCCTGTCTGTCAACACTCCAATCTTCCACTACTTGCTTGAAGGCCCTGCGGGGGACCTTCAGCCAGAATCTTCCCTTAGAAGCCAAAATCTTTAATGCTTAATATTGGTTTGTGAAAATGCCCATTGGGAGATTTTCCAAATGCTCAGTTCTGGGTGGGTTACGTGCTAGTCATTTAAAAAAAAAAAATGAGGAGGATTTTAATCATTTATTTTTAATAATTGTGGATATATGGATGGCTTGTTCTGTAGCAATGGTTCATAGGCAATTTTTGTACACCCATGCTCGTGTTTGCGTGCTCTCACCAGACAACTGGAAGCCCAGTGTTTAATTACTTGCTGTATCTGCAAGATCAGGTGTTTAGCCGTCTAAGGGCCAACCAATTTTGCTCTTAAATAATTCTGCTTCTACAGAACAAACAGCTAAAGTTGAGGACATAAGGTAATTTGATCTAAATTGATTTCGCCTATTGCTGTAAGAAAGCTGAAGATATCTTTAGGGACTGCAGCTCACAGAGTGCCAATGTAAACTCATAGAAAAGCATTTTCACTCTGATTTTTCTGCAGCTTAAAGCACATGAACAGTAAGCCCATTGCGAGGTTCTGTTGGTAAGCTCAAGGTTAGCATTTGTTTGTGACAATAACAACAATAGATCAGTAATACCAACGTGCAGGTGCCACATAATCCCACAGAAGTATACCCAATGTCACGTGAAATTGCACAACTACAGTATGTGAAATAATACATGTGATGCACCAAAGAGAAGATCCTGAGCTTCATCAGGAAGAAGGTTTTTTTTGGTTTTTTGTTGTTTGTTTTCTTTTTTCCCCCCAAGGAGATGAAAACCCTTAGACCTAGCCACAGAGCTTGGCTAACTAAAATGCTAATGCAGATACATCCTGGGACTTTTAGCTTCCTTACAAAGCAGGCCTCTCATTCTTGCAAAAGAAACATATGAAAAAATGCAATGGCATAAAACAATGTTTAGTACTTAACATATATATATATTATAGACTTAACTGCATTGATATAATATATAACTTTCTGACATGCTATTTCTAAACAAGGATAGGCAGACTGTGGAGACAAAGTATAAAAAAGTTGAAAAAGTATTTCAAGCACTAGGAACTGAATCAATGAGCACACATTCTTTTGATACCATGAAATGAAAGATTCTTGAACTCTTCAAAGGCCACAAGATCTTCTATTTCTACACATGCTGGCACTTTGTAAAGCTGCGTGCACTGGGCTCCAGACTTCACATGTAAAACTCCACAAGCTCAGTCCTACACCCAAAGCAAACTTAACTGTCCTGGTTTCAAAAGCTTCTGCTCAATGACTGACTGCAGCAGTCACTGCAGTATATACACTGAAGGGTTTACACTCAGTTTGTTTCATCGGCAATGCCAGGTGCAATGCCAGTAAAACAATATTACACATTTTTACTGAAATCTGATAAAGTTCTTTCCCAGGGTTTTGAGAGTGGTATTAAGGATTTGTAGAGCTAGTATAAACAGCAGGCACTGATGGGAGAGTTCCAATCAACACACATTAAATAATGGATTTCAAAATACAAAATGCTATGTAATTACCAGAGTTAATCACAAAAATTCAATCCTAGCACATTACACATTCAAAAAAAATATATCTTTGAAATATAAAACGTGTATGTAGTATACATCTTTCTTAGTCTATAGAGTACTCATAAGGAAAATCTGAAGGGGGAAAGTTCAGTCATGCATGAATAAAATATTTTACTTAGTGTAAAGTGTTTATTTGCATAGCTCTCTCTTCCTGTATCACAATGAATATCAAGGAAGTGTTTAGAGCAGATATAAAAAGGAAGAGAGTATGGTAAGCAAGAAAACAATACAGCATCATTACAAATGACAGTATGTTATTGTTCTTCAGAGATAAAAATAATTATGACACCAAAGGAAATGCTATCAGTCTCCACTCAGACATTTCCCATCCAATACTTTTTCAATACAGAAAATACTACATCTCATCCATGCTTTTCACTTATTGTCCTCTCCCCACTTCTAGACGTGAAACTCTTCACAGAAGTTAGCAACTATGTTATATGCATATGTTAAAAAATAAATAATAAATAAATAAATAAAAAGTAATAAGTTCTCTCCTAACAAAAAGCATCATATCATATAACATTGCTGAAAGATAAAGAGACATACTTGAATTAATATCTGCAGCATGGTGACAGCAATCCAAGTTCAGGCATCCTTCTAAAATCCACAGAACTATCCTTACAAACACAGCTGGGTTGTTTCA
This sequence comes from Anser cygnoides, assembly GCF_040182565.1. NCBI lineage: Eukaryota > Metazoa > Chordata > Aves > Anseriformes > Anatidae > Anser > Anser cygnoides. The sequence goes on along the minus strand of NC_089874.1, from coordinate 122,932,080 downwards.
CAGACACTGACTTTGGTGTCTAGAGAGACATTTGCCTTGAATTTTTCCCACTGAATCCCCTATTATCTTCCCCTATTTCATCTTGCTACAGCAGCACTCGGGTCTTTATTCCAGAACAGATTGCTAGGGTATCAGAAACTAGCACAACATTTCTTCAAGGTTAAAAGCTGCTGCCTATCCCAGAAGTGTGGTTGTGTTATCTGCTTTCTGCTGCTTCAGGCAGAGATCGTGTGACCATTGCCTGTCCATCCACCATTTTTAGCATTTGAGGTTTCGTTTCCTCCCAGTGCTTATCTTCTGTATCATCTAAGAAGCTGATCTTATTTTTCACTTTGTTCATGATCACAACTATTGGCATCCTTGTGATTCTATTACATACAATATTTACAGTGCAAATTAGAAACCATTTCCTAAAAATCAACCTGATACATCTTGGTGTTTCTTGAGTTAAGTCATATATTAAAGTAAATGGTTTTCAAATCCTCACAGATTTTTCAGTTATTTAGAGCAGCTTTATTTTAATCTTTACAGATAGTTTTTCATAAAACAACTAAAATAGATTAGACTTTGGTGATTTTTTTTTCCAATAAAAAAGTATTTTAATGAATTTGAACTACAACATTGAGCATACAATTTTATTCAATAGGTGTCTGTTTTTCAAAAGAACAGTAATCTCGTATATAAACACCAATTCTGTGGGTGGCTTAGTCTTTTAACAGATATAAACATATGTATTTTAATAGATACAAGAATGAAATGAATTTGTATTCAGTTATAAGTTTTATCAGCAGTAAACTCTTCATTTAAGTCACTGAACTGTCTTACACATATATAGAACATGCATATATGTGTATACGCATCCATAGAGAGAAATGTTCCTTCACAGTACAAATAAGACAGAGGTACATTAAGGAGGAAAAAAAAAATCAAGACCCCCAAATTATTCGAATTCTTTAACGCTGCTTTCTATATTTAAGTTCCCAAGTCAAATAACAGGAAGCAATTATTTTCATGTATATACAACACTGCTTTTAAAGCTGAAACTTTAAAGCAGCTTGGAGAACAGAGAGGTAATCATTTCAGTTTTTAACACATCTTTCAAAAATTGAAAAGAATTTATTTTCCCTCCTCTCTTCTTCTGTAGCTTAATACTATTTTGTCTTAGTGTAGCCTTTAATGTCTGCTATTTTGCTGCAACTTCACAAGTTACAAGGCCTGAAGGAAAGACTGTGATGCCTTCGTTAGATCTCCCGAATAATAAAGATTGTGAGACTTCTCTGCATTACCTTCAAGGTTAAGGCAGAAGAGTCTTGAAAAACAAACATACAAAAACAGAGTTTGAAAAACAAACAAACTTGGGTCTAAAACTGCTGGGGAGGAAGAATTGTAAGTCAACCCTGTCCAAGGACACAAACACCTGTTTTCTCAGTACCCTCACCCGACTTTATCCATAACTTCATTTAACAGCTTCATTTTCACATTCTATGTGAAAAAAAAAAGGGGGGGGGGGGGGGGGAATTTTCAAATTTAAGGAATTCATTTATCTTAAACTTTGTTGCTGACTTCCTTTCTGTGTTGACCTGCTACCACATCAACTGTGGTACCTGTGTTGCCATGATCTTCTTTACCTCTGTTATTGGGACTATGTGGAGGAACATCTCTGAGGGACTTGGGAAAACCACATTCATTTCTGACCCATTGTCACATGGTGCAGAACAGCAAAGCAACCTCCAAGGCATGCAGAGGAATTTATTGTGAGGTGGTAGAGCTCAGCAAAGGTGTACTGGCCTATACACATTTCCATAGTGCCACTCAAGACGTGTTACTAGGCTAGAGTGAGAATAACAGCGACAAAAATAAATTAGCTGTGGTCAGGGGTGATGTTAAAGAACTGAACTGCAGAGCAACTGAACTGAAGTGGATTCCTTTTTCCTTGCCTGACTCTATGTGCTGTCTTGAAAATGATCGGTTTTGGTTTTATTCAGCCTTGTTCTTATACCTGCCATTCATCATTTCGTATATACATATATATTTAAATGTTACTGTAAGTCCTGACTGCCTGGTAACTTTCATTAAAGTAGACTCTTGCAAGTACAGAAATCCTGGGTCAGCTTTCATCTTGGGCTTGTTTCACTTCCTACATCTTGTTTTTGCACTAGAGACCAGCTACAGGGACTTAAGCAGTTTGTTCTTCCCCCACCCTTCTGCTGAAATAGTTATGTATGTCTCAGTTGCTCCTCAACTCATGTATTTTAAACTGTTTTTAATTCAGCTTATTTCTATTGGACCGGGTTACGTCATCTGCATGCCTCCCAGACTGAATCAATCCCTTAGATGACACAGGGACAAAAAACCACCATGTGCTCTCTGAAATGCTTATAAAGAAGGAGCATGAATAGCCTCAAGCTACCCGGTGTTTAACTATGACAGCCTTGCCCAGTGTAGACTTTTTGTTGCTGTGAGACACTGTAGTTCAGCTGGCAGCATTTCTAGAACAGAAAATTTTGGCAGTTCTTAACCTACTTCAACCTTTTTCTGGCAAAAGGTGAGACAAGGACAAAATAATATTTTGACATCCATATATATAAACAAGCAAAGACAACAAACAATTTAATCTCCAATGTAACCTTCAAAAACCAAATATTACTATAGTATATGTAACAGGCTGTGAGAAATCATCAAACATTTAAGTCAAACCCTCAAATTTTCCAAGGGTGCACTTTTATAAGAGCAAGACAACACAGCTATCTGGTTTATCACCACGACCAGAACACAGGACCAAGAATTACTCTGTGGGAAAGGCAGATCTGTTCTGAGCAGCACGATCGCGTCATATAAGCTCAGTAACAAGTCTATTGAGCTCCAGTTATACAGAGCTTTGTGGGGTGGAACAAAATATTACTGCTGAAAGGTTTCAGATCCTCACCACCACTGGCTTTGAACCTGTCTCATAATTCCCAGTCTTAAACACTTTTTGAGGCCAGTAATGGCATTTAGCCTAAATAGCTCTTCATCTTCTCAGACAATTAAGAAGCCACATCTCTCAGCCTCTTTGCTAGGTTTTAAAGACCAAGCCCTCTCGGTCTTCTCCATTTGCAGTGGTCATCCCAGCAGCCCTTCCCCATATCTGTTCCAGTTTGATCTCATCCCTCTTAAGGATAAGAGGCTGGACTTGGTCACGCACTCCAAGATGACTTTCAGCAATGCCTTACAACAAATAACACTGTTATTTCTTTCAAAGACAGAAATACGATCCCCAATAAATTTCAGCAATGAATTTATTGTTTTCAAACTTTCATTATGCTGGCCCCTTATAATCATCTTGTGATCAGTTAAGACATCCAGGTTTGTCTCATTTTTCATCATGACAAACTCTCATCATAGCAGACTGTCATCTCTCCAGCGGCACAACCTTGCACCTTGGTATTAAATTTTTCCACATTATTTTACCAGACCATTCTTTCTGCACAATATTCTCAGCTGCCTGTGTGTTTCTAATGCCTCCGAATACCACAAGGGGTACTCCGACTTTCTCATCGCTAATGAAAGTGTTTTTAAAAAAGTCTCAGTGTAACACTGATGTATCATTAGGCAAGAGAGACTGGTATTACCAAGAGTTTCGGGAAGTGCAGCAGACAGGCACCGCTACCCCAGTCAGCTTCTTTCTCAATTCCTTTCAAAGCAATTACGTGAGCAAGACAAATTCTACTTTGCCCACTCCATCTCATATTATTTTTTTACCATTTTCCAGTATCAGTTACAGAAAATATCACCCTACACTCTATCACCTTCATACTCTTCAACAATTACATTCCCATTACAGGTCATGTTTCTATTTCCTCTGCAATGTTTGTTTTTTTCAGTCCTGCACCAGTATTTCTGGTCCTCCTCTTCAGAGCCCGGATTCCCAACATTAGCACACAAATATTTGCCTTTACACACCAATCTGGGCTGACAGAATCCTTCCTTGATCTCGTTAGCATTTTTGACACTGATTCTTCTACCCTTTAGTGTCCTTTTTTCTTTCCCATGTTTGCCTGCAAAGTGAAATCAGGTGAAAGGCTAGGTAACATTTATAATTTAAGTCCACTTCCTAATTCAAAGATTTTTTAAAATCAAAATTCAAGTTAGAATGGAGAAAAAAATGTGTGCTGTTATCTGACTATAGTGGAAGCGTACTGTGTATTACAACACACAGAAAAAAATAAATCTCCCAGACAGCTGATATAAGAACAGGAAACCTTGGTGCGATAAAATACCTGCAGCTGCTGTATTGATGTGTTTCACTGCAGACACAGGAGAAACTTCTCCTGTCCCCCTCCCCCTTCTTCTTCTTCCTTTCTTTTTCTTTTTTTTTTTTTTTAATTTAATTTGTTTTATTTTTAACTTACAAATCCAGGCATTTTAGCTATGTAATAACTACTATTAAATAACACATTGCTAAGTTAAATAGAAAATTGGTGACTTAAGTTATCACACCTCAAACTTCCAAGTAGGAAATGGTCAAATACAGCTATGTAGAAATTATGTGCGGTCAGGAGAGCTCTGAGGATTATGTATTTCCCTCCACAACAGCCTTTATAGAGTACTTTGGTAAAATTAACTGTGTCAGTTCAGGTAGTTTCCTGTATTCGAATCCACAGCCCAACATTCATGTGTCTAGCCATTAAGCCTCCATGGTTAGGGTAAGTTTATCAGCGCTCAGCTCCTTGACCTTTATTGGAACTCAAAATGACAGGGTAATATGTATAATAAATATCAGCATAAATGATAATCCAAAAGGGTCTATTCCTATAACACGAATAGAGGGAGAGGGTGAGGAGGTGGGGACCAAGTGAAGACCAAGAAAGAAGTGTTTTCTATTTCTATAAATCCATTCTTTTTTTTTTTTTTTTTAATAAATAAATTTCCTAGAAGCTTGGGAAATTTCACGTGGGAAATTTGGCCATGGTAAAAAAATAAAAAATAAATAAAAATCAAGAAGTAATGTCATTGTGGTAGTGCAATAAATTTATTATGCTTATAAAAAGATGAAAATAAAATTCTGAAACTAAACATTACTTTGAAATGATGCAGAATATAATTTATACAGACTACTGAGATTCTTTTCCTTGTTTATTCAGTTGAATCAAAATACCAAAACACAAGAAAATTAATCCACACAAGACTGTAACTTTGTTAACATTGCATAATAGATTTTATGTATTATGAAAATGTTCCAGATTTATGTAGTCAGTCCTTTTGGCACTGATTTTGAACCAAGTCCTACATTAAGCTAACATCTGGTTCCTGACCTTCTAACACTCACTTCATTTTATTACAATCATTTGCCTCAACTGCATCCTTGAGAATTTTGAGTCAATATCAACAATGAATTAATTCATTTTGCCAGCCCTCAGGCAACTGCATCTTCTATTTCCTCAACTTCTTTTCCACGGTATTTTATCTTTTGAAGATAGGGGAAAAGGTCAAATAACATCGTAATTTGTCATAACAGAATAAATACTTTTATCGAATTCTTCAAAAGCATCAAATGAAATGGAACAGAACAAAAATGTGCCAACATGTTAACCAACTTAAAGGGAAGGTTTCCGAATACTTCACGGACTTAAGTGTTGTTCAAACTGTATGTAAAAAGTCTCATTTTCTTTACTAGTAAAGAACCTTAGTAATGAAAACCAGCAACTCCATATAACCAAATCTCCATTTCCAGATGAAAATTTGGCCAAACCACTACACTGAAGAGAATTAAAATTTTTCCAAGTATCCAGAAGTGTTCCACTCCTTTGAACAAACTCAAAGGACTACGTCTGCATTCCAATCGGAGCATATCTGCGATTCACATACAATTTTTTCAGCTTTAAATTTACCACTTGGGCCAATAAAGGCAGCGTGCTAAAGGTTCAGTAGTCCAGTATTTACCCTGAGCTTTAGAGACGTCAACATCTACAAGTAGGATGAGGATCCTTCTCCCCTCTCTTGCAAATGACTAGTGCAATTGCTGTCGGTAGGGAAAATGAGAAACTTGCAAAAATGATCAGATTTTGGGGCAAGGTCTAGAAATCTGTGTATACTAAGGGACGGACACCAGGACAGAGGAAGAAATTTCGGGCAACTTCTCTCAAGAACACATTTGGAGCAGTTGCGGCACAGAGCACACCTCCGCAGGCTCCATTTCAGCATGGTGGGCCTTGCCAGGCCAGAAGCACATGAACCATCCTCTTCTCCCAGCACGACTGCCCGAGCTCCTTGCTCCCTCCCTCTGCCTCCCACATACACACTTTGCCTCACACACAAGCGGGTGAGGTGCGCAGCAAGCAGTGCTGCATCCTTCTAAAATGCCTAGTTTATATACACAGTGGTTTGACTCCGATCTAGTTGATTTCAACATTCTGGTCAATTTACTTGCGAACAAAGGCATAGGCACACAACTCACACTGAGTAACCAGGCACTCTGCACGAGACACTTTGCAGTACCAAGTGTCTGCATTTACTATGAGACGTATGAAGGACAAATTAGTTAGCTTCTCCCTGTTTCACTGAGCTTCAGAAGAACAGCTGGGACAAAGCGAGCAGCTTGCTAACATTTAGCTAACATTAATAGCTGCTGTGGCTAAGGGAGAACAGTAGTTATTTATGAACATGGCCTTCAACTAGTTAAGGATGTTGCTGGCAACAGAGTCCTTTGCAGACACGATGTCTTGCTTTGAGATGTACCTGAAATTCAAACCCACTGCTATACTGTAAACAGAGGACTAAAGACAATGACATTTTCTCAACATGCCTGTGAAAACATGATGAAGAACAGCAAATTCACAGTCAAAAATCCCACGATGACGGTTTTAAGGGTGGTCTCATAGAAAGTCACTACTTCTCCTTTGGGTTTACCTTCTGTTTTCAGTGTGTTAAAAAAGGGAGGGGAGGGAGGGAAAGATCACTAGCACATCTTAGCGTTTGTCCTCTCAAATTCAGGCAACCTTAGCCCCATGGAATAAATCAAATTATTATCAGTCTTACCTGGTTTTATGCATTCTACAATCCACTTTCATCATGGATTAAGATAGTTGTGATTAAATTAGTGCAGAGTGACTTCTATACCAATGAACCTTATCTCTCTTACCTGATGAACCCAGTCTATTTACCATTTTCTAACCCATTCTACTTTGCACTGTGCTGCATTTACCATCCTCCTCCACTGGCCAGAGGCCTTCTTATTCTGCTGTCTAACTTTCATGTTTAAACACTGACACACACTTATGGCCAAACTTGCCATTTAAACACAGCATTCTTGTTATATTATCATACAATGTCTTGGGTACCTGTCTAAAGCTGCATGAAGCACTTATTTTTGCAAATAACCCACAAGAGAAAAACAGATTTTTTTCACCCTCTTTCAAGCCAGCTGATTCAGTTGCAAAAAAGAGCTACTTCTCCGGTAGACTAGTTTGTGTTTCATTAGCTGTACTACCCTCAACATTTGATATACATGGAGCAAACCTTCCAAAACACAGGTCAGTGATGTGGGGTATGTAATTAAGATTTAAGAATGAACTCTAAACTTAGATGAGGGTTTAACTCATTTGGGGTTAAATCATTCATGCTGATGCGTACTAACACTCTTACTCAGATTGCAGTTCCTCCTGGAACTTTGCAAACCTTGGACAAATTTTCTTTGGTTGCAAGAGGAAGTTGCAATAGTTCTGTAAAAATCAGACAGTGCCGAATCTGGTGTCAGTAAATTGCACTAGCAGAAATGAAGTCTCATGCTTTTTAATCTTTACAGTAATACTAGGAAAACATTTAGCCCCAACTGTGAAAGTATTTAAGCTAGGAACCACCCAACCTTATTCAGATACAGCAGCAGAACCTTTCTCAGCTTCAAAGGCTCAGGATTGTACTCCATGTTCTGGCATTTCACAGAGGTCTATTTAAAATTAGGAAAAAAAAATGAGTTATAAACTCCATGTTAATTATATTCCTTTGAGAGCATGAATCTAAAACATGCATGTTCCAGGTGCCTTCTTGCCCAGCGTAGTAAACTGTTCAAACAACTACTGTAATATGGGTTGCGTGCAGGGATACCAGAAGGATATTTGCTACAAAAATGAAAAATACAACTAAAAGAGCTATATATCATGAGCAATTTTTGGAGTATTTTCGATGAAGTTCTTGAGTTCAGGGCTTTGTGAACAGATATGACTACAAATAATCCTACCAACCAGTCTTGAAGGACTGCAGATTACTGCAGTTCGGGTCTGAAAGCCTGGCTTGTAAAGGCAGAAGCACACTTTAGTAAAAATCTTGTGAAACTACATGCTCAAGCTGTGGTGACAGTAAGACCATGAAAGGAAATACATCACTGAATGAACATGGAATAAGAATTGACACGCAAGTTTCTAAGCATTCTTTTCACATTTGTTGTGCACATGAACAAGAAGTTTCTCGAAAGCTGACCAAAATTAAATATTTGACATTCTTTCAATTTTCAGAGAGCAGTGAGAATGGGAATCTGGAAACTCTTTGGAGAGAGGATTGTGAATCACTGGTATGTCAGTTCACTTGATTTTTCCTAGTTCAAGTGTTCTAAGAAATAACTACAGACCTTGGATTTTAAACACATATATGTCTTTGCAGATGACCTTTCTCAAGAGCAAGAATAAGAAAAAAAATAGTTCTGTAAGTCATTGTAACAGCAGCTGTGCAAGAATTGCAAGTTCTTTTATATTTGAGATGAGTTACACCAAGTAGAAGTCCTGAGTGGAGGACAACACTTTTGAGTCAGGCCTGAAGAACCATGTCACATTTGCTTAAAATGTCAATTTCTTTCATTTTCAGAATCTCAATAATACTTTGACCGCTGCTACTGTTTTGGCTATGTCTGGACACTTTTTGCTTTCTCTCTCTAAAACCAAACAACATTGCTGCTTTCACAAAGTGTCATGAGTTGATTGCACAGCATTTAATATTTTCTGTTGCTTAATGCTCAAGAGCCTAGCAATTGATTGCAGATGCAGACCTAGCTATTGTGACCACAGCCAGCTCCACTGAATCAGGCTGTGATCCCGTAATTGACTGCATGCCTCTTGCAGGAGCTCTACAGACGGTCAGAGCCCCAGGCCAGGCTGTTCTAAACAAAGTGCAGGACATGCACCTTAAAGAGCATGGAAGCATGTGTGATAATTTTAGCAGATTTAGAGTCGTGGCAAACTCTAGGTCCAAAACAATAAATATTTTCACATTCATACTGCAGACTGCAAGAACTTTACTGCTCTCTTATTATGACCACGCTGGCTGCTCATTAGAATTCATAACTTTCGTAATTGCAAATATGAAGTATGGAGCTCATAAGCAAGCCACATGATTACACCTTACCAAGAAAAAACACAGCAGACAGTGCACGAACCCCATGGTTTATATACGATTTTAGCACTCACGGCAACTTTAGCATGCAGTTAACTTCTTGAGCAAGAACTAAGAATAAATCAGTGTTCACAATTGCTACCTAAGTCTTGTTGAGGAAAACTGTAATGACTCCACAGCGAACTTACATTCGAATCCCATAGAATTAAGTGCTGTGCAACAAAGACACTTTAATAAACAGTAAGACTGCTTCATTGTTGAGCGTGCACAGGAAGTTCTCTGGACAACGCAAACCATATGAGAAAAGGTGTAGGGAAGGAAGGATGTTGAAATCTCTGAGAGGTCAGAAATGGGTTTGATGCTGGGAAATGAATGAAGAGGGAAGACCAAAGCAACAAAGAGATAAAAGGAGAATGAAATATCAAATAAGAATGCACAGGATAACTAATGGGGTAGAGAGAATTACAGTCCCTAGGAAAGCACATTTTGTTAATGAGTGTGACAAGACACAGAGCACGTAATCAACACAACAGTCACGCCACTGAACCTGTACTCTGTGCTCAAATGAGCAATGACTTTTCTGTGTCTTACTGTACCAAACATTTTGATATTTTTGCTTTTACCACAGGAGTGAGGAAAACATAGCAGGAAAAGACTTCAGCTGTACATAGTCAAATACTTTACAGAAAAGAATAACGTTCAGATCTCCGAGTCAAACAAGCTATTCAAATGCTGATTTTTTAATTTTCTAACACATGTATCCAGTGCTCTCAGACTTACTTAAGTGCTCCATCTATAGCAGAAATATCTCACTTGAAGGGCCTTTTTTCCATTTGTCCACTCCATCAGCCAAAGCAATTTTCTGCTGATGCCTGCACCACAGAAGCTGGTTCTTCAAAACTCGTACTGCCTTCTCACTGCTAAAGTTTCACTTTCTGAAGGGACAGAACGTACGGGGCATGTCGACACCAAGGAGCTCAGCATAGAAATCCTGGAGCTAGAGCGGTTACCTTAGCACCCCAGGCACACAACATAAAGCCTTGGTTTCTTCATCACATGCTGATAAATCCACATTCAGCTACACTAAACCAGTTGGATATTCAAGAAGGGTCAATGTTGGCTCAAAACCCCTTCAAATGTGACACTGTACACCACAGAAAAGCCTCTTGTGTACAAGAGAAACAAAACTTGACCCAGGAGAGACAGAAGCAGCATCACAGACGATAGCAGACAATGAGGTAGGAGACAATTCACTGATTATTTTCAAGATAGAAACTAACCTTTTTTCAGCTAAGGTTGAGGACACTGTTTTAAACCAAAGGCAGTTAGCAGTGACAGCTGACTCTAAAGATAGACTGTATCTACACATAATACACATTTTAGATAGAAGAGTCTTGCTGGCCATCTAGAGAAGTACAGAGCTGCACTTCAAGGAGGCTTATTAAAACATCCTGAAAGACCCTTGGGAGTACTGCCGGGCTGGGATGCTATGGGACTTCACACCTCTACGAGTGGCTGGAGGCACATATTTCTGGGCACGCATTCCCTGATAAGGTAGCATAGGCAGATTACAAAAGGTTATGCTACAAATGCCTGTTTTGTGGAAGGAGAAAAAGAAAAAGTTGCTGCAGAGAGATCTAAATCGAGCAGTGAAGTAAAAGACTTAAACCGACAGTCCTGACGGCAAAGCTCGAGAGCAACAACAGAATGATGTTGGAATAAAAGAAGAAAAAAGGAAGCAGCAGTGGGAAGAGAGTAGTACTGCAGCAGGAAAAAGATTGAAATACTGCTTTTCCCAGGAAATAGGGGGAAAAAAGAAAAAGGAGGACAGCACATTATTACTAATGGAAACATTCAAAGCAGTGTGACTCTAAGACTTTTCAGACCCACAGGTAAATGTTATGGCAGAGGGACAGGAATTGTTACCAAGAGGGAGATTTTCAAAGGAGGCAAGCTCCCCTAGTCAGGCCTAGTTGGAGTACTGCTGTCTGCTGCCTGCCTCGTAGGAGCAATCCATCAGGTCGTCTACAAGCCAAGAGAAATGGACTTAGCATTCACCATAGCATGGCCCAGAACTCCTTCACCAACACCAGCAGAGCTGCTTCGGTATCTCTCCCAGCTACTGCAAGCACAGCTGGAAAGCGGTGACAGCACAAAGACCTTGCAGGACAGAAAAAGGAAGACAAAGTGCCACGCTAGCAATAAAGCGGGACGGTTGCTTAAAAGGCAAGTTCTCCTACAGCCCTGCCAGGCTGTAATGCTTCTCTCCAGCCTTTGCATAGGCTAGCAGATCTCTGGCACTGGTAGGTCTGTAGTCGTAGAAATGTACTTCAAATCCCGTTTGCACACTTCGCTACCGCGCAGCTACACACTGAAATGACTCTCGCAATGTATTTTGAACAAATGGAACCCAGGACATCCAACACAGAATTTCCTCTTTCTCCTGCCCATCCCCTTCCTGCGTGTTTACCAAAAACTTTCACTTCCTCAGTGGTGCTGACACTAGTGCTGGCAATCATTTTAACCGTGTCCTCCACCTCCCATCTGCTCATACCTAAATTGCGGGTATCATTCAGCACTTACTGAAGAGGTTCTGAAATCACATCAAAATGCACGGTAGGGTTGGGGTTGCCTTGGAGGAAACCAGTTTCTGTCCACTGGGTCTAATGAATAAAAGCCTCAGGATGCTGCTAAGGGATACTTGAGTAAGCAGTTTCAATAAGTGCAATAGATGTACTACTTCTCAGAACTTTTCCCACTCTGGTGATACTACTTGGAAATACTTTTTATTTTTATTTTTTATCTGGAGAGAGTAAAACTTAGTCATAGGTCAGACCTACTAATTTATAGATATGTTAGCATTATGTAGGAATTCACTCAAACAGACTCTTACCTTTTAATATTAATTCTGTTATAATACCCTAATACAGCCATATACGGAAAGAACAAAACTGTTTATCAGTCAAATATACTTCCGCACTACCTCTTGGGCATAGCCTGTTTCAGGCTATGCCCAAGAAAAAGCTTTAATGTAAGATATCATCATCATAAAAAAAAAAAAAAAGCAGTTTGTATGCACTTATCTGTACAAACTAAAAAAGCAAATGTAAAATAAGGCAGTATATTATGGAAACCACATCAGTAAACCCACTTAACAGACTACATTTTTGTTGACGAACTTCCCGAAATGGCTTTCTGTTACACCAACAAAGGAGTAGTTGAGAAAATTAAGAACACATCTCAGAGAGGGCCCATTCCTTCCAAGCTTTCATCACGTACAGACTTTCAGTAGCCTGCTAAAACAGAGAAAACTCCAAAACCCACCATTCCAGAAGAGTAGCTGTATCCTACCCTTCGGCTCCTATGGTAAGCTACTGAATTTCTTATTTTTAAGACCTCATGGTTTGCTATCGCAGGCACTTTAAAGAAGGGGCTTGGTCAGAAGAACGTGCAAAGTAAAATGCAGGCCCTTGCAAATTAAGTAACAATTTTTTTGACATACCAACCACAATTTAGACAGGAAGAACTAGCCTCATGCTACATGCAAAAATGTTCAGACTGTTTATCATTCTAGTACTTTGAACTGAGCGGGTAAGATAGTAAGCTGTGCAAACACAGGAACCAATTGTAGATACTTAAGATGCCAGCAGCTGGAGAAAGATAGACACTGCTCCCCCAGGGTACAGCAAACACCGGCCTGAGTAGTGCCAATTTTCCATTTTTCCCCCACAGAAATGAGATCTACCCATACACCCTTCACCTTTCCTTCATGTCCTCCTCCTCCCCCTCAGATAAGCACTACTGTCAGAATATCATCCCTCTCCCGACGTCCAGCTGGCAGAAATAACCAATCTATTCACCTTGAGGAGCAGTTCTTTAGGATGCACTACAAATGCAAGCATTTCATAAGTATTTGGAGAAGATGCTTCCAACACAAGATGAAATTCTGCCTTTACATTTTGTCCCATCAGCCCACATTTTCCGGAAAGATGCCGAACCCTACCATGACTGATTCAGCTTCAGAAATTACACCATATCATGACAACGTCAACAGGAAATGTATTTGCATCAGGCAATAACAAATAAGAAAGCACAGACCTTTCCACCCTTCCCTGATGGACGACTGCCATTTAAACTAGGAACATATACAATAAGGACAGCTACACTGTATTTGCTTTTTATTAGTAGAAATTAATTTCTTTGAGAAGGTACTATTACTGTTTATAGGACGATGGTCTCCTCCTATTTGTATGCTTCACGAAAGGCTGTTTCCATACAAATGTAATTTTGTATTGTTTATCTACATAGTTTCCTGTGACATGGCTTGGTAAGTCGGGAAGTCTTTCCCTCTACGCTATCTTTAGCACTCCTACACTCGCATGAAAGAGGTGACACAAGTAAATGGGAGTTATTAAGCAGCAGATAATTGACAGAGGTAGGAATATGATCTGAAAGAAAAAAATAAATCTAATTGTGAGCTGGCAACAATTTACTCTACAGAATGAAGCCACTGCTCTTAGAGATGGAAATGCTTTAAGGGTAAAATAACAATGAGTACTACATAGCAGTTTGGCATGATTTTGTGCAAGTATGTACATACTCAGCACCATAGCTCCATAAGGAAGTATCACCACTCCGCACAACCCTGAAGATTCCCAGCCAACAGATTCTCCTTTAGTCCCTTGCATTACCGCACGACATCTTACATGCTTTAGGGATCACTGGTGCCGTGGAAAGGCAACTTTGTGCACAGGCATGCTATCACAGGCAGAATGCTAAGGACCCTATTCTATACCTACTGCCCCCTGCCTTTTAATTTCTTTAAACCTTCACACTGTTCCTCATCTGCTCGTTTTCTGGGTTCAACCTGTTTTACAAAGAGCTGCCTTCACAAAGGACCCCCTGAACCCCAGGAGTAAAACTGGCTTTACTTTTCCCTGAACAGAAGAAATAAAGTCACAGCTGCCCCTTACTCAGAATATGCACATATGGAAAGGAGGAAAGACCTTGTTCCCTCCTCAGATCACCTAGCCCTTTGATAAAAATAAAAATTGGCTCATGGTCAGCAAGTTTCCACTCAAAAACCTCAAAGATGTTCATTAAGATTCCAAATAACATGCAAAGTACAGATAGGAAAACATCTTTTTGTGACGGAAATGGAATCGCATCTGAGATTAAACATGGCAGTTCTTAAACTTTCCTGAATAGCTACAGATAGGTCAAACGCTACTGGCATGCAACACAAGAAAGGCCAGGCGCAGCATCTCGGGTCTTGTGAGCAACCACGCTGAAGCTCAGCTACTAAGCTGAGCCTGGAGGGCCTTGGACTATTTTCCTTGCGTGTTTTAGGAATTTCTTCCCAGAACGCCTGCTGCTGCGTGATGCTATTTATCTTACCGAAGCCAACAAGGTCATAGGAAGACAGCTCACTCCAATGACATAGATAAAACAGAGGGAAACAGTATATGAAAGAGCTGCTTATACATTCCTAAATACATGCAAGAGAAAATTTCACATTTATGGAAACTCCCTTGAAAGGGTAACATTAAAAGCCAGGAATATTAAACAACTACAAAGCAATAAGGTTTAACTTCATATGCGAAAGTTTCATAACTCATTGCACTGTCAGTAAAAGTCATTGTGCAACTGCTCAAGGAACTTACGAGGAAAGGCGTAAGCCTTACTTTGTTCTCTGTACAGTTGTATTGAGAGGGGGAAAAAAAGAGGAAAAAAAAAAAAGAAACAAACAAATCAACCTTATTTACTCGACAAACTACAGGAGAAAAGCAGAATAATTTTAAGCCAGCCAGCTACAGTGCTAGGAAAAAAAAAGGAAAAAAAAAAGTTCATTCTACACCATTATGGTTTTAAGAAGTATCTCAACAGCATACGATCAAAATAGAACTTCATGTTATTAGAGCAAGAACTCATTTCTAGTCTGTAGCTCACAAAGCTGAAATGGAGAAAGAAAAATGCTACAAATCTTGAAGGAGAGGAACAGAATGAGAAAGTTGTTGATATCAGAATTCACTAATTTTTCATCCTTGCCCAAGACTTCATAACATCCTGTTATGGGCATCTAACTGATATCTAGCCAGTTGCTACTTTTTCAGAGAAAACTGTATGATTTTCCTCATCCACACTCTTGGTGTTGATGGCGGTACCCATTATAAAGATATGAGGTCCTGTCATAAGACATAAGCAACAACTACTGTGCATTCAGTACTGGGCTGAAAGCAATTCACACAATTTGACTACCCCTTGGACAAAACCAAGCCATGTTTCCCCAACATAACTTTGTAACTGCCCAACTGCCCCAAGTCTTCCTTTTTTTTATTTTTTTTAAAGGAAAATAAAAACTAAGTCTTTAGTAATAGTATGATCAGTATAGAATTATTTACCGTATTTTACAGATATTGCAACTAACATCAAGATATCTAAACTACAAAGGTCTTTCACGTCATTTCCAACTCTGGTTTTAGCACGCTGTAATAAGAGGGGTCAGACTGGGCTTTTTTCAAAGGTGGGAGTGAAAGACAAGAGATGAGGCGTTGATTTCGGGTTTCAGATAAAACAATAGAACAAGAACCGTTGTGCTCCTTGTGTACATCCACGGCAGTATGATCTGGCTAAACAAGTTTAAGGTGTTAATCTCTTTGGTCTTTAGTGCCAACAGAGGTCAGTGAAGCAGCGAGGTGAGCTCTTGCGAACCCATTCACTGCAGACGCGAAGATGCAATTTCAACAGAAATTCCAAATGCAGGGGCTTTACTGAAGGTATGGCAACCACTACGGAGATCCAGCCTGGCTTTCAGATCCTCCTAGTGAAAATTAGGAGGAAACCCCTCACGACCATTCCTTGGGCATACAGCATCATTATGGTAACAGCAAGCAACACCACGAGGCCGTTTGCTCTCTCGTTTAAGCCGAAGCACATCGGAGCCCCCAGTTAGGAGGAAGCAGCTTTAACTTGGAAGATGCTCCGGGAGCTATTCCCTTAGGAAAAGCAGTTAACGAGGAACACCCAGTAAACCAAGGCTGCTCCCTTGGCTTGAGACACCGACTGCAGCCTTGGACCGGTTAATTTGACACAGCACAGCACACTGAGGAGCCCTGAAGATCCCAACGCAAGCCGGGGAAGAGCAGCAAGAGGTAAATCATTCATTTTGAGGACGATTACAGCGGGTTTCTTTCTTTCTCTCTAATGCCGCGTTTCCCGTTAAGACCCCCTCCAGTACCCGCTGCTCGGCGGGGAGAGCTGCCCGCAGCGCGCTCCGTACCCCTTGCATGGGGTCAGACACCCCCTGTGCGGGGTCGGGCACCCCCTGTGCGGGGTCGGGCACCCCCTGTATGGGGTCGGGCACCCCCCGGGCGGGGACCAGGCATCCCCCAGCGCCCCCCTGTTCTCCCCCACCGCCGCAGCCCCTTACCACGACCAACCCCCGGAGCCTGCCCGGCGCCCATAAGCCACCGTCAGCAGGGAGCCCCCTTCTTCCTCCTCCACCTCCTCCTCCTCCTCCGTGCGGGACGGGCCGGCTCAGGGCGGCGCTGCGGGGGGCTGCGGGGTGGGGGCGGCTGGGGAGGGGGCTCTCTGACGGGACGGACAGACGGACGGAGAGACGGACAGACGCCGAAAGCACTTACTTCGCCGTGTGCGGGGCTCGGTGGGCGGCGGGTGAAGTCGCCGGCGTCTGCGGGGGGCTCTGCGGGCGGGCCGGGGGCGGGGGGCTGCGGAGCGCGGCGCTGCTGCCCCGCCGGCCGGGACACGGGCGCTGAAGCCGGCGGAGGGAACTTGGCCCCGGTGCCGGCGGTTGGCCGGGAGCCCGCCAGCCTACTTCCTGCTGCGGGGCGCGATTTGCATAGGGACGGAGAGAGGAAAGGGCTCCCGGGGAGCAGCGGCCGCCCCCGCGGCCGGGGAAGGAGCTGAGGGGGGGCCCGACCCACGGCCGGGGGTCGTCTGGGGCCGGGGAGCTGCGAAAGGTGCGAGGGGAGGGACGAGGTGGGGCGGGGGGCTCTGCCCGCTGCCACCGCCGGTAGGGGCAGCCGGGGAGTGCGGCCGGCGGAGGGGGTACGGCGGGGCTGAGGAGGGTGTCCCGGGCCACCAGCAGCCGTAAAAAAAAGGAGCCAGCTTCTCCAGAACCCGTCTGGGGAACGTCTGGGGTCCGTGGGTTGGAAGACCCACCAAGCTGGCTTGGAAAAAGCAAAGAACAAGTAGATACGATCAAATCATCTTTGATTAGTTCATTATTATTATTGTCATCACCACCATCATCATTATTAATAATATTATCTTTTTTTTTTTTTTTTTTTTTTTTTTTTCCAAGGGGGGCTTACTGGCCGATTGGAGAGTGAAATACAACCTCACGCATCAGCAAAACTCCAAACAGGAAGCAAGAGCGTGCGGACAACGCCTAGAGGATGCAGCTGAACAGCTCGATGACAACGGGAGCTGAGGCGTCATATGTGTACTGCCGGGCCACCTGGACGGGTTCGGGTCGTGGAGGTTTACAAAGGCAGAATTTCAAAATAAGAGCTTTGAAGCTTTCCACATAAAGTGTTGAAGACAGTGGGACAAGTCTGGGGAACTGTCAAGGTGGTAAATAGTTGCAAGATGCTCTAAAGTAGCCCTGCATCCTTTTCTGAAGGCCACCAGTAAGACCTAATTAGCTGGGAGCTGGAGCAGACTGAGGAGATGGCAAGGACTTCCATCAGAGCATCCAGGTGGCTGAAAATGGCTCGATGCAGCTCACAGCCTGTGGGTTTAAGAAAAGAACCTGAATCATTCCCAGGAAAACAAACTCTGCCAGTGGGACTTTGGCATTGATTAATGGCCTGTCACACAGAGTGATGTACAACTGTCACAATCGCTTTGCTTTAGCATGTGCTGCAGTTTTCTCTCTAGGCTGTGGCTTCAGCACGCAGGCCACTGCCTTGATCCCACAGAAGATTCCATCTGTAGAAGCACTAAGAACACGATTTGCCACATTTCTGAATCAGGCCCACATGTCCATGTATATCTGTAGAGCTCTGAAAGGTGGAGGGCAACAGCTGCTTATCGTCTTTGAATTGTACCATCAATGATTAAACCAGTGTCTTGTAGATCTGTCACTAAAAATTTGGTAAAGATTTTCTCCCCTCCCCCAAGACATTTAAAAAGAAAAAAAAATAAAACAACCTTTTTTTCCTATGGAAAGTTTATATAAAAAGGAAATGTTTGATTTAATTTACATTGTCTTTGGGTTTGGGGCATGAAGTTGTTGGGGCATGAAGGGTTGGAGTAGAATAAATA
The DNA here is from genome assembly GCF_040182565.1 of Anser cygnoides. Lineage (NCBI taxonomy): Eukaryota > Metazoa > Chordata > Aves > Anseriformes > Anatidae > Anser > Anser cygnoides. The sequence goes on along the minus strand of NC_089874.1, from coordinate 122,913,432 downwards.
TACTGTGCTTTATACGAATTAAAAAAAAAAAAAAAAAAAGGTTGTTAGTATCACTTAATATAAGTCACCATTTTATGCATCTTTATTTTCTCTGGTACAACCAATACGCACCAAATCTACCTTAAACAGAATAAGCAGGAAATGAACTCTCACTCTCTCTCTCATTATATATTCACCAAGAGGAAAAAATAAAAACCCAGTTCCAGCCTCCTTACTTCTTTAGATCTACTGGTAGTTACATGTTTTAAAATGTCTTTGTGTTTAGATCAAGAAAGTTGGGTGATTTGAGATATGTAAAACGAGACTTGAAGTTTCCTTTAAGCCTATCACTGTAGTGAAAGAAGGGCGGTGAGTCGTGTTAGCCAGAGTTTATTACTCAGCAATTGATTTTCCTTTTTGGGCAGGCTTAACTCCAGACCGTGTTGCTACTACTGGATCAAACAGGGCTGCAAGAAAGTTCTCCAGTGCTGAGGCCAACTGGTGCTGTAACAGTCCGTGTCCAAACTGTTAAATTCTCTTGGCATCCAGAATAAGGGGACTATATGCAAACTGGTGTTTGAGTAGTTGCTGGCCTGTGTTAATTTCCAGACCAGCTCTGGAAATTTTTGGAGTGATAATTGGCTTGGGCCAGGGACCTATATGATCTGCAGACTCAGAGCTCCAAGGTCCAGGAACATTTCCTCAGTCACTGTTAATTACTGGCATATATGTAGCCTATAGACTGTGGAGCAATCCAGGTTTTCACCCGTGAGGTGACTACTGATCCAGTCATTACTTGGATTATATCCAGGAGTATGAGGTGGCACAGAATTTAGGGAATAATGGCTCAGGACAGTAAATCAAACTTTATCAAGGACAATGCAAACACCAGAGTTCAAAAGATAATTTCTCTTGCTATGTTTTTATATATTTCTTTTTTTTTCCAGAGTTTCTGATTACTTTCTAGAGAATTCTTGAAAACAAAAGCAGAGCAGAAATAGAAGAATGCTAGTTAGTCATGAAACCAGAAGTGGAGCATCCAGAGCAGTCATTTGAGAGATCCCAAGGAACACCCAGGTTCACTCAGTGAAAAATTAATTAATTAATTAATTAATGAAAAAGATCTCTGTTCAAAAATAGGCTTACAAAGATGTAAATTCTGCATAGAATAACAGGGAAAGAGAGATCAAAGATACATGTAAAACTAAAACATGAAGTCATCTGACTTTCTAGTGTGAGTTGGTTTTGGAAACTTGTTCTCATTTTGTTGACAGCAAAATAGCTTTTCTCTAGGGATTCCAGCATTTACGTGGTCACTGCATTGTTTTTCTGTATTTTATTTCTTCCTCTAGAGATTATCATTATATAGCTAAAGTCCAAATTGTTAACCTGCTTTGTAATAACATGGCATTTTTTTTAACAAATAGTGAAAAATGGGTTATAAAAAATGAGATCCAAGTCACATTCTCATTCATTGCAAAGTGTTGGGGGACAAAAAGCAAACAGAAAATAAAAGCAATATGTTTTGGAATTCATTTTGCAATGCCTCATTTCTTATTATAACCCATGTTTGTAGAGAAAGTTATACTGGCCTATGTAAGAAGAATATTTTCAAATTTTATTCTAATAAATGTGCTTCTCTTGATAAAGACTTTGCTTCTCAAAGAAAAAGACTAAAAGGAAGAAATGTTACTTTCAACTATGAAGCAGCAGGTTAAAGCACTCTCTGGTGGATATTCTTCAGTTCCTATTCTTGTTTACAGTTTGAAGCCTAGGAAAATAATTTTTGCCACACTAAAGAGAAACGAAAAGAACACCAACAAAAAATATTCTTTATTGTAGTTGCATTGTGATTATTTGTAGTGTACCCTATCTTACTTTATGATTGTGACCTGCATGATGATTTTTTTGGTGATGAATTAACAACACTTTGCAGAATAATGCACAGATCCCTCTATTGACTCAACCTGCACTTGACCTGTCACTTGGATTAACACAACACATACTCAGTAGATTAAATTAGGGAAATCTGGCATCTTTCCTGTAGATGGTAGTCTGCTTAATGCACAGCCTCTTACATTTTATTACACTGACATTTTCTGGCCATTAAACCTAAATTCACCCTTTTTTATTTCAACTTGTTAATTCAAATGCCCATGAATGAGCGATAATAATACAGCACACAGAAAAAGTGTTTGCCTTGAGATAATCTAATCCTGAAAATTAAGAAAAAGCTGCTTCTTTTGTGTCTTTGCTGATCTTAAATATTTTATTCACCTGCCATTAGCTTTTTTTATACACAGGAATCCTTCCTCTTTTTTTTCCCTGCTTGTTTCATGGCTGTGAGCAGAAAAATCGCTCATTAGTGAATTGAAACATGTCCAACACTGCTAGCCAGTTTGAGAACTGGTTGGAATGAGTGAGATTGTGCTTGTGGTGCGGCACTTGTGAGTATTCTGATGGGGACTGAAAATGGCCTATGTGTATTCTGTAGAAAGTCCAGATTGCCTTTCTTTAGAGATGACAGATCAAATGAAAGGTCTTCTTGGTTCTCATGGATATCATCTTATTCACAGAGCCAAGAAAAGCAGCTGAACTGATGAGTTCTTCACAGCTCATTCATGTAGGCAATAATAAGGGTGAGCTGGCAAACAAGCAGTTCCAGGAGCCCTTTACTTCCAACGATTTGTGGCTATTTGCAGATACTTTTATTGGTCCAAAGAGTCTGCCCACACTATTAAAGAGTGGGTTTCATTTATGTTTAATTCAGCACTGTGATCACTAATATAATTACCTGAAAGAACAGATCTGAGCTAATTCAAGAGCAGGTTTGTGGTCTTTTCAAACTAGAAAGATTACACTGCAGAGAGATTGTTGTTTGGGTGGATTTTTTTTTTTTTCTTTCTGCCTTGAACTATGGGCATTATGCCTAGTCTCAGCAGCCTGACTGGGCATCCAGCCTGCATCTTGCCCGTCCAGTGTCACATGAAATGTTAGTTCAGAGGCAACGTGCTGTTCCTGGAGGTGGCTTCCAGAGTGGGCCGCTCTAGAAGTATAGCTTTCCCTTTCCAAGATCAGCCATTTTTCATGGAAAATTTCCTCACAGAGAGGCATTGGACCACGATTAGCAATTCTGCTGTGCAAGAGCAGTGCAGTGTTTAAGCCGCCCTTGGACAGCTGCAGTAGCAGCAGGAAGGCAGGCAGCCCTTCCCTGGTCACAGCCACACAGCAGTATGAAGGATCCCTGCATGGCACAGCTTTTCGTTTCTTCTGGGGCAGCAGAGGCAACATATGTGGGCACTGAGCTAATGAGGCCAACTGGTAGCATTGATGGAAACGTTTGGTACTGACTGAAGTCATCAACCCCCTCCCCTTGTTCCCCAGGGTTTGTGAGAAGGAGCTCCTCTCTGGGACAGAAGACAGTCATCACCAGTGTCACTGAGCATCAAGAAGGTTGCCTTGGCTATAAGAAACCTGAAAACACCTGACTTTTACTGGTGTATTACCAGTCAGCCTGGCCTTGGGGAGGTGACACCTGTCACCCACAAAGTTCTCAGTCTGCACCCTTTCTGGCCACAGAGGGCATGTTGGAAAGCTGTGCTACCTGTGGTGGCAACATGATAGGGTGATTTCTTCATTCTTCGTCTCCTGACCTGGCAAATTTTCCATCTGCAGGAACGATGAAATGAGCCATCATGGGTCATTGCAGATACTGTGCTGCTGTCAGCTCGGCCTGGCTGGTTTGCCAAAGCATATGACACTCACGTCTTCCATATCTCCTGCCCATCTGATGGTGTGTAGCCATGCAAAGTACAAACCTGCTGCTGAACCCTTTTAGATAATTGAGTTGCCAAATCACTGTAACACTGAATGAGCCCACTTAACCCTTCTTGCATTTAGCAGTCACCTAGCTCTTGCCACAACCTATTGTGTTACCCCCAGGCTTCAGAGTGGCCCTGCTGTGTCTAAGAGGAAGCTGGAGGGTTACTGAACTGCCCTTCCAAGCCAGGCTCCAGCCTGTATGCTGCTTCCTTCACAGAAACTCAAAAGAGAGCTACTAGAGCAGATGGTGGCAGGGTAGGGGTGTAACAAGTGGAAGTACCACCAGTCCCTCCTCCAGATGCAGCTTGCTCCTTTCCTGTGAAAACTGGGAGGGTCACGCTGTCAGGGACAACCTGACTAATTGTTTTTCTGCTGAGTGGTCGACAGCTGTGTGCTGTAACTTGAAATCATGCATGTGTTGGACATGAACAGTAAATCAGCTTTTCTCTGATTTTCCTGTTCCCAGTCGCTGATTCCCCCTGAAGCCCTTTGTATCCCATTCTTGAAGCCAGGCCCGCTGACTTTGAAATCCCAGCTGTGCTGTCCCATCCACTGCAGCTCTTTCCCCCAGGCTTTGAAATGAGATTTCAGCCCTTAATATCTCTGATGCCATCCAGCCCTGCTATGAAAAGCCCCCAGATAAAGCTCTCAGCTGGAAACAAATCAAGAATACAGGAAGTCACCGAAAAACAAGTGCAAAAGAAAACCAGATCTTGAACAAAACTGGACATGACAGCTGTTTCCAGACATAATTTGAACTGCAGGTGTGGAAGACGGGCACTGCCCGAGTTCTTGTCCAGGATCGAGTTGTAGCAAGAATCCCATACACTGTCCGTAGCAGGCAATGCCTGCTTTTTTGGGAATTGTTCCTTAGCAGCTGCCAAGCCTTGAGTAGCTGCTTATCTGGTGTGGAGGTGTTGAGGAGAGGATATGAAGGGGGCAGGAAGACTAAGTCTGAGGTAGAAAGATCTTCTGAGGGAGGAGGAAGTACTGATGTTCCTTATGGCTATTACTGACCTCCTCTTGAGTCTATGGCAGCACTTGTAACCTCAACAGCAGCTGTGTTTGTCACCTGGCCCCACACTTTGAACATCCTAGGGTACTTTATTTAGTCCAGGACAGAGTCTGTTCTTTCTCATCACCACAGCCACATCTTTTTTGCAGGTGGTTGTGATGATGTCCAGTGTCCTGGCTAACATGCATGCCATGTACTTGTTCTGGTTTCTGCCACAAGTCATTAGGATTGGTTTAGCAAGAGAACCAAAGCAATCCTTGTTCTTTCCTTAGCTAGACAGGTTGATAACATTTCCAAAGGCTGTTTGAAGGCCTAAGACCAGCAACTTCTGCCCTGCCTGGATCAGTTCAGCTGCTGGTAGCTTCCATGTGCAGATTCTTTGGATAGGATGCTCCTAACCCATGAAGGGCTGTGCATCAGAGTCAGTAAGGGATGGAAAACCACCTACACAGAGCTTAGATTTGGGGGAAAGGAGACCTCCTGGGTTGAAGGAAGGCATATACATTTCTGACGGATGTAAGGCATGATCTACAGCCTTTGAGCCAGAAGTTACTGTGGACTTGCAACAGGGTGGAGGGTAGCAAAGGCAAATTTCTCCACTGGTGAAACCTTTTTTATACAAAGGTTTAACACTTAATAATACAGAAAATGGCTCTTTCCAAGTGAGGGACTGCTAGGGATAAGTCAGCAACACTGGGACACACTGGGATCACAGATCTGGAAAGCTTCCAGGAGTGTGAAATGCTGTTTGACTTGACACAAAGTATGGTGGTCAGGGGAACACTACGGGCAGTAAGGGGGAGGTACCACATGGCTTAGGGACATGCAAGAGTTAGGGAGCAGCATTGTTCAGATACTAGACAGTCTGTCAGCAAAGCACTTGGGACGAGAATGAATTACTAAAAAATGCAAGATAATCCAGGGGAAAAAAAAATAAATAAGTGTTCTTGGAGCATTTGGGAATAGGTGTTGCTTTTAGCTGCTAAGGATATTTTATTTCTCCTTGGCTGCCTTTTCCATGTGGGTAGGTTGTTGTGCTCAGACCCCTTCTCTGCCTTAAGGGGAGTGACTTCAACCGTAACAAATGGGAACCTTAGTTTCTTTGTCACAGAGTCCTCTATTTTCTCTGAAAGTACATGTATATACCTGTTCAGGATATGTTACAACACTCTAATGATAGCAACTGTCAGCACCATCTCACCTCTCCTTTCCTTTCCACTGTTCTTAATTTCCTACTCACCTCTCAGAACTTTTCAGAGATTTGTCTTCTGCTCTTAACTTTTCCAGGTCCCTCTGATGTCCCCACTGAATCACCTGCAGAAAATGGTGACCCGCGTCTTGATATGCATTGCCCACAAACAGCTGCAGCATGATGTAGCGTAAGGGGCAGGACTGGGATGGACAGTTTGTGAAGAACACCAGCTATTTTTATGTCTTGAATAGATTAACAGCTTGACTTTAGTTAGCTTGGCTCTGAGTCAGTGACAGTGCTGCATCGGCAGACTTGTGTGAATGCTAAGGCAAGGGTTAAGGAAAAAATCTGATGAAGAGATTTGTTGCAAGGCAGCAATCTAGGATAAGATCTATGACAAAGAAGCCTGACTACAGTAAGTGTTCACAGATGCATCAGAGATGGCCGATGCATGTAAGATTGTAAGCTTGCTGATGATATCTAAGAACTATTATCTTTAAATAGGGTGAGCAGTGTGGAGGTAAGAGGGCACTGGGGCAGACCCTTGGGATGGGTCTAGCTGTGTGAGAGCCACTGAACTTGTGCTATGGCAAAGCCAGATTAAAATCTGTTGATACAAATTTAACCCTTCAGAACTTTCTACTCAAGATATCAGGTCAGCTCATTGTATTAGAGGGTCACTAAAATTTTGGTCCAGAAGTCTTTAAAATTACATTTACTTTGCATTGAACCACTGCCTTAGAAGCAAGGGTGCCAGTAGAAATACAGCTCAAAATGCCAAAAGCAACTTAAGACTGAGATGTGGGGTTGTTAGGCTAGTCTTGTAGATGGCATGCATATTAAGAGTTGTTGGTTTGCCTAAATTAATTTTTACGTGTATGAAGTAAAAGGCCCATTTAGCATATGTGCCTTTTTGCCTGCATGGGCTACACAGTAACAGAATATATATATATAACAGCTTCTATGAACAAAGAAAACAGTTTACAACTAATTCCTACAGCTAGGAACCTAGTTCTAGAAACTACAACAACAATTCAGTTCCACACCTGTGCACACACTCTTGTCACCAAGCCAGCCTTCTTGCACACAAAGGTTTAAATTTATTAGCTCATACTCAGAAGCAAGTCAAGTTTGCTCACAAAAAGAAACAGACTTGCACCGTGTAGTCCCTCAACACATAAAAATGCATACTTTACATTAGGCATGCAAATTGCCTAATAATAAGCACGGCTAATTTGCTATTTGTATCAGCGTTTCTTCAGGTACAGCTGTGAGGGTGCTTGTGAATTGTGCAATCTCAGAGATAAAAGGAATGAACCCATCTATAACGTTTTTTAACCAGAATATGTAATACACATTCGATTCTAATCTAATTTGAATCTACTACCTAAACATCTGTACAGACACTTTTTCCTGCCTTATAATTTTTGCTACATAATGCTGATAAAAGTAGATAGAAAAAATAATATTTAGGGCATGAATATCTGTTGAATGTTCAGCACATGTTTTCCAAGTCTTTTATCCCCACAGGAAGGCAACTGACTAGGGAGATACAAGGATAGTGGAGGGTATCAGAACCATTGTGTACCTGGTAAAGGACTCCCAGCACCTTGGATATCCTCTCCAAAATTGTTCTGCTGAATTCCATCTCGTTGAGTCTCTTAAATGGGCTCAGGTGGGACACAGCTGACCAGAGAGAATGACTCTGTATCTTCTACTACTACTCTGTTTGACTTCTGGTTTTCTCTTCAGTTCAGAATTTAGACTTAAGAGTATATAGTGCTGAGAATATTTTAGCTCTTTCTACAAATTGTCTAATGCTTTTTATTAATAACATTATTATTTCAGTATAAGTCACAGGTTTTGATAACAGTTAACATTTTTTTCAGGTGATTAAGCCGGCTAATTAGCCATAAAAAAAGATGACAAAAGTGAAAAAAAGGTCACTCAGCAGAGATAGGTAGGTGTTTCATAATCTGCAAATACAGCTGAAAATGTAAAATATCTACTTGACCAAGTAATATCCTGAATGAGAAAAAAATGCAAGAGAATCCTTAAAAACATACACTGGGTTAGATTTGTAGACAGTTACACAAATGTTTTCCTGAAAAAAAGCAAACGTGCCTTTTTAAGAATTAATAATACACAAGGTGGTAGTTGTAGTTCCATTGCTCAGTGACATTACTCAAAATGTCGCTCTGCTTCGCCATCATCTTTGCACAGATGTAGTGCGTTGTCAAGGACTGACATTAGCAGGCCTCCAAAGTAGCTTTGTGCCCCAGTGTGTCAAGTCAATGTCTGCTAAAGTATGGCGATGGGGTCATTGAGCAACAGCCACTTGATCTGTCAATCTCATGATCAGAGGTACAGATCACGGCAGTCCCAAAGCAGTAGAAGAAATCTCTTCCTACTAGAGAGAGCTACAGCCCTGACAACCATTTCAAGCAAAATCTTCCAAATGACACCCATGCCACCAGGCTGGAGAGTACCTTCTGGAAGACCAGGATGCTTCAAAACAAATGGGAAAGTGGTCGCACAGCAAGCTCATGGCCATGCCTGCTGCAATTAAGAAAATCAAGGAATCAGAGAAAAGGCATCACTATCTGTCACCCCCACATTTATGTCTCAGAGTTGTCTTACTTAGATATCTGTGTTTGTAAAAGATTAAGTCTAATGCAAAAAAAGCCAACATCACTCACTTTTACGTGACTATCTTATGTGATTAACCTCCCATTTCATGCTGTCCATAATTTATGCACGCTACTGAAAAATTAATTACTTTTTTAGTGAGCCACTTTTGAAAGAAATGCATGTCAACACTAACCTTTAAAGGGAAGCAGTGGAACAACAGGTCTCTAAGATAAAAGCATTTTGGGCCAAATTCTTGAGATGCTCTAGTAACATAGTTACTACAGGTCACAGTGGAAATTACATGGCCAGTTTCCTCCTGCTATTTTTTTTTTTTTTTTGCCTTCCCATCCTCCACTTTCTTTTGCATACATTGTTCTAATTGCTCTGGGCTCTACTTTTTGCAGGTTTTCCTCCATATCCTCTTTTGTCTCGTAGCTTTTCTCCTACCCTATTATCTTTCACCTCTTCCTCACCAGGGATCAATTTGCAAACTGGAGCAGGTTCAGCAGAGTGCCGTGAAGATGATTAGGGAACTGGACTGCTTGACATATGAAGAGAAGGTGAGACTTGTGTTCATAATGGAGAGGAGATGACTTGGTGGAGGTTTAATTATAGCTTTCAACTATGTGAAGATGTGTTATAGAGAAGAATGTGCCAGATTCTTGGAGGTGCAAAGCGAAATGACAAAAGGCAATGGCCAAATTACAGCAATAAAAATTCCAGCTGGGTCTGGGGAAAAATACTTTCATCTTGAGAGTGGTTAAACCCAGAACAAGTGGATAGGGAAACTGTAGGATCTCTGTCCTTGGAGAAACTCAAAACTACCAGACAGAGCCTACAGCAACTTGATCTTAGTTAGCCCTGATTTGAGTTGGAGTCTAACCCAAATTATTCTGTGTTTCCGTCCAATTCTTTTTGGTCTGCTAATCTCTGTTTTCTTAACGCTTCCTCAAATAAGTTTCCCTTTAACTCACCCACCCTCCTGCCCTACCTGGTCTTCCTTCAGCTACACTGGCCCCAAAGTGAGACCATGCTTTTGATTCATGTGCACCCTTCCCTCCTCACAATTTTTGAACCTGCTCTCCCAGTATTCATTTGCCTTTGAACTGGAAGAAGTTCCTTTAGCTCTCAGACAGCACACCTGCAGAGCAGGTAGCAGCTGGAAGAAATTTGTTGAATAAGAAAACTGGTGAGACTGTCACAGCCAGCTTGCTGTGTACAAGGCTGAGCCCCCCCATCCAGACTGCAGTATCCAGTGTTTGCACAGGACAGCACAATGTGCAGTTATTTCAATGCTTAATGTTTAAAAGCTGGATTTAGAAACACAGTTCTTGACATCCATTTTAGTATCATAACATGAATATCAAAATCCTGGTTAAAAAAAAAAAAGTAAAATGTAACAAAGTTGTTAAGACACATTTGTTCTCATCCAATTAGGCCACTATGGCAAAGTGTACAAGAAAAACAAAACAACAAAAAAAAACCACTCTTTTAATGGCATAGGTTTAACATTTCCTGCTACAGCAAAATTTCTGTGCTCCATTTAAAGGCTGAATGACATTTAAAACTCAAAGTAGCAAATATTTGACAACTGCATGGTAGATGTGTTCAGCATTAGATTATTTCTTAAAAAGTGAGTTATAAATAGCAATTTTGCAAGAGTCTGGCTTGGACTGACAACAATGATATTAACTTGCTATTATGGCACACAGGGCAAAGCTATGGCTATGTGCTAGTTGTAAGAATGCAGTGAAACCTAGCAATCTGGTGCTTCCTGAAAGAGTTAGCCCAGAATAAATACTAGTGAAAATGATAAAAATATTAAATGATAGCACTTAGAAATGTTGTTGGCAGGTAAAATCTTCGACAACCAAGTAGCCCATTTACTTTTGTCCTCCTCATCTATGCAGTGGAGAATATGAATGAGGGTAAGCAGGAAACAATAGGGGCTACTTCTTTAAGAAGAAAAGCACCAAAAATCTCCATGAAGGAGTCCCTACTGCTCAAAGAAACTTTCAGGCTGAACGAGACAGCCAGAGGAAAGATACACTCAGCGGTGTAGAGGACTTCTCTGCTAAGCTGCCGCTTCCAGGCCCTGCTGCAAGACCGCTTTGATGGCGTGCTCCGGGAGGCTGCTGGCAAGGAGCTCCCAAGACTTTGTGGATCCTCAGATGGGCAGTGTGCGAAAGCGATGAGATCTGGGGGCAAAACTGCAGCCCTGCTAGGGGAGACGTTTCTGATACAGATAGCTCCAGCCAGGTCCTCAGGACGGCTTCCCTGGCTCTCACACTCGTGAGGGGGAGTGTACCTACAACGATGTACTGTGGCAGGACATGAAGAAAACAAAAGGCACAGCCAGATGTTTGTGAGGCACAGAAATGTCTCTTGGACAGTCTGATGGCTGCCAATCAGCTGGCTGTGCTGTTCAACGGAAGACTACGCAGGCTGTTTGGATGGGAGGGGTGTTGGACCCAGCTTCAGCTCCAAGGCAGCCAGGAAGCACCTGCACAGGACGGCCACAATGTTCACCTCCTCCTGCCAGCAGCTGTCTGGAGGTTTCCGAGGCTGAACGCACCAGCCAGGATCAAACTGCTGTGCAGAGGAGTCCTGCAGCATCTGCAGAGCCCGCAACCACAAGCCGGGTCAGGCACAGGCCGTGGCTGCTGGGAGGTGACACCACATCGCCTCCATGGGCACCGCAGCTCCGGCCTGCCTCACTGAGGCTGCCGGCCCTGGGACACCGGGACGAAGCCTAGCCATGGAAGAGCAGCTTCTTTAGTCTCTTTGTTGTTCTCCTGCTTAGCCTGTGAACAATGATGAGAACCAGGAGGATATAGGAGTTTAAGGAAGGGGACAGTGGTGACCGCCATACCAGTTCTCTGGCGGTGGTGCCTTTCTGCTAGACTGAAATAGGCTAAGTATGGATATGATGGCTTAGAATTATGCACTTTCATGCAAAAACAGCATGCAACATCTGAATGCATTTCTCTGTGTGCTTCTGTATACCATTTGTGAGTATTATGCTTCCTGATATTAGCTAGTATGTGGGTTCCAATGAAACAGGTTTTACAGAAAAAAAATATGATGGTAGATGTAAAATCTAACAGCAGCATAACACAAACTCTTTCCCCTCCAGCTTCACTATTTGTTTGTGTATGTGTCAATTTATAAAAAACTTTTCAATTCAATACTCAGGAAAGACACCTATTTTTTGCAAACTGGCTCAACTGCATCAGTCATCAAAGGTAAAGGAAACAAGTACAACCCTAAACTGGTTTATTAAATATGCTCTGATGTCCAAAGAGAAGTAAAGGATTGCAGTGCCTACACCAGACAAAGTGATGAGAACATGACAGAAAAATGATACTTCTGTCACTAACAACAAGCATTGAAAGCAGCTTAGTAAGTAAACTGAAGTGAGTTCCCAGCCATTACAGAAATAAAAATACCATCTGGAACAAAGCAACACTTTCTTTCCTGTGACATTTTTCATAGCATATTTGACTAAGCCAACTAAATCAAAGGTTTTAGAGAACAATTGTGTAAGAACAATTACGAGAGGAAGGTAAGTTTCAGGTAATGTTTGAAGAAAAGCAGGGAAAAACAAGTTATTCAGGAAAGCTATCCCAATTAAAGGAGATAAAAAGAAAAGGCTCTACAATAGTACTGTAGAACAATGGAGGCTGCAGAACCCGGAGCCAGATGAAAGAGCTCAAGGGCTGCTGAGGGCCATGAAGAAATGTATACTAACCTTTACCTTTTAGTCAAGACTAGAAAATAGCATTTCAAGTAGTTCCTGGAATTAAAAGGTTAAAGTTTTTTCACCCACATCAGCACTACTTACTGTAATAAAGCTTTGAGGTTTGGAGCTGGGGCTTTTTGCGGATAAATAAACATATACACATGTAAATCCAGAGACAGTGCCAACTCTATTGACTTCTCAGTCTACACTCGGGGCAAGAATCCAGAGGTGGAAAGCACATAGCGAGTGGGAGGTATTTTGTTGACAAAAATGGTTGTGAAATAGATAGCACTGTGAGAGGAAAGGAGAACCAGTGATTGAAAAGTGGAAAAAAAAAAAGTTTGCCAATATAAAGAACAAAATGCCTGCTGCCAATGTACCTGTGACCAGATCAGGAACAGGCTCAAAGAATGAGGGAGTGGAAGAAGTCCATATGAAAGGTATGTAAACCAAAGGGAACTCCTCACCCTGCAGAAAATGTTGATGTAAACAGAAAATGAAAACAAAGAAAAAGTCACATCTTGCTCTGCATACTGAGGTTGTGTATGTATGGGAGATAGAGGAAGAAGAGTGCCAGAATTTAATATATGTAATAGTAGTAGTTAGATGCTGACTTTCTATCATCTCGCCATCAGGTCGTGAGATGAGAGACTTATTGACAGAATTGATTCCTGGTCATTACTAATGGGATTTATCATGATCACAACTAGATATCACTGTGCCACGTCCTATGTGAACACAGAGAGGCATTTCCTGATACTAAGTGAAGACATTATACAATAAGTGGCAACACAGTCCTCCATATCCCAGTGATACATGACCATTTCAGATTCATCAGCTAATTGCTTTTCAGCTTTTCATCAGCTAAATGCCACGGGTGTGCTAAGTCTTGAAAAAGGATTTCAAGGAGGAAGATGAATTTCAGAAGATCCTAGTTATTCCAGGTGTGAAGTCATGCCTCCAAAATTCTTGCAGGAATTATTACTGAAATTTAGGCTTTATTCATTTGTGATCTCTCCACTAATTCCCTTTCATTTGATTTGTAGTCATAAAGCTATCTGTTTAGTTTTGTTTAGTTTCTGTTGATTACACATGTATACACAAACACATAAACACAAACTGTCTCAGGCTCACTCCAAGATTACTGACTAGATGTTTATCTACCTGATACCAGATATATTTTCCAAGGCCTCTGGGTATGAACAGATTGACATTTGATAGATTGAAATTCAAAGCTCTGTTTGTACTTGCCGATAGAATGGAATGGGCAAAACATTTTTTTTCCTGCCAATGCTTTAGCTTTTCCTTCTTTCTCTGTTACTCTTAAATATACTGACTGCATAACCAGAATTGTTATGTTTTATGACTTATTGTTTTCTTTTGCTGGGAGCAGAATTTGACTTCAGTTATTCCATTCTTACTGGTATTCTGGTCAGCTGCATCCTGTTATCAGTATCTAAAAGAAAGACCAGAAATCTCCTAGAAATTCTTCTAGTGCCATGCAAGAGCTAAACAAATGGCTGGGGGGAGGTTAGTCTCTGAACAGCAGGTGAGAGAAAGGACTGCTGCTGGTACAGACCCTTCAGTTCATTTCCTGGAAAGCTCCAGTGAAGGCTCATCCCTCTGATGTTGGTAATTCCTGAAGCTTCTTCAGGAGACAAAAGGCTCAGAGAAATAACATCAGCTTCTCTAACCTCCCTCAGGAGGCTTTGCCCTTGAATTCCCTGTTCCTTGCCAGGAGGAGAACACAACCCGTATTTGTACCTCAGTACCTAGGTGGGTAGTTGCCCCAGGAGTTCCCCATCAGACGTGGGAGAGGATCCAAGTGCAGAGGAGAGTATAACAGCCCGGAGAGGACTGCACTGCCATTTTCTTCCCTACTTCACTATTTATGTCGTAGGATTAAAAAAAAAAAAAAAATGAACACAAAGAAGTTAAAGAAACTGCACAACGGTTACAGGATGTCCTGTTGCATTTATCTAGCTATGCAGGCGAATGACTCACCCAAAATATTTGATGATCGGAAACTATTATGTTTTTCTTTCTTTTTCACATTTCTTCCTGAAAATATCAAGCATTCAAACTCTGAAACATGGTTAATGGCAGACATCTTAAAGCTATATGGATACAAAAAAAGAGTAAGGCAACTGACTGTGCTTTGAATGCTTATCATAGTTCAGAAAAGTGTCATGAAAAAAAATTATGTCCACCTCTGAAAGCATATTACCTGGCAGCAAACAGTATTTTCCGGATCACTGAGAAAAGTCCTGCCCAGATTATATTCCTTGATGTGGATTATAAACTGAATTTATTATCCTGATTTTTTATTTTTTTTATTTTTCTTAATAAAGAACTGTCCGTAAATGGTTAGTCATGCCAGCCACAATTCACAGTAGTGAATGCCAGCATTATCACACTGGTGTTAACTACTGTAAAGTGTTGCCCAGCCTGCACTGTGTGGAAGCCCCCGCAAGCCCCCCACCTCGCAGTAGCCAGGTTGCAGGTCATTAGCATGTGGACCATGCACAGATGCAGGAACACTTTGCACCAGATTTCTCCTTTTGCCACATCTCTTCTGGACCATGGGAGAGGGGAAGCCCACGGGAGCCTGGGAGAGGGGAAAAACTGAACCCCAGTTCCTGCTCCTAGGGCAATAAAAAGTAAATAGAGAGCAGTAATAAAGCCTGGTTGCGTAGGGCCGTGTATGTACTGTGCTAAGAAGCAAACTCTGTCCAAAATAGTCTGCAGTCCCAAACAGGTCAGAAAAGTAAATATGGTTATCTTCATTTCATACAGAAATGGATGAGGAACTATTACATTGACCTTCCCCAAATCCTGCAGGAGGTCTGTGAGCATGGGGCCTGTTTCTGTTTAGTATCAGTGTAATAGCCTGATCACTCAGAATTTAAGGAAGAAAAAGAACACAGGAGCCTGTTATTGAAGGCACAGAGAAAACAAGGCATGTGTAAATTGTGAGAATATCCAATGCACACTGTTGTAGGCTGATTATCAGCATACACCTTTGGACCTGCAAATGAACAAAAAAAAATCATGAAGGTGGCTGACTGAGGGTGAGAGCAGAGACTGTTACAGAATATTTCACTATGAACCAATTTTTTGTCTGTTCGTGTATAAGAAGCATCAAAGAACCATTAGGCATATTAACCTAGGAGGAGTGAATAAAGGGTTGGAATGACTGTGGGGTGATTTTATTTACCTTCAGGACTTAGGACTTTCTTGCATCATGCTTTCTCAGCAACCACAAAGCTAGAAATTTACAAGAGATTTTTAAAGTTTGTTAAGGAAGTCAAGATTATTATGTGGTTCCTTGATTATCATCAGCTGGAGAATTAAGAAAACATCAGATCCCATGACATTCGTGAGACTGTGAGATTTGATAGGGCTGACTCTAAGCACACAGAATTATCTTGACATGCTAATGCTTATTTTTGGTACTGAGTGTTCAGCTGTTTGTGGGTAATTTTTTTCCTTCTCTCTTTTGGTTAGAAGAAATTCTTAAGTGTTATGCAGTAGGGAAACTGATAGGAAATGGTCATTCCTGTCCTAGGGAAAAGGCTGCAAGAAGGTGGGAGGCAGAAGGACAATTTACGCAGCTCAATAGCTTGGCCAGACACCCAGTTCTGTTTTGTCTTTCAGCTCAGTGCTTTGGACCCCATTGCCATTTACACAGAAATCCACTGGCTTCCGCAGAGCAAGGCATAACTAATGGCTGTATGAGAATATCATACATAAGACTTACAAAGCCCATGCTTTAGAAAGCCCTTGTATGGGCCTTTTCCAAAATAATAGCTCCCTCAGGCTCAAATACCTCATACCCAAATAAAGATTTTGTTTAATTCATAAAGAAGTTGATTTGTCTGCTAGATTGTTTCCCATGGATCAGCCTGTCCACAAACACAAAACACACAGGCATCCAGCTGGGTGTTACTGCTGCCAATTTCAAGACAATAAATGGTTCAGTACAGTGCAAAATTCAAAAGTTTTATTCCACAGAGCAACGAAAGCAGTAGACATTGCCTACTGGTTCACTGCCAGAGTAAATATTACCTACTGTACATGTTTCCATTCACAGCTTTCATCAGGTCAAAGTACAATCACAGGCATGATCAAGCTTTATACTGCTTTAAAAGAGTATACAAGAATGATTGAAAAACATTTTAATTACCTTTTCAAACACGTTACTCATTGCATCTTAATGAGCTGCAATCTCCCTCAAGAGTGTATAGTGGGCTGGCACCGTTCTCCTGAAGGGGAGGAATTTATCTGGGATGAAGCCTTCCTTGGAAGAGTGAGACGGCATCTGCGGCATTTCTGGCACACTGAGACAGGTGTCCCGAGCATGTAAAACACAAGTGGAAGTGTCCAAGTTTGGCACAACTGCAAGGCAGGCCCCGGCAGCAGCCAAGCCAGGAGCAGAGATTTGAGCTGCTGCCTTTATTACTTGGCTGTGTGCTCTGCCAGTACCGCTGGCTGCCACAGGATGGACGGTGTGCTGGCTGCGTGCAGTAGGTGGGCACCGGTAAGTCAGATCTGTGAAACGTCCCTCATTATCAGTGGAGGCACTTGCTACAAATAGACCTGCTAGAAATCAAATATGTTTTCTAGAAATGGGAGCACGTGTATATTTTTCCCTTAAAAATAAGACCAGTGTGTTTCTAACGTTGGCACGTTTAACAAAAAAGTCAGTTTGGCTCTTTCTGTACCTGTAGTAGAACCGTGTACCTGTTCACAGCAAGATGTCCTGCGTGCAAATGCTCCAGTACAGCCATTTCATCTCTCCTCAAGCTGGCTGTTAGATGGAGAATGTGTTTGCTATTGAGCAATTGGAGCTATTGCATGGATAGACAATGCCATACCAGCTGTGAGAAAAATACAAGCTTTATAATGTGCCTGCGAGGTTAAGTGACTCGGGTGATGGCAAACCCAAGGTGTGAAGTGAGCTACAAGACAGATGACTTGTCGTGATGAATATCTGCCAGCAATTCTGTTGCTTTTGTACAGCAAGAAATCCAGCTGGGCTCTACCAACAGAAGAGCAGCAAAGCACTGGGCAGCAAGGTGAACAGGCTTTAGCTTCCGAACGATGTGCACGTGTAGCCCAGTGAGGAGGAGGACAGTTTACCTAACTGACTAGACCTGACTGTAGCACACTTTCTGGGCTCTAGGTATCTCCCCGTCATTAAAAAATCAGATATTGATTCAGTATGAGAAAATTGTTTCCCATCCAGGAGATGGACCATAAAATACCTAAGCACTCTCCTAACAAGGCTTAAAAAAATTAGTTCATTCACTCCTATCAGATAACCCAGTCTCTTTTCCTCGGTTTAATGCATGTCCTTGTGGACCATCTCCCAGGGTATCTTCTGGTCTGGATTTTATTTTTTTTAATTCTTTGGTTTGTTCTTCCTTCAAAATGTCTGTTTTCAGCTTTCTCCAGTGAAATACCCTAAGCTTTTCAGGAAAACATTTTTTTTTTCTACTTTAATAGCATACCTTAAGCTGTAGTTACATCCAGCAGTGCCACGCTATTGAATCCTCCCCTCTCTTTGTTGGTATTGACTTGCTCTCATGCATTGCTTCTTTTTAGCACAGACTCAGATATTTCTTAAGGCAGTTTTTAAAAGCAAGATTTTTTTCTCTGCTCTAACCACATCCTACCAGCTTGTTTTCAGCTAGATGGTCACTTGCTGCATTTTCAGGCTGCTCCACGTGGTAGCCTGGCAGTTATCTGCAGTGTCCCCTCCTGGGGCAACAGAAGGCACGCACAAGTGGTAGGAAATGCCACAGTGGCCCATGAGAGGCTGATACGGAAGCTGTTCATCAGAGCCAGTGAGAGAAAATGTGCTCCACAGCAACATGACAAGACATGGGAATTGCTTAGGAATCGCATTTTTATTTCAGTTATTAAAAAAAAAAAAAAAAGAAAAAAAGAGGCATTCCTTTCCAAGACATATCATTTGGTGGGAGAGAAACTGTAAAGGAATGACAGGAATGAGTCACAGAAAAGACAACGGTAGGAAGAATACTCTCTGGGACATCAAGAGTTAAAACTAGGATATATAATATAATCTATTTATAGAAAAGAGCTAAGAGCTTTGTGTATGTGGTAACCAGCCCCAGCTCTTGGAGCAATTGAGGTGGCAGAATCAAACTCAGAATGCTAATTACTGTAACTAAAGAATGAGCATACTTATTATCTGATATAAAGCAATTTTAGAAACACCCACAGTTTTAAAATAATAGTAATAACAGTAATTGAAAACATGAACTGACAAGTCACTAACAACCCCTTATAGCACAGCAGAGTGGAGGAGCTCATATCCTTACAGAGTGCCCTTCTATCAGTCCGGACCCCTGACAAATACACACGCCAGATAAGGTCTAAGGAGCTCCTGCACAGATGTTAACATATGCCACAGACCAACACCCAAATCACGGCGCTTCTCTGGGGTCTTTTTATTACTGGGGTAAGGTGAAACTCAAAAGCCGTATCAGTTGCTGGCTTCCAAAACACACACCCGTTTGTCCAAACAGGTTTGTCCTTGGGTGTAAATTGAATCAGCTGTTCTGAGCTTCCTTTTTTTCACTAGGAGCTGAGGAGGAGGTGGGGAGTCAAGCAGGTAAGAGGAAGAGGCTTTTTCTCTTCCTCATTTCCAAGAGGTATGGGCTGGTGTATTCCTGCTGTGTCAGGTGGCAATACCCTATTGCCAGCCTCTCTCTTAATGTATCCTGAAAATGAGCATCCAGGGATCTGGGCATCTTTGAGGGATCAAACACAGGGACTTTTGAGCCACAAGTATTTGGTGAGCACCCTCTCCCCAGAGAGCAGCAGCTCATCCTCACCTGCCTGAGTCCTGAATCAAAGCAGATGAGGCAAGGTAGGAGGACCGTGTTGCTATCTGTTTCCTCAGCCTGTCTTGAAAGGGGAAAAGACAAGAAGTTTTGCAAAGAATCAAGAAACAGTCAAATACAGGTTGGATGCAGGAAAGAAAAAATAAAAATAAAAATAAAAATAAAAATAAAAAAAGAAAAGAGAGATTTCTTTTCTTGCAGATATTCTGGTCTTTATTTCATGGAATTCAATCCTAGAATATTTTTTGTTTCTACTAGCATAGTGCAACCAAGAAAAGAGCTACATAGAAATGCCCTCTCCCCAGCCCACACTGGCATTCAGCAGCGCTAGGACACCTTATCCCTATGGCTGCCCATGGCGAGTGGCAAGCAAAGGAAGAGAGAAGTAGGAACATATTTGCACTCCTCATGCTTTCTGATTTTGGCCTTTCAATCTAATATCATGTACAGGGTGATCCAGTATATAATTAGCCCCAGTGCTAATGAGCATCAGGACCAGTATGAACTCAGTTTTGTCTTCCTACATCCCTTCCGTATGCCCTACACCAACAGCAGCTCAGCCACACCGAGGCTTGCAGTTTCCTCTAGATTTGTGCAACCGTAGATGAGACCAGTCTGAACCCTCGTCCTGATTTTTCAGCTACACAGAGGAGGCTCAGGAATTTGGTTCTGACTTCATCAGCGTTTTCCCGTGAGCTTGCACCAGGACTGTGATTTGCAGATTCCCATCTGTGGACAGGCTCAGCCCGCTTACCTCCATGCACAATGCGGTTGCGCTTTGCTCTCTCCTTGTGTCTTTCCGGATGTCTGCCATCTGGCAGACCCCGCTCACATTTACAGTACTCTCCGCAGAGGGCAATGGGTTTCATTGCCACCAGCCACACAAACACACACATTGTGCGGGTCTGGCTGTGCGCCTGGCTTCTCCCAGCTACGGCATAGCCCACCCATTCTGTACATCTCAACCCGGATGCATAATCAGCTTAACATACTATCATAATTCATTCCTATTTCAAAACAATCTTGCCCTACTTGCTACCACTTCATTAATTTCTTTGGCTGCATTGCATAATTTCTTTTCTGAGTTACACCCAGCAGCTCCGGTTCTGTATCACAGCTCCTGAGATGTGTTGTCCCGAGCACCCACAGGCGTGAGGATGGCCAGCATCCGTGGAGTTGGTGGCTCACAAGGTCTGGACAGATGGGAAGGAGGTGGAGGTGGGGTGTAAGATAACCTATATAGATAACTCTGGTGTTTACATGGCAGCATATGATATTTTAGGAAAGCCCACAGCAAATATATAATTAACAGAATAATATTTATTATTAAATTAATCTCTCACCCAGCGCCTGTAAGGACTATGCATGTCTGTGGCTCTCACACGAGGTGATATATAGTTTTATTCCATAGACAATGCCATGGAAGGGAAAGAATTGCAATTACCAGCCCTAAAGGCTCAGCGCAGGAAAATCCCCATGTGCCTGATCCAACGAGATCTCACCTGCAGCTGGTGGGTCCTGTGAAAGTGGTTCCCCACCTGGGACTGCTGCTCCACAGAGGCTGAAATATTGCAGGCTGCCAGCCAGCCTGACATCACTCAGCGCAAACTGAAATGAATTTTAAGTGAAAGCAAAGCGAGCTTCTGCTGGTATGCAAAGTAGGAGTGTTCAGTTGCTGT